>NC_067398.1:387651271-388331733 GCF_016432865.1 Antechinus flavipes
GAATATTATTGTTCTGTAAGAAATGACAGCAGGATGAATACAGAGAGGCTTGGCGAGACTTACATGAACTGATGCTAAGTGAAATAAGCAGAACCAGGAGATCATTATATTCTTCAACAACGATACTGTATGATATTCTGATGGAAGTGGATATCTTCGATAAAGAGCAGATCTAATTCAGTTCCAATTGATCAATGATGGACAGAAGCAGCTACACACAAAGGAAAAGCACTGGGAAATGAATGTAAACTGTTTGCATTTTTGTTTTTCTTCCCGGGTTATTTTTATCTTCTGAATCCAACTCTTCCTGTACAACAAGACAACTGTTCAGTTCTGCACACATATATTGTATCTAGGATATACTGTGACATATTTAACATATATAGGACTGCTTGTCATCTGGGAGAGTGGGTGGAAGGAGGGAGGGGAATTGTCAGAACAGAAGTGAATGCAAGGGATAACGTTGTAAAAAATTACCCAGGCCTGGGTTTTGTCAATAAAAAGTTATAATTATTAAAAAAAAAAAAAGGAAATGGTGTAGCTGTTCCAGACCTAAAACTATATTATAAAGCAGCAGTCATCAAAACCATTTGATACTGACTAAAAATAGAGAGTCAGTGGAACAGGTTAAGTTCACAGGACAAAATAATCAATGAATATAGTATTTGACAAACCCAAAGTCCCTAGCTTTTGGGATAAGAATCACTATTTGACAGAAACTATTTGGAAAATTGGAAACTTTCTGCATTAACCCACCCCTAACACCCTATGCCAAAATAAAGGTTGAAATGGATTCATGATTTAGACATAGAGTAATATTATAAGCAAGTTAGAAGAACAAAGGATAGTTTACTTCTCAGGTTTATGGAGAAGGAAGGAATTTGTGGCCAAAGAAGAACTGTAGTACATTATGGAATGCAAAATGGATAATTTCGATTATATTAAGTTAAAAAAAATTTTGAACAAACGAAACCAAAGCAGACAAGATTAGATGAGAAACAATAAACTAGGGAAATAATTTATATTCAAGAGTTCTAATAAAGGCTTCATTTCTAAAATATAAAGAGAATTGACACAAATTTATAGCAATTCAAGCAATTATTCAATTGATAAATGGTCAAAGGATAAAAACAGACAATTTTCAGGTGAAAAAATTAAAATCATTTCTAGTCATATGAAAAATTGCTCTAAATCACTATTGATCAGAGAAATGTGAATTAAGACAGTGATGATGTACTACTACATGCCTCTTAGATTGACTAAGATGACAGGAAAGGTAATGCCAAATATTGGAGAGAATGTGGGAAAACTGAGACACTAATATATTATTGGTGGAGTTGTGAAGTGATTCATTCATTCTGGAGAGCAATTTAGAACTATGCTCAAAGGGTTACCAAACCATGCATGTCCTTCGACCCAGCAGTGTTTCTACTGGGCTTATATCCCAAAGAGATCTTAAAGGAGGGAAAGGACCCACCTGTGCAAAAATGTTTGTGGCATCCCTTTTTGTAGTGTCAAGAGACTGAAAAGTAAGTGGATGCCCATCAGTTGGAAAATAAGTGAATAAATTATGGTATATGAATGTTATGGAATATTATTGTTCTATAAGAAATGATCAGCAAGATGACTTCAGAGATATCTGGAGAGACTTATATGAACTGATACTAAGTGAAATGAGCAGAACCATGAGATCATTCTACATGGCAACAGCAAGATTATATGATGATCAATTCTGATGGACATGGGTCTCATCAACAATAAGATGATTCAGGGCAGTTCCAATGATCTTGTGATGAAGAGAGCCAACTGCACTCAGAAAGAGGACAGTAGGAACTAAATATGGACTACAACATGGTATTTTCACTCTTTTTGTTGTTGTTTGCTTGCATTTTTAAAAATTCTTTTTTGTTCTGATTTTTCTTGCTCAGCATGATATTTGTGATGTATAGAAGAATTGCACAGTTTTAGCTTATATTAGATCACCAAATCTTATTAGGTGAGGGGGCAGAGGGAAGGGAGTGAAAAAATTAGAACACAAGGTTTTGTAAGGGTGAATGTTGAAAGTTAGCTATGTATATATTTTGAAAATAAAAAGTGTTTATTTAAAAAAGAAACTTTCAATCATTATAGTTTACAACACAATTATATTTCATCACATTTATATAATGCAATCTGTTTACTTTATTTTTCAGTTCTTTGCCACTATACAAAGAGCTGCTATAAATAGTTTTGGGGAATATGTATATTTTTTCTCTTCTTTTGATTTCCTATACATCTACCCATCCATTTATGAATTTTTCATCTATGAATATATACATACATACATACATATAAACATATCTATCTATCTATCTATCTAAATAGTGCTATCATATATATATGTAGGCAATGACAACTCTGGATCAAATGATATGTATAATTCAAAATCTTTTGAAGTCAGTTTCAATTCACTTTCCAGACTGACTGGAATAATTCACATTTCTGTTAAAATACATTATTAATATTCAGTTTTTCCAACAGTGATTACAATCTTTTTGGTTGTCAGTTGTTTCCCTTTCTTTTGACAACCTTGACAAACTCTTGTGAATGAGGTGAAATATCAAAATTGTTTTGAGTTTCATTTTTTAATTACTGATAATTTTGAACCTTTCTACAAACTTATTGATAATGTGAATTTCTTGCTTTGAAATCTTTTGACCAGTTGGAAAAATACCTCTTAATTTGAAATTGTTTTGCATATATTTTGGGAAAAGAAATTTCCTTTGATTTTTTTATCTGCTCTTTTAATTTTGTCTGCACATTAATATTATTTATTCAAAAGCTTTTTATAAAAAATCATTTCATTTTTGCTCACTTCTCTGAATCCAAACACAGATTTTTTTACCCTTTCTTTCTTTGATTATATATGTTTTTAATTTTTTGCTAAAAAATGCATTCCAGAAATTACCATTTTTGTTGTTTCTTCTTCTTCCTTTTATCCTTTCCTTCTTTTTACTCTATTGCGTGAAATATTATTTTAACCAACTATGTTTACAATAATGATCTCCTTTGATCAGGTCAAGTGAAAGTGAGATTCCAATAATCTCACTTTACTTTTTTCCCCCTTACTTGTATGATCTTCCACTTGATAATCTAAATTTATTTATATGAGATAATTTACCTTACCATTTTCCTACTAGTATATTGATTTTCTCCATTCTTTTCTACTTTTACTATAATCAAAAAGGTAATTATGTTGTATATATAGAATGTTTCCTTAGAAATTGAATCAGGACCATTATCATTGTAATATTCACTTAGTTGTTCTCCTACTAGTTTCCAATTATCTTCCTCTATTTTTTCTTCCTTGGAGAACCAAGGGAACGTGCATTCTAATGTATCCATGAATCCATCAATCTGCTCCCAAGTTACAAGGAAAGCTTGCCTTTTTTATTAACCTACGTATGATTTCTATAGACCTTCCTTGGGGTGGGAGTGGGGGTAGGGGAGATTCTTTTCCTAATATTTGCCCCATTTCAGCTAGAAAATGAAAGTAACTATTTTAGCCCTTAACAAAGTTCCCTGCTTTTCTATTTTAATACTCACCCTATTTCCTGGTCACAGGTACTTCTTCACTAAAATTACAGTCCTTAGTCCACATTGGGTGCCAATATATAAAGTCTGGGCTAACTCTCTGAAGGGCCTCGGAATCAGTCAGAGTCCAGGTCAATCAAAGTCCTTGATTTTTAGGGGAAGGAGTGAAGGAGGCAGGCAAGCTGCCACATGGCTTGCTAAAGATGTGTCCTGGATTCTGGAGACCAGAGTCTCCAGCCTCCCTCCTTCTCGTCCTATAGCCAAGTGACCCTAACTTTTCTCCCTCAGTCCTCCAATCCTTGTGTACAACTACTGCATCACCACACATTCAGCAAGAGCCAATCATGAGAAGAGACATCATATTACCATATCATCTAAGTATATGCTTATAGAGTCATCTCACATTGAATAAATAATTAGCCTTAAGCACTCTGCTTTGTGATTCAAATACACCTTTTCAGAGTTTCAGCCCTCTACACAATATACTTTTGGAGTCCTACCCCTTAAGCCCAATTGGGGCAGTGGAGAAAAAAGAAAAAAATATATATTATATATATATTGGAATGGAATAATAAACTGTACATAGTAGATTTTCAATTTCATGTGCAATATTTTTTATCATACCATCTTTTGGAAATTGTTTTATTCCACAAGTTAAAAATCAATTTTAAAAAATCTCCAATTTTCAATGAAGTTTGCACTTCTTCTGCAACTTATATTACTAGAGAGCTCTCTGGAACATTGAGATGTTATATCATATACCAAGCATCACATGACTCGTATGTGTAAGATATGTAATAAAAAACTAAATTTTTCTGTCTCTAAGGCCACTTTTTATCCATCACTCCATGGCTGCTCACCTTCCTTACTCTTTGGACTTTGAAATTTATTTTCAGAAAACCTGGCATACATGACATTGTGCTGAATTTTGCATGTCTTTTCAATCACAAAATTCTAACATGGAATTGTTTCTGATTTTCCCTACCCCCGAAGAGATTAGACATTTTCTCTATAGCATGTGATTGCTCCTTACTGTTGTGTTGATTTGTCCCTCTTTTGGACAATGAACCCATCATTAATGAAAGGCAATTGTCTTTAAAAGAGAATGTTTAGCAAGATATCTAAAAAATTAAATTATTATATTATATTATATCTTTGTGGTATGCATATAATCAGTTTCTGAAACCTTTATGTATTTCTTCTTTATGTCAATGTAGTCTGTAATATATTTTGATGAAAGTATAGTTTATGCTTCTTATTCAATTGATCATTGCTAAAGAAAAGCAAAGCAAAGCAAAACAAAACAAAACCTCTCCAACTCATTCCCCTTCTATTGTTGCTGAATTGTCATATAAAAAATTCAGTGTTTCTATGGTCACCTACCTGCATCTTATTTTTTCTAATCTGGCCTTTTTTAATAACGTATGTCCTTCTAAAAACTTATTCCAATCAGGGATCTTATCCCCACAAGTCTCAGTGATACTTGTGAGTTCAAAATTGCTTTGGCATAGGTAATTTATTTTATTTGTTAGTAAGACATTTATTTGTGTATAAACATCCAATCTCAAAGAAGTTTATTATCAGTTGTCTCCTTTCCTTGACTATTGTTTGTGTTTCATTTTAGCTACTCCCAATGCAAATAGGCTGTTTTCTAACTTTTTCTGCATTGTTAAGCTTTAGTTCATTTTTTATTATTTTTCATATTCAGAAGGCAATTAAGTTCTGATCTATTGTCACTGGCATACTCCAACTTGAGTGAAGTTTTCAATTCAATTTTTTAAAATCATAGTCCAGTTATCAAACTCTCATTCTAGGACAATATTTTCATAATTATCTATTTCCTTCCAAAATTTGATTTTTCTTCTTTATCTCCTTCCTTCTATACAGTGCTTAAAACATACTTGTCCCCCTGTGCACTTTTGTTTATTTATTTACTCAATTCTTCATATTCCTTTCCAATGCTTTCTAAGTTCTTTTACAAATATGATTGATTTTCATTTGAATCACTAGAAGTAGTCAATAGTCATTTTGTTTGAGATATCTTGGAATGTTCTCTGTTACTTCCTATGTAAATCTGAAAAGACAAAGAGTACATCTCTCAATTATTATAAAGTGTCAACTATTAGTTGTCTCAGAAGGCAGGGAGTCACCACTTCTATATATTGATTTTATCCTTAATAATTATTTTATTATACCCTTTGAATCTTTAATTATATTTATTCTCCTATTATTTTAATCATTCTCATTACTATACAATTTATGTGATTCTCATTCATTTCAATTCCTTTTTAGATCCTTTCCCTCTAGACCTTCTCTTCAGTTTATCTTTCTCTTTCTCCTTAAATCTTTGTTCTTCTTTCAACTTAAATATTTTTCTCTAAGAGAAATGGTTTGTGGGAAACATGGAAAATGATATAACAAAACTACTAAGATCAATAATTAAACAGTAAAAGAGCAGCTAATTGCTCATAGTGAACTTCTCCCTCCATTCTTATCTGCGATAACTAATGGAGCTCAAATATGTGATTGCTGTTAGTACTATTTTTAAAATAATAAAAAATGGAGAGATTAAATGCATGATTAAATGACAGAAAAATATATTTCAAAAGAGGGGGATTGATCAATTCTGAATTCTACAAACTTTAAATTACAAGCTTAATTATTATTTCTGGAAAAATCTTAAAATTGGAAATTGAAGAGATTATTATTGAGCATTTAGAAAAAAAGCAGTAATTTAAAAAACACAGAAAAGCTTCATCTAGAGAAAGTCATGCTGGATTAATTGTTTTTTCCTTGTTTGATACTTACTAAATTGGTAGCTCAAGAAAATCAGGTGAATATAGTTACCTATAGTTTAACAAAGAATTTCATAACATAACTCATACTATTCTTTTTTTTTCCCCCTGAGGCAATTGGTATTAAGTGACTTAATCAGAATCACACAGTTAGGAAGTGTTAAGTGTCTGATTCAGATTTGAACTCAAGTCTTCCTGACTTTAGGGCTGGTGTTCTATCCACTGCACCACTTAGCTGCCTCTATCTCATACTATTCTTATGGGGAAAGAATAGAAATATGGTCTCAATTGTAACACCATTAGATGGGTTTGGTACTAATTGAATCCCTGGACTCAAGTAGTAGTTATTAATAATTTAGGGACAAGTTGTAGAATTGGTGTGCACTTGGTATTTATAGGCCTATGCTATTTACAATTTTCATTGGTCTCTTGGATAAATGTATGAAAAGCATGTTTATCAGACGGGCAGTTGTAACAAACCTATGATCAGTGGTTAATCTAGTGTATGCCATATATAGGATCCCCAAACTACCAATACATCCTAAAAAACTGATTCAACTCAAAGAAGATAAAACTTAACAGAGATAAAGGTTCAATCTCTTCTCCATGAAATTTTCTCTCCTCCCTCTAAATAAAATTAATTGCTTCCTCAAATTGTTCTAAAACAACTTTGCTTTCTTCTTTTTCTTTTTCACATTATATATCATATTAATGAGTATAACTGAAATAGCATAAGTTCCTTAATAGTAAACTTTGTATCTTTTTTCCTAGTATTTTGTCCCTAATGTCAGTGAACTTGTTTATGGTAGACATATATTATGTATTTAAAAAATCAAATAGAATATACATAGAAATAATAGATGAAAGGTGAGTAAAGGTCTTTTGAAATTCAAGGGAAGCAAATTAAAATATTCTAATGGAGAGGACCACATTGGCTCACTACAAAAGTTTTTTAATCGATGAAATAAGTGCCTAAAGAAAGAACAAAAAGGCTGTGATAGAATACAAAGGTCTTAAAGAGACATGGATATCTAACAACTACACATCTAGAAAAAGTTGCTTATAAATAGTAAATATCAGCCCTAGGAATCAAACCAAATATATTTTGGTCTAGAAATTTGAATCTCTTTCTTTAATAATGACCCCAAACAGACTTTGTAAGATAGAGGGATTGAAGACTGAAAATCTTACTTATTTTCCAGCAGAAATCATGACGAGTAATTCTCTTTCTATGTTTTTGATTGTTTTGTTTTCATTAAATTTCTTTTGAAAAACTACAACTTTCACTCAACTTAGTGAAGAGAAAAATGTGGTTTTCTATTTGTTATTGGAGATACCAATGGCAAATATAGCAGTGACCAAACATTCATGGGAATGGGGGCATGGGATAATGTGGATGAGAATGGCTATTAATCACAGTACATCAGGGAAGTTAGAAAAGACACTAAATGCCATCTCAAGAAGAAAAGAATGGAGACCAGCTGTGAACATTGATCTCTTATTTTGGTATGATTTTCTTACATACACATATACTTTGAAATGGTTTTTGTGATAGAGGGACATATTGCATCTGATCTTCCTATCTTAGATTCTGCTCCACAATTCTAAAAAGATTTTAATCACATTATAATATTTATGACTTCTCATATTTTTTCTTTCCTTATTTTTGAATTATCATGACTTTTTTTTTTAACTTTTTCACTCTTTCCTTTTTCTTAAACAATTTTTCCTTCATCAATTAACAATGTAAATAAACACAATATATATAAGGAAAAAAAAATTTTTATCAGACAATATACTTCCATTCGTACAGTTCATATTTTAAAGTATATGTTAAAAGTAACACTGCTCTATTTTTTAGTGTCCTTTTCTGAACCCTTGTCTGAACCTTTTGGTTTTATTTTAATGTTTTATTTACTTTCCTTCTTTTTTCATATTCCTATCTCTGTTGACTGACTTCCTCTCCTCTCTACACTCCCTCAATAGAAACATTTAAAAATCAGAATCTTCAAAGTAATTAAGAGAGAAATTCATGGTTGGAAGAGTATTGTGATCAAGGGACAAAAGAACATTTCACTTTATTTCTTATTCTAATTTCCATTTATACCCTATTTCAATGTAGATGGACCACATTTATGGATTGAAAATGATAAAATAAACCCAGTTTAGTGATGGTTTTGCTCTTCAAAATCATCTTCAGTTTACAACATGCCCTTGAAGAGTAGTAAGAATGTTAATTATCTGTTTGCCATTTAAAAAAAATAAAATAAAATCAACTATAACTGACAGGAATCCAGTTCATCAACTTATTATAAACTGGGAGTTTATCAGGTACAGTATCACTGGGATAATTCATTTCCATAACTTTTTTTTTCTGTGTGTGTGACTTGTGTTCTGCCTCCAACTCCTGCAAAGCTATGAAATATAATTTCTTCTCAGAGATTCCATGAAGAAAGACTTGGTCATCTCCAGGCAGCTACTAATGAAGTCTTTTCTTCTGCTGAATATTCTTCATTTCTATTCCTAACCATTTGCCCTATAAACTTTCACATCTCTCCCATCTCCAACCTTAATATTATTGATGCCCAGTTTTGAAATGTAGTGGCTTAGAATATATTGATATATACTTGTTATTGTGCATATTTTTTTCAGGAATTATAGAAAAGGCTAAAATTTCAAAATGAGCAACTGAGTTTTTCACACTCTGTGTAACTTGGCAAATATATATTATCCCCCATTTACTTGATTTGAGTTTAGATGTAGTTCATGACTTTATTCTTCTTAACCTTCTATTTGACTTGTTCTGTGTTGTGTTCTGAAAAATGACTAGCTAAGAAGCTAAAATGTGGAATGACTATATGGAAGGAATTTATTGAAAATCAATCAATCTTCAAACTTTAATAAATATTTCTTATACACTATGCACTAGGATAAGCACTATTATTACAAAGAAGGACAAAACCACTCCCCTTAATAGTGGAGGTAACATACAAACAATTTAATACATAAAGATCTATTCTGGGCAATTTAGAGAGAATTGAGGGAGTCCAGGAAAATCCTTTATCGCATAAAAAAAAAAAAAAGATTTGAGTAGAGAACTAAAAGAAGCTAGAGGAGAAAATGAGACTGTTATTTGGATTTGTACACAAATCAATTTCAGAAGTGTAAAGTAACTGTCTAGTATTAAAATTAATGTTATCAATGGGAAGCATTACAAAAATCCTCTCTCTCTCTTTCTCTCTCTTTCTCTCTCTCTCTCTCTCTCTCACACACACACACACACACACACACACACATACACCCATCAGAAATTATACCTGTCTTTGCCCTTATCACTAATACAGGAAATTTCGTTCTTCCTTCCTACCTCTTCAATGCATTAGAACTGAGTGTAAGCTTTTCTCATTAACTTTTCTCTTTTGCACTCAGCACCTTTTTCAAATTGTTGCAGCAGTTTTTTAAACAATTGTAGAAGGGAGGAGGAAAAGTCACAAAAATAATGGGTTCATATTATAAATAAGGAAATCAGCAATCGTAAACATGGAAAGAAAAATGGATTTTAAAAAATCAATCCTAGGCCAAGAGTTCAGGACTGTGATCCCATTGGCAGTTCATCTGCCCTTTGCATTATGGAATGCCTTTCATTATCTTGCCTGAGAATTCTGCCTTGATACAGGAAGGCCTCTGAAAGAATATGAAAGTAGAATCAAATTGTGTATGAAGTGGAGATAAATTGGAAAAATTAGTTATTTACTAGGGTTTTTCTTGCTTGAACTTTGTTGACAAACTGGACAGTGGCAAGTAGGTGATACTCATCATTTAGTCCCCAGTTTTGACAATGTGATTTTCACAATTCATTACTAAAATGTCACAGCCTTTTATCTCCAGCTCACTTTGATTTTATTAATAGCAAATTCAATCTGGGAGGGAAAAAAATCAGGAAATTAAAATTCTATACTTAAGGAATTACAGAATATTATATTATGTGAAGATATGATTAAGATAATAGATATATCAAATTATTCAACTGTTGGTAAGAATAAAAAATAAATAAAATGTTATACCAACCCATGATACCAGTTTTTCTTATTTCAAATTTGATCATTGTTCATTTTAGCCAATGAGTAGAATAAGTTAATGATAGGTCCTTTTAAATAATTACATTCTGCCATCCTCCCTTTTCCCCACCCAAACAAGCCTTTTATGTAAATGGTACTAATAGATCTCCATCTCATTCTCCAGACAATGAATCAAGGGAATGACAACATGAAGCCAAGAAGAGATAAAATGAGATATGATATCTAATGGCTAACCCCTGGAGGGGGAAAAGAGGGGAGGGGAACAGAACTCAAAAACACACAGTCATAACTTTGCCTGTCCCATTTCTTTCTTCCACTTACTAACAAGCATTTATTTTAAAAATAATTTTTTTTTAGATTCATATTTTCTTCCTCCTCTTTCCATTGACATTCCAACAAATAAAAGAACAAAAACAAAATCGCCATTAGAAGTAAATATAAACAAACAAAAAAATGTCCCTATAACAAATGAATGAAGTCAAGCAAAATTTTCATATTGGGCTTGTCATTCATATGTAGATATATGTACAAATTATATATGCACATATATGTATGGGTAAATATATACATGTGTGTATCATCAAGAAATGTGTGTGTTGTCTATATGTAAATCTAGATGTGTGGTTAGAGAGACAACTCTCTCCTATACATGAATAAGTGCACGTAAAACATAAAATAATGCAAGGTAACAGGAAAAGGAGACATTTGAGACATGAATGGGGGAGTGAGAAATGTACAAGCAAAGATATACAAAAAGTAATTTAGACATACATATATCAATGTTTTGTTTGTTTTGATCACATTAATATCCAGAGAATAAAGTTATAAAGCTCAATTAAGTTTTGGTTTAATTTTAAGTGGCTCAGAATTACTTGTTCATTATAACTTTTCTAAATTATTTGTGCATTTGAGGAGTCACTTATGTAATTTTTCTGTGACTTACAGTATCTTCTCACTGGCATCTGGAAAAGGCAAGGCCAAGACCTTCATAGAAATTATTTACAATAACTTGAAAAGAAGGTGGAAGCACTTAATAACTGATGAGAATGTCAGTGCAAAAAAAAAAAAAATTGACACTGGAGAATTTTGATAAGCTGTTTCTCTACCATGTGATCTTCATTTTGGTGCATTGGGGAAAAAAGTGGTATGACAAACTTGGAAAAGACAGCTACTCCTGCTGAAAATGTGTTGCAGACTTTATCAGTCAGGATTACTTAATTGGTGATCTTCTTACTTCTGACAGAGAAATAAGAAGATTTATGAAGTTGGACCAAAGTTGACAAGTTCTAGTCATATAAGATAGCCCAGTTTTTACTAGTTTCATAAATGAGATCATGGAATCACTGGCCTAATGACCTCAGTAGCAAGAGTGAAGACAATATCTCCATGTCCCAGAGTATTTAGATTGCCCTTGAAAAGCATTTTTTAAAAGAAATATTATTCCTGCAACAACAATAAAAAAAAAAAAATCTTTCTCTTGCAAAGCTTTTTTTTTTTTTTTTTGGCCCCAACAGCATTAATAAATATCTTTTTCTAATCATTCTCACTTCTCTCATTGCTCTCTATCTCACAACACTTAGAAAGAGAAGACAAGTGTCTTTCCAAAGAAAATGGACTTAAATATGCCCAGCCAATTCAGATACCTATGTAAAAGGAGACATGGAGAGTTTTACAGCATCATAATCAGTCCTGAATTTGGTATTCAGAAAATCTGGCATGAAATCCTGCCCTGGTATATGGTATAATAGAAAGAATGTTTTATTCAGCATCAGAAGTCCTGGCTTAAATACAACTATTGTTATTACCTTTGTCAGGTCATTTTACTCTCTTGAGCCTCATTTGATTCATTTGTTTAATAAAGGGGTTGTACTAGAGCAGGACTTTAACCTGTCCATAATGGACACATTTGGCAGTCTGTTGAAGTCTATTGATTCTTGTTAGAATTATATTTTTAAATCTATCAACAACAATAATGGAAATCTCCTAGATCCCAGATTAAGAACATTTGAACTAGACAATCAAGATGGCCCCTCTTAACTCAATATATATGATCCCATGAAATCATTTGATGTTCAGAAGCATGGTGTAATGGGATTATCACTGAATATAGATTGAATGTGGACTGAGTAAACTAGTATTTGAATCCTAGATTTGCTTGATATTACTTAGGTAAATTCCAGGAAGTTATCTGAACTGTGAGTCTCAATTTAAAAATCTGAAAAATAAGCATTTGGGTTTTTAATATTCCCTCTAACTATAAATCATATAATTAAATTATGTTCCCTATATCATCTCTTTATTTCTCAAATGATAATAGTGCTTCTACTTCTTATCTATGTAGGAGGCAAATTATATCATTCTTAAATTTTAATTATCTAAGTTGATTTGATTTGTTCTCTAGAAAAAACATGCATAGATCTTTATATTTGTGCATATGTACATAAATTTAACTTGTCCTCCAGATAAATAAATATATATGCATGCAATATATATTTTCATATACATTCATATTTACATAGTTACACATAAACAATACACCCACATACTATATGTATATACCTATGTACATAAACATGCAAAATGTGTACACACACAAACACATGTATGTGACATTTATCTGAAGAATAAGTTAATTATATTTATATACTTTTATATACATGATATAATATATAAATATATATATACATGTATGTATATATACACACATATATATTTTATATGTTTACTTTATTCTCCATCTGTACACACAAATATATAATATACATATATACCCTATATACATAAACACATACAAATAATATATATTTATACATACATATATCTATATGTATATTTGTCTGGAGGAGTAGTTAAATGATCATATATTTATATATGTTAATACAAATGGTATAATTTATAAATATATGTGTGTATATGTATATGAGGGTTTGTGTTTATATTTTTTTATTTGTAGGTTACTGCTCAATTTGTATTGTGTATGCCTTATGTGCTGAACAACAAAGGCTGATTGCGTGTGTGTGGGTGTGGGTGTGTGTGCACATTGTTTTAATTTTTTCTCTGACTTTGCTGACAGTGTGCTAGTTTTCCAGAAAAACAAAATTATTGATTTAAATTAACTTCTTACCTTTTTTGTGAGGAGGAAAGCCCAGTGACCCATCTGTTCTCCTGGAAATTGTATAAAAAAATAAAAAAAAAAAAAAAAAGATTGCATTATTCTTGGCCAAAAGGATTTCACTTGGTATTTAAAATTGTTAGCAGTCTTTCATTCTTTCTTTCCCTAGCTTTTCCATTCACCATGTTGTTACCATATGCTAGAGATACAATGCCCTGTATTTTACCCCCTTTTCTTTCTGTCAGCCCCAACTTAAATTTTGGCATGTTCAACTTCAGCATCCGCTTCACTTCATTTTTAAGAATATTCTAGCCTTCTTTATATGTGTGAAATATATTTGAAACAAACTCTTTTGTTAAGTTAGTTAACCAATAAAAGATTAGATTGCTATTGCTAAAGATTGGATTAGATGCTAAGGTTACATGGGTCTGTTAGATATGAATATTCCTATTTTAGAAAAGAACATAGCCAACAAAACTGGGCTGCCATATATGTATACTGTTGGGAGTTAAAATGTTGGAGTTCTTGTTTTTCTCAATACACAGCCAGTTTAGCTTAGAGCCCTCCGAATGTCTCCAAATCCAAGGCTTTTGTCCTTTAGCCTCCAACCAGCACAGAGATGGAATGAATCTCTTGTCTCCTTCACTTGGAGCTGGGCTAGCTTTCTGGTGAGTCTTTCAGACCAGCTTGGTCTCAGTGGGGGAAGTGCAGGAGCCCAGCCACCAACTACAGTGGTGTGAGATGAAGATGAATCTGGTTGTCCACTGAACTCTCCACTCATAGCTTTATCCTCTGAAAACTCTTCGTCTGCCACCAGCCAGCCAAGTGGAATATATTCTGCCTTGCCTCGGAGAGAGGGCTTCTGGCGTAATTCCGCTGAAATCTGTCAAAGTGCTCTCTGTCTGCACCAGAGTCGCTCCTCTCCAGTCCAGCTGAACTCTCCTCTGTGACCAGCCAGCCAAGTGGAAAATGTATTCTGGAATAGCTCTCTCTCCTCATTGGCCTTATATGTGAATCTTCTGAGAGAATGGGATTATGGATTTTCTCCCATAGTGCTCTCTGGCCCAAAGAGCTTTAAGGGAGGTGTGAACACAAAGGTGTAAACACAAGCATTGTACTAATTAGTTCTGCTTAGTACCTTGTTTCAGGTTCTGGCCAAAATCTTCTTGTAAGATTAGATCAACTCTAATTAGTTAGCAGTTTGTAAGGATTCCAACATCTCCCCCTTTCTTTTGTTAGATGAAAACACCAAAGGAAATAGGAAATCTAATCAGATTAGTGGGTTTCTGAAGGGGTACACATAAATCCATCAATATGGGCCAGAACTTTGTAACAGATATACATAGTATACATAAATCCATCAATATGGGAGGCATTATACATAATTTACATAAGCACATAGCAATATAACACAGGCTAGTAGTAATGTAACAATATGAATCAACCTGAAAATTTACACATGTCCGTAAGTCCTAGAAATAGTCCATAAGGAATCCATTGTCCATTAGTTCATGTGCCAGGAATCCAATAGTTCCTGTAAGCCCTGAAGTACTGCAAAAAGTCTCATCAACAATTTTTCATCTTAAGGAATCCAGTGATTCTCACTGGTTTTTCAAGAACTAAAACAGTTTCATCTTGTGTTAGGAAATCCAATGATTCCTGAAGATTTTAAAAGTCTTTTTAACAGTCTCCTTGTCAGCTATATTCTATGCTCTTTCGATGGTGAGCACAATCAGCAACAGAACCACCTGATATTTCTTGGGTCTTCTCCTTTGTTTCAAGGGTCTGCTCCATCTCTCTGCGATGGACAAGGCGAATGCGGCTCGTAGGCACCCATCTGATTCCTTCTCCACCTGTAGAGATACAAGCAAATCCTCTCCCCCAAGCAGTTAGCCTATCTGGTCCCTTCCATTCACCACTTTCTGGGTCTCTCCACATCACCTGGTGATTATCTAAAGATAGTGGAGCTGCTCGCACTGGACACTGCTCTTCTGGTGTGTTATAAAACCTGTCTGCTGGAGCCAGTGCATCTTTATCAAAGATTAAAAAATTAATGGTATAGAGAACTAAATTTAGAAGTTCTCTAGGGTTACCCATGGCTCCCCCTTTCTTTTGTTTTTGGAGGAGTGTCTTAATGTCCCTGTTTCTTCTTTCTACTATTGCTTGACCTTGAGGATTAAAGGGTATGCCAGTAGTGTGTAAAATCTTATACTGTGCACAAAAGTGTTCAAAATGTTTGGAGGTATATGCCGGTCCATTGTCTGTTTTTATTTCTTGTGGCACACCCATAATTGCGAATGCTTGAATGAGGAATTCAGTGACCACTCGGGCTGTCTCTTTTGCTGCTGGTATGGCAAAAGTGAATCCTGAAAAGGTGTCTACCACAACGTGGATAAAAGACAGACGACCAAAAGATTTATAATGGGTCACATCCATTTGCCAGATTTCATTGGGTCTCAAACCACGAGGGTTCTTCCCTGGAGGCAGTGTAGGAGCGTGGAAGGGAAGGCAAGCTGTACAGCTTTTCACTATGCTCCTAGCTTCTTCTTTTGTAATCCCAAATTGTAAACGCAAAGCTCGAGCAGCCTGATGGTATTTAGAATGGGATTCCTGGGCCTCCTAAAATAAAGGCGTACTGGCCAACATAGTTAAAAGGCTATCTGCCTTTGAATTTCCATCAAAAATAGGACCTGGAAGTCCACTATGTGAGTGGACATGCAGGATATAAATCTTTCCTGGATGCTTTCTCATTTGCTCTTGAAGTTCCTTAAAGAGCTGATATATATTAGAAGCTGCAAATTTTATTTGGGCTGTGGCAATTCTTTGTACCACACCTACTGAATAGGCTGAATCAGATATTATATTTATGTCGCCTGGGTAATAATTCGTTCTGCTGAGTGGACTGAAAAGGAGTTCTGACTACTCTTTTTACGGTTAAATCATGAGAGTATACAGCACAAATATTTTGTTTGGCTGCGTCTGTAAAAATAGTTGGTCCTTCAAGAGGAACCTTAGAAACCTTCTCCTCAAAAATCCATTGCCAATTATGCAGTAGTCTGGTTATCTTTAATGGAGATCCATGTGCAAAATTTGGAGCCATGGCCAATAAAATTTGCCACTCTGGGATGGTTTCACAGCATACATTAATTTGTGCATTTGTATAAAAGGTGTATATCTTGTCAGGTCTTGTCCCAGATAATTGTACTGCTCGCTTAATGACCTTTAATAGAATTCTAGCCACAAGCACTGGGTAAGGCGGAAGGCTTTGTTCTGGTTGTGCTGGGAGGTTCACCCACTCTATCACACTGTCTCCTTGATGAAGGACTGCTGTGGGTGCTTCTTTCGTATGTAACAGATTATATTTATGTTCACAATACATTGTAGTAATAATAGTATTCCTTGTCATAATATTTTAATAAAAGTGTCAGATTATATTTATGTTCACAATACATTGTAGTAATAATAGTATTCCTTGTCATAATATTTTAATAAAAGTGTCAGATAGTTGCATTTTTCTTTCGTTTTCTTACAAAGCTGTTTTATGTGAATAATGATTTTGCATATTCTTTGTTTCCAAATTCAGTAGAATGTATTCTTTGTAAATGTAAAGCAATTTGACTAGTACTAAAACTAGTCATATTTATTCATATAAATTAAAAAGTTGTATTTTTATAATAAACTCAGGGAATTTTTAAATGGAATCTTGAAAGCAAATGATTAAGACCTTTTAATTCTATAATAAGTAATGACAATCAGAGAAATTGAAATACTTATTTGATATTTCTAGGACTAACATCTTTAACTTCATCATCATCATAAGGGACTGCAAAAAGTCTTCCGAATTTGAATAATTATTCCCTTTATCATAGTATGATGAATAAAATTTGACTTCAGATATCAATTAAAATCCTGTGCCTGATATACTAATTGTGTTATCCTGGGCAATCATCCCCATCTCTTAGTGGCTCAGGAAATCTCTAAAACTATGTTGTACCCAGATAGTAAATTCTATACTTAAAGAGAAAGTTCCTTGTTGGTGTATTCCTGTAATCATGAAAGCAAAAGTCCAGTGGATAGATTTAAAAAGATCATCCAATAGAATGAATTGTCTTTTGAACTCAGGTACAAAAAGTTTTGTATCTTCAAAAATTTTTGTCTTCTTTTTAAATATTCTGTGCATTGACACATATTTCAGTTCTTCTGACTTAGAAAGTTACTGAATTGATGAAGAAATTGAAACTATTTCTAGTCATATTAAAAGATACTCCAAATCACTATATACTGCTCAAACTGGCTAAGATGACAGGAAAAGATAATGACAAATGTTGGAAGGGATATGGCAAAAGAGAGACACTGATACATTGTTGATGGAACTGTGAATGGATCCAGCCATTCTGGAGAGCAATTTGGAACTGTGCTCAAAAAGTTATAAAAATGTGCATACTCTTTGACCCAGCAGTGTTTCTAAAGACTTACATCCCAAAGAAATCTTAAAGAAGGGAAAGAATTTTTGTGGCAGCCCTTTTTGTAGTGGCTAGAAATTGGAAACTGAATGAATGCCCATCAATTGGAGTTTATTCAGCTGTGGTATATGAATGTTATGGAATATTATTGTTTTGTAAAAAAAACAATCAAGAGGATGATTTCAGAAAAGCCTGGAGAGACTTACATGAACTGATGCTGAGTGAAGTGAGCAGAACCAGGAGATCATTGTACATGGCAACATCAATATTTTATGGCAATTAATTCTGAGGGACATGGCTCTTTTCAACAAGGAGATGATTAGGCCACTTTCAATTGTTCAGTGATGAAGAGAGTCCCAAAGAGAGGACCTTGGGAGGTGAGTGTGGACCACAACATATCGTTTTCACTCTTTCTGTTGATGTTTGCTTGCATTTTGTTTTCTTCCTCAGTTTTTTTTTTCCCTTCTGGATATAATTTTTTCTTGTGCAGCAAGATAATTGTATAAATATCTATACATATATTGGATTTAACATATATTTTAACAAATTTAACATATATTGGATTACCTGTCATCTAGGGGAGGGTGTGAGGGGAAGGAGAAAAAAAATTGGAACAGAAAGTTTTGCAAGGGTCAGTGCTGAAAAATTACCCATGTATATGTATTATAAATAAAAAGCTTTAATAAAATTTTTAAAAAAAGAGTTACTGAATCTAAAAAAAATTCATTGTTTGGTAGCCAATCTGGTGGCAATTTCCTTTGAACCTAGCTCATATGGTCTTCTTACAACAGAAGTTTAGCTACACTGGACTAGTCTTCAAATTTTTTCTAAACTGCAGACAAGGTTTGCTAGCGTACATGTCCTTTCCCAGAATCTTTGAGGACTCTGCTAAGAAGAAACAGCAACATGGAACATTAGGGGGAAAAAGTCACTATAAATTCAGTGATATCATTTATATGGATATTTTGCCTTACTGAGAAGTTACTTCAAAAAGAGGGAAAGATGTTAATTCAGAGTAATGCACACATGCACACACAAATATATACAGGCATACAGGCAAAAGATATACACACTATATGACTAAAACAAAAGTCTAGATTCAATTGCAATGAGTCCTATATATATATATATATATATATATATATATATATATATATATATATATATATTTATAACAAATGTAGGAAACTGAACTGATGGCATTTTGGCTACTGTAGCCAACTATATTTACCTTTCCTTCTTTTTCCTTTTCCTTTTTTTCTTTATGTTTTCATCTTTCCTTTCTCAATTCCTTTCATTTTTCCCATACATTTTTTCCTCCTGTTTATTTGCTTCTCTTTTTTGTTAGTGGTTCTCACAGGAAATTGTTACTTCCATATGATGTATTTGGCACTGAAGATGTGATTGACCCTAACTAAAAAAAACCTGATCAAAATAGATGATTTGAAAACAATTATCCCTCTAATTCAAACAAAAGTAACCTTTTTTTTTTGAGGTAAAATATTTTGAGTTTTCTTTTTTTTCTTTAGGTTGAATTAAATGCCTTCCCCAAATGCTTGAACCATCCAAGTGGTTTTTGCTTTTTGAATACAAGATGAGAATAAAACCAGGAGTCACAAATGAGATTATTGATTCCCACTTCTATACTTTGAATTTAATAATGATATTGTAATGTATATGCATTCATATGTACAATTATATATAGGTATATATACATATATACACACACACATATATATATATTTACACAAATATAGGTTAATTATGGTGATAGTAGCACTTATCCTACTTTTCTCTCAAATTAATATGATGGTATTAACTCATTTGCTCACTCAAGTAGTTTGTAATGTTTGAAGTCCTACAATACAGAAATGGCTAGATAATGTACCTTTAAGATTTTAAAGTGCCATGAAATTTGGTTGAATTGACCATTCATTCAAAGCATTCTGGCTAAAACACTGTCCTTTCCATGAATTCTCAGATAACCAAAAGTTCTTCACAAATTTAGAGCTCAAGATTTGTCCCCTGATTATATTCCTAATCCCCAGTTCCAAGATAAGAAGGCTTGCAAAGGGCTAATAGTTATTTTAAAATATAACTAGTATACATGTACATACTGAATAATTTCAAATTAGGTGGTGGAGAAATCATGACAAAACACAGCTACCTCCAATGAGTCTTGAACTCTATATCTGAAATGGCTGTTCAATTTATGATTGTCAACTCTCTATTCATTGACTGTGCTGTTTAGGCCTTTTTTTTTTCTTGGTAACTGATCATTTTAAGAAACGTTTAGAGGCATGACTGTACTTAGCAACCATAAGAGCAATAAATTTTTTTAAATTACAGATTTATGAATATGTTTTTAAAACAATTTAGCTAATACATTTTAAGGTTCTGTCTTACCGTGTTCCTCTCATGTGTAATACTGACAGTGTGACCTTCAGACACTCTGGCTCATCCATCATCCATTGAACTTTTCACTTTGTTCCATATCATCTCATGTTTGGAAAAAAAAAAAAACACTTTTGTCCCGATCTTTGTTTACCATTCACTGGGGATTCTGTATTTGTGTAGCTATGCAACAGAGAAGAGGCAGAGGCAAATGGAGGAAAGATTGACCATTAAATTACAAGAAACTTCTAAATATCATGTTGTATCTTATCATTTCATTCTCATCATATTAGATAATTAAACTCTTAAATTTTTACCCCATTTTTGAGTAGCCATTATTAAATTGATCAGTACTGGTGAAATATCATTAGCAGCAGAAAGATTTTTTTTTCTGAAACAAAGGTATCCTCAAGATATTTATACCTTTAAGTAAAGCCACAATTTGGTATTTATGAAACCCCGGGAAAAGTTTGAAAAATATACTCTCTTCCTTTTGTATTGTTTCCCACTAGGGAGTTTGTACTTTTATTGATGAACCTACAAATGGAAGTCACAAATATGTACTGGGGTGCAACTAAGAGCATGATTCTCTAGCACTAAAGATTTCTACATCAAAAAGAAAAAAAATATATACAAAGATGTGGATATGCATGTATGAAAATGTCCAGAATCAAACACTCAGAGAAATGTGTGTTATGTAATGTACTTTTGGCTAGTCTTTCCTAGAACCAGATCCCTGTGCCACTTCCCAGAAATCTCTTCTTCATATTACCTACACTCAAGCTATTATACTCATATCCCAACTCCATACATTTGGGTTCTACCCCATGTATAACCCATATCTGTTAAGTGACCTTTTAGTTCTTGTCTTGAACAGAAATAGGCTTCTATAGTATTTTCTAGACATCTGCATATTATGAAATGGGAGAGAAAATAGACTTTATCCTTTTTATATTTAACAGTTATATGTTCTTTCATCTATGAGAATGCTCCTTGAGAGTAGCAATTGTCTTTTTTGATTGTACTCGTATCTTCTGAATGTAACACATTTTGTGATACCTTATTGGTGCTTTATAAATATTTTATCAGTAAATATAATCACTTTCATGATTATGATAGTAATTATTATTATTATTGCAATGTTTGGTAAGCACAGTAGGATCAAACTTTTTTCACCTGATTAAAACATGCATTAAATTAATTTCTTTTGCTTCATGATGATAGACATTTAGTTGAAAGGCACTAGTATCTCGAGGTTCCTCATTACAGACACAGGTAGAAGAGCCCCAGTGAAATTAATCCAATTGAATTTTTAAGTTCAATTCTGTACATTCAGATAAACATAGCCTGACATTCTTCACAGGTATAATGAAACTAAAAGAACAAATTGGCTCTACTGCTCCTGAGCTAAGTCCATGTTTTCTTGCTTGTTTTCCTAAATCTAGTATTTCTTCTCTTTCAGGTTTTAATTTTGTGTCTATTGATTACTGGATCATATCCACTTATCCCTGTGATCTCTATCGTAGGTTTATAGAATCTAATCGTTAGGAGATATCATTATATTGTTGAGAGCACCACCATCTTCCTAGACTTCTAGGCTTACATCTTTTTTTCCCCTAAGGCAATTGGGGATAAGTGACTTGCCAAGTGTCACACAGCTAGGCCATGTTAAGTGTCTAAGGTTGAACTCAGGTTCTCCTGAGTTTAGGGCTGGTGCTCTAGCCACTGCACCATCTAGCTGCCCTTAGGCTTATATCTTAAATGTCATCTCAACCACACTCATATCCTCAACCCACACATCCAAATTGCCATTGCCATATCATTTCAAGTTCACAATATCTTTCATATACAATTTTTTCATTTCTACTCATACAGCTGCCACCTTTGGGGCAGGCCCTTAACATCTTACATCTTGACTATTACAATGTCTTTCTGATTGATCTTCTTGCTTCAAGGTTTACTCTAATCTGTTCTCCACTCAAATGTTGGTTATCTTTCTAAAGTGCAGAATGAACATGTCACTCTCACAATCAATAAACTGCAGTTATCTCTAGCATCAAATTCAAAATCCTCCATTTGATATGTAAATATGTATGATATATTTACAAAGTGATCATTTCATACCTTTCCACTATTCTTACAATTTAGTCCTCTTTGAGGATTCTACAATTCAGAACCTCTGGTTTATTTGAAATTCTTTGCATGTGATATTCCATTTTTGGGTTATATATATATATATATTTTTTTTCTTTCATTAGTTTGCCTTAATGCTTTGATATCTCCTTACTTCAAGAAACAGTTCACCCAGTTTTTGGCATAAGAACGCATTATTTGACAAAAATTGCTGGAAAAATTGGAAATTAGTATGGCAGAAACTAGGCATTGACCTTATTGACACTTAACAATATACACCAAGATAAGGTCAAAATGGGTTCATGACCCATTCATAAAGAATGAGATTATAAATAAATTGGAAGAGCATAGGATAGTTTACCTCTCAGACCTGTGGAAGAGGGAGGAATTTATGACCAAAGAAGAACTAGAGATCACTATTGACCACAGAATAGAAAATTTTGATTATATCAAATTGAAAAGTTTTTGTACAAACAAAACAAATGCAGACAAGATTAGAGGGGGAACAATAAACTGCGAAAACATTTTTACAATCAAAGGTTCTGATAAAGGCCTCACTTCCAAAATATATAGAGAATTGACTCTAATTTATAAGAAATCAAACCATTCTCCAATTGATAAATGGTCAAAGGATATAAACAGACAATTCTCAGATGAAGAAATTGAAACTATTTATAGACATATGAAAATATGCTCCAAATCATTATTAATCAGAGAAATGCAAATTAAGACAACTCTGAGATACCACTACACACCTGTCAGATTGGCTAGAGTGACAGGGAAAGATAATGTGGAATGTTGGAGGGGATGTGGGAAAACAGGGACACTGATACATTGTTGGTGGAATTGTGGACACATCCAGCCATTCTGGAGAGCAATTTGGAACTATGCTCAAAAAGTTATCAAACTGTGCATACCCTTTGATCCAGCAATGTTTCTACTGGGCTTATACCCCAAAGAGATACTAAAGAAGGGAAAGGGACCTGTACATGCCAAAATGTTTGTGGCAGCCCTGTTTTAGTGGCTAAAAGCTGGAAAATGAATGGATGCCCATCAATTGGAGAATGGTTGAGTAAATTGTGCTTTATGAACATTATGAAATATTATTGTTCTGTAAGGAATGACCAGCAGGATGAATACAGAGAGGATTGGCGAGACTTACATGAACTGATGCTAAGTGAAACGAGCAGAACCAGGAGATCATTATATACCTCAACAACGATACTGTTTGGGGATGTATTCTGATGGAAGTGGATCTCTTCAATAAAGAGAGCTAATTCAGTTTCAATTGATCAAGGATGGACAGAAGCAGCTACACCTAAAGAAAGAACACTGGGAAATGAATATAAACTGCTTGCATTTTTGTTTTTCTTCCCGGGTTATTTATACCTTCTGAATCAAATTCTCTCTGTGCAACAAGAAAACTGTTAGGTTCTGCACACATATATTGTATCTAGGATATACTGTAACCTATTCAACATGTAAAGGACTGCTTGCCATCTGGGGGAGGGGGTAGAGGGAGGGAGGGGGGAAAATCGGAACAGAAGTGAGTGCAAGGGATAATATTGTAAAAAATTACCTTGGCATGGGTTCTATCAATAAAAACTTATTAAAAAAAAAAAAAAAGAAAGAAACAGCTCAAATCATACCCTTTACAGGAAGCCTCTCCAAATTTTCACCCACTCATTTTTCAAGTGCCTCCTTTTTAATATTACCTTTATTTCACACTGTTTAGGAACATTTCAATATATAGATATACATATGGATGTCTATGCATATATAACTACGTATTAGCACATAAATAGAGACAGAAATTGAGAGAAATAAAGAGAAAGAGATAGATACCTAGTTGTTGTTAGCATGGTTTTTTCCCCTGAAGAAGGGCAAAAATTTCCTTACAGAGAAGGACAATGTTTTTTGTCTTTTTTTGATATGAGCAGAAATCAGTAAGGCAATCAGTTGCCATTATAGATAAGATATTGCCATATAGATAATGTATAGATAATGTCTAGAGACAGGAAGACCTGCATTCAAAACCAGTCTCAGACACTTATTTACTATGTGACTCTAACCAAATCACTTAAGTTCTCTGAGCTTCAGTTTTTTCAGCTGTAATATAGGTCATCATTGAGATCCTGCCTCTGGGGTTAACTAGCAGCAAGAATCTGCCACCAGAGCCAGCTAGCAGCAAGACTCTTATCTACAGAGGAAGTCAGCATTCATTAAAAAGGTCCTGGGCAGGAACCAGGGCAGGACAATGGGGAAGTCCTATTTCCAATAAAGTAAACAGAGAGGCACCACTCTTGCACAAGCTAACAGCTATGTCCTGAGGTCCAGTGAAAGCTAATAGTGTGGTCATGAGCCCCGGCACAAGAAGTCTGGACTGTGAAAAAAAAAAAAAAACGGAGTCTAATTCTTACATAAAAGTACAAAGTCAGAAAATAGAATGTTATTATGATGACAGGGAGAATCAAGACACACACTTAGAAGACAATGGAGGTAAAATAAAATGGATATATAAAAAGCCTCAGAGAAGAATGTACATTGGTTTCAACTACAGAAAGAACTCCTGGAAGAACTTCAGAAGGATTTCAAAAGGCTAATAAGAGAAGTATTTTAAAAGTGGAAAGAGAAATAAGAAAGGAAGAGAATAAAAAAAAGGAAAAAAAAGTGATAGCTTGGTAAAAGCAATACCAAAAATGGGGGAAACAATTAAAAAATTACTAAAATAATAAAACTGCCTTAAAATCGAATTGCCCAAGTGGAAAAGGAGGTACAAAAGTTTACTGAAGTAAATAATTTCTTAAAAATGAGAATTAGGTAAATGGAAGCTAATGACTCAATGAGCTATCAATAAATGATAAAACAAAGTCAAAAGTAAAAAATTAGAACAAAATATGAAATTTCATTAAAAAAAGTGACCTGGGAAATAAATCAAAAAGAGAGAATTTAAAAATTATTGATTTACCTGAAAGCCATGATCAAAATAGAGCCTTTCAAGAAATTATCAAGGCAAATCTTGATATCCTAGAATCAAAGGGTAAAATATCAACCAAATGAATTCAGTGATCACCACCTGAAATAAATACCAAACGAAAAACTCCCGGCCAAATTCTAGAGCTCCAAGATTTAAGTGAAAATACTGCAAGCTACCAGAAAGAAAAGTTTGAATGTCTTGGATGCTCAGAATATTATACAGAATTTAGCAGTTTCTACATTAAAGAATCACAAGGCTTAGAATGTGATATAATGGAAAATGAAAGAGTTAGAATTAAAACTAAGAATCACCCACCCAGCAAAACTGAGGATCATCCTTCAGGGGGAAAGATGTATATTTAATGATATAGAAGTCTTTAAAAGATTCCTAATTAAAACACTAGACCTAAATTTTAAAAATCTTCAAATACAAAACTAAAAAGATATATAAGAAGGGGAAAAGACCGAAGAAATAAAATGTTCATATTCCTACATGGCAAGACAATGTTTACAATTCTTCCTATTAAAAGGAGACAGAGGATATAGGTATAAGATCTATGATGAGATAATATCTAAAAATAAAAAATAAGGCATTTGGAAAGAATATTACTGGAATTAGAGGAAATGGGGAAATAAATTGGAGAAAATTATGTTGTATAAAAGAGGGATAACAGAACTACTACAATAGAGGAAACGAGTAAGGAGTGAGCAATGTGTGAACTTTATTCTCACCAGAATTGGCTGAAAGAGGGAATAACAAACTCAACTGAATATAGCAATTGATCTTACCCTATATGGAAGTAAAAGGGATGGATAGAAAAGAAAGCAGAGACTGATTGAAGGGATGGCAAATTGGGGGAGTCAGTGACAAAAAGTAAGGAGAGGACAGGGGTTGGGGGAAACTTGATAGAGAGAGAGAGAGAGAGAGAGAGAGAGAGAGAGAGACAGAGACAGAGACAGAGACAGAGACAGAGAAAGGAAGGGGATGGAGGAGAGGGAGAGAGAGAGAAGAGTAAACAAGGAGGAAATTTAGAATTAGTTATCAAAAAATTAAATATGAACAGGATGAAATCACCCATAAAGCATAAGTAGATGACAGAATGGATTAAGAAACAAAATCCTACAATAGACTGTTTACAAGGAACATATTAACAGCACATAGACACATACAGAATAGTGTTAAGGGGTAAGAATAGAATCTATTATGTTTCAGCTAAAGTTAAAAAAATTGGGATAGTAACAATGAACTCAAAGAAAAAGAAAAATTATATTTAAAAGATATAAGGAAGGACTATATCTTGTTATAAGGTACCATTGACAATGAAATAAGATCAACACTTAAAATAGGTGCATTAAATGGTATAGACCTTACATTTTTTTAAGAACTTAAATGAGTTAAAGAATAAAACTATATTGGTTTTAGCATATACAGTATTCTAAAACTATACTAGTGAACCTCCACTTTTCCCTTTCTCAGAACTAAATAACTCTAACCAGAAAGTGGTTTGTTGTTAGTGGAAGTGAATAGAATTCTAGAAAAAGTAGGTATGATAGCCCTCTGAAGAAAATTGAATGAGAATAGAAAGCCTTATGGAGAGGGTCAGTCCAATGGAATTCTGCTGATATGTGTAGTTTGGCTCCCCATTCCTCCTAGGGGCGTCTTGGCCTTCCTGAGAAGTCAGGGAGGCATGACATTCTGTGTTGTAATTAAAACAAAATTATACTAAATTGTCAAGGAGACCTCTGCACACAGTAGCAAGTTGTTTATATGAGTCCCCATATGCAGTTAGTGAATGCACAGTGTCCTGTAGTTATATAAGTGTGTTACAGTATATAAGGCTGAAAAAATTTGAATAAATAGACTCCTGCTTGACCATCTTCATGAGTTCTGTCCTTTTACTTCTCACCCTTTACTTCTCGGGCAGGTATGGAAATCCTCTTGTGAGCAGGTCCAGATATGTGGCATTCAACATGAGGCCCTGGAAAGCAGGTCACACAGCAGCTCTACTGAAAAGAACAGTGCAAGTTCGTGGGGGTTGGGGAGATCCCTGTGACTCAGGAACCAGATAAGTTTTTTTTTTTTTTAAACAGGTAAGCAGGAAGATTTGGTAAGGACTAATTTAGTCACTTTTGTTTTTTCAGGCAAAATTGGGCAAGTGCTAACAAAAGAGCCTCCCTATTGAGGGAAGTATGAAAAATATTTGGTTAGGTTCATAAAAGTGCAAGGGTTGTTGGTAACTCAGAAGTAGATCGTAGAGTTCTTAGATGTTGTGGAGTGCATGTCTCCTTGGCTCTCTGGGGAGTTCAGGTTGGAGCTAGAGATTTGCAAGGTGGTAGGAGAACAACTGACTGAATATTACCAAACAATGGGCGGCACAATCCTGAGCACACATTCCTTATTTACAATGTAATAAAACTGACTTTAAGAAATAAAGAATAGAAGTGGCTAGGTGGTGCAGTAAATAGAGCACCAGCCCTGAAGTCAGGAGGACCTGAGTTTAAATTCAAACTCAGACTCTTAACACTTCCTAGCTGTGTGACCCTGGGCAAGTCATTTAACCCCAACTGCCTTTGGGGGGTGGTTGGGCGGGGGGAGAAAGGATATAAGAAAAAGAAAGCTTTTTAGCAGGGAGAGACCCAGAATGTGGTGAATGGAAGGGACCAGATGTTTTACCTGCTTAGGGGAGAGGGTTTGCTTGTATCTCTACTGATGGAAAAGGAATCAGATGGTTGCCAACAAGTTGTATTTGCCTTGTCCATCAGAGAGAGACGGGAAAAGAGAAGACCCTTGAAACAAAGGAGAAGACCCAGGAAACATCAGGTGGTTCCATCTTTGTCTGCCACTGAAAGAACACGGCTATTGACAACAATGCGTATGACAATTGACTAATGAACATCACCATGTCCATAAAAATAATTGCTAATGAGACTGATGCAGGATGCCAAAACCTGCAGGAATCATTGAATTCCCTGAGACATGAAATGATGGGCAATAGATTGGCTTTGGACTATCTCTTAGCTGCTGAAGGAGGTATATTCGCGGTTGTGAACTGATAGTTATTTTCTATACCTTCCTTCTGGGACTCATAGAAGTTTTTTTTAATAATTTCTTGTTTATTTATATTGCTTATTATATTATTACTTGCTTGTGTGACATTACTACTTGCCCGTGTGATTCCTCCCAAGCTGATGGATTTAACCATTGATGTATACCTGCTTCAATTAAGACAAAAGAAAATAGGAGATGTAGAGGGTCACAGATAGTGGGGAGCCCTGGGCAAAGTATAATACCCAATAAAAAGTCCAATAAAAAGAACACTGCTGATGTGTCTGGTTTGGCTCCCCATCACCCCTAGGGACGTCTCAGCCTTCCTGAGAATTCAGGGGTATGACAATCTGTGTTGTAATTAAAGCAGAGTTATACTAAAGTGGCAAGGAAACATCTACACACAACAGCAAGTTGTTTATGTTGTTCTGCATGCTCAGTATGCTATAGTTATGTAGATATATTAGGATATATAAGGCTGAGAAAATGTTGAATAAAGGACTCCTATTTCACTATCTTTATGAGTTCTTCCCCTTCATTCCTCATCCATGATCAGCATTCAGACTGATACCGAAATCCTCTAGTGAACAGGTATGGACAGCCATATACTTTCTTCTCTGCAGTACATGACATCTCTACAATATTGGTCCTGTATTAGGGCATTAAAATCTAATAATTAGAGGCAGCTAAGTGATAAAGTGGATAGAGCACTAGCCCTGAAGTCAAGAGGACCTGAATTCAAATCTGGTCTCAGACACTTAACACTTCCAAATGTGTGTGACACTGGGCAAGTCGCTAGGCAACTTTTTGCCTCTTGTTGCACAGGGAGAACTGGATTCAGAAGGTAAAAATAACCTGGGAAGAAACCCCAATTGCCTCAGGAAAAAAAATCTAATAATCAAATGCAGAGAAGCAGAAATATTTAAATATATCTTTTTCATACTATAACCATTGCTTAATTTGATTTTTTTTAAAGAGGAAAAACAAATTGTCACTATTAAAGTTGAAATGAATGAGTTTACCACAAAATGAAGAAAAAATAGAACAATTATTTGGAACTATTTTGTCCAGTTACTCGCCAATATGCCTGACAATCTAAATGAAAAGAATACATATTTACAAAAATGTAAATTTTAATATTAATATGAAGGAAATAAATTAGATTACCCAGCTTTAGGGAAAAAAGAATAAACCTTCAATAAACTTTATAAGAAAAAATCTCTAGAGCTATATGGATTAATAAAATTTCACCAAACATTTAAAGAATGATTAATCCTAAAATTTTATAAATTATGTGGGAAAAGGAGTCCTTTTATAACACAAATGTGGTGCTGATATCTAAACATGAAGATATACAGAGGAAAAGCAAAATATTAACCAATATATTGGATGAATATTGAAATGATAATTTTAGGATATGAACAGACAATTTTCAGATGATGAAATTGAATCTATTACCACTCATATGAAAGATGTTCCAAATCATTATTGATCAGAGAAATGCAAATTAAGACAACTCTGAGATACCACTACACACCTGTCAGATTGGCTTAGATGACAGGAAAAAATAATGATGAATGTTGGAGGGGATGTGGGAAAACTGGGACACTGATGCATTATTGGTGGAGTTGTGAACGGATCCAGCCATTCTGGAGAGCAATCTGGAATTATGCCCAAAAAGTTATCAAACTGTGCATACCCTTTGATTCAGCAGTGTTTCTATTGGGCTTATATCCCAAAGAAATACTAAAGAAGGGAAAGGGACCTGTATGTGCCAAAATGTTTGTGGCAGCCCTGTTTGTAGTGGCTATAAACTGGAAATTGAATGGATGCCCATCAATTGGAGAATGGCTGGGTAAATTATGGTATATGAATGTTATGGAATATTTTTTTTTGTAAGAAATGACCAGCAGGATGAATACAGAGAGGCTTGGAGAGACTTACATGAACTGATGCTAAGTGAAATGAGCAGAACCAGGAGATCATTATACACTTCAACAACGATATTGTATGAGGATGTATTATGATAGAAGTGGATTTCTTTGACAAAAAGACCTAACTCAGTTTCAATTGATAAATGATGGACAGAAGCAGCTACATCCAAAGAAAGAACACTGGGAAATGAATGTGAACTATTTGCATTTTTGTTTTTCTTCCTGGGTTATTTTTACCTTCTGAATCCAGTTCTCCCTGTGCAACAATAGAACTGTTCAGTTCTGCAAACATATATTGTATCTAGGATATACTGCAACATATCTAACATATATAGGACTGCTTGCCATCTAGGGGAGAGGGTGGAGGGAGGGAGGGGAAAAATCAGAACAGAAGTGAGTGCAAGGGATAATGTTGTAAGAAAAATTACCCTGGCATGATTCTGTCAATATAAAGTTATTATAAATAACTTTAAAGAAATATAAAAATATTATAAATATATATTTATAATAAAATAAATATAAATAAATAAAGAATATTATATTCTTTAATATAATAAATAAAAGAATATATATAAAATAAATAAAATATAAGAATAATATTATAAAATAATAAAAGAAAATATAAAAAAAGAAAAGAAATGATAATTTTAAATAAAACACTAGCATGGAAATTAGAACAATATATTGCAAGAATCATACCTTATGAGGAGTGGGATTTATACCAGAAATACAGGGAAAGTTTGATATTAGGAAAGCTATTGGCATAAATAACCAAAACATTTTTTAAAAAGAAATCATAAGAATATTTAAAAACATGCAGAAAAGGATTTTGATGAAATACAATACCCATTCATACTAATGATACTAGAAAGCATAGGAAAAAAATGGAACTTTCCTTAAAATGATCAAGAAGCATTTATTTAAAATCATCAGAAACATTATCTATAATGGTGATAAGTAAAACAGCTTCCCAATAAAATCAAGAATAGAGCAAGCATGCCCATTATCACCATTATTATTCAGTATTATTGTAGCAGTGTTATGTAAATCAATGGATGGAACAATTCCAAGGTACCATCTCAAACCTATCAGATTAGTTGATATGACAAAATAGAAAGATGTTTGATGTTGAAGAGGACTAATGCACTGTTGGTGGAACTGTAGCTTTTCCAACCATTCTGGAAAGCAATTTGGAACTATGGCCAAAGGACAATCAAAGTGTGAATGTCTTTTGATCCAGCAATACCACTATTAGGTCTGTACCCAAAAGATGTAAGAAAAAAGGGAATGAACCTATTTGTGTTCACGTTCACACACACACTCACACACTCACACACACACACACACACACACACACACACACACACACAATTTTGAGAATTAGAAATTAAAGGGAAGGGATACTCATCAGTTGGGAAATGGTTGAATACACTGAATTATATGCATGGAATGGAATATTATTGTACTAACCCTTCCTTCTTTCTTTCTTTCCTTCCTTCTTTCCTTCCTCCTTTCTTGCTATATGCACATTATGACTAAAGTGAAAATGTTTTGCATGCTTTCAAGTTACTTGCTGTCTAAGGGAGGACGTGGTGATGGAGAAAGGGATAGAATTTGGAACCCCAAACTTATTTTTTTAAGAATATTAATTTTTCATGTATTGGTAGACAGAAATAAAATACATTTAAAAATTGGGAAAGAATTCTATAAACATCATACTTAAACCAGGGAAGGATAAAGAAAAGAACTATAATTCAATATAATTGCTTTGTGTTGTTTTAAAAATTGTAAATAAAATTTTATCAGGCTGATTATAGCAATTAACCGAATGAATCATTCATTATGATCAACTACAATTTATACAATATATATAAGGATGGTTTAACATTAAAAAATTGTAAAATTAATTGTATTAAAACAAAAACAAATAGCTATATAATCACTTTCTCACATGATTGGATGGTAAAAATGAAAAGTAGAAGAATCTTAGTGCTGAAAGAATGAGTCATTGATTCTCATACAAGAAAATTCAAAGTCTACAAGAGCAAGAAAAAGCTACTCTTTACAGTTGCTTTTGAACACATGCTGCCCGTCTCCTATTAACTTCAGACACTATTTTATTCTTAAAACATAGCATCAAAACAGGTCATAGAAGATCAAAGCTTATATCTTCATCCAAATGACATTATTTCTTGGATGAAGTTGAGAAATACAACATAATCAAAAAGAGAATAGGTGATCATCTCAGAAGAGGGGCTGGGTTAGTTGGTTATCAGTATTTCATATTCTTATATGTTTCTCAAAATATAAACAAGATATTTGGATGGTCTATCTCTATGTCTGTCTATTAACATCTAATGTACCTTTTGAGGCCCATGTGGGATGTGTAGTAAATGTTCAAAAATTTCCCTTTTATGTATTTGAATTACTGTTCCCCCCTCTAATTTGGGGAGGGGGGAAATATTGAAGATGTAAATAAAACAAATGATAGCATATTTATACTGAGAATCATCCCTTTCTCTTTCCATCAAGAATCTCTTCTCTGTCACATTTTTTTCTTTATTTATTTTTCTACTCAGGGTTTTTGGAGAGAGTTTAATTTGGGGCAACAAATTGAGCAAAAGGACAGATTCATGAGGTCAGTCATAATAAAGTATGCTTAGCTCTTGCTCTTATTTCCTCCTCAGAGTTAGACAATATTTCCTTTCTCATCTTGTGGGAAAATAGCATATTTGGATATTTCTAGGAGAAGTTGGGGACTACTGGCTGACAATAATAATAGTGAAGGTGGGGGAGCAGCAACAGACTTTGGGTAATCACCACAATTGGATAATGGTAGCCATTGTTACTACAGCCTGAGATTCCTTAGTAGTCACAAGTTCCTTTCCTTTTGAGTACTTATTAAACCCTGAGCTCCTTGTTGCAGAAATCAAAAATGATCAGGATCAGGAAATCTGAAATGTACTGGAAACTATAACAACTCATCAGGGATATAATAGAAGAATTAGGACCACTGATAAGTGAGAAATTGGGAGCTGTCTATGATCCATCTGGGTCTAAGGGATTCTAAATATAAGAAAGAAGTGAAAGCTGGGAAGGGTCTCAGAAATTTGGAATAGTTCCCCAGCTTCTCACTTATCAAAAGTGAGCCCCCCAGTAAAAGTGAAATTCAACGGTTTCTTTGCAATATTTGCTTTATTCAATAAACCATGTAATAATAGACAAGATTGTCCAGTTTTGTGATTGTCGTAGAATCTATGAGATTCCTATTTTTTTCAATAATTTGACTCCAAATTATATTCACTTCCATGATGAGTTCCTTATTGCCCAAATTTGTAAAATAATGAGGTTTAGCAGAGCAGACAGTTAGTATATATATATATAATTAGATAGGATTTTCTGTGACTTTCCACATAACAAAAACTAGAATGTAATGTAAATAATTATGATGGTTTTATTCATAGAACATGATTCTCTATAACCAAACTTTTTAGTGTTTATTTATTTTTTCTTTTCAGAGAGAGAGAGAGAGAGAGAGAGAGCGAGCGCTTCTGGATGGAGAGGGAGGACCTCTGAGAGATCATATTTTCTTAAATAGATACTATTTGATGCATAGGAGGCACATATTAAATCTTTTTCTGTAAAAACAGCAACAGAACATTCCAGGCTTTAAAGCCAGAAGCTTTTAGTGGTGAAATATGCCTTGGGACCATGCAAGTCAACTAGAAGATAGGATAATTTATCTAAATTAAATGTTGAATTGGGAAAAAGTATCAAAGAATGTGAAAAAGTCAGGCTACAGCAAATAGTCTGCCCTTGTTACTGTTTATTTTTAGTGTGATAGTGGTGGTTTTGTTTGTTTTGTTGTTGTTTCTTTTGTTTTATTTTATTTTTCCCCTCATTAAATACGTGGTCTTTTAAATTTTGTGCTGATAATTTAATGGGAGTTCAAATCTTAAAATCCCAAGTAACTACTCATTCCCTGTAAGATGGAGTGTTTTGGTAAGAAGGGTTATAAAGACCAGAGGATTTAGCAGTGCTGTTGGGCTTCTGTCGATTTGAATTTGATTTCACTTTTGCTTCTAAAGCACACAGATAGACAGTTGCCAGATGGGCACCATAAAAATAAAAGCATAACTAGCTAGAAAACTAGGATGCATTCCTTTGTGGAATAAGACCTATAATCTTTTATTTATTAAGATGTTATGTTAAATATTTGAAGAGATCAACATTTAATTTTAAAAAATCTGTTGAGTTTGAAATGAGCTCATGGATTATGAATACCCAGTAAAATGACAATATAGAACACAAACATTTCTTTTGGCTAAAATGTCTCTACACTTACTCTCATTTAACATCATTTTGACCACTGGGTCAATTATAATGAACTCAATCATAGATGTATAAATTAAGTGGCAGTAAGTTTTTATATGTTAAAATAACTAGGAAAAATTATTATTATTGTGTGATGAATAACAATTAAATTTACTAGCATGTTAATTCTGGTCTTTTTTGAAACAAGGTACATTTAGTTCCATTTTTAAATGCCAATTGTCAGAAAAAAAGAAGAGTTGCATTTGTCTATCATTTTCCCTGTCCTCCAATCTGTTACTAGTTCCTTTCATACTTCTCTCCTCTAACTACATTACCTTTCCTGGATGAAGGAGAATTATCTCACAGAAAAAGAAAAACTGATCTCATAAAACAGTAGGCAAAGATAGGGAATAATCATTAATTTTCCCTGAGTATATCTTGGACTGTATTTACACCGCTTCTAGGAAGTCTAAACAAATAATTTAGTTCATTGTGGAACAGAATCTGGTGAAATTGTTGTTTAGATTAGAGGCAGATTAGAGGAAAACTATTCTTACTTTCTCCATCTTACTGCCATGTGTAATTCTATTATAACATGCCACCACATCTTAGCTTAGAGATAAAAATCAAAGTGGAATAATCTTCTTTGGTATTTTACTTAGCTTATTTCCCAAATTAAATTGTTCTAACCTGTACCAATTTGGTAGCTTTACCCTAAATTGTTAAAACTAAATCCTAGGAACCCACTTAAAGAGTTAACACATTTGTGATATATGGTGATTTTATTGACTAGAGAAATACAAGTAAGATAACTCTAAAGTATCACATCACACTTCTCAGATAGGCTAAGACAAAAGAAAAAGATAATGACAAATTTTGGAGGGGATATGGAAAAAACTGGAACACTCATATGTTGTTGATGGAGTTGTAAAATGATCCAACCCTTCTGAAGAGCAATTTGGAACTAGATACAAAGGGATATAAAACTGTTTTGATCCATCAATCTCAATAATGGAACTATATCCTGAAGAGATCATAAAAGAGGGGAAAGGATCAAAATGTATAAAAATATTTGTAGAAACTATTTAGATAACATCATGAAATGGAAATTGAGTCGATGTCCATCTGTTGGGGAATGGTAAGTTATGTTATATGAATGGAATTTAAACTATTTTCTATAAGAAATAATGAGCAGACTGATTTCAGAAAAAGCTTTAAAAACTTATATGAACTGATATTGAGAGAAGTGGAGTAAAGCAAGAGAACACTGGAAACAGTAACAACAAGATTATGTGATGATCAACTGTGATGGGCTTGGGTTTTCTCAACAATGTAGGTTTGGGATGGAAAAGTCAATTTGCATGCGGAGAGAAAATTGTGAAGACTGAATGTAGATTAAAGCATAGTGTTTATACCTTCTTTGTAGCTATCTTTCTCTTTTTTCACCTCTTTTGGTTTGATTTCTCTTGCACAATATGACAAATATGCATAAGTAAGGTCAACAATAATATCCCAGTTTTTAACATAACTACTTTTTGTTAATTAAAGTTTCTTTTAAATATATTTGTTCATAATATAATTTGAGCCGTTTAAAAGACAGATTTGTATGTTTGTATTTAAAAAGCTATTGTTTAAAATCTCATTGATAGAGTTCATTTTGAGAGATCCATTTGTATATATTGAGCTTGACATTTCCCTGAAAGTCCATGAGCTTCCCATTCTCATAAACACCCTCTCATTATTTAGAACTGGATTATTTAATTTCCAATTAGGTTTTTAGTTTATTTTTCCTGGATTTTTATTGAATATAATTTTTATTGCATCATGGTTTGAAAAGGAAGCATTTACTATTTCTGCCTTTCTGAATTTGATTGTGAATTTTTTATGCCTTAATAGTGGTCAATTTTTGCATAGGTGCCATATATTACCAAGAAAAATTTATTCCTTTATGTCCTTATTCAATTTAATCCAAAGGTTTATCATATCTATGTTTTCTAGGATTCTATTAACCTCCCAAGTTTCTTTGTTTATTTTGTGCTTAGATTTGTCTAATTCTGAGAGGGGAAGGTTGAGATACCCCACTAATATAGTTTTGATATCTAGTTCTTCCTATAACTGGCTTAATATTTTCCATAAGAATTTGGATGGTCTACTACTTGGTGCATAAACACTTAGTATTGATACTACTTTATTGTTTGTAGTACCCTTTAACAAGATATAGTTTCCTTACTTTTCTTTTTTAATTAGATCTATTTTAAAGTTTGCTTTATCTGATATCAGAATTGCTACATCTGCTTTTTTTTTATTTCAGCTGAAGAATAATAAATTCTGTTCCAGCCTTTTACCCTTACTCTGTATTGTATCTTTCTGTTGCAAATCTGTTTCTTGTAAACAATATATTGCAGGATTCTGTTTTTTAATCCACTCTACTATTCACTTTCATTATATGGGAGAGTTCATCCCACTCATAATCTTAGTTGTGATTACCACCTCTCTACTTCCTTCCATCCTAGTTTCTGCCCTGCATATACATTTGTTCTCTCTTACCACCTTGTCCTCCTTATTAGTCTTTTGTTTTTAACTCACCCTGCCTTCTACTTGCCCTATCTTTTATTATCTCTTTTACCTTCTCTTACCTCTTTCTCCTAGTATTTCTGCCCTCCCTTCTGTCCAATCCCTCACTTTTCTTTCCATTTCTCATCCTAATTCTTTATAAGATAAATTTCTATACTCAACTAAGAGATTAAATTATTCCCTCTTTGAGTCAAAATTGATGAGATTAAGCTTTAGACAATGTTCATCTCCTTCCATCTTTCCCTCCATTGTAACAGGATATTTTTTCCTCTTCATAATGATTTAATTTGTCCCATTATATCTCTCTTTTCCTCTTCTTCTAGTACAATCCTTTTTCCACTCCTTTTTCTTTGATATCATCACATCAGAGTCCATTCACAACCACATCCTCCATCCATGTAATGTACCCTCTAATTGCCGCCATAATAGAAACAATGCTCAAAGTTAAGATATCATTTTTACCTTCTAGGGATATAAACAGTTTAACCTTTAAATAATATATATCTTTCCACTCTTTGCCTTTCTAAACTTCTCTTGAGTTCTGTGTTTGAATATCAAATTTTCTGTTTAGTTCTGGATTTTTAAAGTAGAAAATATTGAAATTCTCTTTCTTTATTGAAGATCCATCACCTTCTCTGAAAGATGATGCTCAATCTCACTGGGTAGTTAATTCTTAGTTATATCCTCAGATTCTTTGCCTCCCAGATTATGGTATTCCATGCCCTCTGATTTTTTATTGTAAATTCTGCCAGATCCTGAATAATTCTGACTGTTGCTCCTTAATATTTGAATTGTTTTTGTTTGGCAGCTTGCAGTAATTTTTTTTCCTACTTTCTAAAGTGTTATTTTCTTCAGTAGCTTTTTTTTTTTTTTTGCATTTGACCAATTATGTTTTTTAAGGAATTGATTTTTTCAAAACTTTTTTTGCATTTAGCCAAGAGTATTTTTAAGGAATTAAGGAATTTTTAAGAGAATTTAAGGAATTTAAGGATAAGAAGTTTAAGGAAGTTTTCTTCAGTCGATTTCTTTTCCAAGCCTTTGACTCTCTCTTGTATAACTCTTGTTTCTTTTCTTATTTTTTCTTCTATGTATTTTATTTCCCTTTCAAAAATTTTTATGAGCATTTCCAATAAGCCTCTTTGGACTTGGGATTAACTTACAAATTGAGATTTCTTTTGTTGACATTTTGTCCTCAACTGAGTTGGTATTTTGGTTTTATCTGTCAACATAGTAGCTTTCTTTGGTTAAGGTTCTTTTCTGTTTCTTGCTCATTTTCTTTCTTTTTCTTTTTGCATTTCCTCTTTTGTGACTTTTATGATCTAGCTCTGCTCCTGGAGTAGAGGGAACACTGTCCTAAACTTCCTGTGCAGTTCCGAGCCTTGGCTTTGGGCAAAGGGGCCCCTTGTGTTTGGTGTTTTGTTCACAGCAGGAAGGTAGCTTTATCTGCTCTTTCCAAGAAACAATCTAGTTTCCCAAAATTTGCTTTTTGAGCTGGGACTGGTGACTGCTCCCCTTGTCTGCTTTACTAATGAGTCAAGACAAAAAGTCTCAGTTACTGATATGCTGTGTTTAAGACTCTTTCATTGGTTTTCCCAGACTTTTTCTAAGTTTGGCTGAATAACCATTTCATCCCAGTGAGACTGACCTTTCTTCAAGTCCTTCCAAACTAGCTTGTTGGAGAATGGTTTCATTCCCTCAGACTCTGTTTGGGGACTCGATTTCACATGGTTTTCCAAGGAAATTGGAAGAACTCAAGCAGCTTTCTAGCTTCACTCTGCCATCTTAGCTCTGCCCCCTCAATTCTTTCTTTAAATATCTATCTCTGTCCCCATTCTAGTCCCCACTCCATCTCAAACACATCAAGCATAGTCTTAATAGATAATAAAGAGATATCTCTTTTATTGAGATATTACTACATCTTTTGTCTTAACCAAGGACTCAAGTCCAAATCTGGGGGAAAAATCCTGCCCAAAATTGCTGTTTTATCTCTGTTTGCTCAAATTTCATCAAAAAATTTAAAAGAAACTTAAAATACACCCAAAAAGGTATTTATAAAAATAAAACCCCCATGGAGTTGTTGTTTTTCCTATTTCAAAATTATCAAATCTCTTTAAGTAAATAGTGTGAAAAACCTAGGACACATTGATATTCAATTTTTAAAAAATGATATTAAATTTAATTTGCCATCCTTTACCTTAAAGTAAATTAAGGGGAGATTAATCTAATCATAATTCTATGGGGAAAATATAATGTAAAATTATATAAAACCTATTTTCCTTTAAGCAGAATTCAGTATAAGGCTGGTCTGAAAGATTTTCCCATATTTTAAGATGTCTTTGAATTTAAATAGATCAATAAAATGGACTTTGAAGATAATATTAAAGCTAATATCAAGCATTCTTGTAAACAATGTATTGTAGGATTCTGTTTTTTATCCACTCTGCTATTCCCTTTCATTTTATGAGATAATTCATCCTGTTTACATTTGTAGTTATGATTGCCACCTCTCCAGTGTAAATTGGAAAAGACTAAAAAGAAATGGTAGTCTAAAACAAAAATGATCTAATTCTTAGCAGTGTTTTATTTTTCCAGATACCTGTAAAGATAGTTTTCAACATCCGCTTTTGTAAGACTTTGTGTTCTAAATATTTCTCCCTTTCTCTCTTACCTCCCCCCACCCCAAAATAGCAAGCACTGTGATATAGGTTAACTATGTGCAACCATTTTAAACAAATTTTCATATTTGTTTTATTGTACAAGAGAATTTAGAACAAACAGACAAAAAAAATGAAAAAGAAAACAAATTTTTAAAAAGTTGAAAATAGTATTCTATGATCCACATTCAGCTTCCATGGTTCTCTTTTTGGATAAGAATGGCATTTTTCACTCTAAGTTTACTTTGAATCACTACTGTATCATGAAGAGTCAAGCCCATCACAGTTGATCATTATATAATCTTGTTGTTCTTCTGGTTGTGGTCACTTCACTTAGCATCAGTTTATATTTCTTACCAGGGTTTTCTGAATTCATCTTGTTCATCATTTCTTACAGAACAGTAATATTCCATTACACTTGTTTACTATAACTTATTAATCCATTCACCAATTGATGGGCATCCTCTCAATTTCCAGTTCCTTGCCATTACAAAAAGAGCTGCTACAAACATTTTTTTACATTTGCATACCTTTTTCTTCTTTTATGATCTCTTTGAAATACAAACCCAGTATTGACACTGCTGTATCAAAGGATATGGTTTCAAATTGTTCTTCAGAATAGTTAGATCATTTCACAACTACCCAAACAATGCATTAGTGTTACACTTTTCCCACTTCTTCTCCAACATTTATGCTTATCTTTACCTTATCTTTACCTCATCTTAAGCAATTTGAGAAATATGAGGTAGTACCTCACAGTTGTCTTAATTACATTTCTCTAATCAATGGTGTTTAGATCATTTTTACATGGCTATAATTTTTTTTTAATTTCTTCATCTGAAAATTGTTTCTTCATATTCTTTGACCATTTATTACTTAAAGAATGACTTGTATTATAAATTTGAATCAATTCTCTTTAAATTTTAGAAATTAGACCCTTATCAGAAATACTAGCTATAAAAAAAATCTTCACCTCTTATTTTCATTTTAATTTTGTCTACTTTGGCTTGGTTTGTACAAAAACTTTTTTTTTAATTTAGTGCGATCAAAGTTATCTACTTTTACCAGAAAAGTAACACTTTCTGGTTACTACTATTAGAATTGGTTAAAAGCCTTTATTAACAATTTAAAAAAATATTTATCGCAAGTCATGTTTAAAGCATGTATCCAAATGGGAAGTATTTGCGATTAATATAGATGTTATTGGTGGTATAGTTTGCTTTCTGGACTACTTCCAAAATCATTGTATTATAAAGCAGATTATGAATATGTGTGCTTGTGTTTTGAAAAATTACTTTAAAAGTTATCCATAAACTATCACATGTTCATCCAATAACAATGTATAGCTAATTTAAAAATATAAAACTAATGTTAAAAAATTGTGTTCAAAGACTAAGCAGAAAAAAAAATACTAGAGAAAAAATTCTCTAGTATGTATGCATGTTTTAAGGGAAAGGAGGATTGCATCCTCACTGTAATTTTCTTTAACTTCCTTTCCTACCTTGCCACTTCCCATTATTCAAGATGTTTTAGCCTTAGTTCCTCTGAATGCTAGTTTTAAGCCTATGGACTACAATCACCTTTATTCTTAAGGTCATTAGAAGTCTTTGAATCTCATTTGGGAAATATTCTACAAATTATCCCAACTTATTATGTTCTGGTTTTTTTTTTTTTTTGTTACTTTCCACTTTCTATATTTTATCAATTAGCTTAACCAACTCACCTAATTTCCTTCTTTCTTTCTCTTTCTTCTTCCTCTCTTCCCCCTCCCTTCCTCTCTGCCTCTTTTTCTCCCTCTTTGCCTCCCTTCCTCATTCCCTCCCTCTATTCTTTGATCTATCCCTTCCTCTCTCCTCCTTCCCTCTCTTCCTCCTTTCCTTTCCTTCCTTCCTCCCTCCATTAAATGCAGAATTTTCATGTTTAATGCCATGTACTAGTTAATGTATTCCATTACTTAGGAGTGGATGTACTGTGGACTGAAGAAAGAGGCTATATATTCTCATTTTTTAACTTTCTCTGTAACTCAGTTTTTCCTACAAGATCCCATATATTCAATATATCCAAAATATAGAAAAAGCAAATCAGAAGAAAATAAACACATTGCATTACTATTGTCTTCTTTGTGACTCCTCTCAGAGAATTGATAGTAGATGCTTGTTTGCTTTTCTGATGGATATTGATGCTTTTGAAATGTGGAGCTTCGTTTAGTGAAGAAAATGGAAATAGAACTAAAGTTCAGCAACTTCTTATCATTCTTCTTGAGGACAAATAAGTGAAGTATTACATTTAAAAAGTTATTGCAGAAGACATTCTAATTTTATCCTAAAATGTATTTAAATAAACTAAATAATTTAATTATTTTAAATTTTATTAATTAATTTCCATATATTATTATTAATTTATCTGTTAAATAAAGTAAAACAATGCCTCCAACACCCCCCCAAAAAAAGAAAATTCCATAAAATATTGCTATTCTTGACTAAAATTTTTAAAGTGAGACTGTCTGAGAAATAAAGCCTTAAGGTTTGTATTCTTCTTTGACTGGCATGAATTTGCACATTATTTTTATTGATTAATTTTTTTAAAATGTACCATGAGCAGTATAGTGTGGAGTTGGAAAGAGTGAGACTTAATGTTATTTCTGCTAAATATGATCAGTTGGAAGCTATTTAATTCACCAGTGTCAATCTTATGTTCAAATTGAGACTCCAGGCTTCTTAGGGATAAAATTTAAGAAACATCAATATATATGTTCCTAATAATTCTTATACCTATAGTCTGAGTATTGTTGTTTGGTCATCCAGTCATATTTGACTATTTTCAACCCTACTTAGGATTTTCTTGGCAAAGATATTGAACTGGTTTGCTTTTTGTTTTTTCAACTCATTTTACACATGAGGAACTGAGGCAAACAAGATTAAGTGACTTGCCAGGGTCAGCTAGTTAGAGTGTGAGGCCAGATTTGAACTTAGGAAGATGTGTCATCTAGTTTCAAGCCCAGCTTTCTGTACACTATGATGCCATCTAGTGACCCTGATTGAATATAGAAGTAACTAAAATTAGTAACATAATAAAGCATAAACACACACACACACATAAAATCTCAATCTGCTTTTATTAATGGCAGAAAAATCATTTTGCTCTTAATAAAATATCTTTTGGTAAAATAAATGTAATCTAATAAACCTCATTTTAAAAAATCCATAGCTTAAAAATGGGATACGATGATTCAAACATTTTCTTGTAAAGTCATTGTAGAAAACTGCATTTCAGTGAGAAAAGGTCATTCAGTCAGTCACTGTCTATCCATGCATGATCATTCTTGTTAAAGCAGTGGTGATTAATTCTCTTAGAATGGAAATATACTGGAAAAAATGCATGTATTAATCACATTCATTCACTCATTCATTTATCTGTCTGTGTTTATTTGCATGTGGATTTTACTTTAGTGACTTATGAATGAAATATCTATCAACTACAGAAGGGCTCTTTCCCAACCTTCTACTTTTTTTCTGAATCTTACTCTTAGAGTGGTTGCTCATTTACCAATTCACTTCCATGATCATTTGAATTTAATCAATAGAACTCCTGTGATTTTATTTTTCTTTCAGGCATCCAGAACCTGGCTGGGCTTTGCTCCTCCTGTGTTTTATTTTGTGATCCTAGCACAGTGACTTCACAATGGTATTGTCTACAACAGCATAAATGGTCAAGGATTGCCATAATTGGGAGAAATTGAGAAAACATCCAGTGTAAAAGATGGGGACAAATAAACCTCTCTGAATGATTGGAACAGTATACAATAAACAACTAATTTATCAGATTCTGCTGGTGCTCGGCTGGCTGGTATTTTGCTACTTGCTTCCTGGATACATTAATATAGTTGTAGAAATTCAGAAAAGAAGAATACTACTCAATCCTAGAGTCAGTGCCTGCTGATAAAGTAAGGGATCCTCAAGATGAGTGCAACATAAATTTATATATATATATATATATTTCTCCTAGTTTACTTTCAGTAGGAAGTGTCTCATAACATTTTTTCAAATTAGGAGGGTAAAATATGAGCTTCCTTTAACTGCTTGGTACACTAAAAGTAGCCCTAACAATTGTTTTATGTACCTTTTGGTAATCACACATTTGAATATTGAGATTACTGCTTTAAAATATGTGTTTAAAAGCTTCAGAGAACTCATCCAGGCTTTCAGGGAAATATACTGTTAGAGTTTTGATGTTTGAGGATATTGCTCCTTCTGTTAACATAACTTTTAAAGGAAATATTGTTTGTCATCCAAAGAAAAGGATTAAAATCACTTATGGTGATCCAAACAAAAATATTATAGTATAACATGTCACATCTCTGGGGCATTGTGTCTAAAGAATATCAGAAAATTGGATCTTATTTGTGTATTAAAATTACAAAGAAATTTTCAGAAACTACTAATAGAAAAACAAGAAATACATAACAATATGAAGTACTTTCCTTCCTCCTCAACCATCCCCTTTCCCACAGAGATCAAAATTGGCTAAAATTACCCTAGCTATCAGAGATATAAGTTGAAGAAAAAATGTGTTTCCATTTATGTAGCATTTTTTAAAGAACTCTATAGTAATGTATTAATTTCCCCTAAATTCCTTTAAAGGGATGATTATGTCAGTAGGGTGAATGGGGTCTTCAAGGAGAGCAAACACCTCTAGTTTGAGGTCTTGTTAAGCCATTTTCAGGACTATTCATTCACCTTGGGTAGTCCACCTGGCACTCAATCTCCCTTGTGGCTCCAAAAACTGTAGCATGTGCAGTGCCAGCAAAAAGATAAGGTATCTTGGTAGATATATTAAATAAGATTGAAAGTAATTAATGGGCCTCAAACCTGTCAGTAAGTTGAGAGGGAATCTACCTTAAGTATGTCAAGATTTCCCTGACAGAATGAGTGGATAAGAACAATTTTCTTCAAAGGCCATGAAAACACCTGAAAAAAGAGCTATGGAATAGTTAGTGCTTGGTCACTCATTAAAGATCCCATGGTCATTCACTGCATCCTGGACCACTGATTGGAGGCATCTTGCCTCTGGACTGAATTGTCTTAGAAAGAGAGAATGTGTAAGTCTAAGTCACTTAAATCCAATTCACTCATGAATCAAGATGTCACTGGTCCTCTGAAACAAAGGACAAATAACATCATGTCCTTAATAGATGCAGAAATTGAGTTAAATTAACTTCAGATGATTAAATTCAGTTGCAAAGGAACACTAGATTCATGTAAAATATGAAATATCACTTACCACTCTGGTGTTTTAAAGACAAAAATATTTTACCTAAGTGAAGAGAGGTGATACTGAATAAGAGAATCATAGAATTTGAAAGATTAAAGGGATTTTAGCAACCATCAAGTTCAATTCATATCTCAGAAAAAAATATAATTCAACAAACTTTTTGAAGGCATTCCACATTAATCAGCTCTCTACCACTAAAAAAAAATATCTCTGTTTTTGAAAAGTCTGGCAGAAATGTTTTGGGTTGTTTTTTTCTTTCTTTTTCCTTGATATTCAACCAAAATTCCTATTAGTTCTATTTCTGCCTAATGGGACTAAAAAGAACAAAGCTAAGTCCTTCTTTATATGACAACATTGCAAATGCTTGAAAACAAATATCCTGCACTCCCCTTCCCCAGTTTTCTCATCTCCAGGCCAAACAACCCAATTTCCTTCAACTGATATGCTGACATGTGACATGGACCCTGATTCCCCTCTTTTAGAAAGTCTGTAGTTTATCCCCATTCTCCTTAAACTATAAAAGCTCTTTGTTTTTGTTATTCAGGTATTTTCAATCACATCTGACTATATGTGATCACACATGATCTAGGAAAAAATCTAGGCAAAGAAACTGGAGTGGGTTAACATTCCTTCTTCAGCTCATTTTATAGATGAGGAAACTGAGGCAAACAGAATTAGGTGACTTGCCCAAGTTTACACAGATAGCAAGTGTCTGATGCCATATTTGAACTAAGGAAAATTAATCTTGCTGACTTTAGGTTAGGCACTTAATCCAGTGAAACAACAAGCTGTCTCCTAGAGGGGAATTGATCCAAGATCCTCAGCATAAAAAGTGGAAAGTTGAGGTTGTAACTTGGCCAGTGTCATATAAGTACCAATTAATAGACATGGGTTTGAAAGTCAGGACCTCTGATTCCAAATCCAGGGCTTTTTTCGCTGTAACCCCCCATCTAATATTATAAATATATGAGTCCTACTCCATTCAACTCAATATTGACTTTGTAATTTAAGAAAAAGTTTAAAAGAAATATCATGACTGGTCAAGACTTTCTTTTACTATTTTACATTCAGAAGACTAATTTATTCCCATTCTTATTATAGATACCACCTGGCAAGGCTATTCACTCATAAGAGATCTTTTGGGGTCCAAATTCAATGAAGCATACCAAAATGTCCACAGGATTTAAAATATTTCATATTCTTAAAGAAAATGATACAAGCTTAAGTGTTCCAATTTGTAAAATGAGAGAGACAGCCTTTAGGGCTCTAGGGACAATTATAATGCTAATTCCAGTTATACATTCATTTGGTTTAACCCTATTATGGAAAATTTCTGAAGTTCAGCTTATTCATGAAATGAATGGATTGAGGAAGAGAGATGGAATATGAAAGCTCCTTTCACTTAAGGGGATGATTTTTTTTTCATGTGTTAAGCTCATTTTTATAGCTTGTCTGGCAGAGCAAAGGTGAAAGAAAACCCCTCTTTTTAAAGACTTTCTTAACATTCAGAAATAAAACAATTCAGGAAAACCATGTAGTATGTCTCTAGCCATTGTAGAGTCACATGGCATATACGATCATATATTATAGCGTTTTGCAATATTTAAATTGCATATTTACTACACATCCCAAAAATATTCTTTCAGTTGTTATTCCCTTAGATGCAATTCTTTGAGTAGAAATCCTTGAGAGTTTTCTTATACAAACCTTTTGCCACTTTTGCTATAGCCAAAACATTTGATAATATCTAATTCATATGTCATAATTTAAGTTGAATGTATGCCATGTGGAAGATTGTACATTTGTTTTTGCTTTGTCTTGTATGACAAGAGTAATAGCAACAGAATAAGTGACTCAATTGTTGGTCATCTCAATTTCCACTGAAAAAAAATTTTCCACTAAAAAAGAGCTGTTATAAATAGGTTTTGTGAATAAGTATGCTTCCCCCTTTTCTATGTCTTTATGATACAGACCTAGTAGTGGTCTTCTTTAATTAAAGGGCACATGCACAGTTTGGGGCTTACCTTCAAATCACTCTCCAGAATAGTTGGATAAGTACATAACTTTACCAGCAATGCATTAATATCTAAATTTTCCCACACTCCACCTTTATTTTAATTTTCTGTCATATTAGCTCATTTTACAGGAATAAGGTGGTATTCCAAAGTTGTTTTAATTTGTATTTCTCGAAACAATGGTGATTTAGATAATTTTTTCACATGACTATAGACAGTTTTGATTTCTTCATTTGAAAAGTGTCTTTTTATAACCTTGGCCATTTATTAATTGAGGATTGATTTTATTCTTATACATTTGAATCATTTCAAAACACTAGATTGCTATGGTTATTTACTACTGAGTTTTGTATATTTAATCTATATCGCTAATCCACTACTCTATTTCTTAGCCAATACCAAACAGTTTCACTAATGATCATTTTATAATATACTTTGAGATCTTATATGGCGAGGTCAGCTACCTTCACCGTTTTTGGCATTAATTCTCTTGCTATTCTTGACTTTTTGGTCTTTTAGATGAATATTATTATTTCTTAGCTTTATAAAATAAAATTTGATGAGTTGATTGATATTATACTAAATAAGTGAATTAATTTAATAGAATTGATATCTTTTTCATATTGGCTTACTCTATCCAAGAGCAAATGATATTCTTTTCAATTGCTTAGATCTGACTTTATTTGTATAAAAAGTATTTTGTAATTTTGTTCATATACTTGCTATGTTTGCTTGGCAGGTAGAGTCCCAAGTATTGCATAATGCCTATGGTTATTTTAAATGTAATTTCTCTTTAGAACTCTTGCTACTAGACTATGTTGGTAATCTTTAGAAATGTTTATGATATATATGGGTTTCTTTTGCAGCCTGTAACTTTATTAAAGTTGCTAATTATTTCAAATAGTTTTTTTTAGTTGATTCTCTATGGTTCTTTAAGTATATTATCATATCATTTATACTAATTCCTTCATTTTTTCCCTTCTTATATTGCTATAGCTAACGTTTCTAGCACAATATTGAACAATGATGATAATGAACATCCTTGCTTCATCCCTGATCTTATTGGGAAGATTTTGAGCTTGTCTCCATTATAGATAATGCTTGTCATTGGTTTTTTATAAATATGCTTAATAATTTTAAGGAAAGTTCCATTTGTTTTTAGAAAGAATGAGTGTTATATTTTGTCAAAAGCTTTTTTCCTGAATCTATTAATATAATTACAAGATTTTGGTTTGTTTTAGTTATTGGTATGGTCAATTATGCTGGTAATTTTCTTAATAACGAATCAGGCCTCCATTACTGATGTAAATTCCATTTGGTCATAGGGCATTAATCTTGTGATATATTTCTATAATTTCCTTGCTATTATTTTATTTAAAATTCTATATGAGTATTCAATAGGAAAATTGTTCTATAATTGTCTTTCCATGTTTGTAGTCTTACAAGTTTAGATATCAGTAAATTATTTGCATCATTAAAGGCATTTGGTAGGACTTCTTTTTTTTTTTTACCAATTTTTAAAAATAATTTATATAGTAATTGTAAAGGGCAGGAACTCTGATTGATTTAATCCTACAACAAAGTGTTAACTCAGTGGAATTGATAAGACAAAGGCTAGTTTAGTATGTGAGTTCTCTAGTGCAGTATGATTGATTTAATCCTAAAACAATGTGTTAACTCAGTAGAATTAAGATGATTCCTATGATGATGTACTTATAATAGAGTATATAAGAGCTAAGAGAGAGACTTCAAGTTAGCGAACATCCTGGTGTTTCTTCTGCCTCCTGCATTCCTCCACTGACACCAAGACCCATTTCAGAGGGCCTCCCTAGCCTGGGCTCAGGCAAAAGAGACAGACTGTGAAGGAGATAATAAAGATTTTGGATTTTATCCCTGGCTATTCTCCTGGTGATTATTCTGCTGAGACCAAGTCTGGGCTTCTACCTCATCCTAGGAAATTTTTCTTTGGGAATTCACTGATTCCCTGTTCAGTTTCTTTTTCTAAGATAGCTTTACTTTAAGTATTCTATTTCTTCTTGTGTTAATCTAGGCAATTCATATTATTCAAAATATTTATCCATTTCAGTGATATTATCTGACTTATTTTGTGAACAACTGATCAAAAGAGTTCTTACTTATTACTTTGATGTCTTCTTCATTTGTGGTGAATTCACTCTTTTCATTTTTGAGACTTCATTATTTTTTAATCAAATTAAGCAATAATTTATCTATTTTTCATAGAACCAATTTTTGGTTTTATTCATTAGTTCAATGACTTTCTTACTTTCAGTTATTAAACTCTCCATTTTTTCTCTCAGGAATTCTGATTTGATGTTTAATTGGGAAATTTTAATGCTTTTAGTAGTTTTACATTAATTACATGGTCAATTCATTGATCTGTCCTTTTTCTATTTTATTGATGTTAGTATTAAAAGATACATTTATTTTCCTTAAGTAACACTTAAGTACTTAAGTATGTTGCATGCCATAAATTTTGATTTGTTGTCTCACTGTTGTCATCTTTAATGAAATTAGTTTAAATAAATTGTTCTTTCTTTTTTTTTTTAGAATTTTTTAGAATTGGATTACTTTTTCCATGACCTTTTATTCAATGTTATTTTTACTGTATCATGATCTGAAATGCATGCATTTAATATTTCTGTCTTTCTGCATGGTAAGGTTTTCTGTCTTAATACAAGATTAATTTTTGTGTAAGTATCATGCACTGGTGAGAAAAAGTTATACTCCTTTCTATTAACATTCAATTTTCTTCAGAGACCTATCATAATTATTATTTTTTTTTAGAATCCTATTTACCTCCTTAAATTTTTTCTTGTTTATTTTGAGTTTGATTTGTTTAGGTCTGGGTGGGAAAAGTTGAGGTTCCTTACTGTGATAGTTTTATTATTTATTTCCCATATAATTCATTTTACTTTTAAAAATTGAGATATTATACCATTTGTAGCATATATTTAATGTTGGTATTACTATTTAATATTATTTAAAATAATTTTCATGTTTCATGGTTTCTTTTAGCAAAATATAGTTTCCTTTTTTATCTCTTAATTAAATTTATTTTTGAGTTTACTTTGTCTGAGATCATGATTGCTAATCTTTCTCTTTTTTAAACTTTAGTTGTTGCATAATGAATTCTCTAGCCTTTTACCTTTACTCTGTGTATATCTCAGTATTTCAAAAGTCTTATGAACAATACATTGTAGTATTAGTTTTTATTTCACTTTGCTATTCACTTCCATCTTATGGATTAGTTTATCCCATTCACATTCGCAGTTACGATTATTAATTGTGTACACACTCCATCTCATTTTCCCCCAGTCTCTGTCTGTCTCTTTCTGTGTGTCTGTCTCTGTCTCTTTCCTTTCACCTTACCTTTCTTCCCCAATATTTTGCTTCAGACCACCACCTCCACTAAACTACCCTCCTATCTATCAGCTTTACCTTTCTTGTACCCTCCTCACCTATATTCTTATAGGATAAAATAAATATCTATAGTCAGTTGAGTGATTATGAGAATAAGGTTCAAGTGATGCTTTCCCTCCTCATTTCTTTCCCTCACATGTAATAGATATCTTTGCGTCTTCATTTGAGATAATTTTCCCCATTTTACCTTTCCCTTCCTTTTTTCTCCCAGTACAATCTTCTTTCTCACCTCTTATTTTATTTTATATCATCCCATCTAAGTGGGATTTATAATCCCACATTCTGTTTATGTGTCTATTTTCTAATTTCCCTAGTAGTGATACAGTTCTTAAGACAAGTATTATTCCCTTGCATAGAGATATAACTAGTTTATCCTCATTGTATTCCTTCCTAACTTTAGGGCTGGTACTCTATCCACTGAGCCACTTAGCTGAACCTCTACTTCACTTTTTAAGTAGATTTTTTAGCAAGTTTTTTTGTGTACACACACCTATGTTCTCACTTCCCCCCCCAAGTGCATTCCATTTACCTTTTCTTCTCTTTCCATTTTTCTTTTGAAATGATTAAAACATAACAGAATCATTCTCAGACCCTCTAATTAGGTTCCTTCTATGAACCCCATAATAGTAGGGTTCTGAGGGAACATGTTTTATCCTTTAATATAAAAATATAAATGATTTATCCTTGCTAGGCCTTTTTACAATTATTCATTTATATGTATCTTTTTAAGATTCTCTTAAATGTCATGTTCACACTTTAATTTTTCTATAAAGTACTAGCCTTTCAACCAGGACAACTGAAAATGCTTCATTTCATTAAAGATCTACTTTACCCTCTAGGATTATTTTCAGTTTTACTGAGTAAATTTTTCTTGGCTGGAAGCCTATAATGTAGCTTCAGGAATGTTCTGGAATATCTCTGCCCTCTCCCCCTCCATTTTTGTGAAAACAGCAAAATTGAGATTGATGCTGAATGTGAGAACACTAAATAGGAGGAAGGGTAATGTACAGTTAGTAATCATAACTGTGAATGTGAATTAGAAGTGTTTACCCATAAAATGGAAGCAGAAGAATGCATTAGAAACCAGAATCAACCATATGATGTTTACAAGAGATATTTTAAATAGAAAAACACACAGGGTCAGAATACAGGACTGCACCAGAATCTAATATGCTTCATCTATACTTGCACAGACTCATGCACAGGCAAAATAGCAATTATGATCTTAGACAAAAGAAAAGCAGAACTAAAGCAAAGTAAAAGACATGGTTATGTAAATTGCATTATGCTAAAAAAAAAAGTACCATAGGTGACAAATTAATATAAACAAAATTATAACAAGGTTCTATGATTAAAACCTCATTTTTCAAATTTATATTAAGTATTGTTTTAAGTCAAATTTATAAAAATAAGAAGCATTTCTTAATTAGTAAATGGTCAAAGGATATGAACAGGGTTTTCAGATGATGTAATCAAAGCTATCTGCATTCTCACCAAGATGTGACACACTTTTCTTGCCAATTTTCAAGCTTGTCTTGGTTTGGAAAATTGTTTCACCCCACCCTTATCTACTGTTCTAGAATTCATCTTGGGGCATTATTTAAAGCTATTTTGGGAGAGATTTGAGGCAGAGATTGATTAAGCTGGAGATAAGAAAGAGAAAGAATTTGAAAGTGAAAACTTTTTTTTAAATGTTAAAAATATTTTTACATGTAATTAAGAGAATATAAAATATGAAAAAAGGAAGTTTTATCAAATAGGAGAAAAAACAGGAGAGCACAGAGTAATACGAACCATGAAGGAAAAAGATAATAAATTAAAGTAAATCATAGTATCAAACTACAGAAATATTTATTTAATTTTGTTTTTCCCAATTACATATAAAAATAGATTTGAGAAAAATTCCTTTGTTTTGAATTAAATTAAAATATTCATTTTAATTTTAAATAAATAAAAATCAAACAGACTTTTCTACTGGTTACCTTCATTTTATATACATTTTATATAACAAAACTATTTCTTTTCTCTAATGTAATAACAAAGAAATAGGGGGGAAAGTATTTGCCCTCCCATTCTATATTCTTTAATTTACTTTCTTTGCTAAACTTTTAAGAAGCTAAACTTTAATAAGATTTCATATTTATCCCTTTTCATCTTTACTGTTTGGTGAGTCCTCAGATCTTTTTATCACCATAGTCATTCTTTTATTCTTTCTAAGCATTGTATTAAATGTGCCTCTGGATAATATAGTCAAGATGGTCGAGAAAGGATAGAGACTCACCTGAGAATCAGAGAAGACAAGCAGACTGGAGGTGGGAGCTCAAGCTCTTGGAGCCAAGGAGAGACAGATTTATTCACTTCATCTCACACCACTGTGGTAGCTAGTCTGGCCTCCTGTACTTCCCCCACTGAGACCAAGGCCAGATCTGAAAGGCTCTCCAGAAAGCTGGCCCAGACCCTAGGCAAGGAAACTAGATTGTGAAGGAGATAATAAAGAATTTGGACTTGAACACTTGACTATTCTTGTGGTGATTACTGAACTGAAATGAAGGCTGTTCCCAAGATCTCCAGAAAACCAAACAAAGAACATACAATTCAGCATTACTTTATGTAAATATTTCTAGGTCTTTTAAAATCAACCTGTTTACTTTTTATACAACGATTGTATTCTATAACCTTCATATATCACAGCTTATTCAGTTATTCCCTCATTAATGGCATCTGCTCATTTTCCACTTCTTTGTAACTACAAACATACAAACAAACTTCTATAAACATTTTTTGCACATGTGGGCCCTTTTTGTTCCTTATGATTTCCTTGGAATATAGAGCCAGTACTGGCACTGCTGGATCAAAGGGTATGCACAGTTTTATAGCCTTTTGGGCACAGTTCTAAATTGCTTTGCAGAATGGTTGGATCATTTCACCACATCACAACAATGCCTCAGTATCCCAGTTTTTCCACATTCTTTCCAAAATTTATCATTTTCTTTCCCTGTCATCTTAGCCAATCTGAAATGTGTGAGGTGGTACCTCAGATTTGCTTTAATTTGTATTTCTCTAATGAATATTGTTTTAGAGCATTTTTTCATAAGATTATAGATGACTTTAATTTTGTTATCTGAAAATTGTTCATATCAAATGGTAAATGACTGGTGATCATATAAATTCCACATAGTTCTTTTTGGATTTTAGAAATGAGACCATTATCAGAAACACTGACTCTAAAGATTGCTTTCCTACAAAAAGAAGATTTGTACTTCTCTTTTAATCTTGTTTCTATTATTTTTGTTTGTGAAAAAACCTTTACACTTAATGTAACCAAAATTGTTCATTTTTACTCTCAAAATGTTCTCTAGTTCTTTTTTGATCTTAAATTCCTCCCTTCTCCAAAGATCTGATAGGTAACTTATCCTTTGTTCTCCTAATTTGTTTATGGTATCATACTTTATATCCAAATCATATGCCCATTTTGACCTTATTTGAGGTCTATGTAGTGTGAGATGTAGGTCTATGCCAAATTTCTGATGTATTATTTTCCAGTTTTCCCAGCAATTTTTGTCAAATGGTGATTTCTTATCCAAGAAGTTGTAGTTTGGAAGTTTATCAAGTACTAGCTTACTATAGGCCTTGATTATTATGTCATGTGTATCTAATCTATTCCACTAATCCATCACTTCATTTCTTAACTAGTACCAAGTGATTTTAATTATTGCTGCTTTATAATATAGTTTAAGGTTTGGTATTGATAAGCTACCATTCTTTGTATTTTTTTTCCATTTTGTTCTTCTAGATGAATTTTGTTATTATTTTTTCTAGTTCTATAAAATAGTTTTTTTGGCAGTTTGATTGGTTTGGCACTGAACAAATGATCTCCTTTCTGTCTGTCTCTATTCATTTTTCTTCAGAGATAAATAGATTTTCTAGGATCCTATTAACCTCCTTAGTTTCTTTCTTATTTATTTTGTGATTATTTTTGCCTGATTCTGAGAGGAGAATGTTGAGGTTCCCCACTAATATGGTTTTGCTATTTGTTTTTATAACTGGTCTAATATACTATCTAGGAATTTGTATGCTCTACCAATTGATGTATATGCATTTAATATTGTTAGTATTTCATTGTTTAAGGTATCCTTTATCAAGATGTACTTTCCTTCCTTCCTTACCTCTTTTAATTAGATCTATTTTTACTATTGCTTTATTAGAGATTAGAATTGCTACCCCTGCTTTTTTTGCTCGAAGCATAATAAATTCTTTTAGCCTTTTATCTTTACTCTGTATTATCCCTCTGTGTCAAATGTGTTTCTTGTAAACAGCAAATTATAGTATCCTGTTTTTTAATCCACTCTGCTATTCCCTTCTGATTTATAGGAGAGTTGATCCCATTCATATTCAATTATTTCCCTTTATTTCCCTTCATCATATTTTCTCCCTGTTATACTTCTCTCTTTCTACTGTGCCCTTAGTAGTAGTATTTTTGCCCACTCCATCCACTACCTTATCTTGTATTACCCTTGCTTCTTCTCTTAGTAGTGTTTTTTAATCCATTTCTATCACTCTCCTCCTTTTATTACCCTTTTCCCTAGTGTTTCTGCATTCCCTTCTAACCAGCCCTTTCCTGTTCTTTCTTCTTTCTCTTCCTACCTCTTTATAGAGTTAGGTAAATTTCTATACCCAACTGAATGATTAAGTTATTCCTTCTTAGAGCCAAACCTGATGAGATCAAGCTTCAGACAACATTCATCTCCCTTCCATCTTCCCCTGGATTGTAATAAATCTTTTGTGCCTATTCATGTCAACTAATTTGTCCCATTATACTTCCTCTTTCCTCTTCTTCCAATACAGACCTTTTCCCCTGCTTGTAACATCTTTTTCTTTGATATCATTGTATCAAAGGCCACTCACAACCATACCCTCTATCCAAGTGATACCTTCCTCTGTCTGTCCCACTAACAGATACAGTTCTCAAAAGTCACAGATATTTTCCCATCTAGGAATGTAAATAATTTGATATTTTCCCATCTAGGAATGTAAATATTTTCCTCCTTTTTATCTTTCTATGCTTCTCTTGAGTCATAGATTTGTAGATTAATTTTTTTTGTTTAGTTCTTTTTTTTCCCCAATGAAAATGATTGGAAGTCTCTTACTTCATTGAAGATCCATCATCTTCCATGAAAAATGATGCTCAACCTCTCTGAGTAGTTAATTCTTGGTTGTAACCCTTCCCAGAATATGATATTCCAGGGTCTTTGATCCTTTATTCTAGAAGCTGCCAGCTCCTGGCTAATTCTAAGTGCTGCTCCTTGATAGCTGAATTGTTTTTGCCTGGAAGTTTGCAGTATTTTTTCCTTGAGAGTGTAGTTCTGGAGTTTACAACAATGTTCCTTGGGGTTTCCTTTATGGGATCTCTTTCTGAATGCGATTGATGGATTCTTTCAATAAGTATTTCCCCATTTTCAGAATATTGGGGCAATTTTCTCTGATGATTTCTTGAAGAATGCTATCCAGGCTCTTTTTTTTGGTCATGACCTTCAGATATACTAATAATTTTTAAATTGTTTCTTCTCTATTTTTTCAGATCAGCTGTTTTTCTAAAAAGGTATTTCACATTTTCTTCCATTTTTTCATTCTTTTTAGTTAGTTTGATTGATTCTTGATGTCTCATAGAATCATTATCTTCCATTTGCCCCATTCTAGATTTTAATGTGTGATTTTCTTCAGTTAACTTTTGTATATCTTTTCCCATTTGGTTCATTCTACTTTGAATGTATTGTATTCTTCAATGGTTTTTTTTTTCTTTTTTTGCATTTGGTCAATTGTATGTTTTAAGAAATTGCCTTCCTAGTTGTTGATTCTCTCTTGCATACCTATTATTTATTTTCTAATTTTTTCTTCTATCTTTCTTGTTTGCCTATTAAAATCTTTTATGAAACTTCCAGAAGCTTCTTTGGGCTTGACACCAATTTATCTCACTCTTTTAGATTTCTTCTGTGGATACCATCCCAAACATCCAGTGCAGCTCTGACCCTTGGCTTTAAGCACAGGGTCCCCTTGTGTTTAAAGGGTGTATCTTTGCTAACTCTTTTCAGGAAACAGCCTAGAATTTGCCTTCTGAGCTGGGACTGGAGCCTGTCCACTGACCTATTTCTCTACTGGGCCACAACTGAGGGTTTCAGTTACTGATTTGCTGAAATTAAGACCCTTTCACCTGTTTTCCCAAGTCCTTCTAAACTGGACTTGAACGCCCTTTTCATCCAAGTGAGACTAACTTTTCTTGAAATTTTTCCAATTCATCTTCAACTGGAGAATGGTTTTATTCCATCACACTATTCAGAGGCTTGATTTATGTTATTTTCAAGGGAAACTGGGAGAGCTCAAGCAGTTTCCTGACTTCATTCTGCCATCTTGGTTCCATCCCCCAGAATTTCTCTGATTACTTTCTGTAGGAGGATACAATATTTCAGCAATTAAAATGTACAAAATGTAAAATATATACCTGTGGACAGAATTCAGGTCTTATAGTCAGAAAAAGCTGATTTCAAGTCAAGTCTCAAACACTTAATTGATATTTTTTACTTTTGGAAGTCACTAAACCCTATTTATCATCAGGGAAATGATGTTTCCTCATCTACAAAATGAGTTTCAGAAAAAAAGGTAAAACTTTCAAATGTATTCACAGAGAGTTGGAAACAACTGTAATAGTTGAATAACAACCAAAAAAAATTTCTAGGGGAAGAATTACTTGTTAGTGGGGAGATCAGTAAAGTCTTCTTCATACAGGACATGATGTTTGAGCTGAGATTCAAAGGAATCTGGATGTATTAGAAGGCAGAATTGATGAGGCAATGAATTCTAGACATGAAGAAGAGGTTGTATGAATGGAATATGAGAGGGTTATTGTAATGTTTGGGCTAGCTTTCTGTCACAGTCTGACTCAGTTTCAGTCTGACCCAGTCTCCTCCAGCAGTCTTCCAGTCTGCCATTCTCAACCAATCTCTGTCTGAGTCTGACTTTGTCCTCACTTTAAATACCCTATTACAATTATATCATTATTGTATACTAAGTATAAATCAATCTAGAATGATTATATCTTATGTTAAACTAGAGTCATTATTTCATTATATCAAACTAAAGTGATTATATTATTATATCATACTAGATATATGTGAACTAGAGAACTATTATTTCATCAATTTCACTGAGATAACACCTTGTTTCAAATATACTCCAAAGTTCGGCCCTCTACAGGTTACTTTCTGAAGTTCAGCAAAAAAGCTTATTTTATTGCCAAAAGCTATGTGAAGATAAATAATCTAAAACGAGACTAAAAAGGTAGGTTGGATCCAGGTTTTCAGGACTTTCAATGACAGATAGGAAAATTTATATATGATACTAGAGTTCAGAGAGAAATTCTGCAGATCTTTGAGTAAGGGAAATATATACAAATAACAATCTTTAGGAAAATTGCTTTGGTAGCTGTTTGGAATGTAGATGAGATGAAAAGGAACTGGTGGTTGAGAAACCAAATATAAGAATATTACAATAGCATTTTCCAGGTGAGAAGTGATTAGGGAATTAACTAACATGGTCTCCATATAAAAGGAAAGGAAAGGTTTGAAAGACCTGGAGATAAGATCAACAAAATATAATAAATTATTAGCTATTTGGGATAAAGGTATATGAAACTCTGAGGTTTAATTTATGTTAACTGAATTATATAAGCATCCTCAAAAAATAATGGCTACAACATTAAATTCTACAATTCATAAATGATTAAAGGATGTGAATAGCTAGTTTCCAGAAAAAGGAAGCCAGCTTTATATATAAAAGAAAAATTCTAAATCACTAAAAATTCAAATAATGACAATTAAAGTGTCATCTCATGTCCATAAGATTGACAACATTGGCAAAAATTAAGAAATAGCAAATTCTAGATTGAATATGAAGGGAAAATATACTTTAATACTTTGTTGGTGGGGCTGTGAACTAGACTAGGCTGTGAAAATAATTTGGACCTATACTGAAAATTATATTAAACTCTGTAGATCCTTTGCCCAGTGATCGTGCTAGTAGTTATATGTCCCAAAGAGATCAAATAAAGAGGTTAAAAGATCCAAATGTACAAAAATATTTATAACAGTTTGTTTCATAGTAGCAAATTATTAGAATTTTGAGGGAGCGGCCATTAATTGGGGAATGACTCAACAAGTTATGAAGTATGAATGTGATGAAATGCTATTGTACTATAAAAATGACAAAGAGCATATGTCAGAGAAATCTGAAAAATATATAAATTAATATATAGTAACATAAGCAGAACAGTTCATTAAATAATAGCAGTATTGGTGATGATAGTTTGAATATATACCACTTTAAAGTTTGAAAATTTCTTTACAAATATTATTTCATTTTATTATCAAAACAATCCTGGAAGGTTGGTGCTATTGTTATTCCCATTTTTTAAAAGTCAAGAAACTGAGAAAGAAAGTATTGAAGTGATTTTCCCAAGGAAATGCAACTAATAAGAATAAGACTCCAGATTTGAAGTGAAGTTCTTGTGAAGCAAAGTCCTGTACTCTGTTTACTGTGTCACCTAGTTGCCTATTAAATACAGCAAACTGAATATACTTCAAGGTTAGCTTTATTATAGAAATTTAAAAGATGAAGAGACCTTAGAGATCACCTAATCCAATCTATATCTGACAATGAATACTGTCATATAACATACAACAAACAATGGAAATAATCTTCATTTGAAGTTTTCTTCTGATGGAAAATTCATTTTCTGAGCTAGCTGATTCCAGTTTTACAAATGTTTTTCTTCATGTAGAACCAAAATCTGATTCTCAAATACTTCCACTTGTTTCTTCTAATTCTGTTTTACTTTGGAAACACTGAAAATAACTAACATACCCCTTTCAAAGTTTTTCTTCTTCAAAATGATTGTCCAAAGTTCCTTTAACAAATACTCACATGGCAAGTCCTCTAGTTCTATCTTGAGCTATTAGTTTTTTTCTCTTCATTTTGAATGTTTTTTACTACCTTCCTAAAATGAGAGTTGAAAGCAAACTGGGATTTGAAGAGTACAGAGGATGTTTTCTTCTCTTCATTAATCCCATTATTCCTAAATTTATTCAATCCAACATAGAGTTCTTTTTCTTTTTTTGTTACTATGTCTTATTTTTGACACATTTTGAGGTTATAGAACTGTAACGTGATAAATCTTTTCCATAGATATCTTTCAAATTTGGTTTCTAAAACCCAAGTATGTAATATTACATTTATCCCTTTTAAAATCTTCTCATTTTTAGCCCTCACTTCAAGACAGTTAAATTCTCTTTACACCCTGATTTTGTGTTAACTATCTCTCCAAGTTTCACATTACCCCTTTTCCCCTAAATTTTGTTAAGTTGATTTTGCAAAACTTCCTTCAAGGAACTGATAAAAATATCCAATATAGGGTCTAAGAAATTTCTCAGCTTATTTCAATAAAATATTTACTATTCATTTATTTTGGGAATGCAACCTGAGATTTAAAAGCATTTCTCTAAAAGAAAAAAAAATGATTCTAGTTCTAACTCCTCTTTTTTTTCTTTTTTTGGCACTAATTGATTATAGAATCTTATACAAATCACTTAGCCTCTCTGGCCCTCTTATCTATAAAAAGATTGGATTACTAAACTTCTAATAACTGTTTCACTGTTTCTACTTGTTGTTTCTACCAACCTACCACCCTTTCTGCCATTGTTGCTTCTATTCTACAGTGGCTATAGCCTAGGAAGAACTGAAAGTTGCCAAGGGAAACCATATGACCATGCTTGTTAGCAGCAAACTAATTTGGCACAATATTCTTGGTCAATAGGTTTCAGCCTGGGAGTGTTTCCCAGTCTCTCCTGTGAAGTAAATTTTTGGGGCTTTGTGATGGCTATTTTCCTCCACTATCAGAGAGACTTTTGTCAGTTTTTTTTTCTTATGGTTACATTTATGTTTTAAGTAGCAGAGGGTTTTTGTTGTTGTTTTTATGTTTCTTTGTTTTCAAAAATCTTCTTTTAACTTACTGAGTTAATAATATAGTTTTGTCATAAAATGTTTTAGTTCATGAAATCTTATTGTTGGGATAGAAACATTGTAGATGATCTGTGCATGCTGATGTCTATTTCTTATCATCCAGTTGCCATTTTATTGGATTTATTGCAAGAAAGAAAATACATGGCCCTATGTTCTGAAAGATGTCCCTTGTATATGAAGTTCTGTTACCAGAGTAGCCACATCTTAATCCAGTTGTGTGAAGTATAATAAAGTAAGTAGTCAATAAGTATCTATTCCTATGAATTTTTTTTTGTTGTACTTAAATTGGCTTTCTTACTATTCTTAAATTATTACGGGGAAAGTATAGTTGCAAAATGTGAATATTAATTTGTGACATGTACTTTGTAAATTATAAAATACTATACACAAAGTATTATTTTTGTTATACATCTACCTCTAAAATATGTCTATCTACAATTTATGCATATTATTTGTGTTTAATCCCTCTGTCTCATTTTAGGCTTTTGGACAACTGGAAAATTCATCATGATTTCAATACATCATCAAATGTTCCTTTGCTTAAATACTGAACCTATGGCATTACCTATTACTTTTTAGAGAAATATATGTTTATATACACATAAATACATATATATGTAAATACATACCACATATATAAGTATGTGTGTACATTCATATATATTTATACAGTGAAAAATCTTGAATCCATAGTTTCTAGTCTCATCACTGATTTGCCATGACACCATCCAATCCTTCCCCTCATTACCCTTCCTTTTTTTTTTCTTTTCTATTTCACTTTGACAAGTGAAATCCAGGAGTGCTTATGAAAACACTTTAAAAATGAAGGCTCTGTTTTTAATTGTTATACTTCATTCCTTGCACAGATCTTTAAATGTAGTTTTTTCCATGACTCATATGGCTAATAAAAGGTTTACTGAAATGTTTTAAATTAATATAATGATATAATGAAGTTGTATAAGACACAGGGGTATGGCATTATTTTTCTTCTGCAAGTACATTTCTTTTTGGAGTCTCAGAACTTGGAATTTTCTTTTTAAAATGTCCCATTAATTCCTATTAGGAAGCTACTAGTAAAGAAAATTGTGTGTTAGCTTTTATCAATCTGTATGAATAAATGTGAACCATTCTCAGTTAAAAGCTCTCCTTTTAGCTCCACTCATGTGAAAACACCTACAGCAGCATACACATCAGCAAATCATTCTGAAGATTAATGCACTCAGGCCTGCACAAAGACTGGGAGATGTGTATTAGCATTATAGATTTTAATTTGAAATAATGTCAGTCTTTTGGGGGCTGCATTGTAGTGCAAGAACTGCCATCTGCTTATAATAATGAGGCTGACTATCCACGTAAATGTGATTTGCTGCCTCTTTTGCCAACATAATGGTCTGGATATTGATCCTAATGTTGGAGCAGTTGCAGCCATTTCACTCAATAGAAAGAGGACAGGGCCCATAATAGAAGTTTGCAAGAAAATTTGGAAAGAATGACAGTAACAAACCAAAGAGAATTTCTTCCTTGGCATTTCCTTACTTTAGCAGTGGTCAGATTCTTGATTATAAGATGAGAGAAGGAAGTACAGCAAACAGAATCAAAAACACACACAAAACATATAATGAAGTTTAAATGGGGTTAAATAAGTATGAAAATCACCTGTAACTCTCTTCCTCAGTTGAAGTTTTGCTACTTTTACTACCATATATTACTTCATAGAAAAATTAATTCTTCTAATTGCTAGTTAGGGGTGGGGTTTAGGGAGAAAATAAGGTAATGTCAGCGAAGTAGAATTTCTAGGTATTATATAGCAAGCAAGAAGCAAAATAAATTTCATGTAATATCAAGAGATAACTGTATATATAATAGAATGTGATCACAATTTGATTAAATTGCTTTAGTATTTTTCTGGGTAAATATTCATTTAAAAAAATTAGGTAACTGTGACCAAGAGTATCTCAGTTTTATGAGATGGCAATACTCCAGTTTTATTCAGTGAGGTGTCCTGGAGTTTCATTAGGTTTTAAGTAAGGAAAAATTGATTCCAAAAAACTTGTCAAAGATATACTTGCTAATTGTATGATCCTGGACAAGTTGCTTAAGCTCTCTCATATTCAACTTCCTCATCTTTAAAAGAGAGCTGAGGCCCCTGACTCCCAGAATTTTGAGAAAATTGATGATCTATGATATACAAAACATGTAAACATTAATGCACAATTTAAATAATAATAATAATGATTAGTTTAATCAGTCACTGGATCTAACTCAATGTCTTTCCCAGATAGAACATAGGAGATAATAAATATCTATTGAATGAATAAATGAAAAATTCTTATAACTTTCAATTTTAAATAATGATAAATTTTAAAATAATAAAAGTTGATGTCTGCTTTTCTGACTCTAAGCTTTTCTTTCCATTTCTTTTCCTTTCTTTTTCCTCCATGGGATGTTTTTCTACCTGTCCTTTAGCCTTTCATTAAAATGATAATTCCTCTAAGAAAAACTCAGAAATTTAACACAATTCTCTAATGCTCTCATACTATGAATAAATAAATAAATAAAATAGTTGTGAGTGTATATATAATGTTTTTGAAGACCATAAATTCAGTGAGACTGAATTACTGAGACCTTATCTTAATTTTGTCTCTATTATGACTTCATATAATTTTCTACCCATTCTTAATGCTTATAAGGATTTGTTAAACAATAGCAATTCATTGTAACATGTAGAATCCAAAATTTGAATGAGACAAACCTGTAAATTTAATTATAATATTTGGTGATTCATAGACAATTGATTATGAAAAATAGGCTGATCACTGGTCTTATAAAATTGCTTTGCAATCAAAGTACAGAAAAAGTTGGCTTGGGGAAATTTTATTAAGAGTATAAGGATTCTTATATCCAACATTTCTTTCTGGCTATGACTTCCACTTGTATAAAGGAAACCAATAAAATAAGTGTAGAAGTCCTTCTCTTTTTATCTCCATTATGGGATGAGAGAATTTAAAATGATAATGGAATTTAGAAACCAATGAATCTAATTCCTTCATTTCACAGATAAATTGAGTCTCAAAGATGCATTGAAAAAAAAAAAGCTTGCCCAAGTTTCTGTATCTGATAAATAAGATGACAGATCCAGGATTTGATACCAGTTCTCCAAGACCAAATTTATATTATTGATGGTATAGGAGAAAATCAAAGGTAGATTCTCATTACAAAATATTTTGGGTACCATGATATCTATATATAGAGAAGTAAAGGGAAGAATTCTGGAGTTCAAGTCAAGAGAATACTGGTTTCAGATCCTATTCTGACATTTGATAGCTTTGTGATTATGAAGTAAGCCATTTGATCTTCATAAGTCTCAATTTCCTATTTTGCGAAATTATGATAGCCATACTTATTTCACAGTCTTATTTTGAAGATCCAATTTTATAACATATATAAAAATCTTACTTATATTAAAGTTCCATATAATTGTCAGCATTGTTACTAATTATTGTAATTACTATGATTATTATATGGTATCTTTGATTCATTTGGGAGACTTTATTATTTAAGTGATCAAAAGTCTTCATTATAAAAAAATTCATGACATTTAACCAAAGATAAAGTTACAATAAGTCCCTAACAAACACGTTTCAATACATAAACAGTTACTTTCTAAGAAGCATTTTCCTACATTTTCAGCAAAAATCAATCAGTGTTATATCTCTATTCAGTTACATAAGCTATAGATTCATCATTATCTCTTTGTTGAGAAGGTGAATCATTATCATTGGTCATACAAAAAGATGGTGGTCATATGGCTCTGGAAACCATGTTCCTTAGAATATGTAGTTGGTGCTTCAGAGCTGTTTAAATATGAACAGACACTAAAAATTCTGATGCAATATGTTAAACATTTCCACAAACTGATTAAAATTTTAGGATATGAAAAGTAGAATACATGATGAAAATAACTCGTTGACACATAGGGATTATTTCTCTTACCATAAGTTGTGTCCTAATATGGGATAAATGCTGTGAGGAAAAGTGAGATTCAAATATTGGTTTAGTAACTGAATAAACCTTAGAAAAGCTAATTACTGTGAAGACCACATTAGCACCCTGGATACTTTAGAATCAGCCGGAGTCAGGATAAGCAAAAGTCCTTGATATTTATTCTTTGTTGAAGGGAGAGAAGAGAAAATGGACACAGGAATCTCTTCTTTCTTCTACTACCCAGAATCACACTTGCTTGTCCTACTCCACCATTTTTTCCCTCCTCCAAATCTCTCTATAGACCAACAGATCGAGCCAGCACAGAATGATGGGGCAGGCCATTTTCCAAGTAAATACTAATAGAATATTGTCCAATTGGTAATTAGCTTTAAGTGCTTGCTTGTCCAAACCTCAGTGCATCTGCTCAGTTTCAGTCCATTACAAATTACCTCTGAGTCTTGATATTTCATCATTAAAAAAAAAAAAGTTAAAGTAGCTGATTTATCCTTTGAAATGATAGCACCATAAGATTTAGAATTCTAAGATACATTATCTCATTTAAAACGATTTTAAAATCCCTCCCAAATCTGGCAATCGTTGATTCTATTTATTTCCCTAACTGTAAGACTTTTTTTTCCCCCAATGAATACATAATAATATATTTTTTCTATCCTTGTAGGTAAAGGATCTGTGATTTCATCAGCATGAGAAACTCCTCTTGTGTTATCTTGTAATAAGTTCCTTCAGGAGTTTAAAGTCTCAATTTTCTATAGCTTGTGCAATTAACTCCAATGAAATTCCCTATGTAATTGGGAGAATAAGCCAAGACATACATCAACTAAGCATCAAAAGCAAGACTTGAGCCTTAATGTTCCTTGGAATTTTTATTTTGGGATATCTTTACTGAAGTGATCAATAGAATGTTCCAATGCCTATTTTGCCATCTGCTTCAAGGATATCAGGGAATTTTCCTTGATAATTTCTTCAAAGATACTGTCCAGGGGGGCAGAGCCAAGATGGCAGAGAAGACACATGTGTTATTCTAAGCTTCCCTTCTATCCTCACTACTAATTACCAAATTCAGCCTCAGAAATAGTGCTTGACTGGTGAAATGCACGAATGTTGGGAGTACACCAGATTACCAGCCAAAGATAATCTGGAACATCTCCAGAAAAGGTTTGTCCTGATTGGCAGGAACAAGCCAGCACAGGCAGGGAGGCAGAACCAGAAGCTAGCACACTGAATGGACCAGGGTGTGGGTGATCTTGCAGGTGGAAAATTTGCAGGGAGGACTCTACCACAGGTTGGCTACTCTGCTTTAGTTGTAAAGCATTAGATCAGCAGAGAAGTTAAAGCCAAAGGTAGAGTGTACTCCAAAAAACGCCAGAATCTAACAAGATCTGGCTACACCCACCCAACAGTGGAAGTGACTCAGCACAGACCACAGCTTAGCTGTGCAGCCCCATTCTGCAGCATGGGGGCTTTTGCCTGGGACAGTCATACTTCTGATCATCAGGGGGGTTCTTCCCCTGGGCAGTCACAAATCTGCATAGCAGGAGGATTCTGCCCAGGGCAATAGAACTTCTGCATCCTGTGCTTCCCAGGGTAGAAACACTTCTGGTAGGCTCTTCCCAGGACAGCCACTTATCCACACACTGGGGCTCTTCCCAAGGCAGTAGTATTTCCACAGTGTGGCCATTTTTCCAAGAGCAGTGACACTTCCAATGTGGGGCTCTTCCCAGGATATTTCCGCAGCTTGACTGCTCTTAGCAGCCAGTTTACAGGACAGCTACTGTCCATCTATCTATCCCTGTTCTGCAGAGGAAGCTGGTAACCTCCTTGCCCTGAAGGCAAAACTTAAGGGCTTTAAAAAAAATAAGTAAAAAATCCAAGCCTATGCTAACTATCCATAGCTTCTATACAGAAAGAGAGCAAGTTTTTAACCCAAGGAGACTAATAGCAGTCTCCAGACAAAACCCCAAAGGGGGATGTAACCTGTTCCCATCACACAAGGCTCTCCTAGAAGAAGTTATAAAAGACCTTAAAAGAGAGCTAGAAGAAAAATGGGGAAAGGAAAGAGAAGCTCTGCAAGACAGTACAGAAAAGGCACATAATTCACTTAAAGAAAAATTTGATAAAGTGGAAAAAGAAAACAGCTTCCTGAAATGTGAACTAGAAAAGGTAAAGAACACCCAGGGAGTAAAGAGAAACAAAATTTATGAATTGGAAAAGGTAAAGAACTCCCAGGAAAGTAGAATTTGTGAATTGGAAAAAGAAAATAACTCATTAAAAAAAAATTAGTGAAAGGGGAAAAAATTCCACAGAGCAAAGCAACTCACTTAAAAACTCAATTGGACATATACAAAAAGAAGTAAAAAAGCTAATGAAGAAAATAACTCCTTAAAAATCAGAACTGAACAAGTAGAAATGAATGATTTGTTGAGACATCAAGAAACAGTCAAGCAAAACCAAAAAAAAAAAAAAAGAAAAAAGAAAAAAGAAAAAAATTTTTTAAAATGTTAAATATCTACTTGGAAAACAACAGACCTGGAAAATAGATTGAGGAGAAATAATCTGAGGATTATTGGACTTTTTGAAAATTAGGATTGAAAAAAAGAACCTAGACAATATTTTACAGGAAATCATCAAAGAGAACTTCCAGGGGTAATAGAATCAGAAGGTAAAATAGGCATTGAAAGAATTCATTAAACACCTTCTATAAGAGACCCTAACATAGAAATTCCTAGCAATATTCTGGCTAAATTTCAGAACTATCAGACTAAGGAAAAATATTACAATCAGAGAGAAAAAAACAATTTAAATACTGAGAAGCCACACTAAGGATCACTCAAGATTTAGATGCTTCCATATTAAAGGATCGAAGGGCCTGGAGTCTAATACCCCAAAAGGCAAAAGAACTTGGAATGCAGCCAAGAATAAACTACCCAGCTAAGCTGACCATTTTCTTCCAGGGAAGAAGATGGACATTTAATGAAACAGCTGAATTCAATTTGTTTCTAATGAAAAAAACCAGAACTAAACAAAAAATTTGACCTCTAACTATAAGATTCAAGAGAACCAGAAAAAGGTAAAAAGAATTCTTGAGAACTGTATTTATGTTATAGACATACATAAAGAGTGTGTGTATTTGATTTTATTGATATAATATAAAAAAGAGAAGTAGAAATGGAAAGGGGATAGCATCAGAAAAAAGGGAAAAGGGAGATAAAAAGAGGGAAACTACATCCCATAAAGAGGTAAAGGAAACCTATCATATCTGAGTGAATTTAGGGATGGGGAAGAACATTGTGTGAATCTTACTGTCATTAGAGTTGGCTCAAAGAGAAAATAACTGACATACTTACTTTACAGAGAAACTTCTCTCATCTCATTAAAAAGTGGGAGAGAAAAAGGGAAAAGAAAAAGAGTAATAAGGAAAAGGTATAAGAAAGAGGAAGGGATTCAAAGGGGGTGGGAGGGATTCTAAAGAGGGAGGGTTGTGTGAGGAAGTAGTGCCCTTAAGTTTAATACTGTGGAGGGGGGTAAGGATGGCAAGAAAAAGAAAAGCATAGCCTAGGGATAATAAGATGGCAGGAAATACAGAATTAGTAATTTTAACAGTAAATTTGAATGGAATGAACTCTCCCATAAAGCAGAGGCAGACAGCAGACTGGATCAAAAGCCAGAACACTACAATATGTTGTTTACAGGAAACACATTTAAAGCAGGGAAATACATACAGAGTAAAGGTAAAAGGCTGGAACAGAATCTATTATACTTCAGGTGAAATCAAAAAAGCAGCAGTAGCCATCCTTATCTCAGATCAAGCAAAAGCAAAAATTGATCTAATTAAAAATTAAAATTGACCTTGCTAAAGGGTAGCATAGACAATGAAGCAATATCAGTACTAAATATATATGCACCAAGTGGTATAGCATCTAATTTTCTAAAGAAGAAGTTAAGAGAGTTGCAAGAAGAAATAGACAGCAAAACTATAATAGTAAGAGATCTCAACCTTGCACTCTCAGAACTAGATAAATCAAACCACAAAACAAATAAGAAAGAAGTTAAAGAGGTAAAGAGAATATTAGAAAAGTTAGATATGATAGATCTTAGGAGAAAACTGAATGGAGAGAGAAAGGAGTATACCTTCTTCTCAGCAGTTCATGGAACCTATACAAAAATTCACCATATATTAGGACATAAAGACCTCAAAATTAAATGAAGAAAGGCAGAAATAGTAAATGTATTCTTTTCAAAATGCAATAAAACTACATTCAACAAAAAGCTAGGGGTAAATAGACCAAAAACTAATTGGAAAGAAAATAACCTTATCCTAAAGAATGAATGAGTGAAACAGCAAATCATAGATGCACAATTAATAATTTCTCCCAAGAGAATGACAACAATGAAATAATATACCAAAATTTGTGGGATGCAGCCAAAATAGTAATAAAAGGAAATTTTATATCTCTAGAGGCTTACTTGAATAAAATAGAGAAAAAGAAGATCAATGAATTGGGTTTGCAACTTAAAAAGCTAGAAAAAGACCAAATTAAAAAACCCCAAATACTAAACTTAAAATTCTAAAATTAAAAGGAGAAATTGATAAAAGTGAAAGTAAAGAAAGACTATTGAATTAATAAATAAAACTAAGAGTTGGTTTTATGAAAAAAAAATAGATAAACCTTTGGTAAACCTGATTAGAAAAAGAAAAGAGGAAAATCAAATTGTTAGTATTAAAACTAAAAGAGAGAACTTTCCATCAATGAAGAGGAAAATAGAGCAATAATTAGGAGTTACTTTGCTCAACTTTATGCCAATAAATTTGATAACCTAAGTAAAATGGATGACTACCTTCAAAAATATAGACTTCCCAGATTAACAGAGGAGGAAGTAAATTGCTTAAATAGTCCCACTTTAGAAAAAGAAATAGAACAAGCTATTAATCAGCTCCCTAACAAAAAATCCCCAGGACCAGATAGATTTATATGTGAATTCTACTAAACATTTGAAAAACAATTAACTCCAATGAAATTCCCTATGTAATTGGGAGAATAAGCCAAGACATACATCAACTAAGCATCAAAAGCAAGACTTGAGCCTTAATGTTCCTTGGAATTTTTATTTTGGGATATCTTTACTGAAGTGATCAATAGAATGTTCCAATGCCTATTTTGCCATCTGCTTCAAGGATATCAGGGAATTTTCCTTGATAATTTCTTCAAAGATACTGTCCAGGGGGGCAGAGCCAAGATGGCAGAGAAGACACATGTGTTATTCTAAGCTTCCCTTCTATCCTCACTACTAATTACCAAATTCAGCCTCAGAAATAGTGCTTGACTGGTGAAATGCACGAATGTTGGGAGTACACCAGATTACCAGCCAAAGATAATCTGGAACATCTCCAGAAAAGGTTTGTCCTGATTGGCAGGAACAAGCCAGCACAGGCAGGGAGGCAGAACCAGAAGCTAGCACACTGAATGGACCAGGGTGTGGGTGATCTTGCAGGTGGAAAATTTGCAGGGAGGACTCTACCACAGGTTGGCTACTCTGCTTTAGTTGTAAAGCATTAGATCAGCAGAGAAGTTAAAGCCAAAGGTAGAGTGTACTCCAAAAAACGCCAGAATCTAACAAGATCTGGCTACACCCACCCAACAGTGGAAGTGACTCAGCACAGACCACAGCTTAGCTGTGCAGCCCCATTCTGCAGCATGGGGGCTTTTGCCTGGGACAGTCATACTTCTGATCATCAGGGGGGTTCTTCCCCTGGGCAGTCACAAATCTGCATAGCAGGAGGATTCTGCCCAGGGCAATAGAACTTCTGCATCCTGTGCTTCCCAGGGTAGAAACACTTCTGGTAGGCTCTTCCCAGGACAGCCACTTATCCACACACTGGGGCTCTTCCCAAGGCAGTAGTATTTCCACAGTGTGGCCATTTTTCCAAGAGCAGTGACACTTCCAATGTGGGGCTCTTCCCAGGATATTTCCGCAGCTTGACTGCTCTTAGCAGCCAGTTTACAGGACAGCTACTGTCCATCTATCTATCCCTGTTCTGCAGAGGAAGCTGGTAACCTCCTTGCCCTGAAGGCAAAACTTAAGGGCTTTAAAAAAAATAAGTAAAAAATCCAAGCCTATGCTAACTATCCATAGCTTCTATACAGAAAGAGAGCAAGTTTTTAACCCAAGGAGACTAATAGCAGTCTCCAGACAAAACCCCAAAGGGGGATGTAACCTGTTCCCATCACACAAGGCTCTCCTAGAAGAAGTTATAAAAGACCTTAAAAGAGAGCTAGAAGAAAAATGGGGAAAGGAAAGAGAAGCTCTGCAAGACAGTACAGAAAAGGCACATAATTCACTTAAAGAAAAATTTGATAAAGTGGAAAAAGAAAACAGCTTCCTGAAATGTGAACTAGAAAAGGTAAAGAACACCCAGGGAGTAAAGAGAAACAAAATTTATGAATTGGAAAAGGTAAAGAACTCCCAGGAAAGTAGGATTTGTGAATTGGAAAAAGAAAATAACTCATTAAAAAAAAATTAGTGAAAGGGGAAAAAATTCCACAGAGCAAAGCAACTCACTTAAAAACTCAATTGGACATATACAAAAAGAAGTAAAAAAGCTAATGAAGAAAATAACTCCTTAAAAATCAGAACTGAACAAGTAGAAATGAATGATTTGTTGAGACATCAAGAAACAGTCAAGCAAAACCAAAAAAAAAAAAAAAAAGAAAAAAGAAAAAAGAAAAAAATTTTTTAAAATGTTAAATATCTACTTGGAAAACAACAGACCTGGAAAATAGATTGAGGAGAAATAATCTGAGGATTATTGGACTTTTTGAAAATTAGGATTGAAAAAAAGAGCCTAGACAATATTTTACAGGAAATCATCAAAGAGAACTGCCAGGGGTAATAGAATCAGAAGGTAAAATAGGCATTGAAAGAATTCATTAAACACCTTCTATAAGAGACCCTAACATAGAAATTCCTAGCAATATTCTGGCTAAATTTCAGAACTATCAGACTAAGGAAAAATATTACAATCAGAGAGAAAAAAACAATTTAAATACTGAGAAGCCACACTAAGGATCACTCAAGATTTAGATGCTTCCATATTAAAGGATCGAAGGGCCTGGAGTCTAATACCCCAAAAAGCAAAAGAACTTGGAATGCAGCCAAGAATAAACTACCCAGCTAAGCTGACCATTTTCTTCCAGGGAAGAAGATGGACATTTAATGAAACAGCTGAATTCAATTTGTTTCTAATGAAAAAAACCAGAACTAAACAAAAAATTTGACCTCTAACTATAAGATTCAAGAGAACCAGAAAAAGGTAAAAAGAATTCTTGAGAACTGTATTTATGTTATAGACATACATAAAGAGTGTGTGTATTTGATTTTATTGATATAATATAAAAAAGAGAAGTAGAAATGGAAAGGGGATAGCATCAGAAAAAGGGAAAAGGGAGATAAAAAGAGGGAAACTACATCCCATAAAGAGGTAAAGGAAACCTATCATATCTGAGTGAATTTAGGGATGGGGAAGAACATTGTGTGAATCTTACTGTCATTAGAGTTGGCTCAAAGAGAAAATAACTGACATACTTACTTTACAGAGAAACTTCTCTCATCTCATTAAAAAGTGGGAGAGAAAAAGGGAAAAGAAAAAGAGTAATAAGGAAAAGGTATAAGAAAGAGGAAGGGATTCAAAGGGGGTGGGAGGGATTCTAAAGAGGGAGGGTTGTGTGAGGAAGTAGTGCCCTTAAGTTTAATACTGTGGAGGGGGGTAAGGATGGCAAGAAAAAGAAAAGCATAGCCTAGGGATAATAAGATGGCAGGAAATACAGAATTAGTAATTTTAACAGTAAATTTGAATGGAATGAACTCTCCCATAAAGCAGAGGCAGACAGCAGACTGGATCAAAAGCCAGAACACTACAATATGTTGTTTACAGGAAACACATTTAAAGCAGGGAAATACATACAGAGTAAAGGTAAAAGGCTGGAACAGAATCTATTATACTTCAGGTGAAATCAAAAAAGCAGCAGTAGCCATCCTTATCTCAGATCAAGCAAAAGCAAAAATTGATCTAATTAAAAATTAAAATTGACCTTGCTAAAGGGTAGCATAGACAATGAAGCAATATCAGTACTAAATATATATGCACCAAGTGGTATAGCATCTAATTTTCTAAAGAAGAAGTTAAGAGAGTTGCAAGAAGAAATAGACAGCAAAACTATAATAGTAAGAGATCTCAACCTTGCACTCTCAGAACTAGATAAATCAAACCACAAAACAAATAAGAAAGAAGTTAAAGAGGTAAAGAGAATATTAGAAAAGTTAGATATGATAGATCTTAGGAGAAAACTGAATGGAGAGAGAAAGGAGTATACCTTCTTCTCAGCAGTTCATGGAACCTATACAAAAATTCACCATATATTAGGACATAAAGACCTCAAAATTAAATGAAGAAAGGCAGAAATAGTAAATGTATTCTTTTCAAAATGCAATAAAACTACATTCAACAAAAAGCTAGGGGTAAATAGACCAAAAACTAATTGGAAAGAAAATAACCTTATCCTAAAGAATGAATGAGTGAAACAGCAAATCATAGATGCACAATTAATAATTTCTCCCAAGAGAATGACAACAATGAAATAATATACCAAAATTTGTGGGATGCAGCCAAAATAGTAATAAAAGGAAATTTTATATCTCTAGAGGCTTACTTGAATAAAATAGAGAAAAAGAAGATCAATGAATTGGGTTTGCAACTTAAAAAGCTAGAAAAAGACCAAATTAAAAAACCCCAAATACTAAACTTAAAATTCTAAAATTAAAAGGAGAAATTGATAAAAGTGAAAGTAAAGAAAGACTATTGAATTAATAAATAAAACTAAGAGTTGGTTTTATGAAAAAAAAAATAGATAAACCTTTGGTAAACCTGATTAGAAAAAGAAAAGAGGAAAATCAAATTGTTAGTATTAAAACTAAAAGAGAGAACTTTCCATCAATGAAGAGGAAAATAGAGCAATAATTAGGAGTTACTTTGCTCAACTTTATGCCAATAAATTTGATAACCTAAGTAAAATGGATGACTACCTTCAAAAATATAGACTTCCCAGATTAACAGAGGAGGAAGTAAATTGCTTAAATAGTCCCACTTTAGAAAAAGAAATAGAACAAGCTATTAATCAGCTCCCTAACAAAAAATCCCCAGGACCAGATAGATTTATATGTGAATTCTACTAAACATTTGAAAAACAATTAACTCCAATGATATAGGAACTATTTGAAAAAATAAGGAATGAAGGACTCCTACCAAATTCCTTTTATGACACAGACATGGTACTGATACCTAAACCAAGTAGGTTGAAAACAGAGAAAGAATATTATAAACCAATCTCCCTAATGAATATTGATGCTAAAATCTTAAATAAAAAATTAGCAAAAAGATTACAGAAAATCATCCCCAGGATAATACACCATGATCAAGTAGGATTTATACCAGGAATGAAGGGCTGGTTCAATATTAGGAAAACTATCAGAATAATTGGCCATATTAATAACCAAATTAACAAATACCATATGATCATCTCAATAGATGAAGAAAAAGCATTTGATAAAATCCAACATCCTTTTTGCCTATTGCGTCCCAAATTAAAAGGAGTGTATTTTCTCTCTTTTTGACCTGAGGAGTTGAGCTCTTCAATCACAGGATATGCATTTATAAAATCAGATATATCTTCTCCTTCATTTTTTGCTTTAATTAATGCTTTTTCTAATCTTGTCAAATTCTGCTTTACAGGAGAAGCTGACTGTGTTTCTGTCTCTCTCCCTCCCCCTTGTTCTACCCATGAAGGGTTAATTGCGGGGGGAGGGTCATGAGATGTGGAATCACCTGATTCCTCCTTCTGTGAAGTATCATACTCAGAATTGTAATTAACTCCATTCTCATCTGATTTGTCCTCCTTTTCACCTAGTAAAGTTGGCACTTCCTCCTGTACTTTCCTTTTCATCATTCTATCACTTAAATAACTTCTTATAGCCAATTGTATTACATTATATGTATTAATTATTGAGTTAGGCCATTTTTATCATAGAATTGACAAAGATCCTCTCCAACCAATTTCCATTCATTTAGATCTAATTCCTTATCAAGAGAGAAACAAGGACATATGTCCTTTACAGTTTGTAAAAATTCAGTGATTTGCTGTAAACTTATAATTAAACCTTGGCTTTCCATAATTTTGACAATGCTCTCTAAACATTTTCCTTGAACAGAAACAGGCTGTTTTCTAAATATCTGTCCCATCTTAGCTGAAATTCTACTTTAACTCTTCCAACAAAATATCTTTGTTGCACTCACCCTAATTTCTGGGTTGAAGTCTTTTCCACTGGATCAGGATCAGAGGCTTTTCCACTTGAATCAGGATCGGAGCTTTTCCACTTGAATCAGGATCGGAGCTTTTCCACTGAAATCCACTGAGGAGTCTGTTTGTCCCACGTTCAGGGCGCCAAAATGTGGTGAGCTTTTTCTTCTCAAAAAGCAGCCAGGTGATAAAAGTTCAGATCTTTTATTATCCCAATATAGCCCGGTTAGCTTAGAGGCCTATCTCTCTGCTTGGTTCCAAGAGCTCTCTCCGAATGTCTTTAAATCCAAAGGTCTGGTCCTTCAGCTTCTGCCTCTGCTTTCTTCAGCCTCCAGCCAGCTCCAGTCTTCATGTCATTCCAGTGAAATCTCGACTTGTAGCGTCTTCCTCTCTCAAGAACACTTCTGCCACCAGCCAGCCAAGTGGAAAATATTCTGCCTTGCCTCGGAGAGAGGGCTTCTGGCGTAACTCTACTGAAATCTGACCGAGAGCTTCTGTCTGTTTCTTTTATCCAAGAGGGAGGAATTGTGGGATATGAGAGAGAGGGATTATGGGTTTTCTCCCATAGTGCTCTCTGGCCCAACGAGCTTCAAGGGAGGTGTGAACTCATTGAACTTAGTTCTACTTAGTACCTTGTTTCAGGTTCTGCCCAAAACATCTTCTTGTAAGATTAGATCAACTCTAATTAGTTAGCAGTTAGTAAGGATTCCAACAGATTTACAAAAGAAATTCCATTTAAAGTAACTGTCAATAATGTAAAATATTTGGGAATCTATCTGCCAAGGGAAAGTCAGGAACTATATGAACAAAACTACAAAACACTTTCCACACAAATAAAGTCAGATCTAACCAATTAGAAAAATATTAAGTGCTCTTGGATAGGGCGAGCAAATATAATAAAGATGACAATACTACCTAAACTAATCTATTTATTTAGTGCTATACCAATCAGACTCCCCAAAAATAATTTTAATGACCTAGAAAAAATAATAACAAAAGTCATCTGGAAGAACAAAAGGTCAAGACTTTCAAGGGAACTAATGAAAAAAAAAATCAAATGAAGGTGGCTTAGCTGTACCTGATCTAAAATTATATTATAAAGCAGCAGTTACGAAAACCATTTGGTATTGGCTAAGAAATAGATTAATTGATCAGTGGAATAAGTTAAATTCAAAGGACAAAATGGTCAATAACTTCAATAATCTCGTATTTGACAAACCCAAAGACTCCAGCTTTTGGGATAAGAATTCACTGTTTGACAAAAACTGCTGGGAAAATTGGAAATTAGTATGGCATAAACTAGGCATTGACTCACACTTAATACTAATACCAAGATAAGGTCAAAATGGGTTCATGATCTAGGCCTAGTTCATAAACTAGGCATGATCTAGTTTACCTCTCAGACCTGTGGAGGAAGAAGGAATTTGTGACCAAAGAGCTAGAGATCATTATTGATCACAAAATAGAAAATTTTGATTATATAAAATTGAAAAGGTTTTGTACAAACAAATTTAATGCAGACAAAATTAGAAAGGAAACAATAAACTGAGAAAACATTTTTTACAGCCAAAGGTTCTGACAAAGCCCTCATTTCCAAAATATATAGAGAATTGATTCTAATTTATAAGAAATCAAGCTATTCTCCAATTGATAATTGGTCAAAGGATATGAACAATTTTCAGATGAAGAAATTGGAACTATTTCTAGTCATTTGAAAATGTGCTCCAAGTTATTGTTGATCAGAGAATGCAAATTAAGACAAGTCTGAGATACCACTACACACCTGTCAGATTTTCTAGGATGACAGGAAAAAATAATGGTGCATGTTGGAGGGGATGTGGGAAAATAGGTACGTTGATATATTGTTGGTGGAACTGTGAATAAATCCAGTCATTCTGGAGAGCAATTTGGAACTATGCTCAAAAAATCATCAAAATGTGCATACCCTTTGATCCAGCAGTGTTGCTACTGAATCTTATATCCCAAAGAAATCTTAAAGAAGAGGAAGGGACCTGTATTTTCAAAAATGTTTGTGTCAGCCTTCTTTGTAGTGGCTAGAAACTGGAAACTGAGTTCATACCCATCAACTGGAGAATGGCTGAATAAATTGTGGTATATGAATGTTATGGAATATTTGTCTTCTGTAAGAAATGACCAACAGGATGATTTCAGAAAGGCCTGGAGAGACTCATATGAACTTATGCTGAGTGAAAAGAGCAGGACCAGGAGATCATTATATACTTTAACGATAATACCATATGATGATCAATGATGATAGATGACTCTCTTCAACAATGGGATGAACCAAATCAGTTCCATTTGTTCAATTATGAATAGAACCAACTACACTTAGCGAAAGAACTTTGGGAAATGAGTACTACATAGCATTTCCAATGTCTCTGTTTTTGTCAGCTTGCATTTTTGATTTCCTTCACAAGTTAATTGTACATTATTTCAAAGTTTGATTCTTTTTGTGCAACAAAATAACTGTATGGATATGTATACGTACATTGTATCTAATATATACTTTAACATATTTGACACATATTGGTCTACCTGCCATCTGGGGAGGGAGTTGGGGAAAGGAGAGGGAAAATTGAAACAAAAGGTTTTGCAATCGTCAATGCTGAAAAATTACCCATGCATATATCTTGTAAATAAAAAGCTATAATAATAATAAAAAAAAGATAAAATACTGTCCAAGGCTTCCTTTTGATTATGACTGTGATGAAGTTTAATGATTCTGACATTCTCTCTTGTGGATCTATTTCCAGGTCAGTTGTTTTTGGATTTTTCTAATGAAGCATTTTTTTCTTTTCTTTTTTTCATTTTAAAAAATTTGATTGATTCTTCTTATCTAATAGATTTTTTGGCTTCCACTTGCCCAATTTGAACAATTAAGAAGTTGTTTTCCTAATAGTATAGCAGGAATTTATGGCCTCATCAGAACTATGTAACATTATGAAATACAAAAGGATACTTTGATTATATTAAATTAAAAAATGATTTTGCACAAACAAAACCAATGCAGACAAAATTAAAAGCGGTGAAGAAAGCTAAGAAAAATATTTATAATCAGTTTTTTTAAATTAAGGTTTCATTTCTAAAATATATAGAAAATTGACTCAAGTTTATAAGAATAAAAGCCATTCCACAATTGATAAATGGTCAAAGGATGTGAATAGACAATTTTCAGATGAAGAAATTAAAACTATTTGTAGTCATATAAAATGCTTCAAATCACTTTTGATTAAAGAAATACAAATGAGATATAATTTCATGACACTCACATTAACTAAGATGACAGGAAAAGATAATGATAAATGTTGAAGGAGATGTAGTAAAACTGGAACATCAATACATTGTTGGTGGAGTTGTGAAATGATCCAGCCATTCTGGAGAAGAATTTGGAATTGTGTTCAAAGGGCTATACACCTGTTCATACATTCACTGTCTCTACTGGGTCTGTATTCCAAAGAGATCATAAAAGAGGGGAAAAAAACCTACACATGCAAAAAAAGTTATAACAGTCCTTTTTGTAGTGACAAGGAACTGGAAATTGAGTGTATGCCTATCAATTGGAAAATGGCTGAATAAGCAAAAGTGATGGAATATTATTGTTCTATAAGAAATGATGAGCAGGCTGATTTCAGAAAAGCATAAACTGACACTAACTGAAGTGAGCAGAACCAAGAGAACATTGCATATAGTAACAACAAAATTATGTAATGGTCAACTGATGAACTTGGCTCTTTTCAACACTGAGGTGAATCAAGGCAATTCCAATAGACTTGGGATGGAATGTGTCATCCATATCCACAGAGAGAACTATGAAGACTGAATATGAATCAAGACATAGTATTTTCACCTTTTTTGTTGTGTCCTTGATTTTTTCCATTTCTCATGTTTTTCCCCCTTTTGATCTGATATTTCTTATGTAGTAAGACAAATTTAAAAATATGTTTAGAAGAATTGCATATGTATAAGCTATATTGGACTGCTTGTTGTCTAGGAGAGGGAAAAGGGACAGAAAGAGGCAGAAACATTTGAAACACAAGGTTTTATAAAGTTGAATGTTGAAAACTATCTTTGCATGTATTTAGGGAAAATACTATTTTAAAATAAAGACTACATTACAAATATTACACATTGTGTTCAAAAAGAAGTTGTTTTCCTCAATTATCTTTTGCACTTTGTTTTCCACTTGGCCAATTCTTTAAGGATCATATAGAAAGAATCATTTAAGTGGCAGAAGGCTTATAGATTTTTTTTCCTGTTTATGGTAACAAGATATGATAACATTGGAGGGATGGGTGATTATTCTGGGAATAAAAGAGGATGAAAAAAGAAGGTAGACAGAAATACAAAATTTATAATAATTGTCCTGAATGTTAAGGGGACAAACTCACTCAGAAAATGGAAGAGCATAGTAATTATAAAAATTTAGTGTTACAAAACAGAATCCAGTGTTTGCTTTTTATAATACTCTTGAAATAGTATAGTCTATAGTGTAGAGTTAAAATTAGGGATTGGAGAACAATAGTTTATGCTTCAATTGGATTAAAAATAACATGAATAGTAATCATATTTGCAAAATACAAGTATAGGTACTATACTTGAGATTAAAAAACATGATGTCATATACTACAATACTACAATACCATTTCCTTCTCCAGCTCAATTTATACATGAAAAAAATAAAACAAAACAAAACAAAAGACAAATATGGTTAAATGACTTACTCATGATCATATAGTTATTAAATGTCTGAAGTCCAGATTTGAACTCAGGAAGATGTTTTCCTGACTACAAGGCTGTCATTCTATCCACTATCTCCTAGCTGCTGATAAAATTTATATATCAGAGTTCTTTTTCCCTTTGATTTCCACTGTAATTATGGTATTCGGTGAGGTAGCTCAGAGACTGAACTATACTTCACCTCACTCTTTGAGCACACTTTTACACTTAACACTTCCAGAAATTCAGTGAATCAAATCTCTGATAAGAAAGAATTTATTGCCAGTTATTTTTGTTTGGAAAAAGGGAACCAATCTCTATAATGTAAATAAAAAGAGGTAGCTACATGTATATAGACATAGAGATGTGTGTGTATATATATATATATAAAGATTTCTATAGATATAGATGTGGATGTATACATGGACATAGATATAGGTATGGATATAAATATAGATATAGGCAGAGATGGATATAGAGTCATATTAGATCAAATGAACAGTTCTTATAATGATTAAGCCTGATCCCCATTCCCACAAACTCTGTTTCAGTCTTCTCCAAGGTTACATGAAATTCACTTATCATTTTTCCAGATGAAAGATTTATTTATTTTGACATCAACATCATTTTTCCTGTTTCAAGATATGAACACTAGGAAGAGGATCCAACACAGAATCTACACTTAGCATCCCGATGGGCAAACTTTAGCTCTTATTCTTTATTAAAGAAAGGGATACAGAAAACTATTGTTTTGAGATGCAGATTTAGATTTGCTATATAGAGAAGAGAATTTGCAACTGTGGGGAAAAAGGAAATTGTCCAGGAAAACCATAGGGAAGATAAAAAGATGAAGGAAAACTTTCTCACAAAATTGCTTTTCTAATAGTACATGACAGGCTATGGTTTCCTAATGAAAGGATGATAATGAAAAAAACAAAACATTTTATCATTTAGTAGTAGATACCAATGACAATTAAAATAGTCCATGCTTACAATAAATGACTCAAAATTAATGTGTTAATTGTTTGATTAATCTTATTTTTCATTTAATATTGATCAATTGGAGATCTTTCAACATCACATATAGGAATAACATTTTTTAACAAGAGCTATGATTTTACCAATAGATATGGATACCATGCCTAGAAATATAGATTTTTTTTAGCTCTGTAATTCATTATTTTATTGTATATATTAGGGCAGTGAGTATTTAAATGATTTATCCAGGACTAAACAGCACAGCTTCTCTTTCTTTTTTTCTCTCTCTATTCTCTTCCTCTACCTTTAGCTCTCTCTCTTTCTCTTCCTCGCCCTTCTCCATCCTTCTCTTTCCCCTCTCCTTCTCTTCCCCCTTCTCTCTCTCCAACTCCATTTCCCTTTTTTCTCCCTTTCTTCTTCCTTTCCCTTTTTCTTCCCTCTCTCTATCTCCTTCCCCCTACCCTCTCCATCTCCTTTTCCCTCTCCCCTCTACCCTGCTCCCTCTCATCTTCTTTTCCTCTCTCCCTCCTTTCCTCCCTTTCTACCTTCCTCCCTCTCTGGCTCTGCCTCTGTCTCTGTCTCTCTCCCCCTCCCTCTCCTCCCCTTTCTCTCATTGCCTCTTGCATTTTCTCTGTCTTTCTGTCTCTCTGTGTCTCTCACACACAGATATACATATAGAGACACATATATAGAGACACACAGACACAGGCACAGACACAAATTCTATCCTCCCTCCCCACACATAGAACACCAAAGATATATTATAAACTCATATCTACATAGATGCACACACATGCATGTTGCAAGCTTATATGCATACATGTACATAAACATATGTGTGTGCATATGTGTATTTATGTGTATATATCGAGAGAATACATTTTTTTCCTTCAGTAGTGATTGTCCAACAAGGGTGAAAGCATGTGATTTATTTCTTGTTTCAAGAAACACTTTCTGTATTGAATGGGCATGGAAAAATTTAATATAAAAGATGTTTCCATCAACACAGCACTCTACACATTTCGTAGAGTGAAGTTGCTCAAGGAACTACACCAGCAAACCCTCAAAGCAATGACCTTCTAGACTGGGGGTGAGGTAATATTTCCCTAAGCTACTACTATTATTGTGCCTAAGTTGATTCTGACTCCACTGCTGAAGTGATTTGTGCAGTGCACTACAGGATTATAGGTTTCTTTATATTAGAGTGTCTGTAGTTGTTTCCATGACAGCAAAGGGAAAAATGTGTGTGTGTGTGTGTGTATGTGTGTGTGTGTGTGTGTGTGTGTGTGTGTGTGGAGAGAGAGAGAGAGAAAGAGAGAGAGAGAGGAATCCTTAATCAGGAAGTGTTTAATTGATGTATGTAATTCCAACAAGGATCTGGTAACTAACTTGTTTACTATTTTTGCTGCTTTTACAAGTTTTTCATGCAAGAAGAAACCTCATAGCAAGCCTATATATATATATGTGTGTGTGTGTGTGTGTGTGTGTGTGTGTGTGTGTGTGTGTATTTGAAGGAATTCTATATTTAAAAAAATGATAAGGTGAGTATACTGTTAACTTTACCCCATTTGACCCACAGGCACAGGAACATAATGTCATTTGCCTTCCAGAAGAGATTGCTTATCTAAGAAAGCAGTTCTTATTTGAAACTGGAATATTAATATGTAAGGAAATGAACTGTAAAAATGCAGTTTAACACATAAGGGCTCAGAGTAAATTTTGTTTTTCTTTGAACTCATTTAAGATCTATGTTCAAAGACTTTGTAAAATATCCAGTGCAAGTGGCATCATAAAGAAAACATTATTATTCTATTCCAAATTAAAAGTAAAAATGTTATCATAATAAGGTCAAATAAGCCACATGGCGCTTCAATGAAAACAAATTAGAAGCAATGACATTTGGTTCCCCTCCCAAGAGTTTTTTGGTATTACCTTTTAACTATAGAATTTAATTTCTTTTTACAATTCATATTTTAGCAAACATTTCATAAATTACTACTCTACTCAAGGCATGGTGGTAAGTGATATGGGAATACAGAGTTAAATGAGATGCAGTCTCTACTCTTATATATTCAATGGGACAACCACTTTGAAATGTCTTTTTTGTATCTTGTAGCATGGTAAATGGAACAGGAAATTAGAGAAATAATTATGATACAAAGTATAATCACTTAATGCTACAAGTAGGACTTTTGGCACCTGAAGCATAATGGAATGGAGAAGATTATTGGGATTTGACTACCCTAGTAATTTATAATCGTGGTGAAGATAGAAGACACACACACACATACACACACACACACACACACACACACATACACACACACACACACATATACTGAGACTGGACAAGGGAAAAAAGATAAATGTATCACATGGTACAAGTAAGTGGGCCTTAGGACTGGAATGGAGAACAGGCCCCCCAGATGGCAGCCCAGATTTTCTGGCCTAATGATGTTGGTTTTCAACATCTTAAAGGATATGAAAATGTATGGGAATAGAGAGGGAAGAAAACTTTTTTTTTCCTTTCTAGGAAGAATTTAGGGACGTCTTCATAGAAGACAAATAAGATTTCAGGAAGCAGAAAAGGGGGAATAAGATAAAGACGGGTTTCCAGTCAGAGGGAACCATAAGAACAAATTTATTATGGTGAAGCATTTCCAGATCAAGTGAGGAAAAATATGAAGTATTAGAAATTTTTTTCTGATTCCCACAGCCTCTCAAACCCCTCCAAAAAAAGAAATTATATACTAAAGATAAAACAGCTTTAGCTTTTTTCCAAGATCTAGGACACTTAGAATACAAAGGAAGTTATACACCAAAAATAATGAGCTGGCAATGACTCTTCCTGAGCTAATATCCCACAGCAAAGCTTTCTTAGGAAACCCAACTATCCAGCATATGAGTTGGAATTTGCAACAAAATCCAGTGTCATGGGTTTCCCATAGCTATTGAGACACTGGATGCAGGCTTCAAAAATTTACATGAGAAGTGACAAAAGCCATTAAAGCATAAAAATTGACTAGGGTCTACAACCCCCATAGCACCAGCAGTGAAAAGTTCTGAACTTCCAATGCCAGAGCAAAAACAAAAACAAAAACAAAAACAAAAAAAACCTATAGCATTAATAGAGTATTTTGCTATGCTGGAGTGGACAATCTATAATATCAATATGACAACACTATGAACCTCTGGTTCAGAGAATGCAACAAGAAGATAGTATACTAATTAGGTGTGTGTGTGTGTGTGTGTGTGTGTGTGTGCAAGTAGATGAATCTATGGGCGGGGGGGGGGAAGAGAAGGAAATATGATCTCCAGATCTAATAAAATGATGCACATCTATGAATAAATACTATGAAGTAAAGAAAAATGATTCAACATTTGATGAAACAGAGAACCTCGTAGAATATAAAAAACATAAAATCTGATGTAGAAGTATTGTTTCTGAGTTATTCAAAAGAGAAATACAATTCTGAGAACAGAATTTATGCCCTGCTAAGAAAAAATAATGGGCAAAATAAAAAAAATAAATTCTTCAATGGCAAATTTCACCAAAGAAACAAAAGATAGAAAAATAGATTGGTAATGAAAATATACAAAAGTGAAGGACATTCTAAAAGATTTTTTTATATTAAAGCTTTTTATTTACAAAACATATGCTTGGGTAATTTTTCTTTTTTTTTCTTTTTCTTTTTTTTTTAATTATAGCTTTTTTTTTTTTTTTGGCAGAACATATGCATGGGTGATTTTTCAACATTGTCCCTTGCAAAAACTTTTGTTCCAAATTTTCCTTTTGTTCACTCCACTCCTACCTTAGATGACAGGCAGTCTTATACATGCTAAACATGTTAAAGTACATCTTAAATACAATATATGTGTATATATTTATACAGTTCTCTTGTGGCACAAGGAAAATCAGATTTAGAAATTTAGAAAAATCTGGGAAGAAAAACAAAAATGCATATAGTCTACATCATTTCCTAGTGTTCTTTCTCTGAGTGTAGCTGGTTCTTTTCATCACTGATCAATTGGAACTGAATTGGATCTTCTCATCGCCAAAGATATCCACTTCGATCGGAATTGATCCTCATATCATATTGTTTTTGAAGTGTATAATGATCTCCTGGTTCTCCTCATTTCACTTAGCATCAGTTCATGTAAGTTTCTCCAAGCCTCTCTGTATTCATTCTGCTGGTCATTTCTTATAGAACAATAATATTCCATAGCATTCATATAACACAATTTGCCCAGCCATTCTCTAATTGAAGGGCATCCATTCAATTTCCAGTTTCTAGGCGCTACAAAAAGAGCTGCCACAAACATTTTGGCACATACAGGTGCCTTTCCTTTCTTAATTTATCTTTGGGATGTAAGCCCAGTAGTAACACTGCTGGATCAAAGGGTATGCACAGTTTGATAACTTTTTTTAGCATAGTTCCAAATTGCTCTCCAGAATGGTTGGATCCATTCACAACTCCACAAACAATGCATCAGTGTTCCAGTTTTCCCATATCCAACATTCATCATTATCTTTTCCAGTCATTTTAGCCAATCTGAGAGGTGTGTAGTGGTATCTCAGAGTAGTCTTACTTTGCATTTCTCTGATCAGTAGTGATTTGGAACACCTTTTCATATGAGTAGAAATAGTTTCAATTTCATCATCTGAAAATTGTCTGTTCATATCCTTTGACCATTTATCAATTGGAGAATGGCTTGATTTCTTATAAATTTGAGTCAATTCTCTATATATTTAGGAAACGAAGCCTTTATCAAAAACTTTAACTATAAAAATATTTTCCCAATTTAATGCTTCCCTTCTAATCTTGTCTGCATTAGTTTTGCTTGTACAAAAGCTTTTTAACTTGATATAATCAAAATTTTATATTTTGTGATCAGTAATGATCTCTGGTTCTTCTATGATCACAAATTCCTTCCTCCTTCACAAGTCTGAGAGGAACATTATCCTATGTTCTTCTAATTTATCTACAATATAGTTCTTTATGTCTAAATAATGAACCTTTTTTCATATTAAAGCTTATTATCTTATTTATACATAAGGTCTTATCTTGGTGTATGGTGTTAAGTGTGGGTCCGTGCCTATTTTTGCCATACTAATTTTTAGTTTTCCCAGCAGTTTTTGTCAAACAGTGAATTCTTATCCCAAAAGTTGGGATCTTTACATTTGTCAAACACTAGATTGGTATAGTTATTGACTATTTTGTCCTGTGAACCTAACTTATTCCACTGATCAACTAATCTATTTTTTAGTCAATACCAAATGTTTTTGGTGACCACTGCCTTATAATATAGTTTTAGATCAGGTACAGCTAGGCCAACTTCATTTGATTTTTTTTTTCATTAGTTCCCTTAAAATTCTTGACCTTTTGTTCTTCCATATGAATTTTGTTGTTATTTTTTCTAGGTCATTAAAACAGTTTTTTGGGAGTTTAATTGATATATCACTGAATAAATAGATTAGTTTAAGTAGTATTGTCATCTTTATTATATTAGCTCGCCCTACTCAAGAGCACTTAATATTTTTCCAATTGTTTAGATCTGATTTAATTTGTGTGGAAAGTATTTTGTAGTTTTGCTCATATAATTCCTGATTTTCTTTTGGCAGATATGTTCCCAAATAGTTTATACTATTGACACTTATTTAAATGGAGTTTCTCTTTGTATCTCTTGGTGTTGAATTTTGTTGGTGATGTATAAAAATGCTGAGGATTTTTGTGGATTTATTTTTTATCCTGCAACTTTGCTAAAGTTGTAGATTATTTCTAATTGTTTTTTAGTAGAATCTCTGGGGTTCTCTAAGAATCATATCATCTGCAAAGAGTGATAATTTGGTTTCCTCATTACCTACTCTAATTTCTTTAATCTCTTTCTCGGCTGCAAAAGCTAGCATTTATAATACAATATTGAATAGTAATAGTGATAGTGGGCAACCTTTCCACTTCTGATCTTACTGGGAATGGTTCCAATTTATCCCCATTACATATGATGCTTACTGACAGTTTTAAATAGATGAGATGGACTATTTTCAGAAAAAGTCAATTAATTTCTATACTCTCAAGTGTTTTTAATAGGAATGGATGTTGTATTTTATCAAATGCTTTTTCTGCATCTGTTGAGATGATCATATGGTTTTTGTTAATTTGGTTATTAATATGGCCAATTATACTGATAGTTTTCCTAATATTGAACCAGCCCTGCATTCCTGGTATAAATACTACTTGGTCATAATGTATTATCTTGAGGATGATTTTCTGTAACCTTTTTGCTAATATTTTATTTAAGATTTTTGCATACATGTTTATTAGGGAAACTGGACTATAATTTTCTTTCTCTGTTTTCAATCTACCTGGTTTAGGTATAACTACCATGTCTGTGTCATAAAAAGAATTTGGTAGGACTCCTTCAATACCTATTTTTTCAAATAACTTATATAGCATAGAAGTTAATTGTTCTTTAAGTATTTGGTAGAATTCACATGTAAATCCATCTGGTCCTAGGAATTTTTTCTTAGGGAGTTGATTAATCACTTGTTCTATTTATTTTTCTAAAATGGGACTGTTTAACCAATTTATTTCTTCCTCTGTTAATCTGGGCAAGCTATATTTTTGAAAGTATTCATCCATTTTATTTAAGTTATCGAATTTATTAGCATAAAGTTGAGCAAAGTAACTCCTAATTATTGCTCTAATTTCCTCTTATTAGTGGCAAGTTTTCCCTTTTCATTTTTAAGACTAACAATTTGATTTTCCTCCTTCCTTTATCTAAACAAATTTACCAAGGGTTTATCTATTTTCTTGTTTTTTTTTTTTTCATAAAACCAACTCTTAGTTTTATTTATTAATTCAATAGTTTTTTTAATCTCTCCTTTTACTTTTAGAATTTCAAGTTTAGTGCTTGACTGGGTATTTCTTTAGTTGCAAGCCTAATTCACTGATTTTCTTTCTCTATTTTATTCAAGTAAGCCTCTAGAGATATAAATTTCCCCTTATTACTGCTTTGGCTCTACCCCACACATTTTGGTATGACATCTTGTTATTGTTACTCTCTTAGGTGAAATTATTAATTGTATATATGATTTGCTGTTTCATCTAATCATTCTTTAGAATGAGATTATTTAGTGTCCAATTATTTTTGGTCTATTTTCCCCTGGCTTTTTATCGAGTGTAATTTTTTATTGCATTGTGTTCTGAAAAGGATGCATTTACTATTTCTGCCTTTCTGCATTTGAATTTAAGGTCTTTATGTCCTAATATATGGTAAATTTTTGTATAGGATCCATGGACTTGCCAAGAAGAAAGTGTACTACTTTCTGTCTCCATTTAGTTTTCTCCAAAGCTAACTTTTCTAGTATTCTATTTACCTTTTTAATGTCTTTCTTTTTTATTTTGTGGTTTGATGTATCTAGTTCTGAGAGTGCAAGTTTGAGATCTCCCACCATTATAGTTTTGCTGTCTATTTCTTCTTGCACCTCTCTTAACTTCTCCTTTAAGAATTCAGATGCTACACCCCTTGGTGAATATGTTTAATATTGATATTGCTTCATTATCTATGTTACCCTTTAGCAAGATATAGTGCCCTTCCTCCTTTCTTTTAATTACAACTATTCTTGCTCTTGCTTGATCTGAGATTAAGATGACTACTCCTTTTTTAACTTCACTTGAAACATAATATATTCTCCCCTAGTCTTTTACTTTTACTCAGTGTATATCACCTTTCTTCAAATATGTTTCCTGTAAACAACATATTGTAGGATTCTGACTTTTAATCCAGTCTGCTATCTACCACCGCTTTATGGGGGAGTTTAACCCATTCACCTTTATGATTAAAATTACTAATTCTGTTATTTCCTGACATCTTGTTTAACCCCAGATTATGCTTTTTTTCTTTTCTTCCTCCCTTACCCTCATCTCCAGTATTAAATTTGTAAGTACCACTTGCTTCACATAGCCCTCTCTCTTTAGGATCCCTCCCTCCACCTTTGAGTTCCTGCCCTTTTCTTGAACCTTTTCCTTACAATTTCTGTATTCCCTTCTATTTAGCTTACTCCTTCCCTTTTCACTTTTTCTCTCCCCTTTTTCAATGAGATGCAAGAAGTTTCTCTGTAAATCGAATATGTATAATATTTTTCTCTTTAAGCTAATTCTGATGAGAATAAGATACACACTATGTTCATCCCCCTCCCTTCTTTCCCTCAGATATAATAGCTTTCCTTTGCCTCTTTATGAGATGTAGTACCTCCACTTTTCCCTTTTTTCTGTACAATTTCCTTTCCACCTCTAGCTTCTTTTTTATATTATAACAGTAACACCAAATTATACATGTATTCTTTACATGTACTCATAACAGAAATATAGTTCCCAAGATTTCTTTTTACCTTTTTATGTTTCTCTTGAGTTTTATACTTGGAGGTCAAACTTTTTGTTTAGTTTCAGTTTTTAAATCAGATATAGATGAAATTCACATATTTCATTGAGTATCCATCTTCTTCCCTGGAAAAAAATACTCATTTTGGTTGGTAAGTTATTCTTGGCTGCATAGCAACTTGGCTGCATAGCAAAGCTTTTTGGAATATCAAATTTCAAGCTCTTTAATCCTTTAATGTGAATGCTGCTAGATCCTGAGTAATCCTTATTGTGGCTTCTCTGTATTTGAATTTTTTTTCCCCTAGCTGCTTGTAGTACTTTTTCCTTGGTCTGATAGTTCTGGAATTTAGCCACAATATTTCTTGGAGTTTTGATTTTAGAATCTCAGTTGGTGATCGATGAATTCTTTCAATGTCTATTTTATCCTCTGTTTCTATAACATCTGAGCAGTTCTCTTTGATTATTTTCTGAAAAATGGTGTCCAGGCTCTTTTTTTTTAATCATAATTTTCAGGAAGTCCAATAATCCTCATATTCTCTCTCCTAGATCTATTTTCCAGATCTGTTGTTTTCCCAAGTAGGTATTTAACATTTTTCCTATTTTTTCTTTCTTTCTTTCTTTCTTTCTTTCTTTCTTTCTTTCTTTCTTTCTTTCTTTCTTTCTTTTTGGTTTTGCTTGATTGATTCCTGGTGTCTCCTCAAGTCATTCATTTCCATTTGTTCAATTCTGATTTTCAATGAATTATTCTCTTCATTTACTTTTTTATTTCTTTTTGTAATTGTTCAATTAAGTTTTTAAATGAGTTGTTTTGTTCTATGGAATTTTTTTTTTCCATTTCACCAATTTTATTTTTTAGAGAACTATTTTGTTTTTCCAACTCACTAATTCTGTTTTTCAGGGAGTTGATTTCTTTATCCACTTTATCTTTAAATAAGTAACTTGACTTCTCCAGATCCTCTTGCAAAGCTTCCCTTTCCTTTCCACATTTTATTTCTAGCTTTTTTATAAGAGTCTTTTTAATTTCTTCTATAAGAGCCTTGTGTGGTGGGGACTAGATCATATCCCCCTTTGGGGAATTCATTTAGAGATAATCTGTTTTTAGTCTCCTCAGGGTCTGAAATCTGCTCTCTATCAGTATAGAAGCTATCTATAGTTAGAGCCCACTTTAAGTTTTTACTCATTTTGACAAAAAAAAAAAAAAGAGCAAAACTGCAGTCTGCTTTTAGGACATTGTGGTGTTGCCAAGCTTCTTCTTAAGACAAAAGGAAATAACAGTGAAGCAGCAGTGAGATAACAATGGTTGCACCGGGATCAGTGGTTGTACTCTGAGATTGTGCTAAGTCACTCCGTGTGTTGGGTGGGTGTGGCCAGGTCCCAAGAGACTAGCATTTTAGGGTCACAGTATTTACCCCCTGTGTTTATAGCTTCTCTTCTGAACTACTGGCTTGCTGCCAGAGCAAAGTATTTCACACTGTGGTAAAGTTCTCCCTGTAAATTTTCTGCAGGTTGAGACCACACCCTGCCCCCCTCCAGTCTGCTCAACATGAGTTGCCTTCTGTGCTCTCACTGCCAACTTTCCTGAAGCTGTACCTGCCCTAACCATCCCTGCCTGTGAGCAATAACCGACTTTTTCTGGAATTTCAAGAATACCTTCTGTTGATAATGTGCTATACTCCCAATATTTGTGAGTTTTAACAGTCAAGCACTAATTCTGAGGCCTTTCATAAAAGAAGTAGTCTGAGGTTAAAGAAGAGTTTAGATAGACATATGTGTCCTCTCTGCCATATTGGCTCCACCTCCTAGAAAAAAATTTTTTAAAAAATAATGTAAAAAGGAAATATTTTACCTCATTATGCAAATAAAACATTGATATTAAAGGCAAGATATCTACAGCAAATGATTATCCTTGGTCCCCCAAGAAGAACATGACAGGACAAAATACGTAATACCATCATGAAGAAAATTATAGAAGAGCACATAGATTAACTTGAGAAAAATTATTTTTTGTTAAAAGTTACTGGGAAAATTGTATATCAGTCTGGCAGAAATTAGACTTTATACCATATTCCACAGTACATTCTAAATGGCTACATAACTTTACCATTGAAGATTATATTCCTAAATTATACTCCTGTACAGATAACATATCTCTAACAACTATGATTAGGAGATATAGTCTTAAGCAAGCAATAGGTAGAGTTAATTTACAAAATATAAAATAGATAACTTTGACTAATTGAAACTGAAGAGTTTCTGCAGAAACACAATGTGTCTGCACATAGGTGCTGCAGAGGCACCTAAGGAGAGAAGTGAATGAATGCAGGGGAGGAATCTTTGTTTCATTTTTTTTTTCTAATTAAGGTTTGGTTTTCAAGATATATGTTTAAATCACCACTTGACAATAGGTAAGTAGTCAAAAGATACAGAAAAAAATTCCTCAAAGAATTGCTAAATGTTCACAACCATAAAAAGAACTCTAACCCTATAATAAAGAACTGAATATAAAGAGTTCTGAGTCAGTTGCATTGAGGTGACAAAGAGCATAAGAAATCATCAAAGTAGAAAATAAAGATAAATAAAAGAAGAAAACCCAGGACAGAATATTGAGGAACATCTTTGGTTGTTTGGAGGAGGTAGCTGAAACCAAGAATCAACTACAAGACAAGTAGAACATATACTTTTCCTCTTAGCCTTTGGGCGGTATCAAAATAAATACTTTTAAAGGTTTTTGTTGAGTGAATTCCATGGCTCTTATTGAAGCAGTTACAGATTTTCAAAATTGCAAATGTACTTGGAGGTCATCTGGTCCAAGCAATAACTAACCTAGAATCACTGATTTTAAATTTTTGTCAAGTAGATTATGTAGTCTTTATTCAAAACTCTCCAGTGATAAGGAACTCATTACTCCTAAATTAAACCATTTCTTTTTTTTTTTTTTTGGGGGGAGGGGTGAAGTTCTAATGATTTGGAAAGGAAACTTAAATCTTCTTTTCTCCAGCTTCTGCTCATTGCTTCTAGCTTTGCCTCTCTATGGCCAAGTAAAACAGGTATAATACTTTTCCTAATGACATCTTTAATACTTGAAAATAAGTACCATATTGCTAGGAAATACTACACAGATTAAGTATTAAAACACTTCAATCAAATATTAAATGCTATGATCTCTAGTTCTTTCATTATTCTGGTTGCCCTACTATAGAAACTCTGTAGTTCCAGTTTCATTCCTATTACATTTCAGCATAATCTAAATATTACTTGACACTGACAGAATACAACAGGATAATCACCTCCTATCTTCTGCATAAGATTTATGCAGATTTAGAGATATAATCACCTGAGTGACCTAGAACAAGTTATTTAATCTAACTTAGTCTCTAGTATTACCTTTTTAAATCCTATAATCTAAGGGACCTTGTTTGATCTCATCATCTTTCCAATTAAGAAAATTGGGAAAATATTCAGTGACTTGCCCAAAGTCACACAATAGTAAATGGAAAAAAGTAGCATTTAGGACCATGACTAAAAATCAAATGCTTTTTGTTCCCTACCCAACAGAGTCCAAATCTTATTCAAATTTCCATCCTAAGAGCACAAGCCCTGAAGTCAGGAGGACTTGAATTCAAATATGGCTTCAAACACTGAAACCGTCTTAGCTGTGTGCCCCTGGATAAGTCACTTAATCCCAATTGCCTCAACAACAACAAAAAACTTTAATCCTCACTTACAGATGATCTAATAGGTTACTGTTTCAAATAAGTGAGATGAGTTTCAAGGTGAAACAAGTAGTATATTTATTCATAGAATGACTTTTTTTTATGGATGGAGAGCATATTTTCCTATAGAATCAGCATTACATAGAGTGACCAGGTAAATTCATCAAAATATATTTAACACATTATTAACTCAAAATAATCATTTGCAGGACAGCTAGATAGAGGAGAAAGCAATATGTCAAAAGTTTAGAGACTCATTTTCATGAATTTAAATATGAACTCCGACAAAAGCTCTTTAATCCTGGGTAGATCACTTGTTAATTAACTTCAGTTTCCTCATTTGGAAAGCTAATTGGAGAAGGAAATGGGAAACCCTTCTAGAATTTTTGCCAAGACAAACCAAATGAAGTCATTAGGAATTGGTTATATTTTTTACCTTATTGTTCTTGTGCAGCATGATAATTTTTAAAATATGTATAGAAGGATTACACAAGTTTAACATATATTGGATTACTTGCTATCAAAGGGAGGGGATGGGGAAGGGAGGGAAAAATTTTGGAACATAAGGTTTTGCAAGGATGAATGTTGAAAATTATTTATGCATACTTTTTGAAAATAGAAAAGCTTTAATGAAAAAATAAAAAAGAAAAAAGAATTGGTTGTGACTGAAAAACCACTGGATGTTAAATAGAATATGGTTTTGAGGGGTAGAATGAGGATAACAACCATTTAAGCAGTAGTTTCTATGGAAAAACTAAACTGAACACAGAGAGTTCCAAGCATCTACACTACAAATACATGTTTTAGAATAAATCCCTCTGATAAATTTAGGAACAGCTTCATGAAATTGTTTTATTAAAACAATCAAACAATATTTTGAATGAAGAAATAATAATTGCCATGTGTTGCACAATTTTTTTTATTAAAGAAACTTCAATAAAAGCCAATCTCACTGGATTGAAAAGGATGTACAAGTCAGCTCAGATAGACTGTTAAAGTCAGTGAAAGACGAAGCAGCAATTTAAAAAAAAGCAGTCCTAGCTTGGTAGAGAAGAAAATCATTGGGGTAGCTTCCAGTACTAACTCAAAAGGCAAACTCTGAGAAACCAGGCTGTTTCCTAAACAGAGTAGGTAAAACTACCCTCTGTGCTCTAAGCCAGGGTTCAGAGCTGCACAGGAAGTTTGAGACAGTTTCCCCTTTAACCCAGGAGCAAAGTTCCACCTTAAAAGTTAAAAAAAGAAGAAATACCAAAAGAAAAGGAAAGAAAATAAACAAGAAAGAGAAAGGAAAGCTACTATGGTAATAGGGAAGACCAAAACACAAATTCAGATAAGGATGGAAAATCCACACAAGAAATCTCAAACAATGATATAAATTGGTTTCAAACCAAAAGAGACTTCTTACAAATGCTCATAAAAGACTTCAAAAGGCAAGTAAGAGAGGTAGAAGAAAACATGAGAAAAGAAATGAGAGGTATACACGAGAGAATCAATAGTTTGGAAAAGGAAGTGAAAAAAATTGAACAACTCCTTAAATAATAGAATAAACCAAAAGAAAAAGAGATACAAAAGATAACTGAAGAAAATCACACATTAAAAACTAAAACAGGGCAAGTGGATGCTAATGACTCTGTGAGACAACAAGAATCAGTCAAACTAACTAAAAAGGATGAAAAAATGGAAGAAAATGTGAAATACCTCATTGGCAAAACAATCAAACTGGAAAATAGATCCATAAGAAACATAAAATTATTGGCCTACTTGAAGTGTGTGACCAAAAAAAAAAAAAAAAAAAAAAAAAAAAGCTACTACCATAGTAGCTTTCCTTTCTCTTTATTGTTTATTTTCTTTCCTTTTCTTTTGGTATTTCTTCTTTTTTTAACTTTTAAGGTGGAACTTTGCTCCTGGGTTAAAGGGGAAACTGTCTCAAACTTCCTGTGCAGCTCTGAACCCTGGCTTGGAGCACAGGGGGTAGTTTTACCTACTCTGTTTAGGAAACAGCCTGGTTTCTCAGAGTTTGCCTTTTGAGTTAGTACTGGAAGCTACCCCAATGATTTTCTTCTCTACCAAGCTAGGACTGCTTTTTTTTTAAATTGCCTGGCTAGTATACTACAAGAACTCATTATGGAAAACTGCCCCAATACTCTAGTAAGAAATACTCATTGAAAGAATCTTTCCATTACCTCTGCAAAAAGGTACAAAGAAAACCCCAAGGAACATTGTTGCAAGACTCCAAAACTATAATCTCAAGGAAAAAAATACTGCAAGCTACCAAACAATAACTATTCAAATATCAAGGAGCAACATGATTACCCAGGATCTGGCAGCTTCTATAATAAAGGAACAGAGGGTCTGGAATACCATATAGCAGAAGGCAGAGGACCTGGAGTTATAATTGTAATGTCCAGACTAGCTCTCTGGAGAATCTCTGGATGAGCCTTGGTCTTAGGTGGAGGAGTGATGAAAACAGGAGAGCCACCATGAGTATCTCTATTTCTCTCTCCATTTTCTGTGTCTTCTCTGTGTCTGAGTCTCTCCTGTGTCTGAGTTTGAAATCTCATTTCCATTCCCCTTAGCCCTTACAGACCTCTGTATAATTACATCATTACATCACATGAGGTATGTACCAACTAAAGTGATTACATCATTATATCTCACTAAGTATATGTGAACTAGAGAACCATTATATCATCAATCACACTGAGTAAGTGCTTACTATAAACACCTTGCTTCAAGTAGAACACAGGTGGTCACACGCTCCCTGAGAAGCCTCAAAAAGAGGTGAAAAACTCCAAAGGGAAAATGGGGAGCCAAATCAGATATTTTTAGCAGGTTTCCTCTGGGCTGAAGAGTCTTATACCTCACTCAGAGTTCCCCCACTATCTGCAACCCTCTATATCTCCACTTTCTTTTGTTTTCCTTGAAACAGGTATACATAAATTCATCAGCATGGGAGGTATTACACAAGCACATAGTAATATAGCACAGGCTAGCAGTGATGTAACAAACAATATGAATCAACATGAGGAATTATACATGTCCATAAGACCTAGAAAGGGTCTTATACCTCCTTCACACATATACCTCCTTCAGTAGCCAAGAGATAGTCCAAACCAATCTATTGTGCATTATTTTATATGTCAGGGAATCCAATGATTCCTGCAGGTTTTGAAGTCCTACCATAGTTTCATCATGTGTCAGGAATCCAATGATTCCTGGAGATGCTGAAGTCCTGGATAAGTCTCATTGACAATTTTTGATGTTCTTGAGTCAATTGTCATACACATTGGGTTAATTAACAGCCATGCTTTTTCAGTGGCACACATAGTTAAATGGAACCATTTGATGTTTCTTGGGTCTTTTCATTTGTTTTAAGGGTCTTCTCCTCCTTTCTCTGATGGACAAGGTGATTACAGCTCATTGTCATCCATCTGATTCCTTCTCCATCTGTAGAGATACAAACAAACCCTCTTCCCCAAGCAGTTAACCTATCTGGTTCCTTCCATGCACTACTTTCTGGATCTCTCCACATCACCTGGCAATTATCTAAAGATAGTGGAGCTGCTCACACTGGACACTGCCCTTTGGGTGGGTTATAAAACCTATCTGGTGGAGCCAGTGCATCTTTATCAAAAAATCAAAAAATTAATAGTATAAAGAGCTAAATTTAAAAGTTCTCTAGGGTTACCTGTGGCTCCCCCTTTCTTTTGTTTTTGGAAGAGTTTCTTGATGTCTCTATTTTTCTTCTCTACTCATGTGTGTCCTTGAGGATTAAAAGGTATGCCAGTAATGTATAAAATCTGATACTATACACAAAACTGTGCAGAATGTTTAGAAGTATATGCAGGTCCATTATCTGTTTTTATTATTTGTGGCACACCCATACTTGCAAAAGTATGGGAAAGGGGGAATGAAAGGAAGATGAAGAGAAGATTTTTAAAGTTTAAAAAAAGGCATTTAAAAGTTTAGAAGGTATAAAAGAAAAGGCAATTAGGTGATACAGTGGATAGAGCACTAGTTCTGGACACTTATTCAAGTCACTTTCTTTCTTTCTTTCTTTCTTTCTTTTTTTCTTTCTTTCTTTCTTTCTTTCTTTCTTTCTTTCTTTCTTTCTTTCTTCTTTCTTTCCTTCCTTCCTTCCTTCTTTCCTTCCTCCCTCCCTTCCTTCCTTCCTCCCTCCCTTCCTTCCTTCCTTCCTTCCTTCTGTCTTCTTTCCTTTCTTTCATAGTTTCTCTCTGTCTCTCTGACTCTGTCTCTCTCTCTGTCTCTCTCTCTGTCTCTCTCTGTGTCTCTCTCTGTATCTCTCTCTCTTTCTCTCTCGCTTACTCTTTCTTTCCCTCCCTCTCCCTTTCTCTCTATCCCTCCTTCTCTCCTTCCCTCCCCCCTCCCTCCTCCTTTCTCTCTGTCTCTCTGTCTCTGTCTCTAATTCTTCTTAAAATCTCCCCCTGATTACTATTGTATTGTATTCTTAGTTTCTAAAATCTCTTTTTCTTCATTTGCTAGAAAGTCATTGTTGAATTTACATTTCTTTTCTTAAGAATAAGCTTTATAGAGACTGGAGTACACTAGAGTTTCTGAGCCATGGCAGCAGAAATTCAAAAGAGGCAAAGTAAGGAAACTCCATGACCTTCTAAATGACTGGTATTAAAATATACATCAAACAGTCTGACTAATTAAGAAGTGTTTACTATTTGCCAGAAAGTATGTTAAAAACTGAGGAAGCAAAGATGTGTAAAAGACTATCTCTACTCTCAGCAAATCCACATTCTAAGAAAGACAATTCACAAAATGCTTTGGAGATAATAAAATTTAGAGTTGGTATCTGGAAAGATTTCTTGTAGAAAGCAGGATTTTACCTTACTCATGAAAGAAGCAAGGTAAGTTAAAAGGTAGGAATAAAAAAGAACTACATTCAAAGCAGGGGAGCAAACCAGTGAAAATGCCTTGTCTTGTTCAAGGAAGAAGTTAAAGAAGAGTAAGGGGGCCAGTATCACTGAATTGCAGAGTACATGGGAAAGGGGGAATGAAAGGAAGATGAAGAGAAGATTTTTAAAGTTTAAAAAAAGTCATTTAAAAGTTTAGAAGGTATAAAAGAAAAGGCAATTAGGTGATACAGTGGATAGAGCACTAGTTCTGGACACTTATTCAAGTCACTTACCCTCAATTTCTTTGGGAAAAAAATTGTCAATTTCAATTATTAAAAAAATAGGGACAGTTATACTTTAAGAAGAGATGGTATGTGTGTGTGTCTACATAGATGTGGATTATAAAGGCCTATGAAAGCCAAATAGGTTTTATATTGATTCTGAAGGTGATAAGAGTACTCCTGGAATTTATTGAATGAAGCTGGTGTATTTTAGTAGTAAGCCCTGTATTTTAAGAAGATTAATTTTCTAGCTGAATGGAGGATGAACTGAATGAGGAAAAGACTTGTGGAAGGAAGGCCAACCAGGAAGCTATTACAATAGCTCAGATGTGAAATAATGAGAGCTTGTACCAAAGTCGAAGCAGCATCAGAGGAAAGAAAGGGATATTTATGAAAGATGTTATGAAAGTAAAGTTGGTAGACCTTGGCAATAAATTGGAAAAAAAAGTAGTGAGGATTACTGAGGAGTCTAAGATGATACCTATGTTCCAATCCGGGGAGACAGAGAGAGTAATGGTGCCCAAAACAATAATAGGGAAGTTTAGAATGGGGTCAGTTCAAAAGGAGTGTGAGGTGGAAAATGAAAGCAATTTTGGACATGTCAATTTTAATATGTTTACAGAATCTCTAGTTTGAGATGCTTAATAGGAAGGTACAGATGACTAGAAGCAGCAGACAGATTAAGACTAAATAAGCAGATTTGATAATAATATGTATAGAAATGATGATTGAATCCATGAAACTAATAAGATCATTAACTAAAATAATAGAAAGTAAGAAAAGAAAAGGACAGAATCCTAATTATGGGGCACTTATTTGAGTCACCTGCATAAAGAATATTAATCAAAGAAGAATAAGGAAAGGTCAAATAGGTAAGAAGAAAACCAGGAGAGAATGGTGTGATGAAAAAGTAGAAAGAAGACTATCAAGTGAAGAGGGTGCCAAAATCTACAGAATATTCAAGAAGACAGATGATTAAGAAAGGTCATTACATTTGATAATTAAGAAACTGTTATTTTTCAGAGAGTACTCACACAGTTGTAATATATGGTAACCCAACACCAAGAATATGGTGGAACTAATACATGAATATCCTAATAAAATAGTTAATTTCAGTTATACAATACTAAAAACAATAAAACGTTTATAGATATATATATTCAAAATGATACAACTAGATTATGTGATGCAATGAATTTGGAAAACTTTTTTGCATCAAACATATCATACAAAGTCTGAAATATGATATATAAGGAATTGATATAAACACTGCAAACCAAGATGAACATTTAGATAAATCAATGATACAATGAAATGAAAAAAATATATAAAACAATTTTGAGGTTTTACTTCACATATATCAAGTTTGAAAAGAAGGGAAAATGGAAGAAATCAATTTTGTTGTTACAAAGGTCAGCCTAACATATTCTTGGAGAAATGGTGAATTTTTAAATCATTCTGGGAAAAAATTGTAATTAGGCAAGAAAAATCACTAAATCATTCCTCTTTGGATCACAATAGTAAACATGGGGAGTGGGGAGGCATTGTATGTTTTCATATAAATATTTTAGTACCACTTTTTGTTTTAGCAAAATACTGTTGAGAAATTGAGGAATAGCTAAAGAAACTGTGGTCTATGAATATAAGATTCCTTGATTTAGGGAAATACCGGTGAGGCACACTTCTATATTAATTTTAGTTGATACTGTATTGTTGTGGGCCAGAACTTGAAACAAGGTGCTAAGTCACTGGAATGGATAGAGACAATACTTATGTACATAGTTCACATTTTTTAGAGTGCATACCTCTAAAAGAGCATATAAAAGGACAAACTCACTGGAAGCTCAGGGAGATTCAGAGCCAGGATTCAGTGTGAGATTCACAAGTCCAGGAGATTCACAAGTCAAAATGACAAGACCACTAGAGGAGCAGCTCATTAGAGGAGGCAAGACAGATTCATTCCAACTTCTTTCTTTGTGCTGGCTGGAGGCTTTGGATTTGGAGGGAGCTAGAGGCTAAAGCTGGAAGAGACAAAGGACTAGCTGCAAGAGCTCTTGGAATCAAGGAGGGAGATAGACCTCTAAGAAAGTTAATCAGGCTATTTTGAAGGAGACAATAAAGGATCTGGACTTTTAACTCCTGGCTGCATTTGGGGTGATTATTACACTGAACTGATACTAAGGCTGCCTCCAGAAGCCCCCCAAGAAATCTGCTCCCAGAGAATGATTTTATTTTAGAGAAGAGAACATTATACTGTATCTTCAATGTATAGTCTAATAAAATATTTTCTTAGAGTTTTGTGAAATTAAGTAATTTACCAAAACTATATGTTTTGTAGTTCAGAAGTAGAGTCTAATTCCATGTCTCTCAAGCAAGTTCTTTATTCATAATACAACATTGTCATTCAAATGAATATAATGGATGACTTTTCCTGTTATATTCAATGAAGGTCAAACATTAGGATTAATGTAGGGATGCTTATATCACAATACAGAAAGAAGAAAGCAGAGACAGGAGACCAATTCACTCAAGAACTAAAATAAAGTAAATGAAAAGCACTAAAAAATATAGGTGACCTGGACAAAGTGGCAGAGTAGAGTCATCAACCAAGATGAACCCTTCCGATATTCCTCTCTAAATAGCTTAAAAATAAATGCCTCAAGTCAAATTTTGGAGAGACAGAACTAATAAAAAGTCCTGGTGAGACTTTTTTTTTCTGCCAACACAATGTAGGTCTGCACTGGAGAGCACATGGAAACATCACCAGCAACAAAGGAGACTTCAACAGTGGCAATAACAATTTGGGGGATTCTCAGGACAGAGATAGTAAGGACATCAGACAACTGGTCTGAAAGATTACAAGGAACCTTTTGCTAGCTCTGGGTGGAGCTTGGCAGTGACAGGCAACTCTATTGGCCATATGTAATTCTCAGTTACAGATCCAAAGTGGAAAAGAGTGCATGTGGTCTGTCACAAGGGAGGAGTGATGGTCACAGTTCTGAGGCTACAATTCTTTTAGCTACTGAAGAACAATTTGGAATTATGTCTAAAAGGCTACAAAACTATGCACACCCTTTGACACGGTAATATTGCTACCAGGTCTGTACTTCAAGGAGTTTAAAGAAAAAGAAAAAAGATTTATATGTACAAAAATATTTAAAACAATTCTTTTTGGGGTATCAAAGAATTGGAAATTAAGGGGATGTGCTGGGAATTGGGAAATTGGGAAATGGCTGAATAAGGTAAATAAGCTTGTAATAGAGTGCCATTGTACTATAACAAATGACAAGGGGTGTAGTAAACTGATACAAATTAAAGTGGTAAGAACTGAAAGATCATTATGCACTGCAAAGGTAATGTTATAATGATAAATAACAGTGAAAGACTGCTATTCTTATCAATTCAATGATCCAAGATGATTCCAAAGAATTCAGGAAAAAAAAATTATTCATTTCCAGAAAGAGAAATGGTAAACTCTAAGTGCAAATGGAAATACAATCTTATTTTCTTATTTTTTCTTGATTTTTTGTAATATGTTTTATATAAAAATCCCTTTTGCATTTTTTCACACATACAATTAACATTACTTTTTTGTCTTCTTAGTGGGCTAGGCATATTATGGAAAGAGAAAGAAATTATTTGAAACTCAAAAATTAAAAAAAAATTAATAATAATTTTTGAAAGAATGTACAAAAATGAATGATTAAACATGCCTGATTGATACTTCTTTCAGCTATTAAATCATTCTCATAGGACATATCATCCTCCTCATCAGAAAAAAAATAAAATTTTGACAATTATAGAGCATTTAGTTCCTTGAATATTATTGACCTGGATTTCAAGCACTTTATATAGTATTACGTCAATAGATCTAGGAATTCAACAACATATATTCATTAAAATTATTCTCTTTATTTAAACAAAGTATTTATGGTTCTCATAAGTGCCAGGAAATTCATCAGATTTAAATTCGTGCAATAAGCTGATAATCATGCCGATAGTACTTAGTATTATGGGGTTTGTTGACAAGATAGTATTCCTTGTTTTTTAAAGGAAATTTGAATTTGTAGAAAGTATGCCACTTTGTCCTGATCTTCCATACCTGATCCTGCAGAGATATGGGAAGGGGGGGGGGGAGAGAGAGAGAGAGAGAGAGAGAGAGAGAGAGAGAGAGAGAGAGAGAGAGAGAAAGAGAGAGAGATAGAGAGAAGTAATAGAAGAAAGAGTCAGAGGGGAGAGTCAGAAGGGAGAACTCACTAGAGTATTAAAAACAAAAAAGGTCTGAGTCGTGACTTTATGTAAAACAGAATGGGATCTGAACCTTGGTCATTTCGATCCGTGCCAGCCTATCCCTGTGGAACAGAAAATGAATGTAGTTCATTTGCCTGCTGTGAGGGGACTTGATTTTGAATAGGCCTTTCAAAATTTCAACCCAATGGAATTATGGCAAAATTTTGGAGATTTTACAGCTGTCAAAGTATTGTTCATGATATATCACGGGATACATGATTTATGCTCTGGCTCCCACCACCATCACCACTCATCATGTGCCACCCTAATATCTTCTACCTTCAAGATTTAATATTTCTGTTTTTCATTGTTAAAAAAATAAAATTAAAAGTTGATATTAGGTTCTACCTTTAATAGCTGTCAAGCTGTCTTTTCAGAAAAAACAAGAACAACAACAAAAGTTTTTCAATGTTTCTTAATCAGCAGAAAGGGACCAGCTGTCAGGCTGCCAGTATTCAGAATGTAGATTAGTTGTGAACTAGCACTTCTGTTACTCTTGCATCTGAGTTGGAAACAAATAATAACCTGTCTTTTGGTTGCTCTCATGTTATATGTACATGGGCAGTAAAGGTAATTAACACCCTTAATGATAGGGGCTAGCATTCTACATCTTCATTTGCTTTTCTTTTTAAATAAAATGGTTTGTCCCACTGGGAGAGAATAAGAATGAATGAAGAAGCAAACAAAAAAAGGAACTTTTCACTTAGGCATCAGCTCAGATGAAATGAATTTATATTCTCAGTTGATTCCTAGATGGAAAATAGATCACAATATTCATAGCTGATAATATCAGTAATTCAACACAGGCTGAAGATAACCTCAGAGCCTAAAGGATGCTGGGATATAAACATCCAAAGTAGAAATTCATTGTTACAGATGACTATTAAACTGCCAACCCAAGTTAAGACCTAATAGACTTTAGATTTGGGACAGATTAGAATATCAGTATAATAGAATAAGAAAAAAGTGCTACTTTTTAATAGAAAAAAAATATTAAGAATTAGAATGTTTCTACATTAATTGTTTGAACTTCACCTTCTTCTACCCTACTGAAGTTTATTATAGAGAAGGATATACAATTGTAAACAGGACTGCCTGTCATGAAATATGATTCTTCACCTCTGGAAAGATGGATTTCATTATTTTTTTCAACAGCTGTGTTCTTGTGGGAAAATATAAAGCAACTCAAAGATGACCCATTGAAACAAAGTTCCTCTACTGTCATCTTCACCCTCATCCTTCTTAAATCTGAAGTTTACTTCAATCTTACTCTTTCCTCTTATTTCTTTAATCAAAGGGGGAAGTTAAAGCTGTCAACTTGCACAGATGCAAGGCACTATTTAAGACAGTAAACAAGCATTTCTTTACTTTTGGATGTATTCTCTATGGTCTGTCTATAAAATTATCCTTGTCCAGGAGCAGTTAGATGTGGCAAACATTGTTATTATTGTTCCACTACCACCACCCCTTGTCTCCTTTTAGGAAGGGAAAGGGGGGATGGGAAGGGTTTGTTGCTGCTTCATTCCCCTGAAACAATGACCAAGACTGACATTGTCTATTCAGTGTGGAAGATGGGCTGTCAAGTAAAGCAAGACAAATGTGATGTCCTGGCTGTTTATTTCCTTAGATACTAAGTCAATGAGCTTATTATCACAGCAATTACATTACTAATGTAAACAGATGCTATGAGGAGACAACTAGTTAACAATTAAGTGGTCCCAGAGCACTTGTATTCATTTCTCCTAGAATACTAGACAGGCTTTGGAACCTTGAGCATTAGATTTTTGTCCTATGGATAAAGAAAACTGTTTTATGTTCATTGTGGTCCTTTGGCTAACTAAAGACTTTTTTTACACCCTCAGTTTATAAGATGGTATATTATGACAAATAATATCACCCTTCTATTTCTAATTCTTATTTAATGCACAACTAAATTGTGTAGCAAATGTAACTATTAATGAAACACTGACTATATACATATATACACATATTTATTTATATATCATATATAATCTTCTTCCTTCACATTTCTATAGAATTACTTCCTTTTCACTCTTTTATTCCCTTTCCACTAAAAAACTAAAGAGTTTATTTGTCACTTACTCCTAAATAAGAAGATTCACCTTTATATTGCAACCTCCCTAATATATTTTCTTCACAGAATAAAACTGATCCTCATGTTATCTTATAGTCCCAAGAAGTCTGATTCTTATAGATAAGTGCCTCTCATGAAGCATGATGTCATACAGAGTGATACTGAGAATATGCATAAAAAGCATCTGAATCTTCTGCCCAGTTTGTCTCTCCTCTTCTTTAAACTCCTGATTCACCACACACACACACACAACATACTACTTTAAGATATTCTAATGAATGAAAGGACAGCCTTTCTTAACCTTTTGATGACCTATTTTCTTAATAAATGTAGAGGAAGATAGGAAATGAAACTAGTAACTCTGTATCTGTATTTCTTGGTCAGAAGAACTAATCTCACACGAGGGAGGGGAAAATGTCACCATTATAATTAGCTTCTAATACAAATGAAAGAAGCCATCAGAGAAAGGAACATGGAAAAATACAACACAGCATGTTGGGCTCAACATATAGTACTGAGTATTAGTTATCGCAAATTTATTTCAGAACTAATTAGGAAACACTAAAGTTGAAAACAATATGTACACAGGAATCACTTCTAGGAATATCCATTAGACTCCTTGCAAGCAATTCCAAAGGTACGAATTCTGATTCCAAAGAAGTCTGACAACTGCTGATAATGAATTCATGAAGGTGCACCAAATATACTGAAATTGATGCATATTACCTTGTTGATATGCTAAACATTTCTCCATAGGCAACAGTCATAACACTGACAGTCCACTGATTAATCAGCTTGGTTGGCATTGGTTCAGTTTTGACGAATTACTTTTCTTCTTGAAAATAACAGCTTGACCAACAAATGAAAATAACGCATTTCTTTGATTTCTACACAATCATGTCTGGATTGATGAAAAGTATCTTCAGTGCACATTAGAAGAGCAACATTTTAGGGCCCTCCACTGATAAGCACAATAGATTAAAAAGGAAACCTTAATATTACAAAATAAGAAATCAGGAGGAACTATGGGTTTGTTGTTGTTTTTGTTGTTGCTGCTGCTGTTTTTTATTTTTGTGAACTTCAACATATGATTTTGATAAAAAGAAAGTCATATTTTACTTATGATATAATCATATAATAAATCAACATTGCAAAACTTTTATGATAGGAAAGGTGGATACCATAAGAAATTATACAATATTAGTAGTAAATGTTTATTTAAAATAATTTAAAATAGAATTATTTTCTTTTGAGATGCGATCATCTTAATTTTTTTAACTTTATAACAATAAAATGGAAACAAATGGATTTTGAGTCAAAGAGCATCATTTTGAATTTCAATTCTACTACTTACTATCTATGTTACCTTGAGAAAATCATCTGAAATTTCGGAGACTAAATTTCCTTGACTATTAAATGGGAATTGGCAGAACTAAATTCTTGGGATCTCTTTAACAATTTGAAAGGAAAAAAAAAAGGAGAAACTTATTATATATCTACTATATGCCAGGCACTTAACTAAGCACTTTACTGATATTATTTCCTTTAATCAAAGAATAAAAGAGGAAAAAATATTGAACTAAATTATGTGGAGAGGACTGCCTCTTATACATAAAAAATTATTACCCTGGAGTCATTCCAAATAACTAACTTAGTTTTGTCACAATTAAAGACTTCCATTTATAATGATTGCCAGTGATAGAATTGTACTCCTTTTCCATGTATACATATGTTAGAAGTGGGATTTGAAGTCCTGTCTTCTTTCATCCTATTGTAGCCCTCTATCTACTACCATCCTGTTTGTCTAGTTGGGCTAAAGAAGGGAAGGCTACCATTTTTTAAAATTATATAAGTACTGTATCTTCTTGCATTTAATATGAATATTAAATGTAAATACCCCTTTGAAGGGAACCCATTCTTACTGACTCCAAATCCAGTTCTCTGCCCAGTCAGCCTTCTTTACTCTTAGTATCTTTCTTGACTAAATAAGGATTAACTTTTTAATACCTATCTATCAAATCTTAGCTAAAAAACAAAAAATGATAAATATGATATAAATGTAATCATTTGTATTTCTATTGTGCTTTTGCATACATTAGAATCCACATGTTATTATCCAGACATTAGGTGCTCCATTCATAATACAATATTTGTCTCTTGCTCTTAGAATGTTAAAGCTGATTGTCCCTGCTAGACATAAGCTATAGGGAGTAGATTCCAGGAAAGGAGCAAAGAAGTTTCACCTTCATCCATAATCAGCAAATATATGTTGGTTAAGCCTAGAAGGAGAGAAGGGAATATTTATAATCCTATTTCTTTAATGTATCTACCATGACATAGTGGCAAAGATACCCTCAGACCCAGCGCTGAGTTCTGTTTCTAACATATACTGACTAGATTATTTTACTTCTTGGTACTTTAAGGGATTCTCCCCAACTAAATAGCAGAGAAGTATTGAGCTATATTGGCAAAGGGATTCTCCTCATTTAGGAGTTCCTTATATCAATAAAACCCCAGATCCTATTTTCATACTTAACTAACATAATACACAAATCTAAAACTTTTTTTTCTGAGAAAAGATGATTTCTTTATTATGTTTATTTTCATAACTAGTTCAAACATCTTGATGGAATTTATTAATCAATCTCTTTCAAATTAGATCCAATTGTTTCTATAGTCATAGTTTAAATTTATTGAGGGAAATGAAGTTCAATACCTTTGATTTCTCCCACTATTAAAATGAGTCATATCTCCTTGTTAGGGAAAACAATATTTTTTTCCATTCTCTGAATACTGGCCTTAGGAGGAAGGAGGTCATGTAGTCCAGAAAATGTACCATTGATTGAAGGGAGATCAAAAGATGATGTTCCTATTGCACATCAACATTTTAGTTTAACTCTTCTCTCAAAGCACAGGAAAATCTCCTTTTATTATATAATCATAAATTCCTAAAGTTGCATAACAACTTAAGGATCACTTTTTTCATTTTTTTCTTATTCCCAGTGAATGAATTATCTATATAACATTTATGATGAATGGTTATCCAGTCTCTAATAGAATTCCTTAGTGATGTGTAATATATGACCTCAAGAAATATTCCATTCCATTTTCAGGTATATTTTATTAGTAGGAAGTTCTTCTATTACCTAGCTTCTATTACTTACCTATTATCTAGACAAATGAAAAATTCCTAACTCTGATATCTAGTCACACAGACCAACTTTGATACAGATGTTCATAAAGTATACCATTGAAATCCCTTAAGTATATTGAATGAAAAGACAAAAAAAAATGAAGTTCAAGCATGTCTAATGTATATTGTGCTATTAATATATCTATATTTCTATATAGTCTTAATTTGTACTTATGACTTAATTGTTTGTTTATGTAGCTCTTTGTGAAAACACTATTTGAAGCATTTTGATTGCAGATTATTCAGGAAATTATCAATGTTAAAATGGTGCATGAAGGAAGAGGATGATAAAAGATTGGTTACCATTGTTGATGTAATGCAAATTTTTAGCCCATTTTCCCAATTCACTCAAATGTTAAGACATTTAATAATGTGAATGTCTTTCTCTTCACACCTCTTTAAAATAGTTTAAACCCTGAAAATTTCACAGTTTGAGAATGAATGGTGTCATTTGATTTTTGATGAGTTTCATTTAAAACAACTATCTCTTTTTAATTATTGCTATAATCATTACTTTGTAACCATTTATTGGTCAATAGGATTTACTTTTTTCCCTTCATTTCTTTGTAAGACTATTTTGTTACTCTTTTAAAATTGCTTTCTGGTTTTCCCAGTCACATCTATCATCATTTGAAGGAAATAAAAGTCAAGGATGAAAATTAAATCATTGAAGCACTCCTTAATAATTATTAGCAATCACTATATTTTGTAAATGTATATATGAAGCATATATATGTATATATATATATATTCATTTATATGAAAAAAGTGAAGTAAGTATGAGTTTAATTACTATGTTAATCTTCTTTCTCTAAAATACCCTTTTTGTACTCCTTTTGTTTTCTAATAATATGAATAGTTTCGGTCAACATTTTGTTTTCTTGTTTTCAACTCTTTCTATTTTATATATATAAACTTATGCATGACTGCATTGGACATCATAAATCAAAATGGTTTGTTATCACTTCAGCTATCCAATGTGCTATTGATCAATGATGAATGAGTCTCCAGGTTTCCTACTGTGTGTGCTCTATTCATGACCATTCAGATGGTTTGTCTAGCTATGCTTATCTTAGGACAACACCATTAAAAACTTGCAGGTGTGGGAGATTTAAAGAACTTGCCAACTAAGGTTAGTCTTGGTTGCATTAACCAGTTTTGTATCTACTCTAAGAGCAGATACCCACCCACCACTTTACTATTTCCCTTTCTAACTATAACCACTTGTATTTTCTTAAATCAGTCACTTTTTACTCTAACAATTAATTTATCTTACATTGAAATTTGCAAGTTTATTTCTTCATCCACAAGGTTACCATACAAAACTGAGTAGTGTTATTAAAAAAAATAATGGCTACTTTCTTACAAATCTAGCTAGACACACAACTGACTACACCATGGAAAAGAGTACAATAAAAAGGGAGAAAGCATTTTGTATTTTTTTAAAGCAGCACTCAAATTCTACAGAACTATCTATATGTGAAAATATGAAATTTATTTTTATGGTATCTCCATTTGAGAAATCTAACCTAGTCTTAAACTTTTCTAAATACCAGGTCTATCAATTTATAGTGAATATTTTTTGTTTGTTTTTTGATTGGTCTAATTATGAGATCATTTAAATTATAGAAAAAAATTAGAAAACTTGGAAATAGTTTTAAAATACTATTGTAGAACCAAGATTATTTGTTTTCTACTTGGCTTTGGCTTTTTTGTTTGGTCTTATATGCTGTACAATGTAGTCTAAGTTTACAATGTACAACATAAGAAAACAAACATTTCATATTTCAAACAGATATCATAAATGAATCACTCTGACTTCATTTCAAGCAGAACAATGTGAAATTTGGTTGTCTCCACCAAATTTTGCTCCCAGCTGTGATATGTCAAGATGAATAGAAACAAGTAGTAGCATTCACCCCTTAAAATCAACCTCCCCTCTGACATTTTGTATTAACACTACCCAAAAGCAGACCTATTTGACTTAAAAATGCATCATATTTGGCTCTGTTGATTCAAAACCTTCAAAACGGTGTTGTTACTCATGCATGTCTGTGCATGGACAAGTAAGGGGAAGTTTGGGCTGGACAAAACTACCGTATCTATTCTATTCAGTGAATGGGATATGTTTTCTAATTCTCCATAGGAGAGATTTGAAAAAGGAAAAATCTTTAAAACAAAATTGAACAAATGTTCTTTTATATCCAATGCTAAAAATAAAGATGGTTTTATGCCAATAAAATAATGCCATTTTAGGACAGAAATAAAACTTAGAATACCATATGATCAGATTAATTTTAAATTGATGCCACCAAAACAGAAGTTCCTAAAGACATCTTGATGCCTGTTAAACTATGTCTTAACACACTGAAGGTACGGTACTCATTGTGTTTCAACAGCTGTGACATGTACTAGAAAAGTTTAAGCTAAGTAGAGTATGGCCTATATATAATACCAGGGTAAGAATTGTTGTTATAGATTAACAATTTAGCAGGTCTTTAATAAATGCAATAATTGTTTGAGAAAACATGTTTCAACACTAGAATAGTTGAACCACTCTAAAACTGAACTTAAAAAAAAAAAAACAACAACAACAACAATATTTCCTAGATGTCACATTTTCTAGATTATTATTCCAAGATTATATTTTTCTCCTTACATCAAGTATTAATATCATCTGCTCTTGCTGAAAGACTTTTCTAAATATGTCATTTTAGGGGAAAATCATTTAACTAAACAACTTTCAATGTTTTGATGTTTTAAAATTCTAGTTATTACTTGGAAGGGAGGGACCAACTTAAAAAAAATAGTTCCTGAGAGAAAAACTCCTTTAGAAAATGTGATTATGTAGATGAGTTTGTTAACAAAATTTACACATAAATGAGAACATTTTTCCCATTCTGCTTCCTATTATAAAGAAATACTGGGTAGTAAATTATCTGTTGAAGAATACTGTATAAAATGTATTAAAAACTGTAAGAATTAAATTGAAATGTCAAACATAGTTATTTTTTAAAAAGTGCTAGGCTCCTCATAATCTGCCTATTAAACAAGAGTAGATTATTTAGATTTTTTAAGAACATTCCTGGCTTAAATTCATTACAATTTCATCCTCTCTTGCTAAGTTAACCCACCCTGAATATTTTAGATTTCTTAAAATCCAGTATGATTTTGATATTGATGGTAATATGTGGGATATAGTCTGCATTTCATTTGCCAATGTTTTAAAAAAATCTTCCTCAACCTTTCTGAAATATTATAATTCTGAAATTTTAAACCCCAGCTACCTGCTTTTATATATACATACATACATACATATATAAAATTAGATAATATCTTATAATACACACTCATAGAAACATACAAACAACACATTAAAAGAAAAAAAAAAGCACCAACAGATTCCCTTATTTAGACTGACACAGCTCATTCTTAAAAGAATCACTTCTTGCAAATAACTTCCACCATATTCTAGGCCCTTCCCCCAATTCCTGCCATTTCTTCTTGTCCACTTTGGGTAACATAGCCCCGCCTCTTGCTCAGCTTCTTCTGTCCAAAACAATGGAATCTGAGAGCATAAAGCATATCACTTTGACTGAAGGATACTAACAGTCAGATCTTTTCAAGTTGATGGGAAGTAGTAGCACTTGAACAGGACATGGCTGGCTTGTTAGTTCCTGACAACAAACTGTGTTTGCTCCATAGTGCATTCAGGGCCAGTGTCAGGCTATTGTTGCCTTTCCGTGGGCTAGCTCCTGGCTTCTATGGCTGGGCAACTGTATTGGGAAAGCTAACAGAGCAGAAAGGGCCCCCCCTGTTCTGTGATTTCTCACATTTAATTACCTGATTTCCCTTTCCTGCGGTCAGGGAGAAAATGGAATTACATCACGCACCATGTAGCTTTGGAAAAGCATTGATTGTTTCTAATAGAGCCACTGGTGACAGGCACAATAGACGGGTTCCTTGTTTCACATAGGATATTAGATTCCCCAAACAAGTGTGAGTATTTCTGGTTTAAAGATTGTCAATGGACAACAAAAAGGACCAGATTTCTGTGGTGTCACCCTTAACACCTCAGAAAAAGAAAATCTTTATTTGGCCTTACTTGTTTGGCGCTGGCTCTGGCCCTCAAGTATCTCCTGAGAACAGGAAACATATTCAGTCATCATCTTTCATCCATCATAAGAAGAATTTTTAAATTTGAGGTCTCTCTCTCTCTCTCTCTCTCTCTCTCTCTCTCTCTCTCTCTCTCTCTCCCTCCCTCCCTCCCCCCCCCTCTCTCTCTCTGTCTCTCTTTCCCCCTATCTTTTAAATAAACTTTCATCTTAAAATTTAAGCAGCTGCAAACCTCTTAAGAAAACAGCCAACTCATGGTATCTTTCAGAATGGAAGAATGGGGTCTGTGTCTGAATGCACAAGGGCACAATGGGTTTCAGTATGCTTAGCTGAAAGGAAATGATATTATGAATCTACCTACAAATGAATCAGATCTGAGACATGAAATCTAGTTAATCTGATGGACTATAGTTCATTTAGTTAGTAGAGCCATGTGGCAGATTCCTAGAAGTCAGGGTCCTTCTTTTTATATTAGGTGAATTAAGGTGGTTGTGTGCAATCACATTGGATTAGAGTTGGAATAGACCTAATGGATAATATGATCACAGAGACAGTTATATGGGATGTTTAAGACATTAAGAAAAAATATCCCTTTCCTTAATTTTATCATAGAGGAGAAGAAGACCCAGAGAGTTCAGATAAGCTCAACCAAGTAACCCAAAGAGAAAGTTAAATCCTCTGACTCAAAATCTAACATCACTTCCAGGAGACCCTCATTTTGCAAATGAGGACAACATAGCCTTCAAAGGTGAGTTTTTTAAACCAGAACTGCATACAAAGTTAGTTGCAGAATTAAGAAAGGTCTCCCTACCTTTCTATTCTGCATACTGAATAGTTATTCTGCATGGCATATTACTTATTTTATAGTTATGGATTATAGCTACACATCAGCAAGATTAGTATGTCATTAAATCATAGAGATTCACTTAAGCCTGTTACTTTTTGCTACAGCCCAATTTACCACATACTTATACATTATATTAACCATTACATGATCAGTCTTTTGCTTTAACTACACACACACACACACACACACACACACACACACACACACATACCTCGGTATATGATATATACTATATATGTAGAAATTATGTGCACTGGGCTAGACTATGAACTTTAAATGGAAATTTCATTTCTACCTAGCAATGATTTTGAAGATGAAACTGAGTTTCCTGAGATACATTAAATTACTTGCCCAGATAATGTATGTTAAAATCAGCCTTTGAATCAAGTACTTTCTTCTTCCAAATAAGTCGGTAATCAACTTCATTATAGCTCCCACTGGTGGTAGCGATTAACAACATTAAAATTTTAAAGATTCATTCCTTTTTCTTTTTTTCTCCACAATCCTCTTTTTAAAGTATTCCTGAAAGTGTTCATTCATGCTATAAAACTTTATAAGGCAATGCAATAATTTTCATTTTATAATCTAAAAGGAATAGGCCAAAATTGGGAGGGGGAAGGCAAATAGAGTCTTATAGGATGATAGGTTAAAAAAAAAAATCAAAAACAAACTGCTTCTTTATAAATGAAGCCCATGATGCTCTCAGTAATATTGAAAAGCAAATACGCAACAAAACCTTCTCTGCCATCATCTTTGACACATGGGCAATAGGCTAATGTGAAACAGGTGTGATTTCATAGAATAGGGAGCTCTCCTATACTAGGGTAGACCAGCAAAACTCCACTTAAAATCTTTGAGAATTTCTTGGGGGAGTGAAAGTTAAATACCAAGATCCTGGCATTTAACTTGCAAAAAAGATGTAATTTGAACCCATGTCTTCCTTCCTGCAACAGAAAAGCAAGGAAATATTCCCAAAGCTTTCTTGACTGAACTTCCCACTTAACTTCCCATATCTCCATCTGTAGTTCTCTTCTTATTGTCTTGGTATTCTCCCTTTTCCATCTTCCTTTTGTGTGTATTATTCCCCTTCCCCTTCTGCATTATATAAACTGAGGGCAAGATTCATTCTTTCCTTCTTTCCTTCTTTCCTTCCTTCCTTCTTTCCTTTTTCCTTCCTTCCTTCTTCCTTCCTTCCTTCCTTCCTTCCTTCCTTCCTTCCTTCCTTCCTTCCTTCCTTCCTTCCTTCCTTCCTTCCTTCCTTCCTTCCATCCATCTTTCATCCTTCCTTTCTTTCTTTCTTCCTCCCTCCCTCCCTCCGTGTCTCTCTCTCTCTCTCTCTCTCTTCTCTCTCTCTCTCTCTCTCTCTCTCCCCCTCTCTCTCTCTCTTCCTATCATCCTGAACTCTTAGTACAGTACCTGCCCTAAAATAGATGCTTAATGAATGTTTATTGAGTTGAATTGAATGAAATTTGTGCACTAACTAGTATTCTATACTGCCTGCCTCTCTTGTGCAATATATGGTGAATTAATTCATCTAGATAAATTATACTCTGAAAAAAAAAAGTCAAATTCCTAACTCTGAACCACAGTTGAAAGGTTTAATAAAGTCCAAATAATGGTTAGCTTTGTCTTACCTGTATCTTCTGTGTAAAAAGAGACTAGGTGAGAGATATGTGTATTTATTCCCACTGCTTTGGGAAAACAATTACCCTTCCCTGCTACACTCCCTCCTGTCCCTCCTTCCCCTCCCTCCCCCCCCCCCCATTTTGGAAAGTTAAAAACAAAAACAAACACAAAAACCTTAAAGGACAGGTTTCATGATTATTCCTGAGTAACAATAATGTTACCCTTAGTAACTAAAGGAAATTTCCTGATCATTATTACTTTTCCTCATACATCTATTCTCAGATCTGCTGGCATATCTAACCTTCACATGCTTTTAAAGTTCTGGGTCCTATTACTAAGTACTTTATTTATAGTTTTCCTTGCAGAAAGATGAGAAGTGGTGATCTCTGAAAACATTAATAGCTTTTGAACAAAAGAATTTGATGAGATTCCAGCCTATGATTCTGCGTCTATTTTTATTTTTTTTAAATCTCACTCTTTAAGATTCCCTGAGTTGGAAAGCATTTCAGTTTCAAGACTTTGTGCAGTTTTACTTTGAGCACCTGGATTAGGGAAATTAAGATCTGTGTAGGAAATGCTTACTTTATCAACAAAAACCTGAGAATTAGAAAATAGTTGGGTGTCCTTTTTTGTCCAATTGCCTTTGCAAGCAATCTAATTAGGTGATTAAGTCATTAAAGGGATATGTGCATTTGAAAGGGTTTAAGTAAGCCATCTAAATAAGAGAAGATAAAGACCTAAGTGTTGCTTTTCCTGACTCTCCCTTACATAGAAAAGGTAATTAATCCAGTTAAATTTTCTAAGCCTGGGAGGGGGATAGAGGGAGAGAGAGAGAGAGGTGGAGGAGAGGAAAGGGAAAGGGAGAGGGAGAGGGAATGAGGAGGAGGGAGAGAGGGAGGGAGAGAGAGAGAGGGATACAGTGAGAGACAGAAATAGAAAAACATGAAGAGGAAGGTTTTTTTTTTTTTTTTTATTTTGGGGTTTTTTTTTAATCTCTTTGAAATGTACAAGAATGACAAATACCTTGCGGAGAGGTTTTTTTTTTTTTTTTTTTTTTCCTTCTCACTAGTCAAAAATGTTTTTTAAATTCAAATCCTTCTTTATTTTTTTAATAGCTTTTTATTTTTCAAAATACATGCAAGGATGTTTTCAACATTTTCCCCTGTAAAAACATGTTCCAAATTTTTCTCCCTTCCTCTCCCTCTCCTCTCTTTCCCAGTCAAAATTCTTTAAATAAGGGGTCATAGAATCAAACACTAAGGAGACTTTGGATTTAGGGATTTGCCTAACAGATACTTTGACTTGGGCTGTAATCAAAAGCCATTTGATATGGTCCCTACTGGATTATCTTTTGTCTTTCTTAAAAGAGGAAAGAGGAAACTGGTTTTGTTTGTTTGTTTGTCTCTTTTCATCCCTATTATTCTACCCCTATCTTGACACTTCAGTAAAATCATATTCAAATCTTCTTAGGAAAGAGCTACTTCCCAGAATTATCCGCTAATGTGGCACACCCAATTTTCTGATTTATACTTTCATTTTTGGAAGTGCCAGGTCTTTGGTTAGAGGTAAAGCCACATATAGAGATTTCTCATTCTCTAGAAACAATTATGTATGTGAATTAAAACAGAAAGCATTATCAGTAAATCAAGAGATTCCCTAGAATTGGATAATTCATTTATTTTCACAAGAATGACAATACAAAATAAAAATAAATACACTTATAAAATATATTTTATAAAAATGTAAAAAGAAAGTGAAGTAGCATGACACTAAATGAGTCAAAAAATATGCACAAATATCCTGGAAAAGTTGTATCATGAAGCATATGTGTATCCCTCTACCAAAATCCTACTGTGTTGCTTCATCATGTCATAGATGTAACCTTGATTTTCTTAGTGCATTCATAGTAATAGAACCTTTCAGTATAAGCCTTGTCGGCCCGATGTCTCACATAGCTAAAGTAAGAGAGTAGTATTATCTGAAAGTTGGACTTGGGATGATATATATTTTCATCTACAGCAATTTAGAGGGGAGAGAGACAACAACTCCTCAAGAGACACAGAAAGATTACAATCTGTTGGGAGGTAAATAAACATTCCCCAAATTTTAAAATAATCAATGGGAAACCATAATCGACTAGCCAGGGTACTGAATCTGAGAATAGAAATTCAATAGCAAGACAATCCTTGACTTCAAGGAATTTACATGATAACTAATCCAAGTAGATACAAAATTAATCAAAGTTATCTTAAAGGGATGGGCGAAGAATTAAGAAGTCAAGAAGCATACTTACTTAAAGGAGAAAAAAGAAGAACTGAGGTTTGATGAGAGAGAATTTAGGTTTCTTAGGAGAAAGGGAGAAACATGATCATAAACATGCAAATAACAAATGGAATGTAAAAATTTGCATTCCAAAAGTGTTCATACTCCCTGAGCCCAAGAAAATATCTTCAGAAATACTCAAGGACATCAGTTTGGTTAGCCTGTGATGCTGTTGCTCTTGGTGCTTTATCCAAGAGAACATTGTCATTACCAAGATTATGACTCGTGCATTAATATGGATTTAAGGAAGGCAGAGTTCTACAAAATCATTAACTTCACTCTCTCTTCTGGAGTTATTGAAGTCCCATAGCAAAACAGAAGACTGGCAAATGGCCTGGGGTACACTGGGAGACCCTAATGTCAGACCAAATTAAGCATTACACAGCACCTGCTTCAGACACTTTATAGTCCTTGGAACAAATTATTCTCATCTGCTCATTCCACCAGGGGAAGTCTTCATATGCATGGAGTAGGCATATTTCCCAACTCATTGATGAAATGAGAACTGCTATTTACTTTCAACCTGGCTCTGCCTGTCTGCAGAAATGATTTACCAGGGTAGGGTCTTTGAGCATGCTACAGCTTATAATTATTTAATTATTATTAAAAGTGAGATATAGGTGAAGGCAGGTGAGCCTGAAAAAAGGCTAAACAAGCTCTCACATGGAATATACATGTTATCCCTGAGGACATGAAAGAGTGAGATTCTAGAACGAATGCAAGCTTGTTGACTCTTCATATGGTGAGACCCTAACTAGGAATTGGGGAATTAGGGAAAAAAATTAAATTTGAAAGTTAAGACAATGAGTTCCATTTTGTAAATGTTGAAGTCAGATCCTCCAATCCAGCCATACATATTTGTAAGATAGCTAGTAATATATGCATATAATACACATGTGTATATGTATAACTATGAATATATATTTCTATATAAATGCATGTGTGTTTGTGTGTATGAGATAAAACACTCTGTTCCTACCTCCTTACTCTTAGCAGAATTATTTCATTTTAGATCACAAATGTGTCTTTGTCTCTTTTAAACTCCCTTTGCCCTCCCCCTTTAGTATACATAGTTTAAAGCAAATCCATCTTTTTTTTTTTTAAAGGTATGGTTATAACTTTTTTTTCTTTTGTCTTTAATTTGTTTCCTTATATTTAGAAGTACAAACCTTCGATTTGTGACTTAAAAAAAAAAAAGTGTGAAAGCCTAGTTCTCATCCTGATTACATTAGTTATAAGATATGTAAATTTGGGTAAATTAATTGATTTCTGAAGCTGGTATCTTTTAATCTATAAAATGAGAGATCTGTATTATGTGAGCCATAATTTCTGAGATAATTGCTATCTCTAAATTTTAGGATCCTATGAAATAGTTATGTAGTTAAGTTCTCAGATTAAAATTTATTTAGATAATGTTTTCTAAGTTTACAAGTGTAGCACTAGGCTAATTGTAGTACTTAGTTTGTTATTTAAAGTTGCTAGATTTCCCATAGATAATTGACAAAGACACAATCGTTTTATTACACTATTTTTTATAAAAGTAGAACTATTTAAATAAGTACATAAAATGAATAAATATTATATTTACATATTTATAGAAAAGGTTTAAAGAAATATAGATGCCTTCATAAGTGTTGTCAAATCAATAGAATGTTTCTTAAAATTCACTTTTAATATTTATATTCCTTAATTGATTTAGAGCCTCTAGCAAGAAATTTTCCTTGCCTACCAACTTTTATCTTAAGAGAAGTCTGTCTTATCTTCCCTGATAAATTCTCTATTTTGGGTGCATACTTTTCTTTTTTCAGGAAATCAGAAAAAAACAAAATCAGATCATTCAAGAAAAAAAAATGCTGCGGCTATAAGAGAGGGGGACCGTCTTATATGGTTGTAAAGTTACTAGTATACATTTTCCCCCATTCATAAGGTAGTACTTTTCCTTTCTCTCTACTTGACTAACTTGTTCCAAATTTTTCACATCCTTTCTGTTCAATAGCCTGAAATTAAAGCACAATAGTAAAGTTTACTCATTAAACACAATGCATTCATTAGTTCTCCAGCAACTCTGGTTCTCACTCAATTTGCTTAGCAAAGGAATTTTCCATTATAATCCAAATTTACCACCATATGACTTTTAAAAATTGAAATGAGAAAAAATTTTGAAGTTCTTTTATTTTCTTCCTAGCATCTAAATACTAAATGTGCTATTTGTTACCCATTGCCAATGCATCTGTGATATCAATGACACAGATCATAAGTCATACATAACAGTACATACTTTATGAGTCTTGTTAATATTCTTGTGAAAATTCACCATCATCTAACATACTCAGGACCATCTTTCAAATTTCTTGGAATTGACGTAATTATTCTTTTAACTTAGTCAACCAAATAACGAAATATCGATCATGGTTTCAACATAGCAATACATTTTTAAACATAATAATGCATTATATTAAATTGTTCAGAATTGTCATTATTCTAATTAGAAATAAGATAGAAGATAAAAGAATGATTACAATATCATCAGAGAATGAAGATTATTTTAGACAAATGATTTTGTAGCTAAAATTTTATAAAATATATCAAAATATATAAAGGATGCATCTTAACATTTGAGGGCAATAATGGAAGATGGAATATTGCTTTTTTAATTTGTATTTTCCCCCAATCATCATCAGAAGTCATAAATAGACTTTTATGGTCATAGACCTTCTAGCCTTGGATTAACTGTCCTCAGAGTATTTGGATAGCATTTGATGGTAGAACGAAAAAAAGAAGCATGATTCCAGTTAACTTTTAGAAGATAACATGCTGTAACATAATTGACTTAAATTCAGAGTGCCTCAGTTTGAATCCTGACTACCAAATATTTATCTATATGATTTTGGAGAAGCAAAACATAATTCAGAGGCTTCAGTTTCCTTCTTTGAAAAATGATGGGGTTGGTCTATCTGATGTGTCATCACTTTCTGCTCTAAATTTATGGTTCATTGAATTTTCTTCCTATCATCTATTATTTACTTATTTATTTAATTTCCCAGTCCAATTCCTATTGCTTGAGATGAATGTGACCAAGAATAAATAGTTTTCTCATTAAACATTAAAAAAAAACATTTAAAAGATACTCTGAATACAATGTTGGGTCCTGTGTGTATATGTGTACATGTATTTTACATGTTCTAGCAATCATCTTAGCGATCCTCAGGTTCTAGCAATGATCCTGTGAAACAATATACCACTAATATGATAGCTCAGATGTTCAATCTGCCATCAATTTTATGGTAGACATAATTAACTCTTAACAAAAACATATACTAAGATGGTATAGAACATTTGTTCTATATTTTATATACAAACAATTTGTAAAATATTTTCTCTAAAATATAGTGTAAAGTATTAGGGAATTACACATGTAGCTTATGTGCATGGCAAAGGAGTAACTCATGGCTCCTTATACATTATGGCCTCAAAATTCTTTCTTGGCTAGAACAGAGCAGGGGATCCTACTTCTTATGCCTTTTCACTGTATGATGTGAGGTTTTCTATTGACAAACTTTCTCAGAAGACATGGACAATGAGAAAGGGGCAAAGGGAAGACAAAATCTAAAGTTACTTCTTTCGTCAAGAGAGCATTCCCCTATTAGAAACTTGCTTATTCCCCCTCTGCACTTCTGGCACCAAATATTGAACTGAGGAACCTTGAAACATAACTCTTCTGCCACTAGAATTGCTATATACAATTTGTTTTGTTTTGTTTTTTTCCTTTAAATATATGTTCTTTATATTAAGTGGTATCATTTTTGTCATCTATGTATTCTCTATTGAAATCTTTTAGGGCTCTTCTGAAGAAAGTTTTTCTGTGTAACTTAACATGATTAAATAGTTACTAGTGAGTGTCAGAGATTTGGTACTTTCCACTGATAATCAAGCTTGTAAGTGTAATCCTAGTGCCAAAGCCCTTTATTATGGGAATTTTTTCTTATTGGTGGAAATCAATATTTGGAGGGATGGTGTAGATGGTGTAGAGTGTGTGAGAGCTGGAGAAAGGAAAGAAAAGCACCAAGGTCTTCAAAGCACCTATTTTTTTCTGGTTTCTTCAATCTCTTCAAGTTCTGTATTTGCTTTGGGCAATTCTGGCCTATAGCTTGAATTTAAAAATTCGTATTACCAGTTTAGAATTAAATCTACCTGCTATCTTATTAGTCTACAAAATGTGGAGGTCATATGATTATTTCTTTAATCAGGGTAAGTGAAGAATCCTTGCTTTTCAGCAAGTACCAGTTTCACACAAACATATGTAATGATTAGCAAAGAAAGTTGTTTATCCAAGTTGATAACAAAACAGAAATCAGAAAAAAGTATATTTAAGAAATATAAACTAGATAATACACAGTGAAGGAACTCTCCCATTTAGGAGTGAGAGAGGTCAACCAAAAGAAAATGTCCAAGATCTCATCCAAGGAGAAGTGTTTGAAGTCTATACTGTAGCAAGCTGGGTATAGGGAATGATGGATGCTCCAAACTCTCTCATGTTTGCTTCTTTTCTTTGAGAGTATTAATTTTCCTTCAGCAATCTGAAGGAAATATGACTATGTCCGTATTCTCTCTTGAACTCAGAACTCAGAAGCACCTGAAGAACCTTTCTATGCTTCTCTTGAGTCCTGTGTTTATAGATCAAATTTTCTGTTTAGCTCGGTTTTTTTCAATAGAAATGATTGAAAGTATCTTACTTCATTGAAACTCCATTGCTTCACATGAAAGATGAAATTGTTGGTTGTAATCCTAGGTCCTTTGCCTTCTGGAATATGGTATTCTAGGCCCTTGGATCCTTTACATCAGAAGTTGCCAGATGCTGGGTAATCCTGACTGTTGCTTTTTGATATTTTAATTGTTTTTGTCTGGCAGCTTGCAGCATTTTTTCTTTAAGATTGTAGTTTTGGGGTTTCGCAACAATGTTCCTTGAGGCTTTTCTTATGGGATCTTTTTCCAAAGGTGATCGATGGATTTTTTTCAATGAGTATTTCCTCCTGTTTCTAGAATATTAAGGCAGTTTTCCTTAATCATCTCTTGTAAAATGCTATCCAGGCTCTTTTTTTTTTTTTTTTTTTTTGGTCAAGGCCTTTAAGTAGGACAGTAATGTTTAAATTGTCTCTTCTGGATCTATTTTCCAGGTCGGCTGTTTTTCCATTGAGGTATTTCACATTTTCTTCCATTTCTTTTCATTCTCTTCATTTGGCTTGATTGATTCTTGCTATCTTACAAAGTCATTAGGTTCCCTATGCCCTGTTCTAACTTTTAATATGTGATTTTCTTCAGTTAGCTTTTGTATCTCTTTTCTATTTGGTTAATTCTACTATTTAAGGAGTTCTTCAGGAAAAAAACCCAACAACTTTTTCCCTTCTTTTTCCAGCTGTTGACTCTCTCATGCATACCTCTCATTTCCTTTCTCATTTTTTCTTCTACCTTTCTTATTTGCTTTTTGAAGCCTTTTATGAGCACTGCTAAGAAGCCTCTTTGGGCTTGAGACTAATTCATATCACTCTTTGAGACATTCTGTCCTGGTCTGAGTGTGTTTTGGTCTGACCTGTCACCATAGTAGCTTTCTATGGTCAAGGTTCTTTTCTATTTTGTGTTCATTTTATTTCCTTTTCTTTCAGTATTTCCTTTTTTTTTTTTTTTTTTTTTTTTTTTTTACTTTTATGGTTGAGCTCCTGGGGTAAAGCGGGTGCTATCCCAAGCTTCCTATACCTTGGCTTTAGCAAAGCCCCACCTTATGTTTTCAGATTTGGCTTTGCCTGCTCTTTTTAGGAAAAAGTCTGGTTTCCCAGAGTTTGCCTTCTGACCTGGGCCTGGAAGCTGCCTCCCTGCTGTGCTCTCTCCCAAGTCAGGACTGAGGGTCTTAGTTGATGATTTGCTGTGATGAAGAACTCACAGCTGTCCCAAAGCCTATCTGAGTCTTTTTCACCCCAGTGAGAGTGACCTTTCTTGAAGTTTTTCTAATCTCTCTTGAGTTGGAGAGTGACTTCCTTCCCTCCTACTCTGTTCTGAGGTTGGGTTTTCAAGAGAAACTGGGGAAACTCAACAACTTCCTGACCTTACTCAGACATCCTGGCTCTACTTTGCGAAGTCTACTAGGTCCCAATTAATGCCAATAAATTTGTGGATTTTCTAAATAGAACTTTACCAGTACTGGCATGTATCATGTATTAAGGACTAATAACAGTTCAAGAATAGGGGAAAATTTGGGGACAGAGACCTTAATAAAAATTTACAAAATATGATAATGTAATATTAATAATAGTCATATTAGTAGTAATAATAAAAGGATAAAATAATAATTATGCCAATTTTATAGATAAGAACACAGAACAGAAGAGGTTAAATGATTGGCCCAGAGTCACATATCCAGTAAATATCTGAGGCAGGTTTTCAACTTAGGCTATTTGAATTCCAAGACCAATGCACTTTCTGCTTTACTACCTATATGGATTATCATATTTCTTTTGCATTTTAATTGTAAGCTTTTTGTTATAGATAGCCAACTATTTTACTATCTATTTCTTATTTCTTATGAATATATGCCTATGACTAGTCACAGAACCATTTTTATTATTGTCTGTTTTTAAGAGTTCACAAGAGAAACACAAACAAACAAACAAAATAGATCAAAAGGTACTAAAACTGTTTTAAAGGACATTTAATTGTCTTTTAACCATTATTTTATAACATTAGAAATATAATATGTACACTTTTTATGAAAATATACATTCTTCTATTAGCATTCTTTTCCGCCCTGGACTCAAGACCTTTATTGTTTGAGCTGGTAGTTACTCTATCTTAGTACTGGTCTCATAGTAAATGATAGCTGTAAGATGAAACATATGAACTTATCTCTCCTTTGAATGCTCATATAATGAATGAAATTTGGATAACATGAGTGTCATTATATTTTGTTGACAACACCTTCATCAGCTCCCTACGGAAATGTAAGACTCAGATCCTAGACCGAGAACTAATTTTGTTCTTTTTTCCATTTAAGCACAGCTATCACTGACATAATCTGGAAATTACCAAATGGGTCAAGAGGTGCTTGAACTGTTTAAGTACAATAAATGTGCCTAGCTTTCTGTTTGTATAAGAAATAAAGACAGGATAGTGTTTTTCTAAAGTGGGTATTTTTAAGTGTTATTTTTTCCTCCCTTTTCTACTTTAAGACTTACTTAAACTATAGAATAGCTTTCTTCAAATCTTGAGTATTTTAATGTTATCTCTTTGTTGGATCCATATTCATTCCAAAATAAAAAAAATGTATTTCTATTATTTTATCTCTGGAATAAAAAAAAGATTTAAGTTGATGCTCTACATATTATTGCAAAACAATTACAGAAATAGGGTAATTACAAATCTCAGTAAGATTGATTATTCTTGGTCTTTCTATGACACCCTACTCAAAAGGTAAGGTCCCTAATCATATCTACATGAGGCAAGATTGAGACTGAGACTGATCAACTGGATGGAAAGTCACTTAACCCCAATTGTCAGAAAAAAAAAAGAAAGAAAGAATGAATGAATGAAAGAAAGAAAGAGAAAAAAGAAATAAAAAGAAAGTCTAGTTTGAAATTGTTCAATGCTACTTTTGCAATTGTGAAGATGAATGTGTCCCATTTCTCAAGTGACTGGGTATTATGCTAGTGGTGAAAATATGGACATTTTAATTTATTTTTTGGGATGTATTAATATATGTTATATTACATTCTTAAATTCTATAGAATATTAAAAAAAATACATGTTAAAAAGGGGGGAAAGTTATAGATATGAAGATTTAAAAGTTTCAGAGAAACAAATTGATTTTCATATAAGACAAAATTTATTTTGTTAAAAGTGATAGGTATCCCATTTTAATCACATTTTTGCTTAAAATTAAATGAATTAGCTTAATTTGCTGAATTTGCTTAAAATTAATGAATTACCTATTATATATATATATGTGTGTGTGTGTGTGTGTGTGTGTGTGTACACACATATGTACACAAATACTTGGTATTATATATATACATACATAAACGTACATATACATACATATATAAAGAAAATATAAAGGAATTCACAGAATCATAATTTTAGAGTTGGGAGGACATTCAGTAGTAATGTAATCCAACCCATTTCTAAAAGTAATCTTTACTAGAATAGATCTAACAAATAGTAATTTATCTTCTATTTGAAGGTTTCTAATGATGGAGAATCTACTCCATCAAAAAGCAATGCATTTTATTATCAGATAGCTTTAAAGGGCTTTCTAATTGAAGATCTTATGGTTCTCTTCTCTGAGGAAGGTTTTTAGTGATTTAAATCCCTTCCAAAGAAAGCCAGAATGATACTTAGTTATATTCTTTCTTCATCCTGTTCAAATTAAATTCTTTTAAAACAATTTTTAAAGATATCTGGCAAATATATTCTTACAGCCCTTGTTATATGTATTCTATTCCTTGCCAAAGATTTTTGTTCTTTTGCTTTAAATTATTGTCTAGAAATACAAATCTCAGTTTCTAATATTATCTTTTTAGCTAGCTGCTTACTTCCAAAATTACATATGTGTGTGTGTGTGTGTGTGTGTATGTATGTGTTTATTTCTGTCTCTGTCTCTGTCTCTTTCTGCTGTTCAACTTCTTTTCCAAGATTTCATAATCTTCATCAGTATTTCTTAAGTTCCTTTTAGTCTATTCTTTAGTGAGGCAGCTGAGTCACACAGTGGATAGAACATTGCATTTGGAATTAGGAAAATCTGAGTTCAAATCTAGTCTCAAACTCTTACTAGATGGTGACCCTGGACAAGGCACTTAAACTTGTTTGTATTCATTTCCTCATTTGTATGAGCTGGAGAAGGAAATAAAAAAGTCATTCCAGTAATTTTGCCAAGAATATCTCAGATGGGGTCACAAAGAGTAGGACATGACTGAAACAAGTCATTCATTGATTCTTGTAATAGTTATTAAAATTAAGTAGTAGTTATCTGTTTTGATTAATCTCGGGAGGTTGGTTTATATTCTAAATATAAAGAAACTCAGATAAGACAAGTCTCTTTTTTGTTGCTATCAAGTGTACAAATAGCTAAAAATAGTTACTGAGTCTACAAATATTGTATATTATCTACAAGAAGACACAAATGGTGTCTACCTCACCATCCCAAGTATGGGACCATCATTCAACTCCACCCTTTGTTTCTTGCTTGGATACTCACAGAGTATTCTCTCACCAGCTCCTTCCTCAGAGTATACAACTGATCCTTCCTCTGTAGGTAGAGTCTCAAATCTATGTTGGTCCTGTGTATAGCTGACCTTCACCTTTCATTTCACCTCTATGTAATATCTTTTTCCTTCAACTTTTTTCTAAAATTTATTTCATTTGAAAAAACAGAGTAAGAAAAAAAAAAGAAAAACAGATAAGGAATACAAAACAAAAGAAAACAAAACAAAACAGAACACTGTCATGTGCCCATCAGAACATCAGGGAGGATTCAAAATATATAACAACAAATTATCAGAGGAAGAAAGTATATATATATATATATTTAGTAGAAAAAATTATATTCATGGATATTCATTTTTTTTTACTTCCTTATAAATTGTTCTTTGATTCTCTGCTGCACATTTTATTTTTATTCTTTTTCCCCCTTTCATCTCTAACCACCCCAAACAAGCTACAGTTAGGAAAAATATATGTGTACATAAGTAGATATATACATTTATACACACACTCACACAGACATACACATGCCTTTCCTGTCCCTGCTGACTCTTTAATTAAATTCTACTCCATAAGTTGTCTTGCTATTACTTAACTGTCCCCCATCCAAGGATCCTTCACTTTTGTTCTTCCCTTATCTTTTGCTTTCCTATCTGCCCATTTCCCCCCAGCCCCCTTTATTTCTTTATTGATTTTTGGGAGTGTTATACCCTTAATGATATCTATAGTGTTGCCTATTGAACCCATTCCTGATGTGAGGAAGTTTTCAGAACTACAAGCCCTGTTTTCACCTCCCAATGCCTTTGTGTCTATTCTTCCTCTGCATCTCATTTGTATAACATGATAACTCATTTTTACCTTAACTCTGACACTCTTTTGAGCTACTCTATTGTTGATGTGAATCTTAAACAGATGGTATACATTTCCTATATATAAAAAAAACAAACATAATTTATCCACATTTAAAAAGTTTGTCCATGTTGAATTCCTTAAAATTGACCTTTGATGTTGGCTCCTATATGTTAAATTTTCTGTTAAATTTGGGTTTGTTGATAGAAAATCCTGAAAATCTGTAAGTTCATTGAATGTCCATCTTTTCTTATTCAAAATTATAGATATTTTGGCCGCAGGCCTAGTTCTTTTGGTTTTTGGTAGATGTGATTCCAGGACCTACAATCTTTTATTGTAGCGCTGATAAGCCTTGTAAAATCCTAATTGTAGCTCCAGTGTATTTGAATTTTTTTTTTTCTTGTTTCTTGAAAAATTTTCTCTTTAATCTAGGAGTTTTGGTAAAAATCCACAAAGGATTTGATGATGGGTGATTTTTTTTTTCTATTTCTACTTTTCCCTCATGTTCTATCATTCCAAGACAATTTTCTTGGATTTTTTCCTATACCACTGTGTCAAAGTTCTCTTTTTGGTCGCAACTTTCTGACAATCTAATTATTCTTATATTTTATCTGTTTGATCTCTTCCCCAGAGCTGTCATTTTTCTTACAAAGCATTTCACATTCTGTTCTATTTTCTCATTTCTTTATAATGTCTTGTTATTTCTTGGTCTCTCATAGTTTCACTGGTTTCCCCTTGGCCTATTCTAATTTTCAAAGCATTATTTTTATCTTGGAGACTCTGTACCCCATTTTCTAGTTGGTTACCTTTATTTTTCATAATGTTCTTGTTTTCTTGGATGATTTTATTTATTTTTTTTTAGCTTTTCCTCAATGTCTCTCATTTGATTTTTCAATTCTTTTTTGAGTTTTTCTGAAAATTCTCTTTTGGAGGGGAGACATTTCACATTACTCTTTGGGCTAGAAGCTATTTTTATTAAAGTGTTCTCCTTGAAAGATGAACCTAGTCTTTTCTGTTCCTATAATATGTTTCAATGGTAGGGCTCTTTCTTCTTTGCCAATTCATTTTTTTTTTTTTAATAAGAGGTATTAGTGTAATCATCTCATTGTGGGGTGGGGGGGGGATGGTGCCTCAAGCGTCCCTTCAGCTTTCCATTCTGACCAGAAACCCCAAACCAAGAGCTGCCCCCTCCTGCAAGTGCCCACAGCTAGGAGTGCCCCAGCCCTACTGCCTCTGCACTCACTAGATTCACTTTGTTTTCCAGGACTCAAACCTTGACTCAACAATCTGGGAAGTGAAAGTCTCTGTGCTTCCTGCTAAAGCTTCAACCACACCTAGCTAGCCTGAGGGATGCCCTTGGTGTTTCTGCAAAGCTAGCCCAGAGGTGTTTGCATTTCACAGGGGTTAATCCCTAGCCTGGGGTCTTTCTTCAAATCTTCTCTGGTTGTATCAGGAAGACCCCAGTTCTGTCCCAAATCTTCTTGATTTTTCATCAGTCTATGTTTGCCCTGAGGCACAAATTTGCTCTATTTATGGGGAAAATTGGGAGAGCTTGCAATTTACCAATCTACTCTGCCATTTTGCCAGAATCCTCCCTCTATCCTTGAACTTTTTAAAGTCATCTCCTTTCCTAATCTTCAGATGTATGTTTTTACCCACATCAAATACCTGCCTCTTTTACCTTTAGGTATTCCTAAAAATTCTGGAATATTGGAGAAAAACATTTCTTGACTTCTTTCTCTCTCATGAGGTATATCAGCCCATACTTGCAACACAGATAATAGCAACTGAAAATTATTCAACAAGGATTGCCAACTTCCCTGGCTTCTTGGGTTATAGATGTGAGATTTGGGAATAGTTCAGGAATTTTGAAGGAAAAGAAATGACCAGGTCTTGTATAACAGTATAAGCAGGTTGGCTCTCTTACTCTTGTTTGGATTTAGATTTGTGAAAACAGCAATACTTTCCTCTTTACCTCACTTTCATCTCAATTTCAGCTCCAATTGCATAGGACCTTAGTCTCAGAAATATTTGATCAGTGTCCCTTTTTCCCTATTGGAATTTCAGAGATAGATAGTAGCATTCACTACACTTTAAAGTGCAGTTACTAGCACCTTGTTCACGCAGCTGTGACAACAGTAATCATTTAAACTTATTTAATTTGTTCTCTGAATCCCTGAGTGGATAACTAATTGTGAATTTAGACTTCCTGACTCTTTGTGCCTAAGTATGATTGAGATTTTGGATATTTATTATCAACATTGAGTTCCTGTTTTCTTACACCTTTAGTGACTCCATCTGGGAAAGCTGAACTTGAAACTGAACTGATACTTAGAAATGGGAAGTAGGTAGAATATCTTATTTAATGACACAAATGTTCATTCTATGTGTGCATGCATGTGTGTATGTAAAAGACATCCATGCACCTCCCTCCCCACACACACTCACAATTTAACTCATAAATGAGAGTTGGGTTAGGTGCTCACTCTTACTATGGTAGTTTGTGAGCCTCCCTTTGATATGAAGTCCATCAACAATCAGTCAATGGATTTAAGTATCTCTTTAAAAAGGAATTTCCAAAAGAGGTATAATGAGAACTATTGTTTCTAAATTCTTCACCCATAAACTTGGCATATACTTGTCCACAAATAATTACAATGTTTATGGAAAGAGTTCAAATTTAAAGTAAAATAGCAATAATACATAGACACACATATACACAGACACGTGTGAGCATGTGTGCGTGTGTGTGTGTGTGTGTGAGTGTGTGTGAGTGTGAGTGTGTTTGCTGGGATAACTGCAATCCATCCTATATTTACTTCTCTATTACCAGTATTATCTCCTTGAAGAAGATTCCTCCTGAAGCAGCTTTAGTAGGTGATTGTCTTTCAACATCTGTCTGTAATGTGTCTTTGCTGCTGACTATATGCAGCATCACCTACTGATCAAGTAGCTCTGATAAAGTGAGAAACAGGGAAGAGAAGAATCTCTCTGTTTAATTAAAGAAAATATTCACATAATACAGAGTTTTACTAACTTCCTTAAGACTTCATTTAGAGTTTATTAATATCTTCTTGCATTTCTCTCTTTATATTGAAGTATTTCCTATCCTACCTTTTAATATAACTGCTTATTTAAATTTAAGTGATTGAAATATTATTAAATTTCAAGGGAATAGAAAAGAATGATAAGTCAGAACAGAGCAAAATTTCATGTTATTGGCTACTTATTCCTAGATTTAGAATACTAATAATGAGGTAAGTGATGAGGTATTACAGTCTCCTAGCCCTGAGATTCTCACTACTAAGAGAATCAAATTGTTACATGTGTGAAGAAGCAAAATCATGTGCACACTTTCCTATAAGGCTGATACATGTGTGTATTTCTGTATTTATGCACACACATTTATTTAATTTAAGAAGGATAAGATACTGAATATATACATTTTGATGTAATGGAGACCATTTTGTATTTATTTACTATCCCATATTTCTACCTTTCCACCCAAAAAACAAACAAACAAAAACAAAACAAAAATACTTTTTCTCCATATACTAATGCTTGGTATATGTGAGGGGTTTCAATTTTAATCCCTAAGTAAACTTGCATGAGGTAGGAAATGTATAAAGACTATAAAAGGTATCATAACATATGGCCTATTTATTTAGTGCTTGATTTGAGCTGTAAGTGCAAGGGAAAAAAAAAAAAAAAAAAAAAAGGTCTTTTTCTTGTCCATACAAGTAAAATCTAAAGTACTTTATGATGTAGTATCAAGGTCAGGCCCATAGCAGAGATTTTTCTTTGGCTAAAAGGGATAGTGATGCCACCTGCTGGTAAGTGTGAGAAGTATAGGAGGAGTGACATAGAAATAATACATAATGTAAAACTTCTGGAAGTATCTGAGGAGTGATAACAGGGAGTGGGAAGAGAAAAAAAAAATTTTTTTGCTGGGTATTGTAGATAACTACTGTGAGTGACACACACTTAACTATATGAGACTACACCTGCTAGCAGCCCTACCTCATTAGCTCATGACTTCAAGTGAATGAGATTGTACAAGTCTCTGAGGAGAGTTTCCTTATTGGTTGATGTCATTATTTTCCATAAATTCATTGAGAGTTTTATTTATGTTCTTTTGCCTGTAAATACAAATTCTACGAGTTGTGTCAACTGTAAGTTTACCATGGGAATTATTGACAATATGCTGGGTGGGGTCCATTAAAAAAGCCAGAAAAGTAAGAAATCTCTGAAAGTGTACTCAGACTCTTCATGTTGTTTAAGCTGTATAAGTAATTTTGACACAAAGGATGTATGAACATATTCATATGCAATGAAATTTTCTCTTTTTTCATAGTATAGGGAATAGTAAAAAATTTAATATTCAAACAACTTGTATAATAGCAATGAAATAGATTATATTAACTATTATTTTAGGTAGAAATATTTTAGTTTCTTTTTTTTTATCCACAGGCACTTCTTTTCAAAATACTATTTCCTGGATCTTATAGTATGCTACTATAAATGGTTCTGGTTTTGGTAGAGAGATTTTTACTATTCTATGCAACGTCTTTAAAGTGTTTTACTATGCAAGAATTTTCTTTTTCTTCAACCACTTGAATTGGGTTGATTTCTGCTGATGATTTCAGATCTAAAAGCCCTAAAATGAGTTCACAATTTATATATGCATATATGAAATTGCCCTCCAGCCTCTCTAGCCATAAACCTTTTATTCTCATAACACTCAGAGAAAGAAAGAGACAGAGACAGAAAGACAGAAAGAGACAGAAAGAAAGACAGAGGGAGAGAGAGGAAGAAGGAGAAAGGAGAGAAGGAGGGAAGGAGGGAGGGAGAGAGAGAGAGAGAGAGAGAGAGAGAGAGAGAGAGAGAGAGAGAGAGAGAGAGAGGAAGATGTTTATTATATTCAGTTCCAAAATTTCTAGAACCCTGTTCTCTGAAAAGCTAATTAGGTTCTCCTCTTTAACTACTTTACAGAGTCCCAACAGTATGATAGTCTTTCTTCAAATTTGATTCTCCAATGTCCTGATTTACTTATATAAATGTGTTATTCTTCATGGCAGCAGAGAGAATTTTTGAAAGGGCTGAAAGGCCCATTTTATTAGTCTGGAAGTTTTTTCTAAGAAACCCTCATTACAGTTCTGTCAAATTTGCCTTGAATCCCCAAGATGCTAGACTTTACAGAGCATACATCAGTTTCAAAGCTGGTTGAGTCTGACATTAATAATATGGTTTGCTTTCAATTGCTCTGGTATTTCTTAAGTAGTATCCTTATGCCAGATCTTAGGAGTTTATGAAGGTCAATCAAACTTTCCACAGAATAAATGACTGATTACGGCTTGATCATCTTGCTTTGATACATTGCTTTCAAAGACCTTAAGGAACCAAACTTTTTTTGATAAGCAATTCATTGAGAGTAAATGTAGTTCTTTGGGAGCTCACCCAGCCAATTCAGGACATGAGAGTAGTCTTTTATATTAAGATATAGTAATTCTATTAAATCATTTTTACTTAATTGATTTAAGATATATTGATTCCTAAGATATGTGTAGTTAACTTCTTCATTTCCTAGTGATTCTTTCTTCAAACAGGATGGTTATTTATTCACAGGTTCAGAATGGGATTTAAGTGCTATTTTCTGGAGAAACAAGAGTGTAATAAGTTTTTTTTGAGATTGTACATTTTATTTTATTGGTTTTATTATAATAACTTTTTATTGACAGAACCCATGCCAGGGTAATTTTTTACAACATCATCTCTTGCACTCACTTCTGTTCCAATTTTTTGTCTCTCTCCCTTCACTCCCTCCCCTACATGGCAAGCAGTCCTACATATGTTAAATATGTCACAGATACAATATCCTAGATACAATATATGTGTGCAGAACTGAATAATTCTCTTGTTGCACAGGGAGAATTAGGTTCAGAAGGTATAAATAACCTGGGAAGAAAAACAAAAATGCAAGCAGTTTATATTCATTTCCCAGTGTTCTTTCTTTGGGTGTAGCTGCTTCTGTCCATCATTGATCAATTGAAATTGAGTTAGGTCTTTTTGTCAAAGAAATCCACTTCCATCAGAATACATCTTCATACATTATCATTGTTGAAGTAGATAATGATCTCCTGGTTCTGCTCATTTCACTTAGCATCAGTTCATGTAAGTCTCTCCAAGCCTCTCTGTATTCATTCTACTGGTCATTTCTTACAGAACAATAATATTCCATAACAGTCATATACCACAATTTGCCTAACCATTTTCCAGTTGATGGGCATCCATTCATTTTCCAGTTTCTAGCCACTACAAACAGGGTTGCCACAAACATTTTGGCACATACAGGTCCCTTCCCTTCTTTAGTATTTCTTTGGGATATAAACCCAGAAGTAACACTGCTGGATCAAAGGGTATGCACAGTTTGATAACTTTTTGGGCATAATTCCAGATTGCTCTCCAGAATGGCTGGATTTGTTCACAGCTCCACCAACAATGCATCAGCGTCCCAGTTTTCCCGCATCTTCTCCAACATTCATCATTATTTTTTCCTGTCATCTTAGCCAATCTGACAGGTGTGTAGTGGTATCTCAGAGTTGTCTTAATTTGCATTTCTCTGATCAATAGTGATTTGGAACACTCTTTCATATGAGTGGTAATAGTTTCAATTTCATCATCTGAAAATTGTCTGTTCATATCCTTTGACCATTTATCAATTGGAGAATGGCTGGGCAATAAGTTTTGTGCTTGGTTTTCATTGTGTTCATGTATGTATGTGTTTAAACAGAAAATGAGTCAGATTGCTTAGATTTTAGAAGTAATCAGCAAAATGTTTGCTAATAATGATCTCTATAGAGTCAGGGAGGGATGAAAAAAGCTCTTTAACCCTGATGACTGTATATCAGGCTATTTCTTAATAGTAGGATGTATATTTGAAGACTAAGGATGAACAGATAAATATCCACATATCTATCTATATTCACATCCTCCTTTTATAGTTTATAGTCTTTTCTCATTTTTATGGGATAGTAGCAAAGATATTCAGTGAGATAGATAACTAGTCACATGTTAATAGCCAAGAGGGAAAGAGCCTAGTAAATCATCTTTGGGGAAATGTGTCAACTTCATATAACATGGAAGAAAACAAAAAATTACACTCACTTACATTCTTAAAGCAAATATAAAATTATTTTCATTTTGTCACTTCTAAAATGTAATGTCTTTGAACAATCAATAATATGACTTATTTGACACTAGAAAATATATTTTGATGAAACAGAAAATGATAGAATAATAGTCTGATGAAATCCCAATGGAATAACTAAAGTAGTAATTTTTAAAATACTGACATTTTGATTTCTATTTCAGTATTTTTAAAAATCCTAATTCTATATCTCTTTTCAAACTAGATTAATAGATTATAATAAATATGAAATAATACATTGTTGGTTTTTTTTTCCATTCTATGAAATACTATTTATTTTCAATGGGGTAAATAGATCTGTGATTGAAATTATTAGGTTAGTGTCTTCTGAAAATTTCTGTAAACAAATTAGGATCAGATATTATCTTAGGAATATATTATGTTATGTGGCCATTCCATCATTTGTTGGGCATTTATTAAGTCAGTCAGCCACTCAATAAGCCATTATTAAGTTTCCACTTTGATCCAAGCATTGTGTAAAGTACTAAAGATAGAAAAGATGATCCATGCCTTCAAGGAACTCATAATCTAATGGAGAAGAAGCAAATAAACATGTACAACCAAGCTAAATAAAACATTAAAAGGAAATGATTTTTAAAAATAGGAAGACAGTAGAATTAAGAAGGGTGGGGGAAATTTTTCTTGTAAATCTGTGGTGAAAAAATCAAGTAGAAATGAAACAACTGAGCTATAATAAATAATTTTCTAGGCATATATTGACTTAGAAGATCACACATTAACATCACATGGTTTTTGTGTTTTTATTTATTTTATCAAGTATTTTTCAATTATTTTAATCTGGTTCAGGCATTGAAAGTATTGCTGTTACATATACTTTGCAGGGTATGTATCTCAGAATCTATAGTGGATGAGATTTTAGATGAGTCTTAAAAGAAGTCAGGGAAGCCAATAGGCTGATATGAAAAGAAAGAGCATTCTTGGGGTAGAGGGAAAGCCATGGGAAATGCCCAGAAACAACTTTATCCAAGAAAACATGTTGTGATTTGAGGATACAATGATAATATGGAAATCACTATAACCAAGTAACATTATTTTGGAATATACTGTGCTCTATAATAACCTCATAGACTATAAGGAAACATTTTATTGGCAAAATTATTAATTATATGGTAGCTACTTTGAATGTGAAAAGTAATTAATAATCTTTTTTGGCCAGGTAATTGGGATTAAGTAACTTGCCCAGGATCACACAACAAATAAGTATTAATTATCTGAGGCCAAATTTGAATTCAGGTCCTTATGACCTCTATTCACTGCATCATCTAGCTGACTCAATAATGCATACTCTTAAACTATAAATTCTATATTTCAATAAAAGACTAGGGAAAATATTGAAAGAACAAAATATTGGTAGTAAAAGAAATAACACGAAAACAAAACAAAGAAAGAGTCCACTTGACCCCTATGTACAAGCAAAGTTAAATATAGGCAGGATTTCTAAGTGGTAAAAATTAATCCTTGGGCCCTTTACTTCTATTTTCCAGGTTATTATCTCTTTCCCCATTAAAGCTTCCTTCCTTCTACACTGTAATTAGAATGCAGTACTCTGTTAGTCATTGAACTCAAATTTTAGTATAAATAAGTTGAATATGTTGCTGCTTATATTGTGTTTACATATTAAACTATGACTTTGCATGAGTAGAACTCCAAAAAAGGGAGAATGTTTAGGAGCAAATAGACCTTAATTTTTTTCTGTTAAAAGATATTATGTAAATGAAGGGAAACTCTTTTCATATGTAAATCTGGTAGCACTTGGCACTGAACATCCAGATAGTGTTAACAGTTCAACTTTTCAACTATTTCTTTCTTTTTTCCCCTTTCAATTTGTATAGCTAGCCTAAGAAGAAAAATAAAATTATCTACTTGTAGCTAGAAATAGATCTTTAATTTATCAGTTCAAAAACAGCAGGGTATAAACATTGCTGTGCATCTAGGTGGTGCAATAGATATGCCAGGATTGCAGTTAGGAAGATTCATTTTCCTGAGGTCAAATCTGGTCTCAAATATTTATTATGTGACTCTTGGAAAGTCACTCAAGCCTATTTGCCTCAGTTTATTCATCTGTAAAATGATCTAGGGAAGAAAATGGCAAATGACTCCAGTATCTTTGCCAACCAACTCCAAATGGGGTCAAAAAGAGTCAGACATGATTGAAAAATGACTGAACAACAAACAATAACAATGTACACATTGTTATTTCATGAGGACCTTAATACTTTGTGATTATATTAACCAAAAGGGATATCTCATGATTCAATATGTCAGAGCCTCACTTTCCTCAACAATGGAAATGGATAATAATACTATGTACTTTAGATAGTTGTGAGGAAAATATTTTGTATACCTTAAAGTAGTTCATACTGGTGAACTATTATATGTGTATGTATGTGTATATATATATATATATATATATATATATATATATATATATATATAATTTTGTATTTTTGTAGCCATTCTAGAATCAATAAAACACAGGAGAAACCCAAATGGTGATCTATTGAAACCATATTATAACCATTATGTACCTTTGTAATGTTCTCTCTGGTTCAATTTTCCTGGGGTCTCTGGGAGCAGCTTTCCTTTCTTTTCAGTAATCACCATAAGTGCAACCAGGTGTTAAAGTCCAAATCCTTTATTGTCTCCTTCAAAGTCTTGTCTCCTCTCCTGGGGCCCAGTTAGCTTTCTTAGAGGCCTCTCTCTCTCTCTCCTTGGTTCTGAGAGCTTGAGCTGCTGCCTCTTTCTCTGGCCTCTGAATCTCACCAAGTCCAAAAATTTGTGCTTCAGCCTCCAGCCACCACAAAAGTTGAGGATGGAATGAATCTGTTTCTGCCTCCGAGAGAATCTAGTGCACTTGTCTTTTCTAACTCTGAGAGCTTCTAGTTTATCTGCTCCACACTGAGTATAAACCAATCATTATATCACTAGGAAACCATTATTTGTTGTAGGATTAAATCAATGCTAAATTAGATTTAACCATTGTCTCCTCAATTCTACTTAGTACTTTGTTTCAAGTTCTGGCTCATAATACACCTTTATACTACTTTTTCATTAATTTACATTCCTTAATTCTTCTGAGATTGCCATAATCCTCAGATCTATTAGGGAATTAGTAGCATTAACAAATTAGGTTGTTGGTACAAGGGATAATTTGAATCATTGGAAATTCTTTGCAGTTTCCCAAATGCAACCTATCCTTTACTCTCCCTCCAACTGACCAACTATCTGTAGACCTTGTCCTAGATATATATTCTGATGGAATAAATACAACACATAGAGGCTAATATATACAGAAGTATAAGATATTATATGAAGGAAGAGGTAAGAAAGATTTTTTGAGATAAAGATTTCATATAATAGCTTGTCTGTGAATCATACCTATTATCTATTGAGGAATAGATAAAGGTAGTATTTTATCAGCTTGTGATAGAAAGGACATTTCAGAAAGGAAGAATGTCAAATACAAGCAAATAAAATACAGTACACCAACTATTCCAATTGTTTTGCAGAATAGAGAATATGGTGGCAATCATGAAAAATAAGGCTTAAAAAGCCAGTGTAAACAATCCATCAGCAGCTTATTATATAAGTATTAAAAAAAATGAAACATTTTGAGCAGAGGTATAACATGACCAAAAACTTTTTATTCCTCAACAATTTCTTTTAATGATTAAATTATTGATTTAACAGAGGACTTCTAATATAGTCTAATTCCATCTGGATAAAAACAAAACAAAACAAAACAAAAAAACCAAACATGGAAATTGAACAGTAGATTAAAATCAGATAGGCTTATTGGTACTTGGAAAAAACTCGATATAAAACTTCATATATACTATCTTCTTTAATTCTCATGGCAATCCTGGAAGGTAGCTTGACCAAGTGTCTTTATAAGCCCCATTTTACAAATATAGCAACTAAGGTCAAAAAAGTTAAAATGATGTGTCCATGCTCACACAGATAGGAAGTCAAAAACTGTGATGTGAAAAAAATGTTTTTAAAAAAGCTTATTTTGGAGTTCAAAGGTTTGTTTTCTATTTTAACTTAGTATCAATTTAGGAAAATGGAAAGCAAGGCACAAGTAGCAGAATACAGCATCAGAAATATAAGAAAATGCATCTTAGTTACTCATTTATAAAGTTCCAAGGACTTAAAACATATTTTGAGAAGAATATGGAGAAGCTCTCTCTAGGTCGGTACAATAATTGTGAATAAGGCAGCTAGGTAGTACAGTGGACAGAATGCTGGACCTGAAGCAGGAAAACCTGAGTTAGAATCTGACTTCAGACACATAATAGCTATATGACCCTGGGCAAGTAACTTAATCCTGTTTGTCTAAATTCCTTCATTTGTAAAATGAGAAAGAGAAGGAAATTGCAAACCTGTCCACTATCTGGTCCAAGAACTACCCTCCTCCCCCACAAAAAAAATTGGTATCATACAGATTTGGACACAACTGAGAATGATTAAATAACAACAATAACAATGATAACAACATTTTAAGGGGGAGGGAATATGATGAGTATTTTGCACAAACACCAAGAACAACTCCTCAGTGCCCATTTTGGACTTTGTGATTTTCCATTTACCTTGATAGCATATCAAAAAATATTCTCACAGAGAATTTGAAGTCATCAACAAACCCCTTGAAAAAAAAGTTTAAAATAGTGACATTAAAAGTGTTGGGATTTTTTTCTTTAAATGATTTAATTGAAGGACACATATTATTCACTGCCCTGTATCAGTTCAGAGTTCATTTGGGAGATTTTATAAGGCCTCTCTCTAAAATGATTGGTGAAAGAGACTAAGTGAATAAAATTGTTCAGCTCCAATATGAAGGTTTTAGCTGGGCTGGAGGATGCTTCTGCCAAAAAAGCAGCTTTGTTTTTTCAAAGGCTTCACACACTTCATTTCCAACTCAAATTTATACGATTTGCTAATTGCCTAAGCATAAGGAAGACTGAGTGTGCAATTTCCTTTGACTGTAATGTGAAATCCCACAAACATGGTTTCTCATCATCCACCAGGGAGCTCAAGGCTTTGGCAAAGGCCAGAGAGTAGGTAGATTTGGCCAGTGGAGTGGTATGTGCTCTTGGCATGGACTTCATTTTGTGCTCAAAACAATCATTACCCTTTTGCTGGCTTGGTCTGCTGGTTTTAATGAAAGAGCAGTCATTCTACAAATTCAGATTTTTAAACACATGGCTTTCAATTTTAACACCAGCAGTAAAAATGATCACTTATACTTTTAAACTGTGGAATCTGACTAAATTAAATTCACAGACTTATTTTTGGACTTATTTTAAATTGTTTTTAGTGTTGTAAGTCTCAGACTTAAATCATTGAATTCTCTAGTTGCAGTTAAACTAAATAGTATGGTTGTGCTAAAGGTGACTAGCAGGATTCATTTCATATTCCAATTAGGCAAACTTTTATACCTGTGAGAAGTTTCTAGTTCAAAATGCTGTTGGCAAAAGTAATCTTTCATAATTAATCAATAACAATAAAATGTAAAACTTTCTTTAAAAGGTGAATTTATATCTGTCGTGTGAACTTCCATGATTATAAATGTATTTCTCCACGTCAAATATGTGAGGTAGGTACTTGTCCATTTTAGAGATGAAGAACATAAGGCCCTAAGAAGCATATAAGACCACAGAATAATTGAAATTAAAGCTCTATACTAAACTGTGCTAAAGAAGCTGAGCAGTTGAGCAATATGCTGTAGAGAATACCGGTCTTAGAATCAGGAAAATCATCTTCATGACTTCAAATCCAGTTTCAGAACTTACTAGTGACTCTGTGACTCTGGGCAAATCACATAACCTTGTTTGTCTCAGATTCTCAATTGTAAAATGATCTGGAGAAAGAAATGGCAAGACATTCCAGTATCTTTGCCAAGAAAACCCCAAAATAATTTCAGAAAAAGTTGAACAAGACTGAAATGACTCAAAAAACACCACCACTCAATAAACACTAAGGGAGATTGAAGGTGGTCTAGTTCCTACCAATTATTTTATAGATTAGGAAATTGAAGCCCAGAGAAGTTAAATAATTTGTCCAGTGTCACAGAAGTAATAAGTGGCTGAGCCAAAATTTAAATGTAGCTCTTCTGATTCCAAATGCAACATTATATCATGTTGCTTTGTGGTAAAATGCCTTGGCCATAATCATTGTATAATTAGTATCCCAGAATTTAGATTAAAATCTAGGGTTCCATACTTGAGATTCTTGAAATCATGTCGTTGAAACAAATGGCCTCTATCTGTTTTAAGAATGAAACTGAAAGAAATTTTAATTTGTTCCATTTTGTCTTCTCTTGGTCAAATTTAAATATTGACTTGCAGGAATTCCCAATTCTAACTTTACAAAGAGAGGTCTCATTTTGGTAGGTGTTAGCCTGAAATCCTAATAGATAGATGTTTAAAATGTTTCAAGTTTATTTCAATCCTACTGATGGAGAATGAGACCCAATTGAATATTCATTTGTTACCAATAGAAAGTAGAAAACAACATCTAGATCTTTTACTGATTCTCATCAAAAATTATGGTTTAAGTTATGGTGCAATGTAATTGATCAAATGAATGGATATTCATGGGGCCCAGGTTCTGATCAAAATAAATTTTAAACCAATTTAGGAATGTTCAATGATAGACCACTAAAGTGAACACTTTCAGGTTGTTATTTTAGATCAAAACATGTCTCTAACATCTGCTTTAACTTTTATTTAAAAGAGAAATAGGTTAGGAGAGATGATGAGAGGAAAAATAATATTTCTCAGAACTATATCAGACAATCACAGAATTGTTGAATCAAAACTTTAGAGTTCAAAGGAATCTTTGGAGATCATCTAATATGTTAGCAAGTGTGTCTAAGCATGTTAATATGGAGAACTTTTCCATGTGTTCCCCATAATAATCTTGTTAACTTTTGGTTTGCATAGGAAGATTACTTTTATGATATAGATAGAAACAAAAACATTGATACATACTCATGTAATATTGATATATCATGATTCAAAATTATATATATATATATATATAATCATCTCAAACAACATTTCTGTTCTCCTCTTTGCCCCACATTTCAGTTTCATCCTTGCCTATCTATCATTCTGATGAATAGCATATTTAAGACCAGAAAAAGGACCCATTTATTATTTTATTTTTGTCTATATTACAGAAATTAATGGTCCAGATGCTTATAAAAATGAACAGAAAAATATATTAATTTCATAGTCATTTATGACATTGTTATAACAACAGATTACATAGGCTTTGTTTGAAGTCTCTAGATGATTTTTTTCTGAGTTAAGATTAAAAATAGAAAGAACCAATGTACTTCTATAAAGAAAAGAAGAATTTTCACAAATTATATATATACACTTATATACATAAATATACATACAAATACATATGTATATATCTTTTTGTAGATTTTTATAATTATCATTTGCTTCTCATTGAAACTTTGATATCTTGACATAGTTTGCCTGGCATCTTTAATGAAACATGGTGTGAGGGAAGGATTTTTGAGAATAGAATTGGAATCAGAACAGGAAGTTTAAAATCCTCATTTTTCAAGTGGAGCAAGTTATTTAACCTCTGAATATTTTCATCCCAAAACGAGAAGTTTGTACCAATTCATCTCTAAGATGCAATCTCTAAATTTCTCAATTCTATAGGTAATCTTAAATATAGTTTTACTTTAAGGTCTCTTTTAATCTAAATACAAATTATATGTTGTTGTTGTTATTATTATTATTTTGTAATACCCAGGAAAACTGACTATGCCATAGAAAGGTTAGGAGGCATTCCCCCTTGAAAATAAGTGAAAAGTTTCAATTTCATTTAATAAGACATTTACTCTGATTTTTAGCATGTTGTAATAACTATATCCCCAGTATTCTGTCTTTCCTATGCTCTTCTTACTTAGCTGACAAGTGATAATAGATAAATGATATCAATGAATTATTCAGAAAAGAATTTTACAAATGATTTGAATGTTATTAGCTCCCTTTCCCAAGCAGAAACTCTTGGGATGTTTTAAGTCATTGTCAATAATACACTGAGCTGTCCTCACCCCTCTAAATAAATAGCAACAATTTTGTTCAAGGAAAAGATTTAGTGAGGATTTTCAAGCATATTCAGATGAATTCAACCTAACTTTTATTACTTAAGGATATAGCCTTTATAATTCTAAGTGGTAATGCAGAAAACAGTCAAATAGGCATTCCTGAAAATGTAGTAGAATTAGGTTACTTCTGGACATGGTCTAGAAACAGTAGACTCCTAATACTTCCTTGGAGTGCTAAATCAAAGAGAATGAGATAGTACAAATGTACACAAGAGATAAAAAGAGAGGGAGGAAGGGATAGAGAGGGAGTGAAAGAGAGAGAGAGAGAGAGAAGGAGAGAGAGAGAGAAAGAGAGAGAGAGAGAGAGAGAGAGAGAAGCAGATTCAGAGAAGCAGAGACAGAGACAGAGGCAGAGACAGAAAAAAAAAGAGAGAGACAGAGAGAGACACAGAAAGTCAGACAGAGACACTGACAGAGATGCAAAGAGACACAGAGAGACTGAGGCATACACCAACAGAGGTAGAGAAACAGAGAAGGGCAAAATGACAGAGACAAAAAGAAGACAGAGACAGAAATATAAACATAACTTAACCTGGATTTGCTTCTAGTCATCAAGAAAAACAGCAGAACTTCATCCTCCTAAATAGCTGCCAGAGAAAAGAGATTGCTGCAGAGACAATAAAGGGATTCTTTCCTATTCTTTTGTTTTCCATATAAAAGAGGCCTGAAAAACAAAATGGGAGATTTGAATTTATTTTCCCTGTTGTTTCCACTATTTTTGGTCAATTCCCTCTTCTCAAAACTGGTTTCTCTATAACTGGTTTGTCAGCCCCTCTACCCCTCCATCCCCCCCAAAAAAATTGGAGACAAAAATCTCCCCTTATGTATCCTGGACCTTTTAAAGAACAAATTGGTTTTTAATGAAAGTATTCAGCATTATTAACCAAAGAAAATCTCTCTCTTTCCGTAGTCCAGTCAAGTAGACCATTGCTGGCCTCTTTTCTGAGACTTCATTGTTCTAATGAAAAGTGAATGGGGAAAGGGAATATTGTTACACATCCCACACATTCCAAAAATCTAGATTACAAAGGTTTCAATTGATATTTATAATAACATAGACAATATTAAAGCTAAAAGGATTCCATCAGGATCATTGGTCAAGTGTCTGTGTTTGTATACCTTGCTAAATGCTGGGCCTTTTCTGCAGTCACATATAAAACCAGAAAAATTAAATTATTTTGGTGATTATGAAATCTCAGAGCAAAAATTTTCATTTTATAGGCAGATACTATAAATGTATTTTAAAAACATCACTAAGACTTGTGAGAACTTATATAAACTAAATGAACATAAACCATTATGTGTTTATAAACTTACTTTAAACAAGAAAGACAGTGTAACATTGGTATCAAGAGCAGCTACCACACATTGGATACACCTTTTAGGTAAAGTACATATCAATTTATAAGCAAGTCTGAATAACAACTCTTTCTTGGATAGTTGAGGCAAGTAGAGGTATGGTAAATAAGGACTGATAACAAAGGAAACTCATGCATTATATAGGTTCTTTGGACAACTGATTTTGGGATGTCCTTTGGTAAAACATGTTTTTCTTCACAGCAACTACCTGTGGCTAGGGTAATGGTAAGATCAAGGAGATTTTTCTTATGGGCCATTTTTTTAAAAAACCTAAATTCAAGGATAGCCAGAAAGGGGAAAAACATTCAGTCAAGCTCTCCCAAATTCACCCAAAGAACAAATTACTTTTCAAACATAATTCTGGAATATGGAAACAATTTTCCAGCCCAAATCAATGAAATGCAGGAAAAGTTTGTTTCACAAGGGGAGAGGCAACACAAGCTATGCCTTGGGGGTGGTTACATTAGTAGTAGCAGTAGCTTTGAGAGTATTCAATCCAAAGGTAATGGAAGTCTTGAACAAGTGCTTAGAAACAGATCACAGAGGGCTTCTATTGACACTGGGTTCAAAATTCTACTGCAGTTACCCATATGTAATTCAGGGTGACAATACCAAGGTCAAAAAGATTTGAGCATAAAAAGCCCATGAGGATACAGAGGATCAGGAACAAATTTTCCAGAGTGGAGAGGCATGCTTGTTGTCATTTTCAAGGGCATATGAATTGTCGTCTCAATTATAAGAGAAGTGGAGCAGTAGCAATTGTATCTTAGGAGAATAGGGAACCTGGTCACAATCCTAAAGCTAGGAGAAGTGCTAGTGATGATAAATAGGGGAACAAGTTCTTGTCTCGAGTAAAAACTAGAATACAAGCCAGTAGATCAAATGACCACACTTCTTTAGATTATACTACCTTGGAAGCACCAAAACTCTACAGACCTCAGAAATCAGAAAACAACAGCAGAGAAGATCTGAGGCTTCATACAGTACTCTCTACCACCCAGGAGAAGAGCTAAACATTAACACAAAGTTAAAACTTAAGAAATAGTCTGGAAAATGAGAAAACAACAAAAATTGTCCATAATAAGTAACTAGAGTGATAGGAAAGATGAAGATAGAAAATGATAAAAATGACAAAATAACTATATCCAAAACCTCAAAAAAGGCCCAAAGATAGCTTCTGAAAGAATTCATAAAAGGATTTTAAAAAATTAAAATAATAGAAGTAGAGGAAAATTTGTGAAAAGAAATGTGAATGAGGGAGGCTTCTGGGACGATGGTGGAATAGTTCAAGAAATTTCAAGCTCTCTTGATTTCTGCCACAAACAGAAAAAAATTGCACCTGAGATCAAACATAGACTGGTAAAAACTCAGAAAACTTGGGGCAGAATAAGGTTCTTTTCTGGTACAATCCAAGGAGATCTGAAGAAATTAATGGGATGGGATAGAAATTAATCAGTGTGAAGTGGAAACCTCTCCAGATTAGCTCTGAAACACCACGTGGGGACCCCTGGGGCTAGCTGGGTTTGGCTGGAACCTCATCAGGAACCACAGAAATTTTCACCTCCTGGACAGCATGACAAGTCCAGGGTCTGATTTCAGGAAGATACCATCAAGGGTACCCTCCAAAATCTATAAAGATATAAGAGGGAAGTTGTAAGTAGAGAAGAAAGCAAAAGGTAGTGGAAGAAGAATAGTGAGGAATCCATGGATGCGAAGGAGTTAAATAATAGCAAGGCATGTTAAGGAGCAGAATTAAAACAGAGAGTTATCAGGTATAAGAAAGATGTGTGTGTGTGTGTGTGTGTGTGTGTGTGTGTGTGTGTGTGTGTGGTGATGTGTGTATAAGTGTGTATCTATATATGCATACATAAATATATACTTGCTTAATTATAGCCTGCTTGGGTAAGTGGTGGGAATGCATGGGGACAAAAAGAATAAAGTAAAAAAAAATATTTGCAACAGAGAACAAAAGAACAACCTACAAGGAAGGAACGAAAAGATGGACACATGAATATAATTTCTTCTACTGTTATACATCCTTTCTTAAACTGGTAATTTATTGTTATATATCTTGAATCCTCTCTGATATTATGCTGGACTCATGATAATATTCTGTTTTTTTTTCCTTTCCTGCATTTCTTTTTTAATTCATTTTCAAAAAATAAAACAAAGATTAAAAAACAAATACATGGACTTGAATTGGAGTTTCGTATTGGAGATCATCAGTAAAGTATTTTATTTGGGTTGAAATGTGTAGAGTGTGAAATAAATCTGTAAAGGGGACTTGGGTCCACACTGGCATAACCATCCTCCTCCAAAAAAAGAGAGAAATTAAACAAACAAACAAACAAAAAGAAATGTGAGTGACACAAGAAAATTGTGAATATAGAGCAAACAGTCTAGTAAAAGAGGTAAACATAATATTGAAGAAAATAGCATCTTGGAAAACAGAATTGACCAAATGGGAAAAATAGCACAAAGACTCATTGAAAAATAAATAATCCCTTAAAAATCAAAATCAGCTAAGTGAAAGGCAATGACTCTGAGACATCAATAAACAATGAAAAAGAAAAAAAGAAACATAGAAGACAATGTGAAATACTTATTGGAAAAACAACTTACCTAAAAATTGGATAAGGAAGAGATAATTTAAGACTTATTAGACTACCTGAAAGCCATGACCAAAAAGGGACCTAAACATTATCAAGGCAAACTATCTTGATGTTTTAGAACCAAAGAGTCAAATAGAAATGGAAAAGAAAAAAAAATCCACCAATCACTTCACAAAAGAAATCCCCAAAGAAAAACTACCAGAAATATTATATTCAAATGTCAAAGATCCCATATCAAGAAGCAAATATTTCATGAAGCCAGAAACAAATAATACAAATGTTGTGTAGCCACTGTCACGAACACATAGGGTTTAATACCTTTAATATTAAAGGATAAAGATATTCAAAATATGATATGCCATAAAGTAAAGGAGTTACGATTACCATCAATATAATAATGTACCAACAAAACTGAATGTGATCCTATAGGAAGAAAGTAGAAATTTAATGAGATGAACTTTCAAATATATCTGTTTTAAAAACAAAAGATTAGAATTGAATAGAAAATGTGACTTTCAAATACAAGACTCCACTGAAGCACAAAAAGTTAAATGTGAAAGTTAAAAGATTAAGTCAATCAATAAGGTTAAATTTTGTTCATTTCGTTATTAAAAGATAATAGGTGTAACTTTTAAGATGATTATTGGAATAGTTGAAAGGAATATATGTAGACACAGAGTATGAGTGTGAGATAACTTTGATGTGATGATTTAACAAAAAATTAAAGAGTGAGAAAAATGTACTGAGTATAAAAGGAAGGCAGAGAAAGAATAAGGAAAATTATCTCATATAGATCATTATATACCTCAACAACAATACTGTTTGAGGATGTATTCTGATGGAAGTGGATCTCTTCCATAAAGAGTGCTAATTCAGTTTCAATTGATCAAGGATGGACAGAAGCAGCTACACACAAAGAAAGAACACTGGGAAATGAATATAAACTGCTTGCATTTTTGTTTTTCTTCCCGGGTTATTTATACTTTCTGAATCCAATTCTCCCTGTGCAACAAGAGAACTGTTCTGCACATATATATTGTATCTAGGATATACTGTAACCTATTTAACATGTAAAGGACTGCTTGCCATCTGAGGGAGGGGGTGAAGGGAGGGAGGGGAAAAATTGGAACAGAAGTGAGTGCAAGGGATAATGCTGTAAAAAATTACCCTGGCATGGGTTCTGTCAATAAAAAGTTATTTAATAAAAAAAAAATTATCTCATATAAAAGAGGCATGAAAAGAAGATCTTTTACAATGCAATGTTTAAACTTTACTCCTATCACAGTTTCTTCAAAGAGGAATCCTTACTAACTGCTAAGTAATTAGAGTTGATCTAATCTTACAAGAAGTTGTTTTGGCCAGAACCTGAAACAAGGTACTAAGTAGAACTAATCAAGACAAGGCTTGTGTTCCCACCTTTACTCAAAGTCCACACCTTAAAGCTCTTTGGGCCAGAGAGCACTATGGGAGAAAACCCATAATCCCATTCTCTCAGAAGGTTAACATATAAGGCGAGACAGCCATTCCAGAATACATTTTTTCCTCTTGGCTGGCTGATCGCGCTAGACTCGAGAGAAACGACTCTGCTGCAGAGAACACTTTTGGGATTTCAGTGGAGCTACGCCAGAAGCCCTCTCTCCGCGGCAAGTTGGTGCTGGGCTCCCCAGAAGGAGATAAGAGAGATCTTCCATCTCTGTTGGAGGCAGAAGAAAGCAGAGGCAGAGGCTGAAGGGCAGAACCTTTGGATTTGGAGACATCCGAAGGGCTCTAAGCCTCTAAACCGGCTGTGCCCTGAGAAGAACAAACTCCAACATTTGAACTCTTAACAATAACATACATTCTTCTTTGGATATAGTAATCTATTCACCATTAATGAAGATGAAATTAAGGCAATTTAGCTTTTTATCATTGCAAACCAATAAATCTGACAAACTAAATGAAATATATGAGTATTTATGAAAATATAAACTGTCCAGATTAACAGAAAAGGAAATAAAATACTTTAAAAACTCTTATCTTAGAAAAAAATAAGTTCATAAATGAATTCTATTAGAAGAAATCCCCAGGAACAGATGGATTCACAAATGAATTTAAAGAATAATTAATATAAATGCAATATGATTTATTTGAAGAAATAAGCAAAGAGAGAGTCCTACAAATTTCCTTTAAATGCAAAATATGATACTGAAAACTAAAATAAGAAAAGTAAAATCAGAGGAAGAACATTAATGAACAATTTCCCTCAGTAATATTGATAGAAAAATTAAAACCCAAAGATCCACAATTTTGGGACAAAAAGTCACTATTTCTCAAAAAAAAAAATGAAAGGGAAAAAATAACTAGGTATAGACCTGTAAGACATCATATGCTATACTGAGATAAGATCAAAATGGATATATAATTTAAACATGAAAATAAAACATTAATTAAATATAAACATAAATATAAATTTATGATACCATAAACAAATTAGAAAAGCATGAAATAGTCTATCACATCACTGGATGAGGCAAAAATTTATGACCAAACAAGATGGGGAGAGAGCTTTACAAATATAAAATCAATAATTTTGAATACATCAAATTCAAATACTTTTGCATAAACAAAACCAATGCAGCCAATATTAGAAATCAAGCAGGAAATAGGAAAAGAAATTATAAGGTAAATTACAATTACATTATTGAATTATTGGAATTGTGACTTGATATAGTCATTCTGGAGAACAATTTGAAATTATGCCAACAGACTATAAGGCTATGCATACTCTTTGACCCAGTGGTGTACAAAAATATTTATGGCAGTATTTTTCTGTAATGCAAAACAATTGGAATTGAGGAGGTGTAGCAATGGATAAATATCTGAAGAAGTTGTGATATTTGATTGTGATGGAATACTATTGTGCTATAAGAAATGATGAATAGGGTGTTTTGAGAAAATTCTTTGAAGCCTTAAATGAACTGATGGAAAGTGAAATGAGCAGTAACAGGAAAATTATGTACACAATAATAGGAATATTGAACTATGATGAAATGTGAATGACTTAGCTGGTATCAGCAATATAAGCATCTAAAACAATTCTAAAGGATAGGTAATGATAAATGCTATCTGTCTCAAAAGAAATGGATGGAGTCTGATTGCATATTGAAGAATAAAGGATAGGTAATGATAAATGCTATCTATCTCAAAAGAAAGAACAGATAGAGTCTGATTTCATATTGAAGCATACTTTAAAAAAATTCTTCATTATTCTTTGGGTTTTAGGTAATAAGGATATGTTTTACATGACTACATGTGTAGAATCTATATCAAATTGTTTGCCTTCTCAGGAAAGTGAAGGGGGAGGGGAGGGAGAGAATTTAAAATCCAATTTTTTTAGAAAATAAAGGGTTAAATTTCTTTTACATGTAATTGAGGAAAAAATTAAATGCAAAATAGAGTCATGATAAGAAAAACAAGTTATTTTTCAAAATAGTTTCAGAAAACAAAAATTATTGTGTTCTTTTCAAAAGAATTGCAGTCAATCAAAAAGGAGTAAAATCACTAATCTCAGTTCAAAAGGATATCTCATCTAATTTTCTAATTATGCACACGAGGAAACTAAGCCATAGTGAAACAATACCCAATTTTCTTGCTTCTAGAATATATACATATATATATATATTTTTTTTCTTTTTGTCATATCATGTTGAAGTGGGACCAAATACCAAGTGTGATTTTTCCAAGGAGGAAGAGAATCGTTATATGTCCTTCATTTCAAAGATGACAATGAAATCGTAGGTGATTGGATGTGCATGAATTGAATTTTGCAAGGCAGAGTTGCAAAAAAATTTTCATTTTTACTTTCTTTTCCAGAGTCATCAAAGCCCAGTGTTGACACAAAGGTTAGGACTATTGGCATTGACCTTGGAAGTAGTGGGCAACTTTGGCATTTTCAATATTCTGACCAAGCTCTAAACACTTCATAAAGCCTGCTTCAATTAGCTACGTAACTGTTAGAAAAATTGTTCTTATCTACCCATTTTATAAAGAGAAGTCTCCACATATTTATGGCAGATTTCCCCCGAATTCACTGATGGGTTTAAAGCCTGCAGGCTTCCTTCAGCCTGATTTAGACTGTCTGCTAAGATGATTTTATTGGGGTGTGATCACTTTAAATAGTACTTCTTTGAGTCTCAAGTAAGAGTTGGATGAAAAGTGGCATTAAAGATGGATGAGCAACCCAGAAAAGGACTTGGTAAGCCCTAACACCAGAAATCCTAGTTCTCCCTTTATATCTCATAGATCCCAAAGAAGAGAGTATTCATGTAAGAAAGATACTGTTCATTTCAGTAAACATTTCATAAATTCCTACTACATTTTGTAGAAGGGAGTTTTTGTTGGAGAAGTACAGCAGAAGCCACTAGCACTTCCAATTCCACCAAGCCTTTTATAGACTCAATCATGGACAGATTTATATGTATAATTTGATTTGAAAAGCATCTTCTCAGTGCAGTTCCTTACAGATCCTTTTTAGAAGCCCTGGAATAGACTTTAGAGACTATTTCATCAATCTCTTCATTTAGCAGGTGAAGAAACTAAGGAAGAAAGAGGTGAGGTGTTGTTTCTAAGGTCACATTAATATAAAGCAACAGTACCAAAAATGTGACCCCAGATCTCAGATCCTCAGTCTGTGCTTTCTTTATAGTTATACTATGTACAATCCCAGGAAACTATGCTTGTGACCCATACACATAAAATAGGGGTTGAAAGCAATATTGAATCATAATTCAACTAAAGTTTAGAATAAGAACAACTAAACTTTGAAATAAGTTGGAAGGGGAGAAAAAGTAATTGATAAAATTCTCTTTAAGATAAGTTTTTTTTAAGGTAGTTTAAGATAATTTTTAAGCTCCCTAGTTGAGATGGTCTTGAGTTTACAGCACAAGAAAACTAAAGAATGTTCCTGAATGATTAAGCTAAAGTGCTTATGAGTTCATTGTGTGTATTTCTATAACTGTTTCTTAATCTATATGTGGTATGGTAGATTGTGAAAAAGTTTATCCCTGTATGCAAAAGATAGATGTTTCTGGTCAATTATTTTGTCTGTTATGTTAAATGTCCTTTTTAAATTAATTTACCCGGTGGTTGGTTGTTATAGTGTAAGAAATACATAATTGGTAGCTTATCCAATATGATTTGAATCTATGTTGACCTACAAAGTGCTTCAAAATTTAGGTAAGTGTCTGACTCATCACTGTCTGAATTTTCTAAAGTATTAACTTGGATAAAGCCTAATCTGAACTGAACAGTAAAGCATGGAAAGCCTAGCCTGAAAGAACCTTGTATCATTATTGACCAAGAGACTAAGAGATTGACCTGGATAAAGACAATTATGAACTAGCTGAACTATGAAACAAATAAAAGAAAAACCATGTGTTAAATTTCTGTTTGCTGTATTAATCTTTCTAAAGATGATTTAAACAATAATATGGTGTATTAATTATTTGTCTATCTATGTATTTTTCTTTAAGATCTTCCTGTATTGTTGTTGGAATCTTTACAAACTGCTAACTCATTAGAGCTGATAGATTATTGATCTGATCTTACAAGAAGATGTTTTGGGCCAGAACCTGAAATAAGGTACTAAGTAGAACTAATTGATACAATGCTTGTGTTCACACCTTTACTCATTTGAGTTCACAAGCATGGGAGTTCACAAAATTAACTGTGTAACTTTGTGAATTCACACCTCCCTTGAAGCTCTTAGGGCCAGAGAGCACTCTGGGAGAAAACCCATAATCCCTCTCTCTCATATCCCACAATTCCTCTCTCTCTTATAAAAGAAACTGACAGAAGCTCTCGGACAGATTTCAGCAGAATTACATGAAGAGTGGAGCTGATCTGGGAGCTGAAGAAAGCAGAGGAAGAAGCAAAGGACAATCTGCAAGAGCTCTTGGAACCAAGCAGAGAGATAGGCCTCAACTAACCAGGCTATTTTGGAAGGAGAAAATAAACGTTTGTATTTTTACCAGCTGTCTGCATTTGGGTGATTATTACTTTCAACTGCAACTAAGACTGCCTCCAGAAAATCTCCTCGAGAAACCTCCCCCACAGAAAACCATCTCATCTTATATTATTATTATAAAGAAGAACAAGAACCCAAAATATTGTAATAAAGTTTTATGCCTTAGTAAACTGAATGAATGCATGTTCTTCTGAATACTCTATAATCCTATAGTTTTATAACTGAAATGAAACTTCAAAGACAAATGATTTCACACCTGCATGATATATAAACGTTAACAATTTTAAATCTCTACTTAATTTAATTCTTCTTTTTCTTTTTTTTTTGATTCAGAACTTTAAATGTATTAATATAGGATGCTCTTGGTGAAGTAACCCCAGTCTACCAATGCACATTGGCAATAGTTTTCAACTTATAACCTTAAAAAGTTATCAGAAACACTAAGAAGTTAAATAGTTTGTCAGGATCACATAGTAAGTAAGCCAAAGGTAAGATTGGAACCTAGTTCTTTTGATCCCTAGATCAATGCTCCATTTCATTGTGCCATGTTGTCCCTCTATTTCCTTAAACACCACTGAATAAAAACAAAATAGTATTCACCCAGAATTTTTTCTACCTTGGAATCTGAAGCTTATTTCATATTTATTCAAATAAACTTATCTCATTCTGCTAATCACAAGAACCTTGAGTTCTTGAACATTATTTTCTGGAAAGTAAGCTTTTCTACAAGATTTAATTTTACTTTAAGTCTTTTCATGCTCTTTTCCTTATTCACCAAAGGGGAAGACTCATTTTCTTTTTCATTTTTTACTTAATCAAACCCTTCATAAAGATGCCATTTTTGAGAAGCACTGTGCTAGGTGTTAGAGATTAGGCAAAGTTTAAATGATCTCAAGAATGTTATCATGTAATAATAACATAGCATTACAATTTCTCTTGCTATATGTGAGTTGTTTCTCACCTGAAAGTAAAGCAACTCATAATGAGCAAACTTGAAATCAAAGTCTGTCTATTCCATGAACTAACAGCATGGCTACATAAGAGATCAGCTTTTATTTTCTAGGTCCCTTTAAAGTTAGGCAGATAAATTAGCATTTTAAAAATATCATGTTCAGGCAGCTTTAACTGGGCTCATCACTCTAAATCTTCAGTGTGAATATTTATATCTTATAAATTGACCAATATTAAAAATTAAGATATGTCTTGTTTTGTTGATTTGTGTTAAGAAATTGATGTAGAAATATTAATAATGCAGAGTAAACTTATGAGTATATCATATATATTTTTTAAAGAGAACCCATTGCTCACCATTTATCTGCATATCTCTAAGTATCTCAAGTTTCTTTAGGAAGAGTACAGTATAGTCATATATGATATTATTAAATTGATTTATTGAGTCTGCCATTTAACTTTTCATTTTTTAGAGTCTCATGAACATTCTCGTCATTTAGCCTAGTGCCTTGCAAAAGTAGACAATTAATAAATGTTTTTTAAATTGATCTTTTAATTTGTTTAAACAACATGGACATGGGTACAATATCTATCTTTTCTCTGAAAATACATTCCCCTAAAAAGTTTCAAAAGGGACAATCTCTACATAGTAATTGTATTAACATTGCAATATCTTAAGTCTGCCACTGAGATAGCTAAAACTACAAAAATGGTTATTTATATAATATCGGTATTGGAGCATAAGCAGCTAAGGCTTTTTGGTCAGGGTAAATGCTTGGATGAGAAGAGTCCTACACATGCTTATAAATAATAATTCCAAGCAATTGGTTTAGTTGGAGCCAGGTGATACAGGGGGCCGGAAAAGTTGAGTAGACAGGCAGAGAAAAAGGCAGGCATGGGTGTCAGAAGTCTGGTCACACCCAAAATTAGCAAGAGTATGGGTAAGCAGCTACCAGGTCAAGTGCATATATCAATAGTCACATCAGGCTGAACTAGTTCCAAGTTCACGGCAGGCGATCATGAACTGGGGAGTCCATGGAAGTTGAATGAAGAAAAGAAAAAGAAAGAAAAAAAAAAAAGAAGCAAGAGAGTAGAGACCAGTGTCTACTTAACAAAACAGTGCTGGACACTTAATTATTAGCATAATCTTTTCAGGCTAAGTTTGGGGGGAAGGGGAGAGAACACTTTCAAAAACGCTTTTCAAAGAAAAAACATAATACTCTACTCCTTCAATTTTAAAAATATGGAAATAAATCTAGTTTTTTAAAAATTGTAATTTCTTTCTTTCTTATCCATCTCTACCGACTCTATTCTTAACTAAATATAGGGCAACAGATAGCACGGTACTCTATAAAGAGTCTGTTATTGAAGTGTATAACTTGTGTTTTCATATTGACTTCACAACTTAATAACTGTGGGAACTTGTACAAGGTTCTTAATGTCTCTGAACTTCTATTTCTTCATTTTTAAGTTTTCTTAAGCTGGGTCCATGAATTTAAAAGAAAGACTATTTCCACATGGTTGATTTTTTTTTGTAATCCTGTTTATTTGTATTTTTTTTAATGTATCCAAACCACCATTTTTGTTGTTATTGTTGTTTCATGACATTCAGAAAACTAATAATTCTTAATTTATCTTGATCTATTTTCCAAGTCAGTTGATTTTGCTGAGGTATTTAATGTTTTCTTCAACTTTTTAACCAGAATGGCTAAACATTCTGTCTTATTAGCCACTTTTTGCCCTTCCTGACATAGCTATGAATTGAATACTAACTCATGATACTTGAGTTGTACCACCATAATCCTTCCCTTCAGGGAAGACTGGACATTGGCACCGATTAATTGGTGATAGTTTATGATCAGCCTGTATAGAATCTTGTTTAAGTAAATTTCTGTAAGGATAACTCTATGAAAAGTTTTTTTTTTTAATTTTAGACACATTATTTATTAGAAAATGGCAAATATAACTTCTTTTGACCTTTTGGCGCCTCTCTAAACAAAAAGAGATCCTCACTTTCTGTATGAAGAAAGAATGAGACTTCTTGGTAGATGAGAATGAAACTATTCAGTTTGATAAGCAAATTATAATAACAAATAAGCTTTGAGAAGAAAAAAAAAATTAAACACAAAAAATATTTTAAAGAGACCCACATCTATAGCAAACTGATTTGTAAACATGCTTCCTTCCATTGTGAATATCTGAATGCTTTTTCCCTCTATTTTATTTTTGTATCCTTTTATCCACATTTTGCTACTTCTTAGAACATTAAGGCTGCTTAGAATGATATTTTGCAAATAATCTGTACAGATTGCAAAATCAGTATTTTTTTAATACTTTTTCTTTAATGATGGTGGTGGTGTTTGTAGTGGTCTGTGTGTGTTGTATTATTTTGTCTTTTTTATCTTCTCCTGTGTTTCTTTGAAATTTTACTCCAAAAAAAAAAAAAAAAAAGAAAGAAAGAAACTGTTTCCTCTAATACCAGCATTTGGTATGAGTGCAAAAGTGTTAATCGGTGCATTTATTTACTCTGTAGAATTAAATTCCACAGTAATTCTGCCCAGAGTCTTAGCAAATCTACTGTTTTTCCCCTCTCTGAAAGCCTATGCAGGTGGCGTCAGGGCTGGAAATTCTGTTTACAAATCATTAATGAAGTGATTGTGGCTTTTTTCATTTGCTCACACTTTTGAACTGCTCATAGTGACACATTCCTAAATAGGGAACACAAGAGCAGGGAGAAGCAAACAATAGTCTTATTATGGGGGCCACACAAACACTGGTAGTGCTGAGGGTTTATATTAACCCAATCAATTAAAGATGGACGGAAAGGGTTCAGCTAGTGGGGGACTGGGAAAAAACAGTACACAGCAATGAGTTGCTAGGCATGCTAATCTGGACTCTGAAATTTTCCCTCAGTGCTGTATCTGAGCTTTCTTCCTTCACAATAAAAGGTCCCTTTCAAAGCGGAGGGTCCTTAGCAGCCCAACCATTCGAAGTCACTGCGTCCTCTGAATGAAATAAATGTCTCTTTTTAATTCCTATAAGGTTTGTGTAAATTTCCCTCAGTACATAAGCATTAGAATTCTGCAAGAAAAACGCATATATTAGACTATACTGTATCCCTTTTGTGCTCCAAACAGCAACTCTCCTGCTACTGATATAGAGTTTAAAAGCTTAAAGAAAGTGTAGGTTTCCTGCTGGGCAAACAAGCTGCATTGGCCCAGTGAAGTAACCTTTTTGTTAAGAATTCTCATTTGAATGAACAGCATGGTGTAACTGGTGAATGCAGATGGCTCAAGTGTTCCGTTCCAACGAGAGGAAAAAAGGGAGAATTTTACTCATTTGGTTCTTTTCATTAACAGAAACCCTTCCCCCCCACCCCCATGCCAAATGGCCCAACTCTAAAATAAAAGGAAAAATAAGATGGAGGAAATAAATGCATTTTTACTCTTCATTTACTTTTACCTGTAGCAGTGTGGGCAAAATATTTGGTTACTTAATGCCATTACTTTCCCTCCCATGCTATATTTATTCTCTCTTATTTTTTGCCTGTACATCCCTTTCACCAATTCATATATATTATGGCTACATAGAAAATCACCAAGTACTAGGTACAATATTTACACTGAGGGTTTACATAATTTTCACAGTCTTTTCATCTGTGACACTACTTAACTTAAGCATCACACCATAGGTTGAATAAACAACCAAGGAAGTTTTAGCAATGTGCATAAATTATCAGATTTAAAAGTTTTATTTTTAGTTGCATTATGTTCATTCTTCCTAAATTGGTGGATTTTACTTCTTCCCACTTCAGTAGAATCCTTTTGCTCTCAAGTAAGCTATGGATTTTGTTTCTTCTTACCTTGGTGAAATATTAGATCTGAACAACACTTTCCCATCTCCCACTCTCCCATCCTGCTCAGGAATATGATATTCTTTCCTTGTACTGTACATATATTTAAATATGCCTATGTGTCCACAATGTTATTAGTTCCAGAAATAGAAGAAGATTAGGCTAAGTTTTCCATATTTGTAAAATATGCATATATTAGAATACTTGAGATAAAACTAAAATCAAGGAAGCTGGGCTTAACACGTATAAATTTTGTATCTTCTACTGTCCATTACATATTATAGTCATTTTTTAAAATTTAATTAACATGTTTGCCTATATAGTTACATGGAGGACTTTCCATGGTTTTCTTATCATTAGAAATTTTAACTGTTTTTTTTTTCTGGGAGAGGAATGAATTTTACAAATTTCTAGTATTTCTTCATCATACAATACTTAAAGTTCTAAGGGAAATCATTGAAAGTCAAAAGAAACAAATGAAATTCAATATATAGTTCTTCCCACAATTAAAATGAAACATGAATACTCCAAAGAAATGAATTATGAATATGTTTGGGAAAAAAGTGATTTAAGAAAAAAAACAATCCAAAATATTCTTTAAGTAGAGACATTTCAGAAAATGATTAAGTATACCAAAACTCATTTCATACTGGTATTTAAAAAGTCTGTATAGTATTTATTAATATTGTTTGGTATTTTTAATTATAATGCTCATCAGATAATAGGTTTTTATTTTTTTTTAGATGTGTGGACACTTCTGACTTTAAAATAGGTTAGTTTATCTCCATTTAATATTATTATGTCTTTATTATATTAATTGTAGTGTATGTTATTAGTTTTATGCTTCATTAACTTTTGCATTCAAATAAAACTTATGTCCTAGAAAGAAAATGATGTTGCTTTGGAAAGAAAGATCTCTTTGAGATATAGGCCCAGTAGAAAGATTGCTGGGTCAAATGTATGCACAGTTTGATAACTTTTTGAGCATAGTTCCAAATTGCTCTCCAGGATGGCTGGATCCATTCACAGTTCCACCAACAATGTATTAGTGTCCCAGTTTTCCCACCTCCCCTCCAACATTTATCATTATCTTTTTCTGTCATCTTAGCCAATCTGAGAGGTTTGTAATGGTATCTTAGAGTTGTCTTCATTTGTATTTATCTGATCAATAGTGATTTAGAACACCTTTTCACATGACCAGAAATAGTTACAATTTCATCGTCTAAAAAATTGTATGTTGATATTCTTTGACCATTGATCAATTGGAGAATGGCTGGAATTCTTATAAATTTGAATCAATTCTCTATATATTTTAGAAATGAGGCCTTTATTATAACCCTTAAATGCAAAAATGTTTTTTCAATTTATTGCTTCCTTTCTGATCTTGTCTGTATTAGTTTTGTTTGTACAAAAGCTTTTTAACTTAATATAATCAAAATTATTTATTTGGTGTTCAATTCTTAGTTCCAATTCTTCTTTGGACAAAAATTTCTTTCTTCTTCACAGATCTGAGAGGTAAACTATCCTATTTTCTTCTAATTTGCTTATATTATCACTTTTTATGTCTAAATCATGAACCCATTTTGACCTTATCTTGATATGTGATGTTAAATGTTGGTCAGTTTCTTCCATACTAGTTTACAATTTGTCCAGAAGTTTTGTCAAATATTAAGTTCTTATCCCAAAAGTTGAGGTCTTTGGATTTGTCAACCACTAGATTGCTATAATTATTGACTTTTTTGTCCCATAATCCTAACCTATTCCACCGATTAACTATTCTATTTCTTAGCTAATACCAAATGGTTTTGATGACAGCTGCTTTGTAATATAGTTTTAGATCTGACACAGCTAGGCCACTTTCATTTACATTTTTTTTCATTAATTCTCTTGAAATTCATGACCTTTTGTTCTTCCAGATGAATTTTGTTATTATTTTTTCTAGGTCTGTAAAATAATTTCTTAGGAGTTTGATTGGTATGACACTAAATAAGTATATTAATTTAGTTAATATTGTCATTTTTATTATATTTGCTCAGCCTACCCATGAACACTTTATATTTTTGCAACTGATTAGATCTGACTTTATTTGTGTGGAAAGTGTTTTGTAGTTCCTGACTTTCCCTTGGCAGATAGATTCCCACATATTTTATACTATCAACAGTTATTTTGAATGGAATTTCTTTTTTTTTTTATCTCTGGCTGTGGGTATTTGTTGGTAATATATAAAAAATGCTGATGATTTATGTTGCTTCATTTTTCATCCTGCAACTTTGCTAAAATTGTGAATTGTTTCTCATAGTTTTTTTAGTTGATTCTCTAGGATTCTCTACATATACCATCATATCATCTGCAAATTCTTTTAATCTCTTTTTCTTCAGTTATTGCCAAAGCTAACATTTCTAATACAATATAGAATAGTAAAGGTGATAATGGGAAACCTTCTTTCACTCCTGATCATATTGGGAATGGTTTTAGTTTATTCCCATTACACAAGATACTTGCTGGTGATTTTAAATAGATGCCACTGATCATTTTAAGGAAAAGTCCATTTATTCCTATCTCTCCAGTGTTTTTAATAGGAATGGGTGTTGGATTTTATCAAATACTTTTTCTGCATCTATTGAGATAATCATATGATTTTTGTTAGTTTGGTTATTGATATAGTCAATTATGCTAATAATTTTCCTAATATTGAATCAGCCCTGCATTCCTGGTATAAATCCAACTTGGTCATAGTGTATTATTTTGGGAATGACTTTCTGTAATCTTATTGCTAATATTTTATTTAAGATTTTTGCATCAACATTCATTAGGGAAATTGGCCAATAATTTTGCTTCTCTGTTATTCAAAAATAAGTTTGCTTCTGCTAGTTTAGCTATTAGCACCATATCTGTATCATAAAAGGAATTTGGTAGAACTCCTCTTTCCCTATTTTTTCAAATAGTTTATATGGCATTGGAATTAATTGTTCTTTAAATATTTGGTAGAATTCACATGTAAATCTGTCCCTGGAGATTTTTTTCCTCAGGGAATTGATTAATAACTTGTTCTATTTCTTTTTCTAAAATTGGACTATGTAAATAATTTATTTCCTCTTCTGTTAAACTGGAAAATATGTATTTTTGTAGATATTCCTCCATTTCATTTAGATTATTAAATTTATTGGCCTATAGTTGGGCAAAATAACTCCTAATTGTTGCTCTAATTTCCTCTTCATTGGTGGAAAGTTTTCCTTTTTCATTTTTGAGACTAATAATTTGATTTTCTTCTTTCCTTTTTCTAATAAAATTAATTAAATATTTATCCTTTTTTTAATAAAATCAAGTCTTAGTTTTATTTATTAATTCAATAGTTTTCTTATTTTCAATTTTATTGACTTCTTTTATTTTCAGAATTTCAAATGCAGTATTTAATTGAGGGTTTTTAATTTGTTCTTTTTCTAGCTTTTTTATTTGTAACTCCAATTATTTGATCTTCTCTTCTCTGTTTTATGCAAGTAAGCATCTTACAGATATATAATTTTCCTTTATTACTGCTTTGGTTGCATCCCACAAATTTTGATATTTTGTCTCACTATTGTCATTGTCTTGAATGAAATTATTAATTGTGTCTATGATTTGCTGTTTCACCCACTCATTCTTTAGGATTATGCTATTTAATTTCCAATAAATTCTCTGTCTATTTTCTGCTGGCCTTGTATTGCATGAGATTTTTATTGCACCATGATCTGAAAAAATGTATTTACTATTTCTGCCTTTTTGCATTTGATTTTGAGCTTTTTATGCCCTAATACACTATCAATTTTTATGTAGGTTCCATGAATTGCCAAGAAAAAAGTAAACTCCTTTGTGTCTTCATTCAATTTTCTCCAAAGATCTATCATCCCTAACCTTTCTAACATTCTGTTAACTTCCTTATTTATTTTGTGATTCAATTTATCTAGTTCTGATAGAGCAAGGTTGTGATCCTCCACTAGTATAGTTTTGCTGTTTATTTCTTCTTGCATCTCTCTTAACTTTTTCTCTAGGAATCTGGATGCTATATCACTTGGTGCCTATAATGAAGTAATATCATTACTTAATATATAGGCACCAATGTGTAGTATTGCTATTGCTTCATTATCTTTGGTATGGTACCCTTCTAATTAGATCTGTCTTTGATCTGAGATCAGGATTACTACCCCTGCTTTTTTTACTTCACCTGAAGCATAATAGATTCTGTTTCAGCCCTTTACCTTCATTCTGTATATATCACTATGTTTTAAATGTGTTTCTTGTAACCCACATATTGTAAGATTCTGGCTTTTAATCCAGTCTGCTATCCCCTTCTGTTTTATGGAAGGGTTCATCCCATTCACATTCACAGTTAAAATAAATAATTCTGTATTTCCTGCCATCTATTTTACCCTAAGTTATGCTTTTCTCTTTCCTTTCTGCCTTCCCTGCTCCCCAGTATTTTTCTTTTGATGACCACCTTCCTCTAATAGTCATCCTCCTTTAGAGTCCCTCCCCTTTTTATTTATTATTTTATATTATAATATATATAATATTTTATATTATTATTATAAATATCCCTCTAATACTTCTGTTTTCCATTCTAATAGTTTTTTCTTTTCTTTTTCCCTTTCCCCTCTCTCTTCACTATAAAGAGAGACAGGTTTCTCTGTGAAACCAGATATATCTGATATTGTCTCTTTGAGCAAATCTGAAGAGAGTAATATTCACACAATGCTCATTTCCCCCATGTCTTTCCCTCAGTTATTATAGATCTTCTTTGCCTCTTTGTGAGATGTAATTTCCCTTATTTTACCTCTTTTTCCCTCTTTTTCCAGTACGATCTCCTTTTCTACCTCTAGTTTCTTTTTTTCATATTATCATGATAAAATCAAATTTTACCTGCACTCTCTAAGTATACCCATAACAGAAATATAGTTCTCAAGAATTCTTTCCTTTTTAACTTTTTATGTTTCTCTTGAGTTTTATGTTTGGAGATTAAAAAATTTTATTCAGTTCTGGCTTTTTCATTAAGAAATAGGTGAATTCTCCAATTGATAAATGGCCGAAGGATATGAACAGACAATTTTCAGATGATGAAATTGAAACTATTTCCACTCATATGAAAGAGTGTTCCAAATCACTATTGATCAGAGAAATGCAAATTAAGACAACTCTGAGATACCACTACACACCTGTCAGATTGGCTAAGATGACAGGAAAAAATAATGATGAATGTTGGAGAAGATGCGGGAAAACTGGGATGCTGATGCATTGTTGGTGGAGTTGTGAATGAATCCAACCATTCTGGAGAGCAATCTGGAATTAAGCCCAAAAAGTTATCAAACTGTGCATACCCTTTGATCCAGCAGTACTACTACTGGGTTTACATCCCAAAGAGATACTAAAGAAGGGAAAGGGACCTGTATGTGCCAAAATGTTTGTGGCAGCCCTGTTTGTAGTGGCTAGAAACTGGAAAATGAATGGATGCCCATCAATTGGAGAATGGTTGGGTAATTTGTGGTATATGAATGTTATGGAATATTATTGTTCTGTAAGAAATGACCAGCAGGATGAATACAGAGAGGCTTGGAGAGACTTACATGAACGATACTAAGTGAAATGAGGAGAATCAAGAGGTCATTATATACTTCAACAATGATACTGTATGAGGATGTATTCTGATGGAAGTGGATTTCTTTGACAAAGAGATCTAACTCCCTTTCAATTGATCAAGGATGGACAGAAGCAGCTACACCCAAAGAAAGAACACTGGGAAATGAATGTAAACTGTTTGCATTTTTGTTTTTCTTCCCGGGTTATTTCTACCTTCTGAATCCAATTCTCCCTATGCAACAAGAGAACTCTTCAGTTTTGCACACATATATTGTATTAAGGATATACTGTGACATATTTAGGACTGCTTGCCATCTGGAGGAGAGGGTGGAAGGAGGGAGGGGAAAAGTCAGAACAGAAGTGAGTGCAAGGGATAATGTTGTAAAAAAAATTGCCCAGGCATGGGTTCTGTCAATAAAAAGTAATAATTATTAAAAAAGAAAAAGAAATAAGTGAAATCCATGTATATCATTGAAATGTCCATCTTCTTCCCTGAAAGATAAGGCTCATTTTATCTGAATAGCTTATTCTTGGCTGAAATCCAAGTTCCTTTGTCTTTCAGAATATCAAATTGCAGTCCCTTTGATCCATAAAGGTGGAAGCTTCTAGGTTCTGGGTAATCCTAATTGTGGCTCCTTGGTATTTAAATTGTTTCTTTCTGGCTGCTTGCAAGATCTTTTCCTTGGTGCAATAGTCCCAAAATTTAGCCCCAATATTCCTTGGGGGTTTCATTTTGGGGTCTTTTTCAGGAGGTGATTGGTGAATTCTTTCAATAGCTATTTTACCTTCTGATTCTAAGACATCAGGGCAGTTTTCCTTTATGATTTCCTGTAAGATGTCTAGGTTTTTTTTTTTCCCTCATGACTTTCAAGAAGTACAAAAATCCTTAGATTGTCTCTCCTAAATATATTTTCCAGATCAGTTTTTTTTCCCTATAAGATATTTCATATATTCTTCTATTTTTTCATTTTTTTGTTTGATTTTTGAAGTCTTATTGAATCATTCACTTCCATTTGTTTGATTCTAAATTTTAATGTATTATTTTTTTCAGTTACTTTTAGCTCCTTTTGTATTTGGCCAATTTAATTGTTTTGTTCATTGCATGTTTTCCTTTTCACAAATTTTGTTTTTCAATGAATTGGTATCTTTTTCATATTTATTTTGTAAGGTGCTATGTGTTTTTTCCATTTCATCAAATCTATTTTGTAAGGAGTTATATGCTTTTCCTATCCCTTCTTGCAATGATCTTATTTCCTTTCCCCATTTTTCTTCTAACTGTCTTTTAAGATTCTTTATGCAATCTTCCAAAAAAGCCTTGTGAAATGGGATCAGCTCATATCTCCCTGGAGGCTTCATTTGGAGTTGATTTGCCTTTCCTTTAGGAATCTCAGGATGTGAGATCTGTTCTTCTCTCTCGTCATAAAAGCTGTCTATGGTGAGAGTTCTTTTTGTTTTTTCTCATTTTTTTTAAAGGTTTGAGTTCTGCTCTTAATGAACAGGAGTGACAGCTGCTTTAGTTTTCCCTGGGACTGTTTTACCGCTTGATTTCTGGTGCTGAGCGAGATCTCAGCTGAGTACTGTGTTCTTCTGGGGCTCAGTAGTTTACAATTTGCCTTTTGTAGCAAATCTGCCAAACCACCTGCTTACAACCAGAACAGAGTAGCCTAAGTAGATTCCCAGATTGGGGGGGGGGGAGGGGAACAGACCCAACATGGTGGAGAAGGCACACACAACTTTCTAAGCTCCTCTCTTACCCTCACTATCAATATTATACTCAGCCTCAAAAATAGAGGCTGCTACAACTCATAAAAATTAGAAGTACAACAACTCACCAACTGAAGACAAGCTGGAATCTCGCCAGAAAATGTTTATCCTCAGGGGCCAGGGAGAAGATCAGCACAGGCAGGGAGAGAACTAGAGGCAAACCGAGTAGAACCCCAAACCGGAAGTGAAAGCACAGGTCACAGCACAAGCTCGCAGCCCCAACCTGTAATACGGGGCTTTTTCCTGGGACACTTGCAAACCTGCACAACAGGGGAGCACAGCCCAGGGCAGACTCTAATCTGCACAGTGGGGGGCTTGGCTTGGGGCAATAGAACTTTCACAGAACAATTTGCTTCCCAGCAGAGACTTCTGGGCAGAGACTACCTGTTGAAGCCAGGTTATTCCCTGGTCAGCTGCTAATACCCACAGCCCAACAAGGGGCTCTGGTCTGGGGCAGTGACACTTTCACCACTTCATCTCTTAGCCTTCATCTGCTAAACCTTCAACAATTGAAGCAGGCACAGGAACAGGGTGGACAGTCTACCCATTTCTAGCAGGCAATCTCGCTCATGCAGGAGCATCTGTAGATCTAGCTATTTTTTCACTTCATCTAGCAAGGATCTCATCCATCCTGGGAGCTATTAACTTTATTACATAGTGGACAGGGGTATGGGCTTCTTCCAGGGGGCACTTCCATAGCTTGGCCATGCTAAATCACCTCTGGTTAGGGGAGGGGGAAACCCTCACTCAAAGCACTCCCATACCTCCCTGCCTAAAGCCAGTTTACTGGCTTACTAAAGCTTTGCAGAGGAAGCTGGTAACCCCCTTGCCCTGAAGGCAGACCCAAAAAGCTTTAAAAAATGAGTAAAAAAATTAAAAGGGTTATCTATAGCTTCTATATAGAAAAAGAGCAGGTCTGCAACCCAGAATAGACTAATAGCAAACAGTCATCAGACAATACTCCAAAAGGGGAATGTTACCTGTCCCCTTTTACATAACGCTCTCATAGAAGAGACCATTAAAAGTCTCAAAAGAGAGTTAGAAGAAAAATGGGGAAAGGAAAGAGAAGCTTTGAAATATGAGTTGGAAAAGGGAAAAATTCCCATGAAGTGCAGGGAAACAGAATTTGTGAATTGGAAAAAGTAAAAAACAATCTTTGGAAAGTAAGATTTGTGAATTGGAAAAGACAAAGAACTCACAAGAAAGTAGGATCTGTGAATTGGAAAAAGAAAATAATTCACTAAAAAAAAAATTAGTGAAATGGAAAAAAAAATTCTATAGAGCAAAACAATTCATTTAAAAACTCAATTGGACATATACAGAAAGAAGTAAAAAAAGCTAATGAAGAAAATAATTCATTAAAAATCAGAACTGAACAAATAGAAACTAATGATTCATTGAGATAGCAAGAATCAGTCAAGTAAAACCAAAAAAAAAAAAATAATAATAATAATAATAAATTGGAAAAAATCATGAAATATCTACTTGGAAAAATGACAGACCTGGAAAATAGATCTAGGAGAGATAATCTGAGGATTATCAGACTTTCTGAAAATTATGGTGAAAAAAAGAGCCTAGATACTATTTTACAAGAAATCATCAAAGAGAACTGTCCAGAAGTAATAGAATCAGAAGGTAAAATAGACGTTGAAAGAATTCACCGAACACCTTTTGAAAAAGACCCTAAAATAAAAACTCCAAGGAATATTTTGGCCAAATTTCAGAACTTCAGATTAAGGAAAAAATATTATAAGCAGCAAGAAAAAAAAAACAATTTAAATACAAAGGTGCCACAATAAGGATCACCCAAGATCTGGCTGCCTCCACATTAAAGGATCGAAGGTCCTGGAATCTGATATTCTGAAAGGCAAAAGAACTTTGAATGCAGCCAAGAATAAACTACCAGCTAAACTGAGCATTTTCTTCCAGAGAAGAAGATGGACATTTAATGAAACATGAATCCCATTTGTTTCTAAGGAAAAAACCAGAACTAAACAAAAATTTTGATCTCCAACCATAGGACTCAAGAGATGCAGAAAAGGTAAAAGGAACTCTTGAGAATTGTATTTCTGTTGTGGATATACAAAAAGACTACATGTATCATTTGATTTTACTGATAAAACATAAAAAAGGGAAGTAGAAATGGAAAAGGGAAAATGTCAGAAAAGGGGGAAAAGGGGGATAAAAAGAGAGAAACTACATCCCACAAAGAGGCAAAGGAAACATCATATCTGAGGGAATTTAGAGAGGGGAAGAACACTATGTGAATCTTACTCACATCAGAGTTGATTCAAAGAGAAAATAATTGACATACTTATTTTAGAGAAAATCCTCTCTCACCTCATTAAAAAGGGGGAGAGGAAAAGGGAAAAGAAAAAAAATAACAAATGAAGGGTACAAGAAAGGGGAAGAGATTCAAAAGGGAGGAAGGAGGGATCCTAAAAAGGGTGAGTGGCTTGATACAAGTGGAGCACATAAGTCTAAAACTGGGAAAGAGGGTTGGGGGGGCAAGTAAAAGAAAAACATAATCTGGGGATAACAAGATGGCAGGAAATACAGAATTAGTATTTTAACCATAAATGCGAATGGGATGAACTCTCCCATAAAGTGGAGGCTGATAGCTGACTGGATCAAAAGTCAGAACCCTACAATATGTTGTTTACAGGAAACACATTTAAAGCAGGATGATACATACAGAGTAAAGGTAAAAGGCTGGAGCAGAATCTATTATGCTTCAGGTGAAGTAAAAAAAGCAGGGGTAGCCATCCTTATCTCAGATCAAGCAAATGCAAAAATTGATCTAATCAAAAGAGATAAGGAAGGAAACTATGTCTTGCTAAAGGGTAGCATAGACAATGAAGCAATAGCAATACTAAACATATATGCACTAAGTGGTATAGCACCTAACTTCCTAAAGGAGAAGTTAAGAGAGTTACAAGAAGAAACAGACAGCAAAACTGTAATAGTGGGAGATCACAACTTTGCACTCTCAGAATTAGACAAATCAAACCACAAAATAAATAAGAAAGAAATTAAAGAGCTAAATATAAGATTAGAAAAATTAGGTATGATAGATCTTTGGAGAAAACTGAATGGAGACAGAAAGAAATATAGTTTCTTCTCAGCAGTTCATGGAACCTGTTAAAAAACTGACCATATATGAGAACATAAAGACCTCAAAAATAAATGCAAGAAGGCAGAAATAGTAAATGCTTTCTTTTCAGATCACGAAGCAAGAAAAACTACATTCAACAAAAAGTTAGGGGTAAATAGACCAAAAAGTATTTGGAAACTAAACAATCTCATCTTAAAGAATAATTGGGTGAAGCAGCAAATTATAGACACAATTAATAATTTCATTCAAGATAATGACAATGATGAGACATCATACCAAAATTTGTGGGATTCAGCCAAAGTGATAATAGGAGGAAATTTTATATCCTTAGAGGCTTACTTGAATAAAATAGAGAAAGAGAAAATCAATGAATTGGGCTTGCAACTAAAAAAAACTAAAAAAAGACCAAATTAAAAACCCCCAATCAAATACTAAATTAGAAATTCTAAAATTAAAAGGAGACATTAATAATATTGAAAAAAAAACTATTGAACTAATAAATAAAACTAAGAGTTTGTTCTATGAAAAAACCAATAAAATAGATAAGCCTTTGGTAAATCTAGTTAGAAAAAGGAGGGAGGAAAATCAAATTAGTAGTTTTAAAAATGAAAAGGGAGAACTTTCCACCAATGAAGAGTAAATAAGAGCAATAATAAGGAGTTATTTTGCTCAACTTTATGCCAATAAATTTGATAACCTAAGTGAAATGGTTGACTACCTCCAAAAATATAGGCTTCCCAGATTAACAGAGGAGGAAGTAAATTGCTTGAATAGTCCCATTTCAGAAAAAGAAATAGAACAAGCTATTAATCAACTCCCTAAGAAAAAATCCCCAGGACCAGATGGATTTACATGTGAATTCTACCAAACATTTAAAGAACAATTGGCCCCAATACTATATAAATTATTTCATAAAATAGAGAATGAAGGAATCCTACCAAATTCCTTTTATGATACAGACATGGTACTGATACCTAAACCAGGTAAGTTGAAAACAGAGAAAAAAAAATTATAGACCAATCTCCCTAATGAATATTGATGCTAAAATCTTAAATAAGATATTAGCAAAAAAGACTACAGAAATTCATCCCCAGGACAATACACTATGATCAAGTAGGATTTATACCAGGAATGCAGGGCTGGTTCAATATTAGGAAAACTATCAGTATAATTGGCCATATTAACAACCAAATCAACAAAAACCATATGATCATCTCAATAGATGTAGAAAAAGCATTTGATAAAATCCAACATCCATTCCTATTAAAAACACTTGAGAGTACAGGAATAAATGCACAAATAATCAGCAATATCTATTTAAAACCATCAGTAAGTATCCTATATAATGGGGGAAAACTGCAACCATCCCCAATAAGATCAGGAGTGATACAAGGTGTCCCACTATCACCATTACTATTCAATATTGTATTAGAAATGCTAGTTTTGGCAATAAGAGTTGAGAAAGAGATTAAAGGAATTAGAGTAGGCAATGAGGAAACCAAATTATCATTCTTTGCTGATGATATGATGGTATACTTAGAAAACCCCAGAGATTCTACTAAAAAGTTATTAGAAATAATCCATAACTTTAGCAAAGTTGCAGGATACAAAATAAACCCACATAAATCATCAGCATTCTTATATATCACCAACAAAATCCAACAGTCAGAGTTACAAAGAGAAATTCTATTTAAAGTAACTACTGATAGTATAAAATACTTAGGAATCTATCTGCCAAGGGAAAATCAGAAACTTTATGAGCAAAACTACAAAACACTGTTCACACAAATCAAGACTGATCTAACCAATTCGAAAAATATTAAATGCTCCTGGATAGGGCAAGCAAATATAATAAAGATGACAATATTCCCTAAACTAATCTATTTATTTAGTGCTATATCAATAACTATATATACCAAAAAAACTATTTTAATGACCTAGAAAAAATAACAACAAAATTCATATGGAAAAACAAAAAATCAAGAATTTCAAGGAAATTAATTTTAAAAAAATCAAATGAAGGTGACCTAGCTGTACCAGATCTAAAATTATATTATAAAGCAGTACTTACCAAAATCATTTCATATTGGCTAAGGAAGAGATTAATTGATCAGTGGAATAGGTTAGGTTCAAAGGACAAAACAGTCAATAACTATAGCAATCTAGTGTTTGACATACCCAGAGACCCCAGCTTTTGGGATAAGAACTTACTGTTTGACAAAAAATGCTGGGAAAATTGGAAACTATTATTTCCAAGATAAGGTCAAAATGGGTTTATGACCTAAACATAAAGAATTAGATTATAAATAAATTAGAGGAACACAGGATAGTTTCCCTCTCAGACCTGTGGAAGAGGAAGGAATTTGTGACCAAAGAAGAACTAGAGATCATTATTGAACACAAAATAGAAAATTTTGGTTATATCAAACTGAAAAGTTTTTGTATAAACAAAACTAATGCAGACAAGATTAGAAGGGAAGCAATAAACTGGGAAAATATTTTTACAGTCAAAGGTTCTGATAAAGGACTCATTTCCAAAATATATAGAGAATTGACTCTAATTTATAAGAAATCAAGCCATTCTCCAATTGATAAATGGTCAAAGGATATGAACAGATAATTCTCAAATGAAGAAATTGAAATTATTTCTAGCCATATGAAAAGATGCTCCAAATCATTATTAATCAGAGAAATGCAAATTAAGACAACTCTGAGATACCACTACACACCTGTCAGACTGGCTAGAATGACAGGGAAAGATAATATGGAATGTTGGAGGGGATGTGGGAAAACAGGGACACTAATACATTGTTGGTGGAATTGTGAATACATCCAACCATTCTGGAGAGCAATTTGGAACTATGCTCAAAAAGTTATCAAACTGTGCATACCCTTTGATCCAGCAGTGTTACTACTGGGCTTATATCCCAAAGAGATCATAAAGAAGGGAAAGGGATCTGTATGTGCACGAATGTTTGTGGCAGCCCTCTTTGTAGTGGCCAGAAACTGGAAACTGAGTAGATGTCCATCAATTGGAGAATGGCTGAATAAATTGTGGTATATGAATATTATGGAATATTATTGTTCGGTAAGAAATGACCAACAGGATGATTTCAGAAAGGCCTGGAGAGACTTATGCGAACTGATGCTGAGTGAAACAAGTAGGGCCAGGAGATCATTATATACTTCAACAACAATACTATATGGTGATCAATTCTTATGGACCTGGCCATCTTCAGCAATGAGATGAACCAAATCAGTTCCAATGGAGCAGTATTGAACTGAACCAGCTACGCCTTGCATTGAATTTCCAATCCCTATATTTTTGCCTGCCGGCATTTTGGATTTCCTTCACAAGCTAATTGTATAATATTTCAGAGTCTGATTCTTTTTGTACAGCAAAATAATGCTTTGGTCATGTATACTTATTGTGTATCTAATTTGTACTTTAATATATTTAACATCTACTGGTCATCCTGCCATCTAGGGGAGGGAGTTGGGGGAAGGAGGGGAAAAATTGGAACAAAAGGTTCTGCCATTGTCAATGCTGTAAAATTACCCATACATATAACTTGTAAATAAAAAGCTATTAAAAATTAAAAAAAAAAACAGAAGATTCCCAGGTGGGTGGCAACTGCAATGGTATGAATCCCCATCCAGCTCCTTGCCTCTTTCTCCATGTTCTATGTTCTGGGCTCTGCAGACTGTCCCCCTACCTGTTTAAAACAGACCTGTTCTGAAGTTTTTCCAAGGTAACTTCTTCTGGAAATGTGTTGTACTCCAAATATTTGTGGGTTCTTTGACTCTAAAACCAGTTTAAAAGCTTAATCTATTGTTGGTTTGAGAGAAGGTCAGAGGTGGTCACAGTTAATTATGTCTCCTCTCCACCATCTTGACTCTGCCTTTCACGGTTTTTTGAAAGATAATCCATCCAATCAGCAGAGGTCCTTACTCCAAATATGAGTTTTGAACTACTTTGTTTCTTCTTCAGGACCAAAATCTCTGAAAGCCTATCTGCTATTTGAGTTAGGGTGAATAAGTTCCTTCCAATTTCCTTTTAATCTTGCTTCTGTTGGTTTTGTTTGTGCAAAACCTTTTTAATATAATATAATCAAAATTGTCTGTTTTGGCTTTTGTAATGTTCACTAGTTTTTTGGTCACAAGAGATCATTGATACTGACATATTCTTTCTATCATTGAGAAAAATGTGACCCAAACATATTGAAGATGAGATAGCTAGTTAGATAGGACTAGCAACCAGTTTCTAATTGTGAGTTTCTCATTTTGACATATTTCCTTATTTCTTAAGTTTGTACTAAGTCCTTCTTTTACTTCAAAATTGACTTCTTTCTCATGCTGATGGCTCCATAGTCTTTCTTTTCTCTTTTCATATATTTTTTCCTCTATCATAAACTTACTAATACCAACCTGCATTCTTTTACCAACCCACCCTTTCCTTTTCTTATTTAATTCAACTATTCCTGGATGATTCATTCATTTTGTTTTCACTTTCCAGCTTATTTCAGTTTTCAATTGGCTTAACTGGTTAGATTCATCACCAATGTAATTAATCAAGAGGTAATTAGTTCTTTCTACTTTAGACTTTGAGAATTAATTCTTTACCTATATTTGCTGATGTAAAAATGTATTTTATTGAGATCAAGAATATTTGTGTGGATTCAAAAATCAATCAAGATTGCGAAACAATTCAAATCCTTGTCTACTGGTCTGGGGACGCTATTATGTTTCACTAAATATAATTAAACTGGTACATTAACTTCTTTCTTCTTTTATTGTTCTTGATTATGTTACTCACTTTGAGTTTAGGCTAAACTATGATTATATAGTGCCTGCTTCTTTGAGCATGTTCTTCTTCCTTTTTTGAATGTCAGTACAACTGATATATACAAATATTGTCCCTAGATACAGAATTAAGGCCAAATATTGCCTCTATTTACTTAAGTTGTAATGCAAACAAATAGAAAAAAATTTAAAAATACCCAAAATTTTAGTTTTAATAATCTACAAAATAAAGTATTAAAGATTGAATCAATGAATCAATTATTTATTAAATGTCTATTATTGGCCAGTCACTTTGAGGCATGGGGTACTAGAAATAATAGATTTAGAAATGTGTTGACCTTAAAAAACTTATATTGGATCCATATTCATTAAATATGTTGTTTCTAGGCTCAAATCTACTTTTTTGTCTCTATCACTAAGGAAAGAGAAGAAAAATCTTTATTTAATTCACTCAATATTTTTCATAAATCTAAATGATAAAAGTAAAAAATGCTAAAAGGGGGACTTTTTGTCTATTCCCACATATCTGTAAACAGTGGAGACCAGAGTTCCTTTGATACTCACTTAACTCTCTCAGAATACACTGATAAAAATTTGCTATTAAGAAGACAAAGAATATATTACATTTCTTAAGATTAAGCTATATGAATCTGTGATTGTTTCATTGCTGATCCATATTTAAAGTCAATTATAAATTGATTACATTGTTAAAATGACTGGCATCAATATAAATGTAGAGTCCATGTGTGCTAGTTAAAATGTATTTCAAATTGGTAAATTTTCTTTAAAATGGCAAAATTTTTTAATACATTCAGGATTCCAAATGAATAAGAAAATGTTCATTTGAAAGCTGAATAGTAAACAGCAAAAACTGTATAATTCTAAACAAGATATTCAAATAGCTCTAGTACTTGCTTGATATAAAAGCAATAAATATGCTTCTGAAAATATACAATTAATCATAGATTCAAGGACTATTAAAACTGTAAAGTACCTTAGAACTAATTTACTCACCAACCTCTATGAGTTCCTTTTTTTGGTGGGGGGAAGGAATGAAGAACCTGAAAATCAGAGATGAAGAATAATTTCCCAAAGCTCATCCAAATAACATTCAGAGGTATCAAATTTAGATAACTTGACTGGTCTCTCTATTACAATAAGGTTCTTCATCTTTGTCTGCATCTGTGTAATTGAGGGGGGGATTTTTGCTATATATATTTAAGATAAACTGATCAGTATGCTGTTTTTAAAATAAAAATTAGTTACTGTGATTTAACTATTTTTAAACTATAGTTTTTTAAATATTATATCCAATGTGTGGAAAAAATTGCATTTGAAGTCATGACTTCCAATAACTAACTACATCACTGATACCAATAATACAAAATTTTATTGCATTTAAAACATGTAAAACTTATTGAGCAAAAATATATATAGTAGCACTTTTCAGTGTAGCAAAGTATTAGAAATTGAAGAGATGACTCATCAGTTGGGGAATGGCTAAGCAAACTGTGGTCTATGAATGTAATGGATTACTTTAAGTAAATAGGAAATGATAAGCAAGCAGATTTCAGGAAATCCTGGAAAGACAAACTGATGCAAAGTTAAATAATCAGGACCACAGCATCAGTAACATTTTATGATTTTCGATTATGAATGACTCAGCTCTTCTCAACAGCACGATGATCCAAGACAAGTAGAAAATACTCAAACAATAGAAAATTCTGTACATATCCAAAGAACTGATGGATTCTGAATATATAGCAGAGCATATATTTTTCACTCGCTTTATTTTTTGTGTTTTTCTTTTCATTTTGTTCTTCTCTCCAAACTGTGACAAATATGGAAATATATTTTATGTAATTGCTCATATATGATCTAAATCAAATTTTCAGGAGAGAGAAGAGGAAGGAGTATTGGAGAGAGAGAGACAGGGAGAAAATTTTGGAACTCAAAATCTTGTAAAAATGAAAGCTAAAAATTGTCTTGACCAGGAAAAGAAAATGATGAATGTTGAAGGGGATATCAGAAAATTGGGACACTAATACATTGTTAATGGAATTGTGAATGGATCCAGCCATTCTGGAGAGCAATTTGGGACCTTGCTCAAAGAGTTATCAAACTGTGCACACTCTTTGACCCAGCAATCTTTCTACCGGGCTTATATCCCAGAGAGATAGTAAAGGAGGGAAAGGGATCCACATGAGCAAAAATGTTTGTGGCAGCCTTTTTTGTAGTGGCACGAAACAGGAAACTGAGTGGATGCCTATCAGTTGGAGAATGGCTAAACAAGTAATGGTATATGACTGATATGGAATATTATTGTTCTATAAGAAAAAATCAGCAGGATGATTTTAGAGAGGGCTGGGGAGGCTTACATGAATTGATGCTAAATGAGATGAGCAGAACCAGGAGATCATTTTACAGGGCCATAACAAAATTATATGATGATCAATTTTGATGGATGAGGCTCTTTCTAACAATGAGATGATTCAGATCAGTTCCAATAATCTTGTGATGAAGAGAGCCATCTACATCCAGAAAGAGGAATGTGATAACTCAGTGTGAATCACAACATAGCATTTTCACTCTTTCTGTTATTGCTTGCTTCCATTTTCTTTCTCATTTTTTTTTCCTTCTTGATCTGATTTTTCTTGTGCAGCAAGATTACTGTATAAATATGTATACATATATTGGATTTAACATATATGTATTGGATTGCCTGTCATCTAGGGGAGGAGGTAGAGGGAAAAAGGGAAAAATTTGGAACACAAGGTTTCGCAAGGGTCAATTTTGAAAAATTACCCATGCATATATTTTGTAAATAAAATAATAAAAAATGAAAAAGTGAATAAACATTCACAAAATGAAAAAAAATTGTCTTGACCTATTACAATTGGGAAAATAAAATAATATTAAAACATAATAAACACAATCTGACTCTAGTTTATTTTTGCTGATTAATTATACATTATTCTTTATGGATGCTATTGCCCATCCAAAATGATGCACTTGCTTCTCCTCATATGCAAGATTCCAATTCCTGACTTGGGTATTTATGCAAGTTTTTCTTCTATCCCACTACTTGCCATGTAATCAGGATTCTTCTCGAATTTTTAGAATCCTTAATTTCCTTCAGAGTTCAACTTTAGTGTCAAAACTTGAAGGAGTCCTCAAACTACAGCCCGCGGGCCAGATGTGGCAGCTGAGGACTATTATCCCCCTCACCCAGGGCTATGAAGTTTCTTTATTTAAAGGCCCACAAAACAAAGTTTTTGTTTTTACTATAGTCGGGCCTCCAAGAGTCTGAGGGACATGAACTGGCCCCCTACTTAAAAAGTTTGAGGACCCCTATGGTATCAGGGCTTATCTGATATTCTATATTATTAATACTGCCAATCTATTTTCCTTTTTTAAACTTGGTATTTATGAATTTGTTTTTCACTGTTTTCCTGATAGATTGTAAGTTCTTTGAGATAAAAGTGTCCTTCTAATTTTTATACTTATATTTACAGTACCTGGAATATAATTGGCAAGATACATTTTTGAGAGGAAAGATTATAAATGGTTTTCTTTTCTTCAAATTTTAAACATTTTTATTGAATATTTTGAGTTCCAATGTCTACCCTTCCTTCCTTCATTACTCTTCACCCCAAGACGGTAATTATATATATCATATATAATTATATATGCATATATATAAAATTTACTTGCATAGTTATATAAACCATTTTCACATTAGTCATTTTATTCAAAACGATTTAAATAACATAACAATGAAAGAAGAAAATAGCACAATATATTTTATATTCAATTAATATATTCTTTCTCTGGATATAGATGCTTCCTTTGGGATTATGTTGGATCATTATACTGTTTAGAATAGCTAAATCATTCACAGTTCTTCATCAAATATTCCCTTGGTTCTTTTCACTTCACTATGCATCAGTTTATGTAAGTTTTTCCATGTTTTTTTCTGAAATCATTCTGCTTGTCATTCCTCATAAGACAATAATATTCTATTACAATCATCTAGTGTAGTGTGTTTAGCAATTCCCTAATGGTTGGATATACCTTTGATTTCTAATTCCCAGCCATCACTAAAAAAGACCTACTTTAAATATTTTTTATCGAATTAGTTCCCCCCCCCTTTTCTTGGATGATTGTGGAATATAGACTTAGTAGTGAAATTGCTAAATAAAAGGATAACCACAGTTTTACAACCTTTTGGGCATAGTTCCAAATTGCTCTCCAGAATGGTTGGATCAGTTGACAACTCCACAAATGGGAATTTTTAAATTGATTCATCCCTTCTAATTTTCAATCTAATCCTCTTATTCCAATTTTAAAAATTATTCTGTTGGAGATATAAATCAATGCCAAGTTATTTAGAAATTCTCTTTAATCCCAGGATCAATAGTTCTGCTTAAAAAATAATATTGCAGTTGAATGGAATGCATCTACCTCATGAATATAATTCATTTATTCTTCAATTGTAGCTTTCTACAATTCTTTGAAAATTAGCCATATTTTGTTTGAGCCTTCTAGCTTATACTATGATATTTTAACGTTTTTGGCATTCACCTCAGGATTTGTTCTGGATTTTCTCAATGGAAAGCAAGGTATAGTGCCTCAATAGAACAATTTCTGGCTAACAGATTCGGCCTGGTGTAAAATTAAGAAGTTGGCCTTTGCTCCATTCCTACTCACTATAGAAAACCACATCAGTTGTTACAGAGCATCCCATAACTGTGTTTCCAACAAAGATTACACTGATATTTTTGTCCAGCCACATGTCCTGCAGGGCTGTTCTGTGGTCTTCCGATCAGTAAAAATGTAATAACATTTTCACATAGTCAATATTTAATTCTGTAAATGCAACTGGTAGTTGTAATCTAGGTTATTAACCACACAGTGATTTATGATGGAGGGCAGACAGTGGAGGGGAATAGAGCAGTAGGAAGGTCCTCTGGTGACAATAAAAAGGTTATAAATTTCATAGCTCTGCCTGAGAAATGTATTTATATCCTATATTAAGAATAGCTTTTTATAAATTTTAATGATCCATGTTATTAATGGTGCTGTCATCATTACTGCCTATGTGAGACTACAGTCCTTGTGTTTTTTTCCCCTTTTACTTTTTCATCAGCTGAAGGTCTTAGGGGTGGGGAGGGGAGGAAGGAAGTCTTATTAGCCATATGCTAGGGGAAAAATCTTTAAGAGTAATAAGCCTACCTTTGTTGCACTGTATTGAAAAGGCTGAAAGAAGTAGTTTGCATAAAGTTTTATGGGAAAGGCAAAGGTCAGACTAATTGGAGAGGAAACAATTGGTGCTCTATCATGTTTACAAAGGCTAAGTCAATATGTACAAATTAAAACAGAGCTATATCAAAAAGAGGAATTATACAAGGAAAGTGTTCTCTTTCAATCCCTTTCTATCTTTACATATGATAAGTGTAGAATGGTCTTTGGCTACCTATCTCTGCACACATATTATATTCACCCACTCCATGTTGTAGCTGAAAATTAATTCACTCATCCTTTTTTTTTCCCTTTAACTTCACTTTCAGATATTCTTTTGTCACATTACTATAGTTCATAAAAATAGTACTATTTTAAAACAACTTTTCAAAAAACAGATGTTTAAAAAGCAATTCTAAAAGAAATTTGAATAATGGTCCAGAAGACTTTTCCAAGAATGTAATCAAGTATAAAGTTGGACGTAATCCAGTAGAATGTTGGATTTGTTTGTTTGTTTGTTTTTGTTTATTTTTTTCTGTAGGAATCCAGTTGGTACTACCTCCATGCTGAGCATTTTACTGAAGTAGCTTTGCATGGTCATGGACTATTAAAAATCCTCTGTATTTTTCCTTCAATAAGAAATTGGTCTATAGTGGAATTATTTATATTCAGTCTGAACTCAAAACTACATATAATGTTAGAGCCAAAATGGATTTCAGAGGTTATCTAATACAACCCCAACAATGGACAGATTGAGTTCTAGAAAGATTAATGAATATAACAAAGGTCACACAGCAACCAAGTTGGAAATTAAATTGCAATCTTTACTTTCCAATGTAATAAAACATAAATTTCCCCATTGATATAGTAACACTGATTCAAATTGATTAGAATTTTGACCTGTTTTTTTTAGATCATTTTTCTATTTTCATTATATCAATATTTTTCTTCATTCAAACTTCACTGAGGGCTAATAAAGTCCCATTTTAGAGGAGGGATATTTCAGAATTAGTGTTCAGTTAGAAAAGTATTATTATGGTCAGCAAAATCAATCGAATTCAATTCAACAAACCTTTATTAAGTCTCTGTTAGAGGATGATTTCAGAAAGGCCTGGAAAGACTTACACGAACTGATGCTGAGTGAAACTAGCAGGGCCAGGAGATAATTATATACTTCAACAATACTATATGATAATCAATTCTGATGGACCTGGCCATCTTCAGCAATGAGATGAACCAAATCAGTTCCAATAGAGCAGTAATGAACTGAACTAGCTACACCCAGAGAAAGAACTCTGGGAGACGACTAAGAACATTACATTGAATCCCCAATCCCTATATTTTTGCCTGCTGGCATTTTGGATTTCCTACACAGGCTAATTGTACAATATTTCAGAGTCCAATTCTTTTTGTACAGCAAAATAACGCTTTGGTCATGTATACTTATTTTGTATTTAATGTATACTTTAATATATTTAATATCTACTGGTCATCCTGCCATCTAGGGGAGGGGATGGGAGGAAGGAGGGGAAAAATTTGGAACAAAAAGTTTGGCAATTGTCAATGTAGTAAAATTACCCATGCATATAACTTGTAAACAAAAAGCTATTTTAAAAAAGTCTCTGTTAGAACCAGTTTGAGGCATGTCCATCAAGGCTTTTCCGTAGAATCCAGGAACAAATCATCTATCTTCATGAATCATCAACACTATAGTGTAAGAGAACTAGATCACATTACCTAGAAGAAGTCACTTGAACACCATAACAACAGATCCATTGCCCCTCATAATTCAGTGATTCCTCTCCCAATCATATCCACAAAGTGCCATCATGATATTTCTAAAAGCTTGACATTTCACATTTTTAACAAAACTTATGGAAAAAATGGGTCACTTTATTGAAGAAAGGCCATTCCATTTCTCTATAAGTGCACATGTTTGTGTTATACCCTGTTTTGCTACTGTCACCTTTCCCACCCTAAACCTATTAGAATCATTCTGGTCCCACTATTTTTCTTCCCTTTCTCTTCTCCCCCACAATCTATTTTCATCCTAAAAATGATTGTACCCTTGAAACATGTGTTGTTTTCTTCTTTAAAATATAATGGTTCTCTCTGAGCAGGTTTCTTGGGGAGGTTTTCTGGAGGCAGCCTTATTTTTGGTTCAGAGTTATAACCACTTCAAATACAGCCAGCTGATGATACAAATATTGTCTCTTTCCTTGGGCCCCGGGGAGCTTTCTTAGAGGCCTATCTTTCAGTGGACAAGAGAAGGAGGAGAGCCTGCCACCACAGTGGTGTGAGATGGGATGAATGAATCTGGCTCTGCCTCCGAGAGTGGGCTTCTTCTGAACAGACTGATGCTCCCCTCTCAACCTTTCCAACTGAACTAATTCCCTGAAACTCTAAGAGCATCTTTATATATGATCTCCCAAAGGTTGACTCCTCTTCTGAGAGTGGGATTGTGGGTTTCTGGCTTGTGAATCTCATACTGAATACTGACTGAATAATCTCCCAAAAGTGTGAACTCCAATGAGTACTTAAAAATATTAGTGAGCGAGAGAATTTGCTAAGTACCATGCTAAATTAGGCAACTGACTTATCACCTTGTAAGGATTCTAACAGAAACATTCTATTGCTCTATCCCAAATAAAAAGTTCCTAGTTCATTTATGTAGACATGTTAGCTTCTTAGAATTCAATCCTTAGAATGAAATAATTTCTGTTTCCAGAAAGCTCACATTCTACTGGGAAGATAGATGTGTTTGTATGTAGAGAGGGAAATTATTTCCCTACTATAATCGCCAGCTACCCCTTTATACTACTTTTCTCCTTCTCAGTTAAATTCTTGGGAGGAAAAAGCCTTCAACTTCTCCAAATCCTTTGCAATATGACCTCTCAGTATATCTCTTACTGAGTCTTTCTTCAAAAACTATCAGTAACCTGGAATATTATTGTTTTCTGGAAAATGATCCTCTGTGCTCTACCTACATGCCTGTCTGTGCCTGCACCTGGTCTGGCCTCCTCCATGCCTGCATGCAATCAAAACAGACCTTTTCTGAAGATCTTTGAGATAATCTTCTGTTGTAATGTATTGTACTCCCAATATTCATGTATTCTGATAGTCTAGCACTAATTTTAGAGGCTGAATTTCATGAATAGTTTGAGGGTAGTAGAGGAGCTCAGAATGAAACCTGTGTCCTCTCTGCCATCTTGACTCCACCCCCCCAAGGTTCTGGTTTTTAATTCATTCTGCTATCCACTCCCCTTTTATGGAAGAAAATGTACCATTCACATTCAGTTATGATTACTAACTCTGTATTTTCCTCCAACCTATTTTTTCCATTTATTCATTTCTCTCTCCTTCCACTCTTTCTCTCCTCACCAGTGCTTTGTTTCTGATCCCCATTTCCCTTAATCCACTTTTCCTTATATAAGACTCATCCTTTCTTATCTCCCTTCTTTGTATCAAACCTCCCTCTTTCCTTTTATTCTCTTTCTCTCCTACTTACCTATAAAACATTAAATTTCTTCACCCAACAATGTGTGTATATCATTCCCTCTTTGAAACAAATCTGATGAGAGTAATGCTCAAACAATGCTCATCTCCCTTCATTCTTTCCTTGTACTGGAAAAGAGCTTTGGTCCCTCTTCTTGTGATGTAATTTACCTCCATTTTACCTTCCCTTTCCTCTTTTGCCAGTACAATCTTTCTTTCTCTTCTAATTTTTTTAACATCATTATATCAAAGTCAATTGATACCCACACATTTTGTGTATAAATGTTTTTCTAATAGATCTAACAAAGACATAGTTCTCAAGAATTCCAAGTATCATCTTCCAGTGTAGAAATGTAAATATTTTGACCTTAAAAAACATTTTTTTTCCTTTCCTGTTTACCTTTGTTATTTGAAGATCAAATTTTCATTTTAGTTCTGTTTTTTTAAAATCAGAAACTGTTGGAATCCTTACTAACTGCTAACTAATTAGAGTTGATCTAATCTTACAAGAAGATGTTTTGGGCAGAACCTGAAACAAGGTACTAAGTAGAACTAATTAATACAAGGCTTGTGTTCACACCTTTACTCATTGGAGTCCACAAGTATGCTAGCTTCACAAAGTACACTTTCTAACTTCAAGGGAGTCCACACCTCCCTTAAAGCTCGTTGGGCCAGAGAGCACTATGGGAGAAAACCCATAATCCAATTCTCTCAGAAGAGTCAGATAAAAGGCCAGCGATGAGGGATCTATGGCAGAATACATTATTTCCTCTTGGCTGGCTGGTCGCAGAAGAAAGTTCAGCTGGACTCGAGAGGAGCGACTCTGGTGGCAGACGAAGGGTTTTCAGAGGATAAAGCTACGAGTGGAGAGTTCAGTGGACAACCAGATTCATCTTCATCTCACACCACTGTAGTTGGTGGCTGGGCTCCCCAGAAGGAGTCAAGAGAGACATTCCATCTCTATGTTGGTTGGAGACAGAAGAAAGCAGAGGCAGAGGCTGAAGGACCAGACCTTTGGATTTAAAGACATTCGGAGAGAGCTCTTGGAACCAAGCAGAGAGATAGGCCTCTAAGCTAACTGGGCTATATTGAACCAAGCAGAGAGATAGGCCTCTAAGCTAACCGGGCTATATTGGAGATAATAAAAGATCTGAACTTTTATCACCTGGCTGCATTTTGAGAAGAAAAAGCTCACCCCATTTTGGCACCCGAACAAAAGAAAGGGGGAGGGGCAATGTTAGAGTTCAAATGTTGGAGTTCTTGTTCTTCTCAAAGCACAGCTGATTTAGAGGCTTAGAGCCCTTCAGATGTCTCCAAATCCAAAGGCTCTGTTCTTCAGCCTCTGCCTCTGCTTTCTTCTGTCTCCAACCAACACAGAGATGGAATGTCTCTCTTGACTCCTTCTGGGGAGCCCAGCCACCAACTACAGTGGTGTTAGATGAAGATGAATCTGGTTGTCCACTGAACTCTCCACTCGTAGCTTTATCCTCTGAAAACCCTTCGTCTGCCACCAGAGTCGCTCCTCTCGAGTCCAGCTGAACTTTCTTCTGCGACCAGCCAGCCAAGAGGAAATAATGTGTTCTGCCATAGATCCCTCATCGCTGGCCTTTTATCTGACTCTTCTGAGAGAATTGGATTATGGGTTTTCTCCCATAGTGCTCTCTGGCCCAACGAGCTTTAAGGGAGGTGTGGACTCCCTTGAAGTTAGAAAGTGTACTTTGTGAAGCTAGCATACTTGTGGACTCCAATGAGTAAAGGTGTGAACACAAGCCTTGTATTAATTAGTTCTACTTAGTACCTTGTTTCAGGTTCTGCCCAAAACATCTTCTTGTAAGATTAGATCAACTCTAATTAGTTAGCAGTTAGTAAGGATTCCAACAAGAAACCATTGAAAATACCATATTTCACTGAATGTTCATATTTTCCCTGAAAGACAGTGTTCATTTTCGCTGGGTAGTTGATTTTTGTTTGTTGCCCAAGTTTCTTTGCCTTGCAGAATATCATTTTTGAGTTCCTCCAATACTTTAATGTGGAAGTATGTTAGATAATCTTGACTGTGGATCTTCAAGATTTGATTTGTTTTTTCCTGACATCTTTGCAGTATTTTCACCTTGTCCTAATACTTATGAAATTTGGCTACAATATTTTTTGGAGTTTTCATTTTGGGGTCTCTTACAGAAAATCAGTAACTTCAATGACTATTTTATCTTCTGATTCTAGGATATCAGTGCACTTTTCCTTGATGATTTCTTAAAAGATAGTGCCAGGCTTTATTATTATTATGGATTTCAGGTGGTCCAAACATTCTTAGATTATCTCTCCTGGATCTGTTTTCTAGATTAATTGTTTTTCCAATTAAGATATTTAAATTTTTTACTTTTTAATTTTTAAAAATTTTGTTTGACTGATTATTGATGTCTTATGGAGTCGTTTGCTTTCATTTATTCAGTTCTAATTTTTAATGAATTGTTTTCTTAACTTTATTTTTTTCCCATTTGCTCAATTCAACTTTTAAAGGAGTTATTTTGGTCTGTGGAATTTTTTTTCTATTTTGTCAAATCTATTCTTCACTTAAATTTTATGTCTCATTATTTATCCCATTTTTCTTTTACTTCCCTTAATAGATTTTTAAAAATATTTTGTAAGCACTTCCAAGATAGCCTTTTGAGTTTGACATCAATTCAAAATCCCTCTGGAGGCTTTACATGTAGGCATTTTGCCATTGCTGTCCTCTTCTGGTTTTTGTAATGATCTTTCTGTTCACCATAGTAGCTTTCTATGATCAGTTTTCTTTTTTTGTTTTTTTTTTTATTCTTTTTAAAAGTTGAGGTCTTCTATAAGTATACAGGGGAACTGTCCCAAGATTCCTTTAGAGGAGGACAAAGAGTCTCATTGGCTTTCCATACTGGGGCCAGAGGAGCTACCTGCTTTTGCCCTGTACTAGATTGGCCTGATCTAATCCTGACTGTTGTGACAGGAATTAGGGGTTTATAATTTGCTTTCTATATCTGGTTTGAGGTCTCCCACCTGGACTGCTGACCTACTTTTTTAGTGAGTAGAAATAAGGGGGTATCTGTTGCTGGTCTCTGCTTTGGGTAAGTTTCCTACTAATTGCTGCACCTGTGCTACAAACACTTCCCTTTTACCCAAGTTAGATAGATCTTCCTGAAGTTTTTCCAAGATATCTTAAGCTAAAAAATTGTTTCACTCATGTTTTTATGGGTTCTGTTACTCTAGAATCTGTTTAGAGGCTTGAGTTAGAGTTGTTTTTGAGGGAAACAGGGAAACTTCAGTCAACTCCTTGGCTTCTTTCTGCCATCTTGACTTCATCCTCTTGATCAAAATAGATGTTCTGAACTATTGTTCTCTTTTGAGTTTGTATCTTGATCTTCCCTGTTACCACAATAACTTTCTATGGTCAGATTCTTTTTTTTTTATTGTTTGGATATGATTTTTTTCAGCCTTTTCCTTCTTTTAAATTTGAACTTTGCTCTTAGTGTCAGGTTTCATGTGCCAGGGGCAACAGGGCTTGTTTATCTGGTGCTGCAGTGATGTTGCCTTGAAGGCCATGGATGACTTTTCTATCTAGTGTTATATTGCAGACTACTATGGTGGTGGGGCTGGTAGTGCTAGAGGCCTTAGAAATCTGGGAGTTTACCTGGAACTGAGCCAGGAATCTAGTACTGATGTCAGGTATGTGATGAAGAAAATGGGTATATCTGAAGCACATAGTGGTCTGATCACTAGTGGCTGCCTCTTTACTCAGGGGTATGCTGAAATATGTGAAGATTCTCTGAATTGAAGTCTGAAGGGATACCTGGTGCTGGTGTTTTCCTGCTCTATTGTACTAGGAAATAGAATCTATTCAGATGACTTGCTGGAATATACTCTCCTTTTACTTTAGTGAAAGAGGACCTTTTCTGTTGATCATCCATGTTCTTTTGTTCCAGGATTTGGTTTGGGACATGCTCTTGATAGTTATTTGGAGGTGAATGTGGGTAAGAAAAGACAGTTTCCTGCTTATTCCACCATCTTGGCTTCCAGAAGTCTTTTCTTGATTTGTTTTATGAACCAGATTGAGGCTTAAGTTCCCAAAATTTAGAGATTTCAATTTAGGAAAAAATATTGGACTTAACCCTCAAATTATCTGGAATCATAAATTCCAGTCTCGACTTATTTACTAAATAATGATGTAATTTCACCAAAAAATCTCAGAATTGAAATGGTGTATGTCATTTAGTATACTACATTTGAACTTTATAATTCATTTAGAACTATAACCTCCTCTACAATTTCCATGTTATTTGGTTAGCCAGTTGCAGTTTGAAGATCTGGGACCTGAGTTCAAATTATGTCTCAAGAATTTATTACCTATATGATTTTCGATGAGCATTTCACCTCCCTGGGCCTTGGTTTCTTATCTGCCAAATGCAATTACTGGATGAGATGGAATCTGAAGTCCTTCAAAGTCTAAATCTAATTGATGGAGAACTCACTATTAATAAAATGCTCTTTTTTGCTTTTGAATATGCTTAACTGTTATGAAGCTTTCAATTTATGTTGATCCTAAATACATTTCTTTTCAACTTATTTTCATTGCTCCTGTTTATTATCATTATAACAAAGCTGAGTATGATTCTCCTCCTTGGTAACTTCTCACATATATTAGGACAGCAATGATTTCCCTCCTCGTTTCATTTCCATCTCCATATTTCTTTTTCTAGTTATTTTAAATGGTCCTTATATGGAATGGTTCTCATTCGACTTATCTTTGTCTTACTTATCTTGATGTGTTTTTATTTGTTAATATCACTTTTAAATATAAGAATCAAACAGAGTAGCCAGAAGTGGTCTGATTAAGGTCTTGTATAATGAGACTATGATCTCCCTTAAAGATGCTTCTATTAATGGAGTCTAATATCATTTGATTTGTTTACCTACCCATACCTCCTCATATTGTAATCATGAAGTTAATATTTTAAACTAATGTGAAACTTTCTATTTCTCCTTGTCAAATGTCATCTTAGCATTACTGCATTATCTTACCTGCACATATCTTTAACATAAAAATCCTGTTGTGCAATGTGTAAGTGACATTTTATGGCCAATCCTTCTAATCATTTATACAATTCCAAATCTATTTAATTCTCTTATTATCTAGAATATATCTTCCAGATGATGATTTTTTTCCCACAAGAGAGATTATGTACAACCCTTTGTTAATTTCATTGCATAAAAAAATTAGCAATGTAGATTACAAAAGAAATAATTATATTAATCTGGTTTGACCTAGTGCTGAGGAACCTTTGATGGCTCTTGGTGATTACCATTTCCTTTTCTCTATGCTCAACATCTATTGTTGTAACAAAACAATATTTATTTTTCCAGGAATAAAACTTAAGTTTGCTGGACCTTTTCTCTAAGGCTAAATTTACCAATAGCAAAGGCTGTATAATCAAATGCACTAATTCTTTCAATACCCTAGATGGACCTTCTCAATTCTAATAATTTCAGTGTAGTGAACATAGCTCTGCAGTATGCAATTATTCTTCATAAAAAAGGTTTCAAGTCAATCAAATTCTCTCAGTTTCCACATCTTCAAAAATTGGACTATGCAATCTTTAAAATTCCTTTGCGATTGCACATTGTTTAATTCTATGTTACTATTTGGGATTTCTAGATTATAAAAAATTGGGGCATAAAACACACTTAAAATTAATCTATCTTCTGGAAATAGTAGAGAATATTCAGAATTTAGACTTAGTAATCTCAGTGGAGGGAACATATAAAAAACAGTTCTTTGGAAGTAAAATTAAGAGAATGCCATTGTAAGAACTAAATATGGACTTATTTCTGCTGCTTTAAACATAATTTAAGCCTGGGGGTTGGATTAAGCAGAGAAGATCATCTTCTCCAGTGGTCCAAGATAATTCTGTTTTCTTTTCCCTTGGGTATATCCTTTCCTTGAGGAGATTTTTTTCTCCCATCTGAAAACAGTTGAACATGACAATATTGCTAAGTCTTTTGGATTATGCTTGCCCTGGAACATTTATCCAACTAATTGCTCTATTGAGAGGATAGTCTTATAAATACATAGCTCATTTGGATAATATGCTCTCATTTGGTAGGAAAGCAAGGTTAATATATTAACTGCTTTAAAAATGGGAAGGCAGCAGAAAAATTCATTTACCTCTAATTCCCTTGTATCCTAGAGGGAGGAGGAGAACTATGAACGGTAAAACAGGAAACATGTAATTATCTCACTTGTTTGGGAAGCTGTGATCATATTTTTCTGAAACCAAATAACAGAGACAGCAAAGGCCAACAATTAGCTGGAGTTATGATTTCACTCCATGGGATTAAGTAGGGCAACTTATTGGAAAACAAGCCTCATTGTTTAAACATTTATTTTTTCAATTAGCTGCCTGCCAAATGGATTGCCTAAAACTCAAGAACTGGAAAACATGGGGATTCACTAGTTCACAAGTGAAGCAAAGGCATTTGGCATCTTTCCTGCAAAAGAAAGGAAAAAAAAAACTATTTTGTTCTTGGTAATGATGAGTCACTTTCACAACATGACATTATGCAATGTAAAGCATTCTAAATAGTGGGCTTTTTGATTCATGAATGAAAAACGCTTTTATTCAAGGTGATTACAGAGTGCTCTATTGATATAAGCAGCTGGTATTTTCTACAAGGATTTTTACAAATTATTGAAATATAAATCAGCATTTCCTTCATTTTGAGACAATATAAAATGGACAAACATTCATTTCCAAGTCATCTGCTCTTCCTATCATTGATCGTAATTACATTTTATAATTCCATAGTGGACAAAACAAATAAAAATAATTGCAAAAGAGTGTTGAAATGAAGAAAGCTCAGCTGTAACAGTAGAAAAAGAAATTTTCAAGATGTGACATTTCTCTTAGTTTCATATTCAAAATGTAATTAGATGAGAAAACAACAACCAAAAAAAATGTGGTTTGTTCAATCAGCAAGCATTACCTACATATTCATATGTATAAACTTTTTTTGTTTAACTATCAACTAAAAATGGTTCAGTGGATACTTTTTTGGTTTTATCATAAATGAAGGAGAAAAAATGTCCATAATCAATAGAGACAAGAATGAGACAGATGATTTCTTTTTTGGAACAGACATAATTTCATTGGCATAAGGAATCCTTCTTAAGTTAACTTTCTTCATTAATGAAAGTTGGAAACTGCCCTTCAAATTATACTCTTCCATTGTTTCACAGAGCACTGAAATGGGAAGTGATCTCTACTCAGGATCTCATAGTTAATGTCAGAGTCCAGAATGTAGATCTTCCTAGATTTTTGCATTGAATAAACTAGATTGATAGAGATTGGATTTAACATTTACCCTTGATTTACTATACTATTATGGAACCTAAAGTGAAATTGAATTGAATTTATACTTTATACTTTATAATCCCTAAAAATTTAATTGACTTCTTTTTCATATTTCAATACAAGGTCATTTCATTCCAATTAACTATTTTAAAAATAATTTCTAAAGATAAAAAAGTAAGGAAGGACAAAAAGTAAAGGCACCACTAAAAAAATAAAAGCCCTAAAAGAAAAAAAAATATTTTGAATATATATGAGTGCTTAGGTAGATACTAAGTAGATACTAGTCAAATTTCTATGTGAGAAATTTTCAAAGCATAATTAAACTGGGTTTATAAGCTTTCTCTGGGCAAGGATTATTTATAATTATGTTTGATATATTGAAGGTGATCCATGATTATAAAGATATCATCATGGATCTTCCCTGTTTTGATTTGACATATTACTAAAATATCTAGATCCCATTCCCTCTATTTCTATAAGCAAAAATGTAGTAAAAACATAACATAAGTCATCATTTTAATGTCCTATGACCAATAAGCTGATGTATTAGACATTTTCTTCAATTTTTATGACCTATCTAACTTTGCAAAATAGAAATTATATTTGAGAAAAAATTGTCCATCTTACTATAAAAGTAAATACTAAATGATCTAACAGCAGAGAAGGCTTCTTTTAAGAACCTAACATACTTAACATTTTCTGCTCTAGTGCCTTCTGCACAATCCGACCTAAAAGCTTCCAACAGAACTCAGGTTTATTCACCTATCAGTATAATAAAAAACAAAAAGCAGACTCTTGCTCTACATGGGAGTTGTATTTTGTGCTACAATATTACTCACCTACAGAGCTGAGGAACAGAAGGAAATGGATTAGCATGCTTGAATGTACATGGATCCAAAAAGCTTTCTTTCTTGTAACAATATCCTCTCTATCACCTAGCCTTTTAAGAACAACAAAAACAGAAGAGGGTTATAAGATCTACAATATAGAAAACTATTTTGAAAAGAGCACAAAAACAGGTACTTTGTAAACTTAAAATTCATGAGGAATTTAAAAAAATTAAGAAATGAATATATAGATTTTAGGACTATGAATAAAGTATAAATACAGCATCCAGATGGGCTTAATTCTGTCCCCTAAAAATAATGTGATTAATGACTAATTTTAGTGGCATATCAGAGGAGATAGGCAAATGACAAATTTAGAATTTACCAGGACAATTTACCAGGACCATTGCATATAAAGGAAATGTGAACAATGCAAGACAATTCAGCATCTATTAGTAACCACAGGAGAAAGTGAAATACCTTCTAAAGAGCAAAATAGATTTTGGAAGCACTCAGAATAACAAATCTTTGAAAATCTAAGCCCAGTCAATAGTAGAAAAAAGAAGAATTTAAAGCCTTCTCAAAACGAGAGATAATCTATAGAGGGAAATGGAAATCTTATAGCAACTTATAATTTATTGCGACCACTCATATTTTCTCAGGAGAAAGGGAATCAGAGCTCTTGAAGACAACTGACACCAAGAAGGGCATATCCCTAGAGAGAAGATTTTATGGAAAACATTTTTTACAAAATGATCATGGAATGGGTAGACTAAGAATGCAGAGATAGAACATTCTACTTGTAGCAATATCCTCTCTATCACCTAGTCTTTTTAAGACCAACAAAAACAGAAGAGGGTTATAAGATCTACAATATAGAAAACTATTTTGAAAAGAGCACAAAAACAGGTACTTTGTAAATTTGAAATTCATGAGGAAAAAAAATTAAGAAATGAATATATAGATTTTAGGACTATGAATAAAGTATAAAATCTAGAATAAATAGATATGTATAAGATAATTAATGAAGAGAATATTAGAAAATATGTAGCAATTTATATTTCAAAATCAAATAAACAAAAAAATGATAAAAAGGATGAAATTATAGAGGCTTTCACTTGACAATATAAGTGAAAAAAAGAATTAAATTACTAAATAAAAGGAATAAGCAAAAAGAAAAAAATAATTCAAATTATCAAACTAAGTAAATGGAAGAGGAAATATTTGAGGATAAGAGGCAAAGATCCAGTAGAAATTAGTTGCATTAGAATAAGCTGAAACAACTAAAGAGATATTATTGTGTTTACAGAGTAAGAAAGGAAAAATCTTGATTTTGATTTTTTTAATGTTAGAAATAAATATGATAAGATATAAAACTAATTCTTTTAACTTTAAATATGAATAAATTAAATAATACAATAATATTAAAAAGAGTAAAAGGAGATTTAAGGAAAAAGTCAATAATTTTTTTGCGCACAATAAATTTTTTTTAAGTTAGACATATTAAAAATGAAGTTCAGGCACAAAATTTTCTGTGTCTCAGATGAGTCAAAAAAACTTGGGAAGCAATTATGATTTCCAACAAAACAGTATTAAAAGAGATAAACAAGGAAAATTCATTATGCTGAAATAACCAAAGGAAAAAAATTAAACATTTATTCACAATAAATTCTACTTGTAGCAATATCCTCTCTATCACCTAGCCTTTTTAAGAACAACAAAAACAGAAGAGGGTTATAAGATCTACAATATAGAAAACTATTTTGAAAAGAGCACAAAAACAGGTACTTTGTAAACTTAAAATTCATGAGGAATAAAAAAATTAAGAAATGAATATACAGATTTTAGGACTATGAATAAAGTATAAAATCTAGAATAGATAGATATATAAGATAATTAATGAAGAGAATATTAGAAAATATGTAGAAATTTATATTTCAAAATCAATAAACAAAAAAATGATAAAAAGGATGAAATTGTAATTTATTCTTAGAATCCATAAAAATTTTGACCTATAAAAATTCATAGACTATATGTGGCAGGTGAAATCTGAAATGTCTGAGGAAACAAAGGTTCAAGCTTCAGAGAATATCAAGTAATTAAGCAATGTATTTCAATTGTTTAATAAAGTAGAACCAGGCCTCTTCAGCTTGGCACTAAACCCTAAATACAGTGAAGGACAATTTTTAATGAATTTAGGTAAAATAAGTAATACTATATAAACTAAAACAGAGTAATTACTTCTTTTTATTTTTTTTTGGAGAAGAGATTTGGGACTTTATGACTTGGGAGGGGAGAGAACTAACAGGTGCAAAATCCTGAAATCAAAAAAAAAGACATGCCTTACTCCTTCTTCCCCCCCCCAAGTCTCTCTATTCAGAAAAGCAAAGAAACAGTGCTTAATTGACTAATACACGGCAAGTTTTCAAATAATTCATATAAATTGCTTGAGATATATGATTCTGAGAAAACTTATATCAATCTTCAGTTTTGATTGCTGATCAGATTCCTATCAGCATAAAGCTATGTCCTCAGTTAAGGGTCTCTAAACAATATGTGAGGATTATCCAGCTTCCCAGCCATCCAAATCTAGGATGAAATAATGCAATAAAGATGTCTCATAATTTCCATAATTGAATAAAGTGTGTTTTCTCAACAGATAGAACTGGAATAAGCCCAAGAATAGAGACAAAACTGAGTCAGATCTAGAATTGAGTCACAAGTTGGAAATCATTGTAGTTCATTCAGTTCCTCCAATTTCCTTGGTTCCACAATAGAAGCAAATTTAAATGTCCTTCCTTTACTTTTTTTAAAGTGTAACAGAACTGTGAATACAATGTACAACATATAATTGAACATATTTCTGGAGATAAGAACTAAACAATGAAGACTAGAATATGAATTATATAATAATGATTGTAGCAATAAACTTTTTTTTCCCCTGGTGGATTAATGTTCCCTAATTTTTGAAACTCTAATTTTTTTCTATTCACCCATACAGATAAGTGGGTGAAAAGTATAAATTTCTTCTTTTTTATGTAGTTAATGAGTGAAATGACAAAAATATGTTATGTAATGGAAACTAATCAAGACTTCTCTAATTAGTGACATGTTAGCTATCTATTTAGTGACACAAAGAAGAAGGTTTTTTTCCCCTATTGAAACTCAAAAGAGGTTGTTCGAAATACAGAGGAGAGTGATAGAAACAAATATTAGAATAGAGAAAATCAAAATTATTTCTGGCCTAATGATACAATATAAAATATTGATAGGAAATTTCATGGATTGGAATGGGATTGGATGTTGTTTCATAAGTTCTGTCCTGTGAATATGACATGATTTTTTACTATTCAGAAAAATAAATTTAATAGAAGAATTGCTGCAGTGGAGTATAAGAGATAATTCTCCACCTTCAAATACAAGTATAGAAAAACATGCATATGATGGGGTCAACTGATAGATGATAAGCAATTTTCTCAGAAATATCTTTCTATTGCTAAAGTAATTGTATAGATTGATGTAGATGATTGATCTAGCCATTGACAATCCTATAATCTATCATCCAGTTCAGAGAGAAGTATCCATCTTTAGATCATTGTCCACTGCTTTAATATTGTCCCATTCAAAGAAATAGCAAACTACTGATTTATTCTTCACAATTTTAAAATTACTTGAGAAAAGGAAGAGAGTTTTCAAAATGTTGGCACATATTTTTTGTTTGTTTGTTTCTTTACCAAGATTCTTTGTTGATATAACCTTTATTTCAACATATCAGATTCAAACTAAATGTTAGAATTTTTTGTCAGTTATTGTTGGTTATATATGCTGACCTGTTTTTGATGTTACATTTTGTTTTTCCCTTGCAACTGCCTTTTTCTTTGTGGACACCTTCCAATTTTTTCTATAGATATCTTGCATATTAACATTTATACCTATCTCCCCCATTATAATATGAATGATTATGTTTGTTTTCTCTTTTTATACACAGAACATAGCCCAGTTCCTGACATATGATTAGTATTCAATAAAAAAACTTGTTCATCAATAGGATGATTTTTTGGTTAAGGGAAGGATTGTGTGTGAGCATTTCTTTAGACAGCTACATGTACAACATAACTTACCTTTACTATTGGTTTTATGGTCTTATTCCTTTGCTGGTTACCAATTTATCAACTTCTATGCCAAACTAAGAGTTGATATGAGATTCCTTCCTATCAAGCTCATTATAAACTTGTTTGTATACGCTTGGACTGGGAGCAGGAGGAGATTGACTCTTTCTATATTTCTGTAATATAGAATGATTCTGTACCTTTAGTAAAAATTCTAAGCCACATCCAAACACCCCCCCACACACACACTCACACACATGCTCCTGGGTGTCTCCTACCTTCAAATAATACACACCAACATCTTCATTTTTAATATAATTTTAAGGACCCATAATTTTGTCAGAAATTTTTTTTAAAAAATAGGTTGATTCTTAGTGTTCATTGAAGTATTAATTATTCATAATTAATTCCTCATTTGAAAATTCAACTCACATTTCTATGGGTAATAGGTAGTTGAGGTGAATAATCAATCAATTATTAAACATTTGGCTATAATATCCAAAACATAATGCCAAGAAGAAGGGATAAAGAGAGACAAAAGACAGTCCCTACTTTCAAGGAGTTCACTACATAAAGAAATAGACAATAACTAATAACTAATACAAAAACAAAAAAAAAAAAACAAGTACAAATAAAATACATATCATATAAGTAGGAAATGCTTAAAAGAAAGGCAACATTAAATTCAAAGGATTTGAGGAAAGTTTCCAATAAATATTTGGATTTTATTTAAAACTTGATAGAAACCAGGGAAACCATGAGGCAGAGATGAAAAGGGAAAATATTTCAGACATGGAAGATAGATAAAAAGCCTAAAGTGATGAAATGGGATATCTTGTACTAGGAACAGGAAGGAAACTAGTATCACTGGACTAACAATGATATGGAGTGCTATAAGGTGTAGAAAGATTGGAAAGGTAATAGTAAAGTATTTGAATTAATGAAGAACAATAACTTTTCAATTGTTAAATTTCCATTGGTTGGCTAACTTATTAGTTCATTGAATGGCAAGGAAGTTATTATTTCTCACAATAACTCTGTCTCTATTGACTATTTTGACAAGAAACATTATAATATAACATTATAAAATCTTTTTTTCTATTACAACTCTTCTGAGACAAAGCTATACCTTAATGTGTAGCTATCTCATTGTTTCTTTATTAATAAAGAAATATACTAAGGATAGGTAGTTGGATCACCTCCATCAGCTGAGGGACCAAGTCAATTTATAGATATGCTTCTTGCCTAATGATGAGGAGGAATGATATAAAATCTGTTGCATCACTTCTGGTAGGATTATATAACACATTGACTATATTCATCTCAGTATAAACATGTTCCAAAGGCTTTCTGGTACTTATAATCTCTAAATATGCTATATGAGTTGCTAATTCTTTTCTTTATATAAATTTCACACTTCTTGAAGACATATGCAGCTCTCTTAGACCAGAAAAAAAGAACTATCTCTATGGCTCTAGCATTCATTCTTGATCCATATGTCCAATATCATTATGTTAGGAAATCATAGATATTGAATGGTATGTTTTGAGTAGCAAAGGACAGACATAATTCATTTTCACACACACACATATATATATACATGTATATGCATGTGTGTGTATATGTGAGATAGCTAAATGCCATAATGGACACAGTGCTGTCCTAGGAGTCAGGAATAATTGAGCCCAAATCCAGTTTAAATCATTTACTTGCTGTGTGACCCTTGGCAAATCACTTATCCCTGTTTGACTCAATTTCTTCATATATAAAATGATCTAGAGAAGGAAATAGAAAAAAAAAAAACAAAACTAGTAACTGCCAAGAAAAACCTAAAAGGGGTAATGAAAAGTCAAACACAACTAAAAACAGCTGAACAACAACAAAATATATGTGTGTATATGTGTGTGTGTGTGTGTGTGTGTTTGTAGAAAAATATTTACTAATGGTGTGTATTCTCACTAAGTGTTCCCTAAACAGGTTGGAAGTGAAATCCCAGGTTTATTCCAAATAAATGAAGGTATATCATAAATAGAATATTTAAATTACTTTGGAAAAATTAAAATAACAAATCATCTAATTTAATAGTTTCTATGTATAGAAAATGTTAGAAATATTGAAATCAGGGGGAAGTAAAGAACTTTCAAAATGCCTATTACACACACACACACACACACACACACACACACACACACAAATATGCACATGCATGAATTATTTCTCAGATCTTTGGCTTCCTCATTGTGTCAATGACAATTTTCCTGTGTGTATGTATGCCTGTGTCTTGTGTATTTTTCCCCCTTAAGCAACTATTATAAAATTGACCCATTCAAATCTCAATCATCCTAATACTCATAAGTCTAGAAGTAATTAGGAGCCTCAATAGACTTCTTAGAAAAAGTTAGACTAATGATTATTGCATTTTTTCTTGATATTAGAAAGGAAAGAAAAAGAAGTAAATGAGAATGAATTAGATTCTTTCTATGTGCCAGGGACTACACTTAACAAATATCTTATTTGATTTCTACAATTCTGGGAGGAAACTGAATATATGTATGATAAATTAATTGCCCAAGATCACAAAGTTAAGTGTATAAGGTCAGATTAGAATGCAGGTATTCCTAATTCCACATTGCTATAACCATTGGCCAACTTAAATTTCTCCATTGAATATTAAAGAAGAAATGAATCTTCAGAAACTCCTGTTTCCCATAGTTTTTATTTAAAGAGTTCACTAACTTATAATCATATACTAGTATAACAAATAAGTGGGTCTTAAACTTATTGATTATGAATTCTGATAATTGGATTTATTCATCTTCTTAAATTCAGGTCACAGAGTACATTATCTTCTTACTCTCTCTCTCTCTCTCTCTCTCTCTCTCTCTCTTTCTCTCTCTCTCTTTTTCTTTCTCTTTCTCTCTCTCTCTGAGTCTTCCTTCCTTCCTCCCTCTATCCATTCTTGTATGTGTGTGTGTGTGTGTGTGTGTGTGTGTGTGTGTGTGTATGTGTGTGTGTGTGTGTGTGTGTAAGAGAGAGGGGAAAGAGGGAAGGAGAAAGAGAGGGATGAAGAGAAAGGGAGAGGGAGTACATATATTTATATGCAGAGAGAAGAGGAAAGGAGAGACAAGAGAGGACAGGAGGTGTTTAAAGATTTTGGAAGGGTTAGTGAGCTATTATGTATCAAAAGAAAGATTTGAACACAGAACTGCTGCCATTTCTCTGTTCATTATACATTGCTGCTTTTGCTTAATCTATAGAGGTGAGTTTTAAAACAAAATCTATTCTATTCTCAACTGTCAGAAGTTTTAAGCAAGGATTTCAAATACAGTTGTCAAACCCAGCCCCCAAAAGGCATTGTTTGAGAAAGATGCTGACAGGAAGACTTTGAGAAGAATTCTAGGTAGAAAAATTCTAAGTATATTTTTCTTTGTGTGCCACAAAAAGAAATCTTCCTTTATCTTTTCTAATGGAATTATTTTCATGAAAATAGATTTTTCCCTCTTTTCTTGGAGGAACTATGATCTCAGAGTTTATCCTATTCCTTTTTACTCTCAAAATTATTGTCTTAAATATTGTCATTATCAGGATACAACTTAATTGTGAAAATTAGAATTTTAGGTATGAACATTATGGATGAAGTTTCAGTCATAGACAACAAGTAACAGACGTGTTCTCCAAACAAATCATTTTTTTTTAAATTGACAGTTATTTCCACTGCTAAAAGAATAAGAGTTTTTTCTTCCTATCCCACTAATACCAAATCTAAATGATACAAACTTTATAGATATATGAAAATTGTGGGCTCTCTTTACTTTGGTTCATATATGAATTTGGTTCCTATCTGCCAAATCAAAATCATAAACCTATCAACAGATATAAATTTGATGGATCATGATGATAATTAATATAAACCAATATTTGACTTTGGTTAATATGAGTAAGGGAATAAATATGTATATATAAATATGCATGTATATATATATATAGAGAGAGAGAGAGAGTAAGGAGGTAGTATATATATACTATCTCTCTACTCTATATACATATATTAGTGATATAAAACACATATGCATGCACATAAAATTATAACAATAACTTATATTTAGGCTACCCTATTTGGAGCATAGGACTGCCTCAATAATTCTTTTGTTTTCTTTTTCATAGTCACTTCTAAAAGTCAAAATACAGTTCAACTATTTCCTTCTATTGCTCTTCAATTTTAATAATATTAATGAGATTAGAGATGTATAAAGTGGGGCAATTCAACTTTGATTTGACAGATTGTGAGATTGTAAAAAAACAGAAGAATTATAGTCCAGGGTTGCCTATAAACATTACACATATATGGGTACTTGCACATATATACTTATGTATATATACATAGCAATATGTGTACATGTCCAGTATGGATATGTAAGTATAGCAATATTGATACATATGTGTATATATATGCATATATATATATATATATATATACACATATACATCTATGAGCATTATCATGAAATTGAGATACCAAAAAATATTGTGTTCAATTTATTCTTTCAAAGAAGTAAAGGAGGATATAATACAATTTAGGTATATTTCCATCAAAATTGATAAATAAAACTACAAGATTAGTTCTTTTTTTTCTCTTTTTTCATAATTATAACTTTTTATTGACAGAACCCATGCATGGGTAATTTTTTACAACATTATCCCTTGCATTCACTTCTGTTCCGACTTTTCCCCTCCCTCCCTCCACCCCCTCTCCCAGATGGTAAGTAGTCCTATACATGTTAAATATGTCACAGTATATCCTAGATACAATATATGTGTGCAGAATTGAACAGTTCTCTTGTTGCATTGGAAAAATTGGATTCAGAAGGTAAAAATAACTCGGGAAGAAAAACAAAAATGCAAACAGTTTACATTCATTTCCCAGTGTTCTTTCTTTGGGTGTTGCTGCTTCTGTCCATCATTGATCAATTGAAACTGAGTTAGATCTCTTTGTCAAAGAAATCCACTTCCATCAGAATACATCCTCATACAGTATCGTTGTTGAGGTATATAATGATCTCCTGGTTCTGCTCATTTCACTTAGCATCAGTTTATGTAAGTCTGTCCAAGCCTCTCTGTATTCATCCTGCTGGTCATTTCTTACAGAACAATAATATTCCATAACATTCATATACCATAATTTACCCAACCATTCTCCAATTGATGGGCATCTACTCAGTTTCCAGTTTCTAGCCACTACAAACAGGGCTGCCACAAACATTCTGGCACATACAGGTTCCTTTCCCTTCTTTAGTAAGATTCAGTTCTTAAAGAAGTTAGTTTCATTTATTCAAGTGTATAGAACTTCTTTACATCCTTATTGACAGAATAACTACAGATTAACTAAATTAAATTGTTCAACATTAGTCAAATTTAAGTACCCCAGGATTCCAGTCAGGATTTATTTATTGACCAGGAAAATGTTGTAACTAATTATAATTATTTTAGGTCCTGATATGGTGCTTTAAATTTTTAAAAATATTTTCAACATTTTTGTGGGTAAAATGAACTTAAATTTTCAAAGCTTATAATTATATTAATATGCATGTGTGTGTATTAAAATGGTATGGATTCAGTAAAATATTTATATAACTATGAATTCATTACCTCAAGACATGAATATTCCTCAACTAGTGTACACAGTGTGATTCTTATCTGCATTTTCTGCCCTTTTTCCTATTACTGAGAGTTTTCTTAAACTTTCTGTTCAGGAAAAGGGTCCAGGCTAGGGCTCACTAACTTGCTTTTTATTTTTAAATTCTGCCACTATATCCTGATGCAGATAGTCTCCCTCTTCACATACTTTTCAGCTGTCTTATGTATAAATATGTTTTTTCTCTATTAGAATATAAATTCCATGAGGACAGACACTATTTCTTTTTGTTTGCATTTTTATCCTTAGAACTAACCACAATGTCTGGCAGGTACTGTTTGTTTAATAAATGCTTTTGTTACTGTATGTTCTTTCTTTTCCATAAATCCATCTTAAGTGATTTATTCAATGTAGCATAAAACTTCAGTGTGAAAGTGAGCAAAAGGAAATTTCCCAACATATGTTGGAAAATAGAATTCAAGACAAAAATTATAAAAAAGTTATTAAAAGTTTACGGATCACTTAGGAGCCCTATTGTTTTATGTCTTTTTATATTTTCTATATTTATTTATATATTTATCTATCTATTTACATGTATATCTAGCTAATTTCTTTAAGCATGTAGTTGGAAGGTATTGGATGGAGTGAATAACTGTCCCATATATATATACATACAAAAAAGAAATTGACTTATTACTGACAATTTCAAAAGCAACTCTCTGAATTGTCAAATCATAAACTGGTTACATAAAAGCTTTGAATCACTATCAAATTAAAAAAAAATAAAAATAAAAATGGGACACCAAGTTTGATTATAAAGATTTTGATTATAAAGACTTTAATACAAACTTTTTTCTCAATAATATTTTGTTTTTCCAACTACATGTAAAGATAGTTTTTCAACATTCATTTTTGTAAAATTTTGTGTTCCAAATTTTTCTTCCTCCCTTTCTTAGCTCTCTCCTCCTCAAGAGAATAAGCAATCTGATATAGGTTAAATATGTGCCATCCTTGTACTTTCCATATTTATCAGATTGTGCAAGGAAAACCAGACCAAAAGGGAGAAAAATGAGAAAGAAAACAAACATCAACCAAAAAAAGATGAAAATATTAGTTTATTGGGATCGCCTTGAAGTTTGATGAGAAAAGTTAAATCCATCCCAGCTGATCATTATATAATCTTTTTACTTTGTACAAAATTCTCTTGGTTATACTCACTTCACTCAGCATCAATTCATGTGAGTCTTTCCAAGCTTTTCTGATATCATCCTGCTCATCATTTTTTTAATAGAACAATAATATTCCATTACATTCATATGCCATAACTTATTCAGCCATTTCCCAATTGATGGGCATCCACTCCATTTCCAGTTTCTTACCACTACAAAAAGAACTGCTGCAAAAATGTTTGCAACATATGGTCCCTTTTCCCTCTTATTATTTCTTTGGGATACAGACTTACTAGTGAGACTGCTGGATCAAAGAGCATGATTAGTTTTTTAGTCCTTTAATATCAAAAGTGAAGGAGTATTTCTACTATTTCTGTTTCTTAGAAAAGTCTAGTATAAAGGAAAAGTATAATATAAAGCGAAAGTCACAAGAAGTAATTCAAAATTGTCTTCTAAATACCATCAAGTACAAATACTTTCTTTGGCTGAGTGAAAGGGAATGGTGCTCATAGGAAATACTGGTTCAAAAAATAAAATTCATTTGTAAATATTACAGTGGAAGCTAATTATGGAGAGTATTCATCACAAAACACCAAAAAGTAGTTCAACAGAAAATTTCTCTCCAGGAATTTTGGCATAAATAAAGATAATCCCAGGAGTATTTCTAGTTGAAAGTGAAAAAGAGTATATTTAAATTTGTGTTATCTATTCTCATAAGTAAGGACAGGAGAATCACCATATGTATATATTCCAAACTCATTTAGTTATATTCCAGGAATTGTAACTCTTTAATGATCTTCAGTAATCAGTAATTATTTTTTGAATACCCTAAAATAGATAATAGGCATCTGAAAAATCATTTCCAAAAACAGAACTCATTATCATTTTATTTAAATCTTTCTCTTTTTCTAGCTTTTATATTAATGTAGAAAATGTATTTTCTTTTCAAATGTTTCCTACAAATGTTAAAATTAACTTATTCAATATGTAATGATAGATTTGACCATATAACTAACAATCTAACATAAATCAGCATTTATTGAGATATAAAACAAGAAGACATATATTCAAAAATGGGTTTATTAGTTTCATGGGAGATGACTTTGGTTGAGTTTGAATAGAAAAGGTATATTCTTACTGGTGGTTGCATGCTATAGATATTCCTATTCATCATGTTAGGAAAGACTCTAAAAGTAACAAATTGACTTAATTCCTTTCAAATAGGGTATTATTTGATGAGAAGAAGTATATCATCATAATATAGTTCATAGATGTAGCAAAACACTTCACAAAGATTGTCAAAATCAAAGACAAGATAGAGTGATACTGCTTATGTAGTTCATAAAGTAGTATTGATCAATGGAATTAGAATTGGTTTCTTGTCCATATGTGGTTATGTATATGTATATGTATATATCAACTTTACCCAATTTGTGAAAGCACTGAAGATTGAATATAGCTAAGGCTCTGAATGACAGAAACATGATCCAAAAAGGGTTGAATAAGCTGGAATGATGAGTTAAATCCAACTAATTGAAAGTTAAATGGATTAATATGACTTCTAATTCATCACTTATTTGTCAATATGTCCACAATTCCAAATTAAAAAACATCAAATTTAAAATATGTGAAGGTTCTATATCACAAAATCCTTTTAGGGATCAAATAGTAGACATGGAGTCACGTAACAGAAAGTATCATTACTCTTTCTAAAAGATACTTCAACCCTATCTGTACAATTAGATTAGGTTTAGAGCTATTAATTCAACCTCAGCATGACCCAAAATGACAGAATGCTGTCTTTAATATTTATAAATGGCTTTTGCACTACACACTGTCAAAAACTTTCTTTTTCCTCCCTGATCAATGCAAAGTGTATTTGAAAAGAGCATTATCTGCATCTTCAAAAGACACCCCGGACAATCAATGGTTTTATGTAGCATATGCTGATCAAGCACCTGCAACATGAAGGAGAGCTAGTAAATATTGATTGCAGTTCAGAAGAGTAAATTACCTTGTAGTCCCTGCTTCTAACTTTATTCAGTCTTTATGAACACTATAGGTATGGTGGACTTTATATACATGAGAGTTCTATCTTAATGAATAATGAATTCTTTCTTTCCTTCCTTCTTTTCTTTCTTTCCTCCCTTCTTCCTTCCATGACACTAATGACCTGTATGGCCTTGGACACAACATTTAAATTCCCTAGGACTCAGTTTCCACATCTATAATATGAATATGAATGTTATTTTAATGCCTCTTAGGTCCATTCCAACTCTAGTTCTGTGATTCTTTCCTTCTCTTCCTTCCTTCATAATCTCTCCCCAATTTTCAATTATAATGATTCCTAGGCTGGAAGTACATATATCTGCAAACCATTTTGTGTATTAGTGCATATGTGTGCATACATGTGTATGAAGAAAGTGTTTCATGTTTCCCACCTTAAAATTTTTTCTAGCATGCTTATTTCTTCAAAATTACCAATAGCATAACAGAAGCTTAATGATTTAAGTGTTTTTGAAAAACAAATCACCTCAAAGCCATTTTATTTTTCCTATTTAAAAAAAATCTTTTCTTTTTTTCCTATACCCACACTATTTCTCTAAGAAAAGTGTCACACTGTTCCTGGCCAGCTTTCTAAGATCATCTGACAAGAATCACTTTTCTGATGTGCTCTTTAAAAATCTTGCATTACTTCCCTTCTCAGAAACTCACAACATATGACTTCCAAATGTTTCCATTTGCCACATCTGGACATGAACTTGATGTGACCAAGGTTATTTAGAAACTAAGATAAGTTTTAGCTCATTTTCTACAAAGGCTGACATGAGTTAGGGAAAGTGTGTCCCCAAAAGTGTTGGGGAAGTGGGTATTACTATATCTTTGAAATAAATATCCCTTTCTAAAAGTTAATTGATGTAAAATGATTAAATCAAAATATGCACTAATTATAAGAAGCAAATAGGGGAAAGAGCTGGTGGGGGCCCAAGGCAATTACTTAGATTAGATATATCCTCAAGCCCCTCAGAGGCTTTTTTTTTATGAGATAATTAGGGTTAAGTGACTTGCCCAGAGTCATATAGCTAAGAAGTGTTATTGTGTCTGAGTTCAGATTTGAACTCAGGTTCTCCTGACTTCAGAGTTTGTGCTCTATCTACTGTGCCACCTAGCTGCCCTTGGTATACAAGAGCCTTAAAGAAAAATTGTAACTGATCTTGCTTTCTGATACTTGGACAGAGCATAGTTACTACAGCAATCTAATGAAAACCATAGGCCCTCTAACTGTAGTTTGGAGTCAATTGTAATAATGCTGCTACTGATGATAATTGCAATATTTTATTAATTACATTCATATATCAACATTAATTTATCAATACATTTGTTAATATATTAATAAATTATTAATGAATATCCATTAATGATGTGATGTCAATAACTATATAATAATTATATAATTGTCATTATTACAAGTCTTTATCCTCATGCCTTTTTTATTGTAAAAATCTGCTGCTGGATTTTTATGACTCAAGTCTCTCCTTACTAGAATGTATTATCCATTCATCCATTAAAGTAATTTTCCAAAAGTGCAGGTCATACCAACAACTCCTCTCCTGCCACCTTTAATAAACTTCAAAATACTCTGTGTATCATTTAAAGCCTTTTATAACCTAGTCCCCCCTTCTATTTTTTTCCAATCTTCTTATATCTTGTTCCCTAACATGTACCCTTTGATTCAGTGACACAGGCTTCCTTACTGTTCCACAAATAAGACCCTTCATCTCCCAGGTCAGGGCATTTTCTCTGGCTACAGCTTATGCGTAGAACATACTCTCTACATTCCTACTACATACTCTCTGAATTAAGTACCAATTAAAATCTCACCTACAAAGACCCTTTATTCATCCATTTTAATCCCAGTGATTTGTCTCCATTAATTATTTGCTAGTTATCCTATATATAGTTTGTTTTGTACATATATTAGCTGCCTGCATGTTGTCTCCTTCATTAGACTGTAAGCTTCTTGAAGGCAAGAAGCATCTTTAGACTCTTTTTGTCTCTCCAGAGTTTAACATGGTAAGTTATACATAGTAGGCACTCAGTAATGCTTATTGATTGATTAATTGATTGAAAGACATTTTAGATCTATTCAGCAGCCATTCTAAACCTACTCCTTCCTTTTAAAATCTCAGCACTTCTCTACTTTAAAAAATAGAATTACCTTGAAAATATTGTCTATGGGATTCTTGGTTTTATCTCTTCAAGACTCTTCATTATAATAAACAATCAATTGTTAAAATGCAGGGTTACAACTACTATAGTGCCATTTGTGCCACACATATAAGTTGTGCTTAATAAATGTTTACTGATTGAATTTCAAGAGAATTATTGTGACAAAAGGATTCATCACAGAATTCTTAGTATTTTTAAAATATGACCTGATTTACAATTTTTTTTCACATATCTTTGCAGGAACAAGTCTATTCAAACATGAGGCAAATTACAAGTGTACTGTACTTTGTGAGGCAATTTAGCTATTAAGCATGTGAAAGGTTCCAACATGATGTTTCATTTACACACTTAGTAGCATGAGTGTAAGTTATCTAAAAATGCATAGTCATAACTTAATGAATATATTGAAAATTAAAATAAGAATTCTTTTTGATCCCATGTATAATTACATGGAAAATATCAGAAAGAACTAAGAGCAAAAAGGAACAAAAAACTTCCTACAATATATGCAGGATCTTCACTTTATGTTCTTAGTCATATTTACTGGTAATTTTAGAGCTATTCCTTACAATGTTGTGATGAAAGGATATATATTGCCTTGAGAAAATTCCTGGGATGTGAAAAAAATGAAGTGATTTAAAAAAATATACAAAATGACATAATTCATTCTTAAAGAAGGTAAAAAGTATGAAGTTAACTCTATAGCTATAGCTTTATGAGACAGAGTTGCTTCTAGAGATAAACAATTTGGGACAATATTTCCAACTTGCAGATTATAGTTTCTTGGTTCAGCTTTAGCAGCATCTGGGTCTAGATGATAAACTATTTAAAAACATGATCTCTGACAAGCATGAACATTTTTCTTGTAATATTCAGAATGCTCTAGATGAAGAGAAAATGATTGAAATTGTCCAAATTTGTATTTTCCTCTTTTTCTTTAAGTTCATCTACATGCAGAGTAAAACCAGGCTGTATCAGGGGTACATATGTATAGTTATTGTTCTGCAGTGTCTTTTTGTTATTGTTGTTTGCTTGTTTGTTTGTTTTATTTTTTGGTAGGATTTCAACAGTATTGCTGGAGAAAAGTCATAGTTATTATGATCATTTTATTTATGTTTAAATTTACAGCTCTTTTGCCATGCTTATCAAGCATGTTTTTGAAAACCACAAAGACCATTTCAGAGGCAGTTCTGGATCTGCCATATAGACATTTTCCCATTTTTGCCACATGCTTAAATTATACTGCTGATAATATTCCCTTTTCTTTGGTTCACAGACCAGACTTAACAACATTTATCAAATGTGTTGATAACTATAATGAGATTTCTACTTCCCATTATTTTCATGGAAAATTTCATTAATTACAACTTAATGGAAAATCATAACATCTTTTGCCTCGTTATGATTCATTCAACATCATATATGGTATTTTTAAAAACTGCTTTGTACTGGGTTAGAGTACATGATCATCTAGTCATGGTGGGCATCTTAATTTAAGGTAACTTGTTTACTTTGAGGAGGTGAAGGAAGAAAGAGTTTCTCATATCAATATAGGAAGAAGGATAAGAAATCCTCAGAAATATTATTGGTAATGTATTCATATAATGTCCAGTAACTTACTAAATACCTTCAACAAGCCTTTAACTATGCTAGATAATGTGAAATATTATGATAAAATATTGTAAAAGGAACTTTTATTGGGAAAACAATATTTAAGCATATGCAAAAGAAAGCAAAGATAACTTTGAGAGAGAACATAAAGAGAAGAGATGAAAGTCTGCATGTAGAAGGTTGTGTTTTGGCTTCATTTTGGAAAATTGTGAAATAAAAATTGTAAAAGACAGAAAGCAAGAGGAAATAACGTAGGCATTAGGAATAATCAATTGAACATCTAGGATAGAAAAATAAAGTGTTATATGTGAGAAAGAACAGTCTGGCTAGAAAACACAATGTAGGAAGGAGAAGTATATATAAGAAGATTGCAAAAGGAGGATCTGATCAGCTTTTACAAGTTTGTAAAATGTGCATGCATAGGGGAGAAGATAGCATGAGATCTTCAATACTCTTCTCATGCAACCCAATTTTGAGAAGTGGTAAATTTCACAGACATTTCTAATTTCTTCCCATTTCATTTCTTTTACCCTTCCTTTTTTCCCATTTTAGATGATCAAAATAGAAAGACATCATTACCAGGCTCTGTTTGTCTTATTTAACTCATGCTGTGATTTGAAGATCGAAGACAATAGTATTCTGAAGGATTATTTGTCTCTTGTTACCCCATTAAAATATAAGCACTTTGTTATCAATTTTCCCTCTCAAGGTTTGATTATACTTAGTCATGTATGCTGGGTTATTCTTATAAATATTTTTACATTATTAGAAAAAAATTAGGGAATAATATATGTCAAGATTTTTTTCCTCTTTTTTTGGGATTGTTACAATTTTTCAAGATCCTGATGGGATTCTTGTTTTCTTGAATTCTTCTACTTAGCTGGTTGAAATATTTGCTTGACTTGTAAATTCTGGGAATTGCTTATGATTTTTTTTTAATTTTGAGGTTTCTTTCAGGAGGTAACCAATGAGTTCTCCACATTGTCACAATTTTTTGTTATTATTTAATTGTTTGTGTCCAACTCTTATGACCCCATGCATCATAATACACCCAATCTTTTTCTCCTTCCCTATCTCCTGAAAACTGTTCAAACTCATGTTAATTTCTTTTGTAACACAATGTATCTATCTCATCCTCTGCTATTCCTCTTTCTTTTTGCCTTCAATCTCTCTCAAAGTGAGGGTCTTTGGCAATGAGTCCCCTCTTCTCATTGTGTGGCAAAAGTATTTAAGCTTCAGCTTCAAAATTTGACTTGCCAGAAAATAGTCTGAATTAATTTCTTTAAAAACTGACTGGTTTGATCTCTTTGCTGCTCAAGAAATACTCAAAAGTCTTCACCACAATGCAAAAGAATTGAGTCTATGGCTCTCAGCTTTCCTTATAGTCTAATTCTTATAGTATTACTTTGATATCAGAAAAATTATAGTTTTGAATATATGGATTTTTGTCAGCAAGGTTATGTCTCTGATTTTTGGATGTTGTACAGATTTGCCATAGCTCTTCTTCCAAGGAGCAAGTGTCTCTTGATTTCAGGAATGTAATCATCATCTACAATGAACTTTGAGCCCAAGAATATAAGAAGCTAGCTCTGCTTCCATTTCTTATGTCTTCATTTGTCAGGAAGAGATGAGACCAGTTGTCAAGATCCTAGCCAGCTTTCCTCCTCTCTTCCTTTATCTTCATGAGACTTCTTAATCCTTCTTTATTTTTGCCATCAAAGTGGTATCACCTAGATATCTGAGGTTGTTAATACATATCTCAGCAATCTTAATTTCAGTTTTTCCTGACATTTCATATGATGTACTGTATGTGTTAAATAAATAAGGTGATAATATACAACCTTACTGTACTCCTTTCCCAATCTTAAACCAACAAATTGTTCCATGTTTGTTTCTAAATATTACCTCTTTGTGGGAAGACTATGTAGTGTTTCTTTTTGAGGACTTCACACAGTCAAAGGTTTTATTGTAGTCAATGCAGTGGAAGTCAATTTTTTTTTCTGGAAGTCCAAGCAAATTTTGGAAATTTGGACTCTAGTTCCTCTGCCTCTTCAAAAACCAGCTTTCTTTGGGTAAATTTTGGTTCATATATTACTTAGACTAGCTTCATTGTGAAATGAGTCATGTGTCATGTGAATGAGTGCAATTCTTTGGTAATTTAATTATTCTTTGACTTTACACTTCTTTAGGATTAGGATGTAAACTCAATTTTTCCATTCCAATGACCATTGAATACAGCCCTTTACCAGTGTCTCCTCAGCCCTCATATATTAGAATTTTAAATAGCTCAGTTAGAATTATGTCATCTCCTTAACCTTAATATTAGCAATGCTTGCTAGGGAACTCTTGATTTGTTCTCTAGGATGTCTGGCTCTACATCCTTGTTATTGTTAATGTTAAGATCTTTCTTGAATAGTTCTTCTGCATATTATTGTCACCTCTTCTTAATCTCTTCTACTTTTGTTTTGTTTCAAATATATCTGGTGTATTTTAATTTATAACTTATTTTAAAACTTTTTTTATTGCTAATGAGCTTTTTAGAGTCCAATTATTTACAAATTATCTCTTCCTAACCTCCTTTAAAGGTGAGCTGTGTATGTTTGAAAGTGGAGACACATATTTATATGGCAGATAGGTAGCACAGTAAATAGACTGTTGGGCCTGGAATCATGAATACTTATTTTCCTGAGTTTCAATCTGACTTCAGATATTAATTAGCTGTGTAATCCAGGGCAAGTGAACTAATCTCAGTTCTCAATTGCAGTTTCCTGAACTGCAAAATGGAGTGAAGAAGGAAATTACAAACCACTCCAATATCTTTGCAAAGAAAACCCTAAATGGGGTCATGAAGAGTCAGGCACAACCAATATTACTGAATAACAACATACTATTCTTCTATGTATGTATGTACGTATATATTACTGAATAAAACATTATTTTATATATGTGTGTATTATTAAATAACAACATACTATTATTTTATATATGTATAAATACATATATGAAGCTTGAAATGCTATAGTGTATTCAGTTTGATTGGTTGGTGGTTTTTATCCTTCATTCTCAAAAAGGACCAAAATGAAAACATTATGTTAGAGTCAATCTAGTGGACTTCCGGTTAAGATGGCGGAGAGGAGGCACACAGCTGTGTAGCTCCACGCTTTCTCTCACTATCCATTTCATTACAAGCCTCTGAATTAATACTTGACTGAAAAAAAACCCACAAATAGTTACCAAGAGAAGCTATCCTTGAGATTCGCCAAGAAAGGTCTGTCTTTACTGGAGGGCTGGGATGGTTTTAGATCGGGCGCAGGCGGCGGGCAGCAGCAGTGAGAGCACGGGAGAGACTGGAGATGGGGTGGGGAGTGATCACAGCCATCTCTGTGGGGAGAGCTTCGCTACAGGATTAGATACTTTGCTCCGGCAGCAAGTCAGCAGCCCAGCAGAGAAGCTAAAAACACCGGGGGTGAAAAATACAACCCCAAACAGCTGGAGTCTCTCGGACCTGGCCGCCCCCGCCTTTCCCCCCCCTCCCCCCCACAGTGACTCAGCATGCTCTGGGATCTCAGAGCGCAGGCGCAGCACAGTAGGGCTAGTGCCTCACTGCTGCCCCCCCGCAGTCTGTAGAGGAAGCTTGGTAACACACCCAGCCCCTCCCCCAAAGAAAGACTCCAGTTTTTTCTGTTTTTCTTTGCTAGTTTGTCTTTGATTATTAGGCAGAATGAACAAGAAACGGAAGAGGACTTTAACCCTTGACAGCTTGATGAATATAGTGGGTATCTTACTGCCTTCAGAATTGGCTTTAAGCGAAAAATCTTAAGACATATTCAATCTATGGTGAAATTTCTCCCACCTCATTGAAAAGTGAGAAGGGAAAAATGAAAAGGGAAGGAATAAGCTAAGCGGAAGGGAATACAGAAACTGGGAGGGAAAGGGGTAAGATAGGGGGAGGAACTCTAAGGCGGGGGGAGGGATACTAAAAAGGGAGGGCTGTGAGAAGCAAGTGGTGCTCACAAGCTTAATACTGGGAAGGGGGGAAAGGGGAAAGAAGGGAGAAAAGCATAAACCGGGGTTAACAAGATGGCAAGTAATACAGAATTGGTCATTCTAACCATAAATGTGAACGGGGTAAACTCCCCCATAAAGAGGAAGCGGTTAGCAGAATGGATTAAAAGCCAGAATCCTACAATATGTTGTTTGCAGGAAACACACCTGAAGCGGGGAGATACATGCAGGTTAAAGGTAAAAGGTTGGAGCAAAATCTACTATGCTTCAGGTGAAGTCAAAAAAGCAGGGGTAGCCATCCTGATCTCAGATCAAGCTAAAGCAAAAATTGATCTAATTAAAAGAGATAAGGAAGGGCACTATATCTTGCTAAAGGGTAGCATGGATAATGAAGCACTATCTATATTAAACATATATGCACCAAGTGGTGTAGCATCTAAATTCTTAAAAGAGAAATTAAGAGAGCTGCAAGAAGAAATAGACAGTAAAACTATAATAGTGGGAGATCTTAACCTTGCACTCTCAGAATTAGATAAATCAAACCACAAAATAAATAAGAAAGAAGTCAAAGAGGTAAATAGAATACTAGAAAAGTTAGATATGATAGATCTCTGGAGAAAATGTAATGGAGACAGAAAGGAGTACACTTTCTTTTCAGCAGTTCATGGAACCTATACAAAAATTGACCATATATTAGGACATAAAAACCTCAAACTCAAATGCAGTAAGGCAGAAATAGTAAATGCATCCTTTTCAGACCACGATGCAATGAAAATTACATTCAACAAAAAACCAGGGGGAAGTAGACCAAAAAAATAATTGGAAACTAAATAATCTCATACTAAAGAATGATTGGGTGAAACAGCAAATCATAGACATAATTAATAACTTCACCCAAGAAAACGATAATAATGAGACATCATACCAAAATGTATGGGATGCAGCCAAAGCGGTAATAAGGGGAAATTTCATATTTCTTGAGGCCTATTTGTATAAAATAGAGAAAGAGAAGGTCAATGAATTGGGTTTGCAACTAAAAATGCTAGAAAAGGAACACATTAAAAACCCCCAGTCAAGCACTAAACTTGAAATTCTAAAAATAAAAGGAGAGATCAATAAAATTGAAAGTAAAAAAACTATTGAATTAATTAATAAAACTAAGAGTTGGTTCTATGAAAAAACCAACAAAATAGACAAAACCTTAGTAAATCTGATTAAAAAAAGGAAAGAGGAAAATCAAATTGTTAGTCTTAAAAATGAAAAGGGAGAACTCGCCACTAACGAAGAGGAAATTAGAGCAATAATTAGGAGTTACTTTGCCCAACTTTATGCCAATAAATTCAACAACTTAAATGAAATAGAAAAATACCACCAAAAATATAGCTTGCCCAAACTAACAGAGGAAGAAGTAAATATCCTAAACAGTCCCATCTCAGAAAAAGAAATAGAACAAACTATCAATCAACTCCCTAGAGTCTATCTAGGGTGTCTGACTGTGACTGATCAGACCAATATGAATTTAGAATATTCTGGGGAAGATCAGACATGAATAGTCTCTATGAATATTCTGTGGGTGGATTCTCTAACCTTGCATGTCTCGTTTTATTTATTTATTTTTTGAGCTTATTGTATTCTGCTTTGTACCTACTTTTTCTGATGAGAACATGCCATGCTGGGAGACCCCATGCCAATTTTTCCATTGTCATACAACCAATTCTAATATTCTTAAGAGAGACCTTTTAAGAACCCTTGTATCACTTTTTGTACCCACTTTGTGAGCACTTTTCCTATGTAAGTTCTCCATAAAATAGTCTTTTTTGGTACACATACATTTGGCATTCAAACAATAAGGCAAGCCTAATGGAGTTGCATTCTCTGCATCAGAGTTTGAATTCTTCTCAGTTTAGTTCGAGAAAGGACCTCAATATCTAGTATCTTATCCTGCCAGGTTATTTTCATAATCTTCTTAAAATAATTTAAATGGAAGCAATTCAGTTTCTTAACATGGTGCTGCTACAGATTTTACAGGCATACAACGATGAGGTCAGCCCAACTGCTCTGTAGACATTTGGTTTGGTAGTCAGTTTAATACCCCTCCTATCCCACACTTTCTTTCAGAATCTCCCAAATAATGATGTAGCTCTGGCAATGTGTGAGCACACCTCATAAGCTGACAGTTGTTGATGGGGTAGCAGAGCTCACAAGAGAAACTAGATTTAGATGTGAGCAATTTGCATAAAGAATAGGATTACACCCATGAGAAATGATAGGAGAGATGACAGAATATAGAGGGAGAAGAGAAAAGAGCAAAGAACAGAACTTTGGTTTATGCTCAGTTCAATAGATGTTGTCTTTCTCTAGGAATAAACAATAACAACTATTAATTGTTTATTATTATTCTCAAAATTACTTTGTGTTAGTGTACTATTTATACAATAGTGCAGCAGAAATGAATTAAAATTAAATGAATTTGTGTCTATTTTTTCCAAACAAAAATGGTAAAATTTCAGACATAAATAAAAATGAAAAACAAGTAAAATTAAAATAAGTCTTCTAATTGTAATATATGCATAGAAAAGTGGAAGATACAGATTTAAATACATGGTTTAAATATTTCACATGTATTCCATGAGTCTCCTAAATCAATTAATAAAAGTAGTTTTAAGTTGCCATATTGAAGTATTTTTGAAGTTCCGGTGGTTATCCCCCTGCTGCTAATGTCTTTTTTCAATTTTCTATCTTTTTTTATTTTTTATACAAAATATGTATCTAGTCTTGAGAGCTTCTTAACTTTTGTCTTTATGTCCCCAAAATTGGACAGAATGCATAATGCATAATAGGTGTTTACTAAATGCTTATAGAATAATAGGTTGAATGTCGTTGGCATTAAACTGGAAAAAGTTAATGTTTGTTTTGGGTTAGGGTTAGGGTTATGTTTCTTTTTCTTCAAATGTCAAGTTTAATCTGACATATAGTCATAGAATCCTAACAAAGTAGACCTTGGAGCCTTAGATTTACTTCCCAGTAATAGATGAAAAGTTTTGGAAGAGCTCATTACTTGCTGAAGCCAAGAAAATGATCAATTCATTGTACATGAAGCAATAAAAATAACTTCTCAAACCAATTAATTTTGTTGATCCCATCATTCCATTCAAACTACTCTCTCCAATTTTCTATTGCTTTTTATATTTAAGTGTTAAATTTTATATAATTTTCTTAATCCTCATTCTTCTGACTTATTTTGATAGTTTCTAGAATCTGACTACACCCTAATCCTGAAAACTTTCATCTCCATTGCTTTCTATGACACTCTTTTATTTTGATTTTTTCTTATGTACTTATTACTCCTTTATATTAAATTTTTGTTGGATCATTCTCCATTTATTAATTTGTAAATCTGGGTGCTCCCTCTTTATTTTCAATCTATAGTCTTTTATTTTCTTATCTCTTCTTCTCCTATTGATTGAGTAATTATGTCTACAAAGATGATTTATACATACATACAGTGATATAACATATATGCCACATGATTATACATGATTAAACATGTGTGTATATAGAGATAGTAATTTGGATCTATAGGTGCAGAATAATACTTCACTGAACTACAGATTATCTTCAACTTTATTCATCTGCTCATTCAAACTGGGGAGAATTTTTTGCATTTTAATACCACCTTAAATTTAGTGTGGCCAGAACTGAATTATCACCTTCCACCTCCATCCAACCAGCCTGACACTTCTGAGATCCCCTCAGTTACTCACTCAAATTCATAACCTCAATGTCATCTTCAGCATTTCCTCCTCTCTCTGTCCTATAATGTTTCTAAATTTCAACATTTTCATCTTTAAAATATTTTTTGTATTTTTCTCTTTACCATCATTCATCATTTCACCATCGTATATTAAAATACCATCAAAACTCATCCTAACCTCTGGTAGAGTTTGGTTTTTTGCCACCAGCTTCTCCACACTCTAACCTATCCTTCTTCAGGAGACAGCTACAACAATCTCCATAGGACACAGATCTGATCATGTTATCCCCCTGCTCAAAACTGATTGATTAGTAGCTAACTTCCATGTTAAGACAAAATGCAGTCTTTAGCTTGGTGTTTATGAATTCCATGGTTTGTTTGCAAACTGCCAACTACCCTTTCTGGCCCATTTCCATATTATTCTTCTGGATGCAGTTTATATTCTAAACACATTTAGCTCTTTCAGAAATTAGTCACCAGCTATTTCTGTGCATTATTGGAGCAAGTATTCATACAGTCTTGCAATGTTCTACCTTTACATCTTTGCTTTTTGGCAACCCTTTTCTTCTTTAAAATAATCCCAAATTTTATCTTTTATTTTGTTATATTGAAATTTGAATCATACAGATCTGAATTTAAATCCTACCTGATTTTATACTCTTCTTGAGTTAAAATTCTGTCTCTATAACTTAACTATGTGACTTTGATCAAATCACTTTACATTTCTAAGGCTATTCCTTTATTAGTGAAATGAAGGGGATGGACTCAATGATCTTTGAAGTCTCATCCAACTTTCAAAGCTAGTAGCCTATGATAATACCAATCCCCTTCCTACCTCATAGCTATTAATGAACCTCCTTGTAGATATATTTCAGATTTTTATTTTATATATCCAGCTTCCCCCTCACCTATATGCCCTATTTTGTGCTATATTCAACAGCAATCATATAGTATCTTCCTAGTAGAATGTCACTCATTTGACGTATGGATTCCTTTTAATTTTTGCATTTTTGTCTTCAGTATCTTTTGTTACCAATTCCACAGTGAAACATAGATCATGGACACTAAATATTTTTAGATTAAATTGAATTGAAAAAATACAGAAATACAGAGATCAATTTTCTATACTATGATGAATAGTCCACTATTTTCCAAACTTCCCAAAACCTAATTCCAGAAGTCCATTTTAACCCATCAGATCCTCTGACTGACCTATCACTTTGCTTTTATGCAATTCAAGCCTGACATGTTTGTGTTAAGTATCATTGAATAATGAACCCAATTGACTTTACTGATCTCGCCCTAAAATAAATGTCTAAACTGCATTTCTTGATCAGATGTTTTATTAATATCCAAAAGATCAAGATAACAAATATAAGAGACTTTTCTTCTTCAAAAATAACAGAAGTATCTTTAATCAAAATGGTAATGAAACATTGCCTGTGATAGATAAAGAAATTGGTACAGTTGAAAAAGATTTCATTTGAAATCAGAAGATCTGAGTTCATATCCATACTTTACAATTTATTATTTGTATAATCTCAAATAGGTAACTTTGCTTCTTGGCCTCTATTTCTTCATTTTTAAAGGGAAGAATTTATAATACATAATCTGTAAGGTCCCATACCACTTTAAATGTTATGATCCTATGCTAAATTCATGAAAACTTTACTTTCAAGTGGAAAATTGTGATTGAGAGAGTTGGAATTGTTAGAAAAGGGAACTCTATAAAACTGGTCAGAGATTAGAAAATATATTAATTATTCAAATGTCCAAGCAAATTATGTTTTGTGCCTACCACTCTGGCTTGTACTATTTTAATGCTAAATTGCTGATTTTTATTATTTGAAACTTACACTATTAATATAGAAATTCATTTTCATAACAGGTTATATGTTTCTTATCTCTATTCCAAATATTTTTAAACTTTTACTATATATGAATTCAGTTGGAAAACTATTACTGGATTATATATGTATGCATGTGTGTATATGTATTTATATATATGTAATACATGTATAAAATTCATATATATGTAAAATATTAAAATTAAAGATGCATTTATAATCTTGGTGAGACATTTGTCTTTATTATATTAAACTTCTCCATGTTGAGAGGTTCAACTGTTCCCATTCATCAGTGTTCAATTTAATAGAGCCAATTACTGAATCTAAGTTTGTTTTAATTAAAACTTTAAAGGCTGGCTTTTGTATTCATTTTATTTTGTCATTCAAATATACTATATATAGCTGAAGAAAACTACTTTAAGATTTTTTTAAGGATGGTATATGTCAACAAATATACCTTGGAAAGGAAATGAACATTTGCCTTTTCTAGAGCCACAGGATATGTTATAATAACAACTCACATGCCTATAGCTTTTTAAAGCTTACAAAGTATTTTCTTCTCAATAATTCTTTGAAGTATCAGGTGATTATTTTTACTGCCATTTTGCATATAAGAAAACTGTCTCATAGAGGTGAAATGATTTGCTAAAGTTCAGAAAGCTAGGTCTCTAGACTCTCAAGACTAGTATTAATTCTGTCATAGCAAAATTTGTAATTCAAACATTCATTGATTTGATGTGTTTATTTAATTCCTATTATGTGTCAGATGTTGTGACAGAAACTGGGAATATTAAGATAAAAAAGAAAAGATCCCTTTCCCCATACTTGTGATCTTTTATTGCAATAATGATGTTTTTAAAGTAATGGGCAGGGGTTGGGGACAGAGACAAGATGGCAGAGTAAAGGCAGGAACTTGCCTAACCTCTCCCTCAAACTGCTCCACATTCCTTTAAATAATGATGATTCTAAACAAATATTAGAGAATCAGAATACACAAAAAGATGGAATAGAATGTTTTCCAGTTGAAGGAAATTTTGAAGCTTAGCAGAAAAGATCTGTGACAGGAAGGTGGGAGTTTTGGGGCAAAGCACATCATTGCAGTCCCGAACCCATCCTGGGCCTGGGCCTGGGCCTGACCTCTGAATCAGTGGCAGTACTGGTCACTTCCAAAGTAGAATCATTGAATTCTTTGAAACATTAAAATACATATCTCCTTGGTTTTCTAAGGAAAAAGAATTAGTGGAAATTAGTAGGAGAACAACTAAATGAATATTACAATGATATTGGTCCTGATCCAATTCCTAAAGAAACACTCTATACATATAACTTAAAAAATTGGCTTTAGGAAATTACATAAGTTATAGAATAAGGAAAAAGAAGAAAGAACAGGATGGGGAGGATACTGACAAACTAGGTGAAAAGGATGGAGAATTAGACAAGAAAGGAGTTAAGTACAATTCTGGTGAAATTAAGGAGTGTGGTGCTTCATAGCAGGAGCCATTAGGTCATTCTTTATCTCAATTAACCCTTCATGGGTGGAGAGAAAAGGAGGAAGGAGAGTGGCAGTGACACAATCAGCACCTCCTATGAAGCAGTCTATGACAAAATTGCAAAGAACACTAAAGCTAAAAAAGAAGGAGAGGACATATCTGATTTATAAATAAATGCATACCCTGTTATTCAAGAGTTTGACTCTTTAGGTCAACAAAGGAGAAGATACACTCCTTTTGATCTGGAAAAAAATCAAGGATTTGAAAAAGGGTTGCACTCTTTATGGGGCTGTATCGTCTTATGTTAAGATGGTATTAGAGAATTTGGCTTATGAAATTTTAACCCCTAGTGATTGGAAATCTATAGCAAGGACATGTTTAGAACATGGACAAAACTTGTGGCTTTTGGAGTACAGTCAACTATGTCAAATACAAGACCAACAAGATAGCCAAACTGGAGTTAATATACGAATCACTTTTGATCAACTAGCAGGTAAAGGTCAGTATGTAGACACTTCAGCACAGATGAATTACCCTTTTATAGCATGTGAGCAAATTGCTGCTGCTGCTATAAAAGCATGGGGCTCCCTCTGAGGAAGACAAGATAGAGGGGAATCCTTCACAAAAAAATAGAACAAGGTCCAAATGAAACTTTTGTTGATTTTGTGGAATGTTTGCAAACAGCTGTCATAAGAACTATTGGTGAAAATGTAGCTACAGGAATTATGGTAAGACAACTTGCTAAGGAAAATGCTGATAAGATTTGTAGAAGAATTATACGAGGACTACACAAGGATGCTCCTTTAGAGGAGATCATAAGACTCTGTGCCACAGTGGGCACAAATGCTTTTTATATCCAGGCTATGATGCAGAACATGGGAAGACAAGGTCCCTCTTGGCAAAGGACATCCAGAGAGACTCATCAATGCTTTCAATGTGGTAAAGTAGGGCATTTGAAAGCTCAGTGTTGGTATAGAAATATAGCGAGAAAACAGGATGGAAGAACAAAACCCACAACCCATGTCTAAAATGCAACAAGGGCTTCTACTGGACCTCAGAATGTAGATTGACCCAGGAAAATGAGAGGCGGGGCCCCGTTCCAAGATCTCAAACAAAAAACAGGTGGGGCATGATGGCAACTGAGTTTACACCCAGAGAGTTTTTAGAAGTTCAGGACTCTGATATGATCAATCAGCAGAGAAGCAATCATATAGGAGAAAGGGATTACAATTTGGGAGAATACAGGCTTTTTAACCCTACAGAAGGGCAGTGTCCAGTGCTAACAGCATCAATATAATCTCCAAGTGATGTGGAGAGACTCAGAAAGTGGTGAATGGAAGGGACTAGATGGGTTAACTGCTTGGGGGAGAGGGTTTGCTTGTATCTCCACAGATGGAGAAGAAATCAGATGGGTGCCAACAAGCTGTATTCATCTTGTCCATTGGAGAGAGAAAGAAAAAGAGAAAAACCTCAAAACAAAGGAGACTTAAGAAATATCTGACACTGAAAGAGCATGGTTGATAATGAAACTGTTATAGGACTTCAAAACCCTCAGGAATCATTGAATTCCCCAAGACATGAGGAGAGTATTGCAGAATTCCAAAACTTGCAGGAATTATTGGATTCCCTGACACATGGAGTAATGGACAATAGATTGGTTTTGGACTATTTCTAGGACTTATGGACATGTATAACTTCTTATGTTGATTCATGTTGGTTCATGTTGTTTGTTACATTATTACTAGTCTGTGTTAATATGTGCTTATGTAATAGCTGCCAAGTTGACGGGTTTATATATACCTGTTTCAAGTGAGAACCTTCAAAAACCTGCTAATCTGGCTTGATTATCCATTTCCTTTGGTGTTTTCATGTCCCTTCCTGAGATACCAGGAAGGATGTGATCACCTCCTTTTTTGGTGTTTTCACCCTTTTTTAAGGAGTCAGGGAAAGTATGATCACCTCCTTTTTGGGGTCCTCACCTCCCTGAGAAGTCAGGGAGGGCATGACCACCTATGTCTAAACAAAGAAAGCGGAAGATGTTATGGGCCAGAACTCTTGTACTTGAAACATGTATTCTTACAAGGTGTTAAGTCAGTGGAATTGATAATACAATGGTTATCTAGTTTAGCAAGGTGATTAATAGTTCTCTAGTTCAGTACATGTACTTAGTACTTAATATACAAGATTCACACCTACGATGATGTAATTAAAACAGAGCATATAAGTTAGGACGAACTGAGCCAGAGACAATTCCATTTTTGAACAGGCTCCTGGTGGCTCTCCTCCTTCCCGCACTTTGGGAGAGACTGGTTCAGACTCAGAGGGACTCAGAGACAAATTCATTTCAGCTTCTGTCAGGCTCCTGGTAGCTCTCCTGGGGGACCGAGAGGCTTGGAGACAGAGTCCAAGAAGAAGAGGTGAGAGTTCAAGCTCTTGGAGTCAAGGATAGACACATCAGTCTTATGTTGGCTGACCTGTCCTCCTGCTCCCCCACTGAGTCCAAGGCCCATCTGAAGCCCTCAAGAAAACTAGTTGAGCCCCAGGCAAGGAAACTAGACTGTGAAGTAGATAATAAAGATTTGGACTTTAACACCTGGCTATTCTTGTGGTGATTACTCTGCTGAAATAAAGGCTGGTCCAGAGACCTCCAGAAAACCAACAAGAACACTACCATCTCTCTCCTATTTTCAACTTTGCTATTGTTTTCAAAGGTACCATCATGTGCTAAATGAATAGAGGCTTGATGTCATTCTTTTTTACCCATTCTAGTTAATTTTATTTTTAATTGGCTATCAAAATGTGTCACTTCTATTTTGACAAAATGGATACTTTTATCACACTTTCATCATCTCAGTATAGGGGCTCATCACCTCTTTCATGTATTGCCACAATAGTTTTTTTCTTGCCTTGACTCTCTCTCTCTCTCTCCACTCCAATCCATCTTCCACTCAGTTAGGAAAGTAATTTTCCTAAAGTAGAAGTCTTATTATGTTGCTTCTGTAGACAATTAACTTCAGTGCCTCTCTATTACTTTTATGATTTTGTGATCAAAGAGCCTGAATATTTAAGAGATTGAAGATTAATGAGAATATCTCCTGTTTTAGCATTTTAGTTTATTTCTTCTAGGTGAGCAAGGTGATTAATAGTTCTCTAGTTCATCTCAAATTTTTCTGTATTTTTATGCATTGCTACCCTTAACTCATTTTACCATACAGTTAAACTGGCATAATTGCTGTTCCTCAGCCATGACATTCCAACTCCTATCCTGTTCATTTGCATTTAGTTTTTTCTCAAATCTGGAAAGTGCTTACTCCTCATCTCCCTTTAATTTGGTTTCCTTTGAAACTCAGTCCAAGAGATATTTCCTCTTTATCTCCTCCTCGAAAATATTCCCTCTGAAGTTTCCTTACATTTATACCATATGAATTTTGTTTTGTCTCTAATTGCAAATTTAATCCCTTGTTAGATTATGAGTTCTGTAAAGGGATTTTTTCCCTTATGCTCAATACTTTGTACAATGCTTTATACATAGCAAGTGTTTAATAATAATAATAATAATAATAGCTTTTTGATTCTTGACTAACTACTGAATATATTTTGTTTTGTTTAATGGATTTTTTTTTTCATTTCACAAATTCTATTTATCAAGAGTTGTTTTCTTTTTCCATTCTGTCATATCTATTTTGCAAGCAGTTATATGCTTTTTTCCATTTCATCAAGTCTATTTTGTAAGGAGTTATTTGTTTTTTTTCCATTTCACTAAGTCTCTTTTAAGGAGTTTTCTTTAGATGATTTCTGTGTTTCCTTTTCCAAACTCTCTTGAAAAGTTCTCATTTCCTTTCTCCATTTTTCTTCTAACTTTCTTTTAAGATCCTTTTTGAATTATTCCAAGAGAAGATCTGTTTTTAGTATCTTTGGGTTTGAAAACTCTTCTCTTTCTCCATAAAATCTATCTATGGTCAGAGTTCTTTTTTGCTTTTTGCAAAAAAGATTGAAGTCTGATTTTTTAGGGCAAAGGAGAAATTGTTCAAACTTCCCCTACAGACAACAGTGACTGTGCTGGATCAATGCTGGGTGAGCATGGTCAGGCCCCATGTAATTCTGGGGGTCAAGGATTAAATATTTGCCTATTGTATTTGTGTTGGATGTCTTTCATCTAATCTGCCATAATCTGGCATGCAACCAGGACAGAGTAGCCAACAATGCTGTAGATTCCTCTCATTATATTCCCCAGCAATTCTATTACTTTCCTGGGTCTGTACTGGACCTGTGCTTGGCCCTTCCCTTGGTGCCCAATTGAAACAGACCTTTTCTGAAGTTCTTCCAAAATATCTTCTACTGGAAACTTGTTACACTCCACATATTTGTGGGTTCTGTCACTCTAAAACCAGTTCAGAATCTTAATTTGGTATTGATCTGAGAGAGATTGGGAAGAGCTCAAATGAAGATGTGGCTTCTCCCCACCATCTTGACTCTGCCTCTTCCTGAATACACTTTATTAAGAAAGAAAAAAAGAAAGAAAGAAAGAGTAAAAGGAAAGAAAGGAAGGAAGGGAGAGAAAGGAAAAAGGAAGGAAGGAAGGAAAGAATGAATGAACAAATGAATGAATGAAGTAAAAATACTGTAGATACAGCAGCCAGTGGACTATTTGAGGTGCTTTCTCCATACTTTGGGAGATGGTTCTAACTCTTTTGTCCTTACTAGTACTACTACTACTGGGATTCAATGTCACATCAGAAATGACCAGAGATCCAACTATCTTATCAACCTCATTCTCTTTTCCAGTAACTTCTGATCAGCTTGTTTGGATAATGGATTTTCCTGCTGCTCACAATTTCACAACATCTACAGATATTATGTGTACTTATTAAAGGAGACCATTCCTGGCTTGATTTGTTGAAGGAACAAACTTTGTTTTGAAAGATCTGGTAGGGCAGTAATTTAAGTGACCTTTAGGTGGCAGATAATATAGATCTGATCTCTGGTTTCTCTTGAAAACTTAAAAAACACCAATCATAAACTGAAGGGTGTCTGGGTTGAACCCTGGGAAGATGAAGACTGACCCCACATTTTTTGACTGACCATCAACTAAACATCTATGGAAATCAATAATAGTATAACAAGGAGTTGAATCTTGGTTTGGTTTTAATATAACAACAGAGCTGTCAATCAAGTTTCAAAGCCACAAAACTTCCAGTATTCACAACAGCTTGCGTGGGAATAACATTCCCAAGTTGATGGGTAAAAAAAAGTCCTCTTAGTACTCCAGTCATCAGTCATCAGTTGAAAGGTTATCCTCAGCCCTTTTTCTGAAGACAGTATAAAACTGAACAGAGTCCAGGTCAGTTGGATAAATTTGCTGCTTACATTACTCCTCCTTGGATAGGAGCACTCAATTAAAATCACAGCTGGACTATTTCATAGGATAACAGAGTTGCCTGCAGGAGTTGAGTTATAATAGAGATTTATGCTACAATCCAGCAAGTCTGTGGTCACCTAAAGCATGATCCACACTTAGGGAGCACTTTCTCAAAGACAATTGTATCATTTGATTCATGGAAGGCAATATATTGACAGGTTATAACATGTTGCTTTGTTCCTTGTTTTTATCCTAGAGTTGATAGAAAAAGACTAGAGATTCTTACAGGTGGTGGTAAAGGTATATGGAGTTAATATATTCTGGTATCTGTGTTTTGAGAATCCCATGTTTTTATGGTATCATACTTACAAATAAGAATGAACAATTTCTTTGTATACTGTTCAAAAGACGTTATATATGATATATATATATACATATATACATATACATATGTGTGTATGTATATATACACACACACACACATATATATGTGTGTGTGTGTATATATACATACACACACATATGAATAAATTGAATGAATAAGCCAGTATTTAGCTATGGGCATGCAAATATGGTCTAAATGGATTCAGTTTTCTCCTTAAAATCAGGAAGTCAGCAATTTTGTGCCCTTGTGGATATAACACACAGGGATCATAATGGAAAAAAAAATATATAGTATACCAAATTTACAGATTTGAGTTTAATTTAGCTTCTGCCATTATTACTGCAAAAATTTGTATGAGTCCCTTAATTTAGCTTCAATTTCCTCATATAAATAATAAGGGAGCTTTATATTATGCTTTATAACTCAAAAATTCCATAGTTCTAAGCTTTCTTCCAGGATCTAGAACTTTGAAATATTACATATCATCTCAACTTATAAAATTTTATTATTGTTTTCCAAAATTTTCATTGTAAGTCATTTGTTCAGAAAGTGTCTTCAATCAACCAAATATTTAATATGTGCAGATAATGTTCTAGGCACTGTAAAATGGCAGAGGAAAGAAGAGGACTATTGAAAGAAGAGGACTATTACAATAATCCAGGTGGGTTGGTAAGAGAAATAAAGAGTAGGTAAAAGACACCAGAAATATGGCAGAGATAGTCTTGAAGGAATAGCTGACATGTTTGGATGACAGAGATTGAATAATAAAAAATATTAAGCAATTGAAATAATGGATCAAATATAATCTGATGGAATTCAATAAATTTTAAAGAACTATGGTTAGATGGGGGAGCAGTAAATCACAGAAATTGAGTGCAAAAACAAGTTAGGTTAATGAACAGAAAACTGGGTATGAATCAAAAACGTCACAAAGCAAGAAAACAAACAAACAAACCACCTGAAACTATAGAATGAAGTTAGGCTGCACTAAAAGAGAGTTATGATATCCAGAATGAGAGGCTGCAATAGGCTATTGCAGTTTGCCCTGGTCAAATCACATCAGGAGTATTTTTTCCCTAATTTGAATGAGTTACTTCAACTGGCAAACTAGGACACATTCAAGAATAGTAAAGATATTAAAAAAAAAACATACCATGCAAAGTTCTGTTGAATGAATTAGCCTGATAAAGAATAGTAGATTTAGTCAAATCAAATCAATGGATCAACAAGCATTTTTGAATGCATATTGTACGCCAAGTACTGTGCTAAGTGCTGGAAATATGAGTACAAAGAAAAAGAAAGATAGTTTTTGTGCCCCAGAACTATATCATCTAATAGTATCCAAGAATAAATAAAAGAAAAGTGAAAGTGGTAAAGGGAAGGGAAAGAAGTCTGAAGACTCAGGGACAATAAAGAAATTTATTTTATCTATCCCTTTCTTAAAATAGAGGTTCTTGGCAGGAGTGATCAATCAGAGAACAGGATAGAAGGTATAGAGAATCATGCTGCTTGAGAAAGCTGATGTGGTGTCATGAAGAAAGAAATCTAGAAAGCTAGAATTGGAATGTGAAGAGGCTTGGGCATTCTTGTTAAAATGGAGGTCCCATGAGGAAGTAACCACTGAAAAGGGGACAACAATAGTAGTATAACATTTTAGAGAAGGCTGCTGTGCCATAGTGCAGAAAGAAGCTTGGGGTATCAGGAATGAAGCCTGGAGATAAGTGGAGAAGTGATTCAGAGTTATGGGATTACTTACAATGGTTGTGTTGAGAAAGAATTTTACCAATTTAATTAAATTTTATTTTTTGTATTTATTTGGCACTTTTTCCTTTCTTCTCAAGTGGCCTTCCCATGATGTTGTTATTTGTCCTTTGTTGCAAGGAATGCAAGTGAATTGGATTTGAGTGAGAGAGGGCTGTGCAAGGTCACCTGCTTCACTTTCTCCTCCAGAGCCATCTGGGTCCAGTTACTTGATATAGATCAGGACTGGAGATGGCCCTTAGCCTCTTCATGGTAGAAAAGGGAGAGAAAGAAAGAAAAACTAAAGCATTGTGACAAATAGGCACTATCAAAGAAAATAGTAATTTTTTATAATAGATTTAGACGGTTGGCTCTCTGAAAGGTGCCAATCTTCATCATGGATCCTCTGGAATTATAGTTGATCATTGCATTGAGCGGAGTTGTTTAAATTTTCCCTTTTTTTTCATTTTATAGTGTTTTTTTAGAACATGTTGCTTTTCTGCTTATATGCACTTCACTCAGAATCAGTTTAAACAAGTATTCACAAGTTTCTCTGAAACAATCCCTTTGTTTCTTATGTCACTAAAATTTTATAAAATTCATATAACAATTTAGCTGCTTCCCAATTAATGTGTATTCTTAAATATCTATTCTTTGTCCCTACCCTCAAAAAAGATATAATATAGATGCTTTTAACATAATTTAGTACCTTATTTTTTATTGATTCTCTTTGGAATATAAACCTGGCAGAAATTGTTCTAGAAGAAAGAATATGCTCAATATGCTTTTCTCCCTTTTCTACCATGGAGAGGCTGAAGGCCATCTCCAGTCCTGATCTATATCTAATAATTGGATCCAGAAGACTCTGGAGGAGAAAGTGAAGCAGGTGACTTTGCACAGCCCTCTCTCACTCAAATCCAATTCATTTGCATGTCATGGCATCCCTTCCTTGATGTAATGGTTCTCTTGGAAAACCAAGGACAAATTTTAAGATACAATTCTCAAATACTTTCCAAATAGCTGGATAGTCATATGTCCATGAACAAAATATCATTGTTCCTGTTTTCCTATAGACTCTCTAATATTAATTATTTTCATTTTTAACATGGTTGACTTTGGTCATATTCAATCAGGGACAAGTTTTAAATTTGCCACTTAAAATTTTGGCATACCTTGAGGGGTTTGTGGGTATCTCTTAACTTCAATAGTGTTTTATGCTTTATTACATAGGCCTTTAACACCTAATTCCATAGGTGAAAGAGGAGACTCTTTGCCTCAGTTGCTGCCTAGCCTTAATCACTGAATGGGTGCAGTCTTAGTAAACCTGAGACCTATTGAAGACCTTAACTTAAAAAGGCTAAGCTCTCCCATTTCATCTAGGACCATCTTTAGTTGTCTTGATTTATATCTTGCAACTGGACCCTGATGGCTCTGGAGGGGTAAGTGAGGCAGTGACCTTACACAGCCTTCTCTGACTCAAATACAATCCACTTGCATGTCATGGCATCTCCTCCTTAATGTCATAGTCTTCTTAAAGAATGAAGGATAAACAAGAATAACAGTAATTAGAAAGTTAGTAACCAGCACATCAGTACCATTTAACCTATTAATATCAATTAGCCTTTATAAAGGCATAATAATTTTACATATATAACAAGGACAAAAATGTAGATTTTTTTCTTCATGTTTTAAGGGTGTAACTGATTTAAACCTCATAAATCTGAAGTGAGACTCATAATTTAATTTAATTTCTACATAGCATTTTCTCACTAGGTTTATGTGCAGATAGGATACAACTTTAGGATAAATCTTTCCACTGAACTTTAACCTTGAAGGTCTTTCCTAAAGGTCACTCTTCTCAGGCATCAATGTTATATTGAATGAAAAAATCACCCAGGACTCTGTCTCCCAGATTTCTATGATTTGTTCTTCTTACCTTGCAAAAATCCTATGATTAGGGAATATACTCCACTCAAGGGACACTATGATCTAAGGAGAGGCTGAGAAATTTCTGAAGCAATTGAGGGTAAAAGCAAGGCTTTTTTTTTTTTTTACAATGCCTTAGCAGTCAATCAAAGAGCCTCTAATTCAACATATGATTAACTAATAAGAATCACTTCTAGAAGATCCACAATATTTCATTCTCTTAAAAACACTTCTCTTACACCTAATCAAGTTTTTCTGAGAGACAATTCATAGCATCCATCATATAAAGACATCACCTGAGATTCTCTGGGAATGCTCAATAACCCCATTATCCATTTAAAAAAATTTTTTTTACCAATTTATGTGTTACATGAAATTCAAGAGTTACTTCAACTTTCATTTCTCTAATTATTACTTACTAAGAACATTTTAAGAATGTGGTTATAGATAGTTTCATTTTATTTTTTCTCTTTAGAAGTGCCTCAGTCTTTGATTATAGCAACTTTCTACAAATATTTTTCCCACTTAATGATTTCTCTCTCATTCTTGATGTCACTAAGTTTATTTATGCAGAAACTTTAATTACATATAATCAAAATTATCCATTTTATATTCTACATTCATCTCTATCCCCTTTTTAGTTATCAGTTGTTTCATTTTCCATAGATTTTCTAATTTCTTAATGGTGAAATACTGTATCTATTTGGAGTTAATTATGATATATGTTACGAGATACTTAAGAATTCCTCATTTCTGTCAAGCTGTTTATCAGTGTTCCCAATATTTGTTTTGGCCAAATAGTGAGTTCTTATCCCAAATATTAGGCTATCATGTGCATTTGCATCATTTTGTCTTTTTCATTGACTTATGAGTCTAGTAGTATGAAAAAAAGATGATGACTACTGCTTTCTAGTGATTTGATATTAGTAAACCCCATTACTTTCCACCTTTTCTATTCTTTCTTTTGATATTCTTGACTTATTTTTCCTCCAGATGAATTTCATGATTTTTCTAGCTCTTTAAGGTGATTCTTGTTGTTTTATTGGTATAACATTGAATAAACAAAATAAGTTAGATTTCGATATTATTTTCACTATATTAGCTTAGCCCAGCAAGGACCAATTAATATTTATCCAATTATTCAAGTCTGTCCTTTCTATGTAAAAAGTGTTTCATATTTATAGTTATACATAGTAAGTTTCTATATGTGGCTTGGTAGATTGACTTCCAAATACTGTTTTATTTTATTGTATTTTAATTTTTATTAATTTGTTTTATTTTTCTGGTTATACATGTATGTTAATTTTTAAATACAATTTTTAAATGAATCATATTGTGAAAAAAAATCAAAACAAAAGGGAAAAACCACGAGAGAGAAGAAAAAAAAAAAAGCAGAAGTGAACATAACATGTGGTGATTTGTACTTAATCTCATAGTTTATTTTTAGATGCAGATGACATTTTTTATTCAAATTCTTTTGGGATTGCTTTGGATCACTGAACCAATGAGAAGAACTAAGTTTTTCATAGTTGATTATTGAACATTCGCGCTGCTATTGTGTACAATATATTCCTAGTTCTGCTTGTTTTGCTCAGTATCAGTTCACATAAATCTTTCTAGGCCTTTCTAAAATCATCTTGTTCATTATTTTTATAGAACAATAATATTCCATTAATTTATTAGACCATAGTTTGTTCAGCCATTCCCCAAGTGATGGACATCTACTCGTTTTCCAATTCTTTGCTACCACAAAAGGACATGGTACAAAAATTTTTACATGTCCCCTCCTCTCTATCTTCATGATTTCATCTAACTGCATGTAGAATTCATCATCATTATCATTACCGTCATCATCTTAAACATGCTGTCATAGGACATGTATTATCATGAGAGACTTCAAATTAAATATTCTGGCAGTAATAGATTTGTCAACAATCTGTCAAAAGAAGTCATAAGACTTAGAATTGGAAAGGACCTTATTTAATAGGTTAGCTGAAGTCTTTAAAGGAGGATAGCAGATAGGAGCGGAGCCAAGATGGCAGAGAAGGCACACAGGACTTTCTATGCTCCTCTCTTACCCTATTAATATTATATTCAGTCTCAAAAATAGGGTTTGATTGCTAAAACTCATAAAGATTATATGTACAACAACTCACCAGGTGAAGATTATCTGGAATTTCGCCAGAAAAGGTTTGTTCTGAGGGGCTTGGGAGAAGATCAACCCCCTGCAGGGGGAGAACTGAAGACAGACAGAGTGAAGCCCCAGGCCGGAAGTAAGAGCACAGATCACAGCACAAGCCCTGGGGCTCCAAGCCTCAGCATAGGGCTTTTCCTTGGAGCAGTTACAAACCTGGACAGCAGTGGGGCACAGCCCCGGGGCAGCCTCTAATCTGCACAGTGGAGGACTAGGCTTGGGGCAGTAAAGCTTTAGCAGGGTGATTTGCTTCCTGGTAGAGACTTCCAGGTGGAGACTTGCTGTCCAAGCTGGGCTGTTCGCTAGTCAGCTGCAGATAACTACAGCCCCACAAGGGGCTCTGGTCTGGGGTAGTGACACTTTCACCACTTGGTCTCTATCCTTGCTAAACCACTCAGCAGTTCTCCACTGGGCTAAATCACCTGAGCTAAATCACCTCCTGTTGGGGGTGGGGAAACTTTCACTCAGAACACTCCGGGAGCCGAGTTACATCTCTCCCTGCTCTGCAGAGGAAGCTGGTAACCCCCTTGCCCTGAAGGCATACCCTAAAGGCTTTAAAAAATGAGTAAAAAAATTAAAAGGACGATTGATAGTTTCTATATATATATATAAAAAAAAGAGCAGGTCTGCAACCCAGAAGAGACTAATACCAAACAGTCACCAGACAATACCCCAAAGGGGAATGTTACCTATCCCCTTTTATATAATACTCTCATAGAAGAGACCATTTAAAAGTCTCAAAAGAGAATTAGAAGAAAAATGGGAAAAGGAAAGAGAAGCTTTGAAATATGAATTGGAAAAGGTAAAAAAAAAAATCTCTGGAAAGTAAGATTTGTGAACAAGAAAGTAAGATTTGTGGATTGGAAAAGACAAAGAACTCACAAGAAAGTAGGATCTGTGAATTGGAAAAAGAAAATAATTCACTAAAAAAAAAAAAAATTAGTGAAATGGAAAAAAATTCCATAGAGCAAAACAATTCATTTAAAAACTCAATTGGACGTATACAGAAAGAAGTAAAAAAAGCTAATGAAGAAAATAATTCATTAAAAATCAGAACTGAACAAATAGAAACTAATGATTCATTGAGACAGCAAGAATCAGTCAAGCAAAACCAAAAAAATGATAAATTGGGAAAAAAAACCATGAAATATCTACTTGGAAAAATGACAAACCTGGAAAATAGATCTAGGAGAGATAATCTGAGATTATTGGATTTTCCGAAAATTATGATGAAAAAAAGAGCCTAGATACTATTTTACAAGAAATCAAAGAGAACTGTCCAGAGGTAATAGAGTCAGAAGGTAAAATAGGCATTGAAAGAATTCATCGACACCTTCTGAAAAAGACCCTAAAATAAAAACTCCATGGAATATTGTGGCCAAATTTTAGAACTATCAGATTAAGAAAAAATATTACAAGCAACCAGAAAAAAAAAAAAAAAACTATTTAAATACAAAGGTGCCACAATAAGGATCACCCAAGATCTGGCTGCCTCCACGTTAAAGGATCGAAGGTCCTGGAATCTGATATTCTGAAAGGCAAAAGAAGTTGGAATGCAGCCAAGAATAAACTACCCAGCTAAACTGAGCATTTTCTTCCAGGGAAGAAGATGGACATTTAATAAAACAGATGAATTCCATTTGTTTCTAAGGAAAAAACCAGAACTAAACAAAAAATCGATCTCCAACCATAGGACTCAAGAGATGCAGAAAAGGTAAAAGGAACTTTTGAGAATTGTATTTCTGTTGTGGATATACAAAAAGACTACATGTATAATTTGATTTTACTGATATAACATAAAAATGGGAAATAGAAATGGAAAATGGATAATGTCAGAAAAGGGTGAAAGGGGGATAAAAAGAGGGAAACTACATCCCACAAAGAGGCAAAGGAAACTTATCATATCTGAAGGAACTCAGAGAAGGAATTGTGTGAATCTTACTCTCATCACAGTTGGCTCAAATACAAAATAATTGACATACTTATTTTACAGAAAATCCTCTCTTGCCTCATTAAAAAGGGGGAGAGGAAAAGGGAAAAGAAAAAGAGTAATAAGGGAAGGGTACAAGAAAGGGGAAGAGATTCAAAGTGGGGGGAGGAAGGGATCCTAAAGAGGGTAAGTGGCATGGTACAAGTGGGGCGCATAAGTTTAAAACTGGGAAAGAGGGTTGGGGGGGGCAAGTAAATGAAAAACATAATCTGGGGATAACAAGATGGCAGGAAATACAGAATTAGTCATTTTAACCATAAATGTGAATGGGATGAACTCTCCCATAAAATGGAGGCTGATAGCAGACTGGATCAAAAGTCAGAACCTTACAATATGTTGTTTACAGGAAACACATTTAAAGCAGGGAGATACATATAGAGTAAAGGTAAAAGGCTGGAGCAGAATCTATTATGTTTCAGGTGAAGTCAAAAATGCAGGGGTAGCCATCCTAATCTCAGATCAAGGAAATGCAAAAATTGATCTAATCAAAAGAGATAAGGAAGGAAACTATATCTTGCTAAAGAGTAGCATAGACAATGAAGTAATATCAATACGAAACATATATACACCAAGTATTATAGCATCTAACTTCCTAAAGGAGAAGTTAAGAGAGTTGCAAGAAGAAATAGACAGCAAAGCTGTAATAGTGGGAGATCTCAACCTTGCACTCTCAGAATTAGACAAATCAAACCACAAAATAAATAAGAAAGAAATCAAAGAAGTAAATATAATATTAGAAAATTAGGTATGATAGATCTTTGGAGAAAACTGAATGGAGACATAAAGGAATATATTTTCTTCTCAGCAGTCCATTCTGAATTGACCATATATTAGGACATAAAGACCTCAAAATTAAATGCAGGAAGGCAGAAATAGTAAATGCTTTCTTTTTCAGACCACGATGCAATAAAAACTACATTCAACAAAAAGTTAGGGGTAAATAGACCAAAAAGTAAATAGAAACTAAATAATTTCATCTTAAAGAATGATTGGGTGAAACAGCAAATTATAGACACAATTAATAATTTTACTCAAGATAATGACAACGAGACATCATACCAAAATTTGTGGGATGCAGCCAAAGCAGTAATAGGAGGAAATTTTATATCCTTAGAGGCTTACTTGAATAAAATTGAGAAAGAGAAGATCATTAAATTGGGCTTGCAACTAAAAAAAACTAAAAAAGACCAAATTAAACCCCCCCAATCAAATACTAAATTTGCAATTCTAAAATTAAAAGGAGAAATTAATAATATTGAAAGTAAAAAAAACTATTGAACTAATAAATAAAACTTAAGAGTTGCTTCTATGAAAAAACCAATAAAATAGATAAGCCTTTGGTAAATCTGATTAGAAAAAGGAGGGAGGAAAATCAAATTGTTAGTCTTAAAAATGAAAAGGGAGAACTTTCCACCAATGAAGAGGAAATTAGAGAAATAATGAGTTACTTTGCCCAACTTTATGTCAATAAATTTAATAACCTAAGTGAAGTGGATGATTACCTTCAAAAATATAGGCTTCCCAGATTAACAGAAGAGGAAGTAAATTGCTTGAATAGTCCCATTTCAGAATAAGAAATAGAACAAGCTATTAATCAACTCCCTAAGAAAAAATCCCCAGGACCAGATGGATTTACATGTGAATTCTACCAAACATTTAAAGAACAATTGGCCCCAAGGCTATATAAATTATTTGATAAAATAGGGAATGAAGGAATCCTACCAAATTCCTTTTATGACACAGACATGGTACTGATACTTAAACCAGGTAGGTTGAAAACAGAGAAAGAAAATTATAGATCAATCTCTCTAATAAATATTGATGCTAAAACCTTAAATAAGATATTAGCAAAAAGACTGCAGAAAATCATCCTCAGGATAATATACTATGATCAAGTAGGATTTATACCAGGAATGCAGGGCTATTAATAACCAAATCAACAAAAACCATATGATCACCTCAATAGATGCAGAAAAAGCATTTGATAAAATCCAACACCCATTCCTATTAAAAACACTTGAGAGTATAGGAATAAATGGACTTTTCCTTTAAATAATCAGCAACATCTATTTAAATCCATCAGTAAGCATCATATGTAATGGGGAAAAACTGGAACCTTTCCCAGTAAGATCAGGAGTGATACAAGGTGGCCCACTATCACCATTACTATTCAATATTATATTAGAAATGCTAGCTTTGGCAATAAGAGTTGAGAAAAAGATTAAAGGAATTAGAGTAGGCAATGAGGAAACTAAATTATCACTCTTTGCTGATGATATGATGGTATAATTAGAGAACCCCAGAGATTCTACTAAAAAGTTATTAGAAATAAGCCACAACTTTAGCAAAGTTGCAGGATACAAAATAAACCCATAAATCATCAGCATTCTTATATATCACCAACAAAATCCAACAGTCAGAGTTACAAAGAGAAATTCTATTTAAAGTAACTACTGATAGTATAAAATACTTAGGAATCTATCTGCGAAGGGAAAATCAGAAACTTTATGAGCAAAACTACAAAACACTTTTCACATAAATTAAATCTGATCTAACCAATTGGCAAAATATTAAATGCTCTTGGATAGGGCAAGCAAATATAATAAAGATGACAATACTACCTAAACTAATCTATTTGTTTAGCACTATACCAATCACACTCCCAAAAAAACTATTTTAATGACCTAGAAAAAATAACAACAAAGTTTATATGGAAATACAAAAGATCAAGAATTTCAAGGGAATTAATGAAAAAAAAAAATCAAATGAAGGTCGCTTAGCTGTACCAGATCTAAAATTATATTATAGAGCAGCAGTTACCAAAACCATTTGGTATTGACCAAGGAATAGATTAGTTGATTAGTGGCATGGGTTAAGTTCAAAGGACAAAACAGTCAATAACTAGCAATCTAGTGTTTGACAAATTCAGAGACCCCAGCTTTTGGGATAAGAACTTACTGTTTGCCAAAAATTGCTGGGAAAATTGGAAACTAGTATGGCAGAAACTAGGCATCGATCCACACTTAACACCGCACATCAAGATAATGTCTTGATAAATAAATTAGAGGAACACAGGAAAATTTCCCCCTCAGACCTGTGGAAGAGGAAGGAATTTATGACTAAAGAAGAACTAGAGATCATTAGTGATCACAAAATAGAAAATTTTGATTATATCAAACTGAAAAGTTTTTGTACCAACAAAACTAATGCAGACAAGATTAGAAGGGAAGCAATAAACTGGGAAAATATTTTTACAGTCAAAGGTTCTGATAAGGGACTCATTTCCAAAATATATAGAGAATTGACTCTAATTTATAAGAAATCAAGCCATTCTCCAATTGATAAATGGTCAAAGGATATGCACAGACAATTCTCAGATGAAGAAATTGAAATTATTTCTAGTCATATGAAAAGATGCTCCAAATCATTATTAATCAGAGAAATGCAAATTAAGACAACTCTGAGATACCACTACACACCTGTCAGACTGGCTAGAATGACAGGGAAAGATAATACGGAATGTTGGAGGGGATGTAGGAAAATAGGGACACTAATACATTGTTGGTGGAATTGTGAATACATCCAACCATTCTGGAGACCAATTTGGAACTATGCTCAAAAAATTATCAAATTGTGCATACCCTTTGATCCAGCAGTATTACTACTGGGCTTGTATCCCAAAGAGATCATAAAGAAGGGAAAGGGATCTGTATGTGCATGAATGTTTGTGGCAGCCCTCTTTGTAGTGGCTAGAAACTGGAAACTGAGTAGATGCCCATCAATTGGAGAATGGCTGAATAAATTGTGGTATATGAATATTATGGAATATTATTGTTCAGTAAGCATTGACCAACAGGACAATTTCCGAAAGGCTTGGAGAGTTTTGTTGTTGTGGTTATGGTTGTGGTTGTGGTTTTGTTCTCCATTGAAGCATAAATAATACTTCTCCAGCTCTTTTATGTCTGAGTCTTTGTTTCAATTGTGATTCTTATAAACAACATATTAGCAATTGTTATGCTTCTTTTGCTAAGCTGTTGATTTTCTAGCATTGCTCTCATTTTTTTTCCAGCCAAAGTTGGGAGAGATTTGGTCTCTTAGCTTCTCATAATCTTTTTTGGCTTGAAAATCTCTATCTCAGAAGAAGAGCCAAAATGAAAGCGAAGAGACGTACTCAATTGAGCTCTCTCAAATTCCCCTCTGAACATTTCCAAAATAAATAGAATTCTGGAGTGGCAGAATCAACAAATGATTGGTTGGGTGATATAATTTTCCAGCCAAAAGCAACTTAGGAAATTGACAATAGAGGTCTATGTCCCTAGGGTGGTGGTAGGGACCCAGGAGCACAACAAAGGTACCACAAGCCAAGTTTTAGGAGTAGCTGCATTGGAATTAAAAGAAACTTTCAGAATGTTTAACCTATGAAATATGGGGAATTGAATAACTGGTTGGAAAAAGATTGCAGAATACTTTTTTATTGGTTCTGGATTCAGGACCTTGTTGCATTTCCCTATTCAGTTCTGGATCCTAGTTTGTAGTCCAAAAGGAGCAATGGCACTTAAAGCCACAGAAAACAGAGACCAGGATCTAATTCCAGGGTGGAGATCAGTGTTTGTGTCACTCGACAGAGAATAGGGAATCTATTCTCAATTCCAAGACAGAGTGCTTAGCTAAGTACTTGTTTATTCTACCATTTTTGTTCCTCTTCTGTCAGAAGGAACTTTTGAACCAGTAAGAATTATAGAAACTTAGAGGCCAGATCTCTCCTACATTCTAGATGGAGTTAGAAACAATCTGAGATAATAAAAAAGAGACTTCTATCAATCCTAAACTAAGGGTCAATGTCCTGGCTAAAAGTGCATTGATTCATCCAGCTGATGATACAGTTTTTATAATCTTATCATCAGCTCATTGAAGAGTAAGTTCATGAAAACTAGCAGATTAACTTATTTGAAAGTTGTTGTATCTTGAAAAGATTTCATTGGCTGAGCAACATTCCTGGTACATTAGAACTGTAGCCCAATAGCTTCTGTCCCCAAACTACAATTATAACATCATGGAATTAGAAGATGTGTTAAAGGAAATTCATTCTAATAGATCCATAATCAATAAGCTCTTCTCTAACATTCTTGAAGAAATAGTTCCCCATGTACTTTTGGAAGACTTTTTTTTGAGGGAGCAGGAAAAAAAATCATGTACATGTGTGAGTAAATCACACAGGAAGAGAATAATTTACAAATAGAACACCTAAGGGAGAAGTTAGGAAATACTTATGTATATAATAATTCTTACTGAGTTTAAAGATATTCTTAGTGATAAAAGTAAGATTCAAGTGCATTTCAGACATATCAACTTTGTATGCAAAGGCAAAGAGATGGGAAATGGACTGCTTCAGCAAGGACTACCAAATAAACCAATTGGGCTAAAACATAATGTGTGTTAAAATGAGAGGTAAGGACTAATGCAGAAAAGTTGATATGGAACTGGATTACAAAAAAAAAAAAAAAAAACAATAAAAACAAGAACAAAACAAAGTGAAAAATTAAAAAGAAGATGAATTTACATTTTATAGATGATAGGGATTCATTTAACCTTTTAAAATAAAAATATGGCATGAAATATGAATTTTGAATATTAGGTAAAGATGATCTGGAATGAGAAAAAATGATGCAGGGAGAACCATTAGGAAACTAATTTCAATAGGATAGGCAAGAAAGAGTGGAATCCTGGATTCTGAAAGTTAGGAGGAGGGCAAAGAAATATGAAATTATGCCCAGAGAGCAGGAAAAGAACAAAAAAGAAGAGGAGAAAAAGAAAAATAATAAGACAGATATAATAATATTCTTCAGTTTCTGCTCAGACTGATAAACTGTGTCCCCAGAGGACAGCTACTACAACTCTTGGATAGTACTAAAAAGGACTATAAAACATGTGAGATGAATAAGGATTTGTCATTTCCTATAATAGGACAAGCTATTGTACTGTACTAGAACTTCCCCTGGTCTTAAAGTTAGGAGGATCTGGGATTGAATTAGATTTCTTTTAATTACCAGCTATATTTTCATGGGCAAATGTTTGGATTTTCCTGATTCTTGCTAATCTTTTCCATGAAATATGAATGAAATATAAATGTGGACAATAATTGTTAGCACCTACCTCATTCACTGAAGTCTAAGTTTTTAACATGTGGGGACAGCAAAATCTTGCTCAACTTCTGTTTCAAATACTTAGTAGTTGTGTGACCCAGAATTATTACATTATGATCTATAAGTCTCCAATTCCTTATTTGTCAAACAGGCACAAATTCTCTCCTATTTAATGACCAAAATCATGGTAAGGATTAAATGAGGTAACATTTGGAAACATTTTGCAAAACTTAATGTGCTCCAGATGAAAAAAAAAAAAAAACTGACAAATAGCATTTAGTATATCCATATAGAATAATGGTGTATAACATCATTTTATATATATGTACATATTTGTGTCTAATGGTAACCATCTCTAGAGCAGAAGATAGAGAGGAAGGAAAAGAAAGTTACATGATAATTTTATTGTATATTTAAAAGGAAAAGAAGTTGTAGATAAAAGATTTGCATTTTATGAACAAATCTCTTTTTTTTCTAAATTATTTTTATTTCTTAAATTCAGAATAAAAATCGACAAGTTTTTTTAAGTTAATTGATACATTTTGTTTTTATATTAAAAACCATATAATTTATTCATATTTCTGTCTTCTGTGCACTGAGTTTTCCATTTCATTAATTGTGACAGTGATTATGTTGATTTGGGTATAATAGTGATGATGATGATATATAGATACATTCATCATAGTAATGTGATGAAGATTTGTTGTATCATTCAGATTGGTGATGAGTTTGGACTCATTGGTTCCTTAACTTTCTTTTTTTTTCCATTTTTAAAAATTTATTGATTTTTAATATACATTGTTTTATGAATCATGTTGGGAGAGAAAAATCAGAGCAAAGGGGAAAAAAACCATGGGAGAAATAACAAAACAGAAAAAAGAAGTGAAAATAGCATATATTAGTTTATATTCAGTCACCATAGTTCTTCTGGATGTAAATAGCATTTTTTGTCCAAAATCTATTGGATTGCTTTGGATCACTGAACCCCTGGAAAGAACCAAGTTTCATTATTGATCATCTTTCATTCTTGCTATTATTATGTATAATGTATCCCTGCTTGTTTTGCTCAGGATCAGTTCATGTAAACCTTTCCAGGTCTCTACAAAATCATCTTGTTCAGCATTTCTTATAGAAACAATAATATTTTGTTATCTTCATATACAACAACTTGTTTAGCCATTCTCCAAGTGATGGATATCTAATTCATTTTCCAATTTTTGCTACTACAAAAAAAACTGCTACTAACATTTTTGTATATGTAAGCTCTTTTCCCTGCTTTATGATTTCCTTGGGATACAGAATGACACTGTGTGTAGTAATGACACACTAGGTCAAAGAGTGTGAACAATTTCATAGGCCTTGGGGCATAGTTCCATATTATTCTCTAGAATGGTTGAATTACTTCACAACTCCACCAACAATGTATTAGTGTCCCAGTTTTCCCATATTCCTTGCAACATTTATCATTATCTTTTTCTGTCATCTTGGCCAATCTGAGAGACATAAGGTGGCACCTCAGAGTTGTTTTAATTTGCATTTCTCTAATCAATAGTGATTTATAGCATTTTTTTTTTCATATAACTACAGATGAATTTAAAGTGTATGCTGATATGTTTGAATCAGAGTATCTAGGTAATGTTATTAATTTAAACCCCCAGTCCTAAAAAAAAACTGTAGACAGGGTGCGCTGAGTTGATGCTCATCAGACAAATTTCAAGACCCTAGCTTAAAAACACTAGAGTCTGACACTCCATTCATGGCCCTCTCCAATTACTTTGATCTTGTTGGTGGATCCAGATGATTCTGAAGGAGAATGTGAGATTGGTGACTTGGTGACTTTGTACTCACTCTCACTTAAATTCAACCTACTTGCATGTCATGGCATTGCCTACTTCATGCCATGATTCTGTTTGGGAACAAAGGACAAGCAACAACAACCTCTGGGAATATTCACCTATCTGCTTTCCACTTACACAAATCATTTATTTCCTTTAAGGCCAAGATCAATTCAAATCTCCTAAATGTCATTTATTTGACAATCCTAACCATTGTTAAATGCAGTTATACAAACAAGGCAAGGTCCCAATAAACAGTAGTCAAAAAACCTAAAGATTTTCCCTATTTTCTGAACACTTTAAAAAAAATTCAACACATAATACAAATTATATAATGTTGCACATTGATTGTTTCATGTGTCTTCATCTATTCTCCTTAACTAAGTTCTTAAGAGACATTAGATCTTTAATGGTTTCAATCTTTGCTAAGCTAAATTAGTTCCTAAAGGACTAGAATAGTGTGTATAGGTGTGCATATGTATGTTATGTATTTGTGTGTTCAGCATTTGCATGTGTGCACACATGAATTTCTAATTGTTTTCTCCATCAAGAACAATGAAACTTCTGCATTTGAACCCTGACATCATTGTCCAATAAAGGTTTAAAAAGAAGGTAAAAATAGAAATGTGTACAATAAATAAAGAAAAAAGAAGTTGCATTGGACCAAGTGCATATTGAGTACATTTCTGCTTTAATCAACACAGTTAAGACTATGTTAAAAAACTAGAATTTACGTTATTTTAGTGAGGAAAGAACAAAATTATAGGATAAGTAGGTTAAGAGGATCCTCTACCTTTTGATACATAAAAATATGAATGAGGGAACATGAATAATTCTGACTTATATACCTACACTCCTGCCTATACAAATCTTTAAAATAGTCATCTATATGTGACTGGGATCACAAAAAGTTGTCACAATTGAAATGACTGAACAGTAACAACCATAATACATGAGTCTAGGGAAGACTTAATGATAATATCAGTAAGAAACACACAGATAGTCACTAGTGGTATTCAATAATCAGACACACATTTATCATTTCACAGATGTTGTAGAAAGATATAGAGAATATAAAATTCCAAGTTATTTGTGATTTGTTCATTATTAAGAAAAATGAAGTGGTTGAACAAAAATTTTGCTTTACAATATCTTTTATTATGGGTCTTCTCCCATCTATGTTGTTGGAAATTATTTGAAGATTTAAATGCAGAAATAGCCTTGTTTAGTGAGTCTTTAATTATAACCATTAGACAAAACATAAAATATTTATTATATGCATGTTTGCCAAGATTGTTCACCACTGTAATAAAATAAATTTAATATAGAGTGCAAACTGAAGAGAAAATACCTGAGTATTTTGTTCTCCAATTTCTCTTGGAGAATTGCATTGTTTGCATTCCATTCTTGACATCTGTACACATTCATAGGAGTTTGGCCTGGCCATTCAATTAGGAAAGACCAAGAGGATGCTGAATATCTATTACCCTCATTTCAACATGCATACCATAACATATAAATCTTGTCCAATAGCATACAAATAAAGGATAAAGGGTGCAAGTAAACAGTAGCTTAGACACAGAGGTTGAGAGTGAAAATCTTTAGAAAATGATGAAGTTCCTTTGCTGATTCTAAGCTTCCCATGAAAATACTCATATGTTTAGTAGCAACATTCTGCAATTGTCCTTATAAGTCAATAAGATCTGAAATATCATAATCTGTGAAAAATTAAAAGTGAATATAATCCAAAGGCTAATGAAGGATATGGTGGGTATGAGGAAGCTGTAGCATATATGACAGGAAGAGAAAATAGATTTCTAGACAATGTATGGAAAGTAGTAAGTTCTCATTTATTTTACTTGACATATTTTGTGAATGTAAGGGATGTAAAAATAAAGGAGAACAGAACAGTCAGTATTCTGCTGAACCTTTTACAATTTTAAGAAAAGGCTAGGAAGTATAAGGAAGCATTTTTGGAAAAGATCCTTTTGGTGAACTAATGAAAAAATAAAGGCAAAAGTTCTTTTGAAATTCTCTGGAAAATTCTCTAGGAATTCTCTGGGAAACCTCTATAACTTAAAAATTTGTGGCAAGTGTTATTTCTTTTTATTCTATTGAGAACAGGGATGAAGAATTGAATAAAGAAAGTTCAATCATTTTTGTTATAGTAACCCCAAATACATACTCATAACCCCATCTACAAGGGAGGCCAAATCTGACAGACCCATTGAATTCAGAAATTTTGATCTTCAGTGGATTATGCTTCTTAGATTTCTTGCATTAAGTTTTTCATTAAGATTCATTAAGCCATCTAGGAACTAAAAACAACTATGTTGCCTATAAAGGGGCAAAAATTCAGGTCAGAAACAGAGGGGATCAAAGCTCAAGTGATGATCAATAATAGGAGGAAGACTGTGAATAATCCCTGTACTTTGAGCCTGGAGGAGACAGTAAAACTTGTTATGTCGACATCCTCCTCTTTCTCCTCCTTCTCTTCTTCTTCTGTATCAGTCAACTTATTTCATTTACTTAGTTTCCTCTAATTTGTTCCACTTTTTTTTGGGGGGGGGAGGATTTCCCACACACATGACCTTTTTCCTCTTTTCCCTCTCATCTCTGTTGTTTCTCTCCTCGCCTCTCTTCTACTCCTTCACTTGGGTGAGAGTAATAATATTTCTAATGGAAAGCATAACAATTCTATAAAAATTCATTGTGTTTTTCAGAGTTCTAACTGGCTTCCATACCAGTAAAATAGATGTGTAGATTAGACTCTTAAAGACAATTTTCATTAAGCTTGATTGTATAAAACAGATGGAGAGACAGCATATTTCACTTCTGTTGCATTTGTGAAGAAAATAGGTAGAAAATTATTGCAAGATGAATTCTGTAATTAAAAAACAATTTGGATTGATTTAACAGTTGACTTAACATTTTTAGTCTTTCTTTACAGAATAAGATGGCAGAACTTCTATTAATTTTTTCCCAAAAAATTATAAGCAAGGCACTTAGAATTTTTTTATTGTTCTGCTCTTCTTAGTCATTCAATCTTATGACTAACCTATAGTTTTTGCCACTCTAAAGATTTACTTTTGAAAAAATTTTTGGATAGCAAAAGGTCATCTACTTTTATTTTTTTATTTTTAATATTTTTGAAATACATGCAAAGATTCATGATTGCAAAACCTTCTTTTTCAAATTTTCCCTCCTCTCTTCCCTTCCCCCCCATCTCCTCTCCTGCACAGTAAGTAATCCAACATAGGTTAAACATATTCAATTCTTCTATAAAAATTTCCACATTTATCATGCTGTACAAGAAAAATCAAATCAAAAGGGGGGAGAATGGGAAAGGAGAAAAAAGCAAGAAAACAATAACAAAAAAAGATGAAAATATCATGTTGTCACATTCAATCCCTACAATCTTCTTTCTGGATGCAGATGGCTCTCTCCATCCCAAATCTATTAGAATTGATCTGAATCACCTTATTGTTGAAAAGAGTCAAGCCATAAGAGTTGAGCATCACATAATTTTGTTGCCATGTGCAATGATCTCCTGCTTCTGCACATTCACTTAGCATCAGTTTATGTATGTCTCTCCAGACATTCCTGAAATCAATCTTCTGATCATTTCTTATAGAACAATAATATTCCATTACATTCATAGACTATACCTTATTCAGATTTTTCCAAAATGATGGACATACATTTTACAGTTCTTTGCCATCACCAAAAAGGGCTGTTACAAACACTTTGCACATGTGGGTCCTTTTCCCATTTTTATGATCTCTTCACGATACAAACCCAGTAGGAACACTGCTGAAGCAAAGGATATGAACAATTTAGCCCTTTGGGCATAGTTCCAAATTGTTCTCTGGAATGGTTGAATCAGCTCATAACTCCACCAATAATGTATGTGTCCTAGTTTTCCCACATCCCCTCCAATATTTATTGTTATCTTTTCTTGTTTTCTTAGTCAATATGAAAAATGTACAATGGTACCTCAGAGTTGTCTTAATTTGCATTTTCTCTAATCAATAAGTGATTTAAAATATTTTGTCATATGACTATGTTTTAATCTTTTCATCTGAAAATTGTTTATATCCTTTGACTATTTATCACTTGGAGAATGGCTTGTCTTTTTAAAATTTGAGTCAATTCTCTATATAATTTAGAAATGAAGCTTTTATGAGTCTCCTTGTCTATAAATACTTTTTCACAGTTTTCTGCTTTCCTTTCACTTTTGACTGCATTGATTTTGTTAGTGCAAACCCCTTTTTAATTTAATATAACCAAAATTTATCATTTTGCATTTCATGATGTTCTCTAGTTATTCTTCCTTCCTTTTTGACAGATCTGAGAAATAGACTATAGGCATTGTTCTTCTAATTTGCTTACAGTATCATCTTTATTTTTCAATCATGAACTCATTTTCACCTTATCTTGGTATAGAGTGTTAGGTATTGGTCAGTAGCTAATTTCTGCCGTACTATTTTCTAATTTTCTTAGTAATTTTTTGTCAAATAGTGAGTTCTTATCTCAGAAACTGGGGTCTTTGTATTTATCAAACACAATATTACTATAAACCTTGACTATTGTATCTTGTTCACCTAGCCCATTCCACTGATCTATTACTCTATTTCTTAGCCAATAGCAAATGATTTGATGACTGCTGCTTTATAATATAGTTTTAGGTCTGGTATAGCTTAGGTCACTTTCATTTGCATTTTTTTTCATTAATTGCCTTGAAATTCTTGATATTTTGTTCTTCCAAATGAATTTTATTATATTTTTCAAGTTCTATAAAGTAATTTCTTGACAGTTTGAGTGATATGGCACTGAATAAGTAGACTAATATAGGTAGAATTGCTATTTTATTATATTAGCTCAAACCACCTACTTTTAAATACTTTTTCAAAAAATGGAAAAATTCCCAGGAACCATATTTTTTTTTGCATAGCATAGATTATAGTGAAAAATTTCTGAAAATACTCCTATACATCTACATCTCATATCTATTTTAATAATGTCTTTTATAAAGTATATAATGTAATGCTAATAATAGAGTAGATAAATTGTAGAGGAAAATTTCCCACTGGGAATCCCGTTTTATCAATGACTTCATATTATCAATCCACAAATTCAAACAAAAGTATATAAGAATTTCTTTAAACTTCTGTATAGATTTATCCTTGTAATTTGGGGAAAGGGAAATATTTAGAAATAGGTAACAATAGAATTAAACATTTCTTAGCCATTTTATTTCTCATTGTTGCCTTATAATCTAATAGAATGACCTTTCATCAAAGTCAAGGGTAAGTCTTATCCCTACAATTTGTACAGAGGAGGAACTAATAGGATATAATAAAAAGCAACTGAGAACTCTCCCATATACCACCTTCTTCTTCTGGAGTAATGACTTTAATAACAAGCTCAAAGTAAGACCAAAATAAACTAGAGAGCAGAGTCCTTCAGTGCAAGTTAGAAAATCATATGTGAATTGGAAAATATTATCCTTAAAGTGGTTTTATAAAACTTGCCTAAACAGAAGATCAATGAATGTAACGATGCAGCAGTTTTGCTTTCTTACAAACTTAGAACAAACTTTCCAAACAAGAAATAGAAAGAAATACAATATTGCAAAGCCATGCAAAAAAAAGAAAAGAAAAACTCCAAATGCCAAAAAAACTCAAACTACAGGCTCACTACCCTGATATGTGTTGATCTGGTATTTGAGACCCTATTAAAAAGTAGATTTCCATTGTATCTATCAGATTGATGTGCAGGTATTCAAATTGTTCATGTCTCAGTATGGTTATTTTGGGCATACATATACCATAGTCAGTTATACTCAGGCCAGAGTATTTGAGTTGCATGCATAATTTCATAGCCCTGTTTGAGGTTCACTTCTTAGCACTGGATCAGCAACTGTGTGACATACTGACTCATTTCTGTTCATTTCCATCAACTGTACACACCTGCCAACTAATGCATTTTCTTACTTCCATTTAAAGTTGTGAAGTTCATTTCACTTCCCTTGTTAAAAAAAAGCAGGAGGGGAAGGAGGATATAAAATAAAGATTTGGAAAAGCTGTGGTGAATTCAATATACCTTCTTTAATTTAGGAGAAAAAATATTTTTCAATTTAAAAAAAATGTCTTTTTTGTTTGAATCATATGGATATTTACTCATCTTTATTTCATGATACCAGTTTGTTTGTTTGTTTCTTCATATTCTTGTTCCAGATCTTTTGTAGTTATTGCTGAATCTTTTACATTCTACTTGGCCTTCTTTATACTAAAGTATAATCCTTCTTACCTTTTTCCATTTTCATCCATTTCTTATTTTCCTACATTCTTCTCTTCCATACATTTTAAGCATCCTGTCACAAATTCATTCATCGATTACCTCCAGATTCCTTAAAAAATATTTTTAAGAACAAGTATAATTTCTAATTTTTAGTAGCTCGTTTACACTTACAAATAGGAAGGACTCAAGCATTTTTGTCCAGGTATATCAATCAAGTCCCTTGAGGCATAGCAGAGTTTTAGTAGTTTTCTTGACTCATAAAGTTAGTAAGAGTCAGAGCAGAATTTGATGGTAAATTTTCCTGATTCCAAGCCCAAGACTATCCGCTGTACTTTATTGACAATATAGGATAGTTATACAAGGTTTTAAATTCTCATCTGATAAGGTCTATAATGTATGTGTAATAAACAAAGATACAACTTGATGGATCTGAAAATTTTCCTCACCTCCCCAGTCTGTTCAAATTCTATAATTTCTCCACAGGACAGAGAGTGGAAAATTATTTTTCTCCAAGGACTTTACTTTAGATATTAATTGTATCAAATGGCAACCTATACTATATTTACTATATGTTAAAAATAGAACACTGCATATTTCTCATGACTAATGTCTATCAACCAAATAGGTAAAGTTTATTTCTATTATCAGTTTAATTGTCCATTTCTATGATTTCTTCTTGGAAGAAATTATTCATATTTCAATAGGATTTTTAAAACTATCTGAAATTACATGAAAGATGCTACCATAAAAATAACATTTTTTTTCAAAAGCATATTTAGTATTGACATTTAGCAGGACTAAAATGGGGAAATATAATAAGTTCATATAAAATGATCCATAATTCTCATGGTGGATACAATATGCAAAGTTTTTTTCTTAATTAAAGAACTGATTTTCTATTAACACTGAAGTTTTCCATTTATATCCATTTTCTAATGAGATTATGTTAACTGCAACAAGTAAAAAAAATACCACGAACTCTTCTCATTTAATCCATAGACATTTAAAAGAGATTGGCCATTCATTCACATTGGAAAAGAAAAGTAGATGAAAAATCTTATCACCCAAATTAAGACATTCATTTAAATAGTTATACCATTAATTGTTCAGCTATAATAGACAACTTAATTTGTTTCTACACATGTTCAGCAAACAAGGTTAAGAAAATATTTTATTAGGGAATCATTCTGTACTTTTACCATATAAAAGCCCACCTTTTAAAATCAATTATCTTCCAGGAATTATATATAGAATACCAAGATCTAAATGAAACAAAATTTCAGGTTTCCTAAAGGACAATAAAAATTTACATGATGGATATCAATAACTTGGAGCATATTGTCAATGATAAAAATTGTAAGGTTTACATACTAAATGAAATGACATCATTGTTAAATATTACATATACAAAAATACATATGCATATATAATATATACAGAAAATATTTATGTATACATATATGTACATACACATGCATTTATGTACATAAGTACATATCCATATTATGGGAAACAATTATCCCAACAATAGTAATAAGAATTAACATTTATACTGTACTTTAAAATTTATAATAATTTAATATACATTATTTCATTTGTTTATGAATCAACTTTCCATTTGATACTATTGATATGTTACCCTTATTTTATTGATGAATAAAACTAAAACTCATAGAATTTATTTGCTTTAGTCATATAACTAAATAATATCTGAGCAAGTATGACATAATAATGGTGGCTTAAATGTAAAGTTAAGATAGGTCTAGATTTGGGGACTCTGTCATTGATTAGATGTGTTAAAGTTTCAAATAATGTGCTCTACATAAAGTTAACTTTAGAAACCAAGAAGTAAACAAAAGCAAAATGAGAGATCCTTAATGTGAAATATACTCAATTTTTAAAAAAATGTCCGTGGAGCTTTAGTTTGAAGTTGGAAGAAAAAGGAAAAACATTTATTGTGTACATGATATATGCCAGACAATGTGCTAAGTCTTAAAGATATAAACACAGGAGAAAAAAAGACAGTCCTTGTCCTCAAAAATCTTAGGCTGATGACAACAAATAATACAAAAAAGGGAGATGAAAATTTGAATGGGGGTAATATGAAGAAACTAGCAATAGGTTCACAGGACTGGGAACAGAATGATAAACCTGGGATTCTGGATGCTTTCACCAAAAAGAGGTTCAAGAAATAGCATTATATAGATTGATATTATCTTCTAAACTAACAATCATTCAGTCAGTTGGTCTATTAACTAGCATTTATTATTTATTAAATGCCTACTATATGACAAACACTGTGTTAAGTGCTGGACACACAAGGAAGAAAAGATACATATTGTCTGTGAGAAGATCAATGTCTAATGCAAGACTCAGTACAAAAAACAACTATGTAAAATAAAATATGTACAGTGCAAGTTAGATTTAATCCATGGAAGAAAATCATCATTACATTATTTTCAAAAACAAATAAACTGTTGAAATTGAAATGAACAGAGAAAAGGGTTAAAACCAAGTCTTGTCAAAAAAAGCAACAGCTAGCAATTTAACCATGAGGTTTAATTTCAAAAGTATTTACTGAGTGCTATTTAAGTCAAAATGTTGTTTTAGGACCTAAGGAAGATAGAAATAAATAAACAGAGAAAAACTATATATACATATATACATATATATATATTTATACACACATATACACAAACATAAATACATGCCGTATCATACCATACAATAATATGTTTTCTGTCCTCCAAGCTTAGATTCTATTTAGGGGTATATATCTCATTCTTTAGGAGAAAAAAATAGCTTCAATTTAGAAAAATCACACATGATAATTGCATAAAGGAGATAGAAACATGATATATGTTGTCTGAAGGGGGTAAGATTGCCTGAAATGGCTGATTAGAAAAGGCTTCATGATCAAATTAGAATTTGAAATGAACTTTTAAAAATAGTACTCTAACTTATCCCTTTAATTTAAATTTAATTTAATTTTGGAATTTATTATTTAATATAATATGTATATTATAAAGTTTTTAAAAATTCTGAATAGTTTCATTTGTTTTAAATAATTTGTAGGAGACATTCTCCAGTGAAAAAATCATTTTTGGTTTTGTTAGCCTACAGATACTTTTATAATGCCACTTACAGCCAAGAAAACCAACAGCCAAAAAGTAAAAGTATCTATATTAATTCAAAGGTTTCTTACAGATCAAGGGCATGGCTGACAACATTTATCTCTCTTCTAAGCATGTTCTCTGCACTAGGAATTACAGAATTACCATAGTTAAATATATTTTCATTTGATATAAAAAATTGAGACGTTTTCTTAGTGTTTGTTTTCTTCTTTATTCCTAATTTTATACCAGATGGTCTTGAAGAAGAGAAAGAAAAAGGTTAAATAATCCATTTTGTTCTTTTTCTTCCCTTATGAATTGAACCATTGGAATTTTATGGGGTTTGCTATCCATACTACATATAAAAATCTGTACAAAGCCTATATTCTTGTTACATAAATCTATTTTTATACATGTACTCAAACTTCACAGGGCTCTCCAATAATTTAGCAGTCACTTAGTCCTACTCACATGAAAAAGAAACATTGTTTTCACAATCCCCTTTGAATATGAACAATAATAATATACAGTTATTTTCTTAGTTGTCATTATCTCAAGAGCTCCTAAAGCAAAAGGCAATGGGATGTTTTATTGTTTGGGTAAATTTCTTGTCATTTTCAAGTACTTTCTGAAAGCTTAGTTGTTCCTTTTTTTTTTCATTTCTGATATCACAAACAAATCTTTTTTCAGAGTTCATTAACTTTGCTCAGTAATCTGGTCCCCAATGTCTTCAAACTCATCCTTTAAGAACAAACTAAAAAAAGCATATAATTTAAAAAATTTTTCAAACAGATATTATTACATGATAACATTTATCCCATGCATTGTATCTTCTAATATGCCAAACAATCAACTTTTCAATAACATAAAGAAACTAATTAAAAATAATATTTCACATTGATAGAACACTATTCACCACAAAAGTGCAAAAGCATGATTATCTACATTCTTCAGTCATTTTCAAACTTTTCATACAATCCAGACTTGTGTTTCTGATGGGAAATCATGTTACCTCTCATTTCAAACATGTTTTGTTTAGGTTAAGGTTTTCCTATTTCAAAACTTAGACTTAGATTTAAGTTATTTTCTTTCACAGAATAAACTGAGTTTGATAAACATTCAATTTAATTTGGGAAATCTTTGTTAAAGATTTACCTAATTCTAGTAATTGTGTACCTAGTTCTAGTAACAAACTTTGGATGCTAATTTTCTAATATAAGAGAGAGTCTATCTGGGAGACCTTGAACTTTATTTTTTTTTAAATTTGGACAACTACATTTCAGTATAATTTGTTACCTTTATAATTCTATGCTTTGTTTCTTATTCATTTAAATATATTATTCAATGAAGGAGCACATTGGTTTAACTAAACTGTCAGTGATTCAAAAAATGGCAATAACGACTAGTCCAAAATGAACTAGCAGAAGATTGGTGGGAGAGAGAGAGACAGACAGACAGACAGAAAGAGACAGAAAGAGGCAGACAGAGAGAGAGAGAGAGAGAGAGAGAGAGAGAGAGAGAGAGAAGAGAGAGAGAGAGAGAGAGAGAGAGAGAGAGAGAGAGAGAGAGAGGAAAAATGTCTGAGAGGCATTCAGTATGCATTGGATAAACTCTCTCAGGAGACAGGAGCCCAATGAAGGAAAACAATTAGCATGCTGCATAAAGTAGGGAAAGATTCTTAGAAACTAGTTATAGATCTATTTTTTGGTTTCACTCATGCAAGTGATCCTTGTAATTTTTAAGCCTTGTAAGTGATTATAGTAGCTACTTTGGAGCTATTTCTTCAAGAACATTCCCTTTTGACTACTTTCTTCCTTTCTTGCTTTTATTTCTCCAAAGCAGAACAGGCTGGTGAAATAATGACAAAGTTAAGGCTAGAATCTATTTCTTGACAATCAGACTAGTTGAAAAGGCAATCTTTTTTTTTCAATCTTAAAAGGATAAAAGTCCAGAATGAATGCTGATTGTTGAATTTCAAGTGCTACCTCTGAACTCTAGCCATTTTAGTCTCTTTTCCTATCATATAGTAGTTTATTTTTCCTATACTTTTTAGTAAATACAATTTTTAGAGTTATTTGGATAAAACTTATTATTTCATTGGTATGGGGAACTGATGGTGAGGAATCTCTCTCTACCACTGATGATCTGCATTATTTGCACTGCAACTTGTAACTTACATGATGTATAAGGTAAAGCAAATTTAAACCCAAGTCTTATGGACTCAGGGTGTTCCCTAGTCACTATATCATACTTTCTCTCATTAAAGAAAATAATAGAGATTAAAAATTATTAGTCAATTATAAATAAATATTCATTAAACATTTATTAAGCAGAAAAAGGCCCTAAAGAAGATGAGGGCAGAGATACATTGAAATGTTTCTGTCCTTCAAAGAGATCCCAAGTTTAATAGGAAAGATGACATAAACAAATAATCATAAAGTGGCATGGAGCATGCTTAGTGATTGAGAGATACAGTATGGATTAGACCAGTCCTAATTATTTGATCCAGTTCGCAATTCTTTTCCCTACTCTCTCTATCCCTTAAGACCCTTATATATTTCAAGATGGGCCTGTGAATTGCTTTAAAGGAAGCACAGATGGTTAGATGGAAAAGGAAATAATTGTAGTATAAAATATGGTATAGATAAGTCTACACACTATCAATAAGATTTTCTTCATGGTTGGGTCCAAAAACTTAATGCATCCTCGATATGATAAAACCTATTACTTAATCTTACTTGGAAGGATCATATGAGTCCTTGGGGAAGATTGCATGGAACAAGATGCCATTCTATTGCTTATTCTTCTGACAGGTACCTAAATTGTCAAATATCACCTAAATGTAAAATTCCTCCCAGAAGTGCATGTATTTTAAACAGAATTTCATGTTAAGACACAGGAAAATGTTTTCTTGGTGTGATGTTGGTGGCCAAGTAATTGGTGATGGATTTTTTTTTATGAGGATACATGTTAACTTTCGTAGCATCCCTATCATACTACAGTGTCAATTTTTTACATTTATTTCTTCTTATAATAATTTCAGGCCATAACTGTGTCATTAGGCTTATAATAGACTATGCTGAGTGTTTAGAAACATAATAGGGAAAAAATCCAGAGGATATATGTGGTAGTAGAAGGGGGAGTAGAGGAGAAGAATGGTTGGTTCATACCTTAAGTGGTACTGTGATTTATATTATTCTCTTCTTAGCTTCTAATGTCACTAGTGTCATTGTAGGGAAATAAAAGGGATGGCAAATCTAACCATGATTTGGAAATGGAATATTTAAGAATCATTGATTTTGTTATAGAACTCTGACACAAAGCAAGCACATAATTCTCTGATTTGAAAAAGAAAAACCTTCAATTCAATAAATGCAATTAATGTATTATTTTCTGAGGGCACAAAGAAAAAAAAAGAAAGAAATAAAAAAATCAATTCTGCCCTTAAGGACTTATACTCTACCACAAATGGTAAGAATATAGACACAGATAAATATATGCTAAATTTATATAAAATCAATACAAAGTATGGTGTGTATTTGGGCTTGGTATTAACACCTAGAAAAATTAGAAAGGCTTCTTGGAGGAGGAGGCATTTAAAGACAGTCATGATGGCATCTTGAAGATCTGAGAAAAAGAAATGAATACGTAAACTGTACAAAAGATAAGTGAAGCTGTAAAATAAGGAGATTGGGCTTTTTAAAAATGTGTCTTTTTGATTGCAAAGGGGGCTTTAATAGAATAAAGTTAGCAATAATATTAGCTAAGGTCACTTAAGAAAGAATTTTAAATGAGTCAAGAAAAAAGAAAGGATCTTTTCTCCATAGTCTCTCTAAGAGCTACCTAAAACTCAGGTTAAACTTAGCTTCTGAAAATCTTAAGTGAAAACTCTCCAAATGCTTTTTAATTTATCCTCTACTCTTTCAATAAGAATATACTGTTGTGCCCAGATATTTTACAATTTAAGTTTCAAAAACTCACTTAGTAACTGATTTCATAACTTCCCTTAGTAACAATTCTAGTATTCAACAAAATCTTCTTTACATCTCACCTAAGTCCCTAATATAGCAAATTAAATCAATTTCCTCTTGCTTTGTTCACAAAAGAGATTGAGAACAGATGGTCACAAATACCTGCACTAGAATTTTTAATATACAGTAGGACCTTTTTATAGCATGTCTTGTTATTACAAAGTTTTACTTATACAAAGGGCCAAATCTTGTTTCCAACTATATAAATTCAAAGTTTTAGGAAGATAGTTTAATATTTTATTTTCGCTTATTTTCATCTGATATGTATACATACACACACACAGGTGTATATGTGTGTGTATATATATATATAAATTATATATAATATGTATGTATATGTATATATATACATACATATTATATATAATTTTTATCCTCTCATAGATTTTGTAAAGATTAATTTTGTCCTTTATACTGCCTTTCTTCAAGTCTTTTAGAATAAGATTTATTATATAGAAATAATACACAAATCCACAACTAGAGTCAGAGAATCTCAGTTCATATACTGCCCCTAATACCACATACATGACATTGAGCCTCTCTTAGTTTCAGTGTCCCTCCTCATCTATAAAATGAAGGCACAGGATCAGCTTCTAAGTGTTTTTCCAAAACTATGAGTATAACCTTGAAGTCACTGATATATTTGAAGAATTATAATAAACAACTTTTCTTCTCTAGGTTGAGTCATACTAGTTTCTTATAACTTTCCTAAAATGACTTTCTAGCACTCATATCTCTCCCCTAACCTTCTTTAAAAATTAAGAAATGCCTCTTCAACAGGATTATCAGCAAGAATGAGAGAATTGGGTGTTGGGAAAATTGATTCAAAGTTCAAATATGACAGTAATAGTTAGTTGGTAAATATTAAAGCCATTCACAAGCAATTTACGTATTTTTATAAATTCTGCTACCTCAGCATAGAGACATTATCAAAAGAATATGTAATATGTGAGTCCTTTACTTTCTCTACCTTATACCTTTTCTTTTGGAATCTATTACACCTGGTATTCAGAAGACTGCCAGAATAGAGAGAAAAACTGCTGGGACCTAATTAAGAAAGATAAAGTCATTTTTTCTTTCTTTTAATTTTTTCACATTTTCCCCCTCCTCCTTGAAGAGATAGCATCTCTGTTGTATATCTCTGTGCCATTTTCCTTTGGAAAAGCAACCAGTCTGTGCATTCATGTCTAGAGTAAAAAAACTCTTCTTGTAATCAACTGAGCTGATTCTACAGATTTGGCAATGGTGTATTCTTGTGGGGCAATTCAGAGGCTGAATACAGACTTGCTCCCTTTTCTGAGATCTCACTTACAGCTTTGAGTTTAAGATTGCAGCTTACACTGTCAAAACGCATGCTGATTTGATCCCCATTCTTGCAGGGCTGGATTCATAGAAAAGCTAGCTCTGTTGTGGTGATAAAGGCCTATTCAATGTGGGGTCTGACCTGCTGAGACATTCAGGGCTGCCAACTTGGAGTGGAACTCTTGCACCCCCTAAAGACCAACTGTTAAAATTCATTGGGAAGAGGAAATGAGGATTTTCTTCTGGTTTCTTTCTCAGATGGTTACTTCTCAACTAAAAGCTTAGTTATTTATTTACTGGGATACCTTAGACTGTTGAAGAGAATTTCTTTGTGTAGGCAGAAAAGCTGCTGATACATTGCAGTGGAAAATAGCTACTTGTTCCATGCAGCTGAGACGGCAGTGGAGTCAACCATGTCCCAAGGTCTGGAAGTGGAATATGCTGTCACCATATCTCAGTCCTTTTTGAGTAGTGACTTTCCTATCAGCTCCTGATGCCAAGGAGTTAGTTTTCACAGTGTCATTTCAAATTGTCATTGTTCTCTCAGCTCTCTCTCTCTCTCTCTCTCTCTCTCTCTCTCTCTCTCTCTTTCTCTCCACACACACACACACACACACACACACACTATTCCCCTATGCACACATATATTCAGAATGAGGTTCTGAAACTGATTATATTCAAATAAAAAACAGAAAAATCTCTAAAGAAAGATTTTTAAGAATTCAAGAATTTAAAAAAAAACTGGCTATTTTGGTCCTGTACACTTGCCTTGTAATAGACTAGAAAACAAAACATATTCCATAGTTCTCTTCCCCATCCTCTCACCCTCAATCAAATTTGACCAGTGAATATACATAGTTTCTACCTATAAACTTATTTTTTTGAGAAAAATTCTATAGTAGGGTATTAAACTAGAAGTCAATATTATTTCATTAATGACTATTGGTTCTGAATTTCCTTTATTTCCTCTTTAGTTATTTCCTCTGATGTCAAATTGGAACTACCAGTTTGGAATCTGATAGGCAATGCTTATTTAAATACTTGATCTAAAAGATAAGGGCTGAGAAAGGAAAGTGAGAGGTTAAATTGAGGTTAAATTACTTGGTCTTAAACTAGGACATGAAAAAGGCAGAACAAAAAGTAGGTGGTTATTTATTCCAAATTTGGACTTCTATTCCTTATACCTTGTTACTTCTTACATTATAATTAAATATTCAAATTAAAAACAATTACCAAGTGCTTGATGGATTAGTTTACCTTCACAATTCCTTTGTATTTTTTACAGTTATCAATAAAGTGAGTTAACTAGCAAAATATTCCCTTAAAAATTAACATCAAAACAGATGAATTTTAACTTTTCAGAGGACTACAGATATTCAGACTACTGACAATGATAATAGCAAATATTAATTAAGCACTTGCATTTACATATTACATTGAGTTCTGAGAAGATACAAGGACAGAGTAGAACCCATTCTCAAAGTGTTTACATTCAACCTGCCAATTATAGTCAGGAATATATGAAAATGATCAATGAATTGACATTCTATTCTTAATATTCAGCAGACGTTTCTTAATTTTGCTCAATAACTTTTACCAGTGCCTAAAAGGCATGTCTTAAAAATTGTAGTCACTCAATAAATTTTTGTTGATTTGCAATCCTTAGAGATAAATTAAATCAAAAATGAAATTTTCTTCCAATTAAATTTTACTAGTGTTTCAAATTTGGGAGAGGACAGAATTGCTTCAAATAAATATTTGAGTCATTTAATCTCTAAGACTTCTCCTGATTCTAAAATTCTATGAATCCATTAATCTATACATGGAAATACAATAAATACCATACATGTTTTTATCTGATCAGTTATTATACCTGCTCCCAAAGGTCTACTTTCCTTCTTCTGTCTCTGGGAATATTAGAATGGAAGATGACAGTATTTACATGCAAAGCACAAACTAATTTGCATAAGACAATACAGCAAAATCTATGCCAAGATCTCAGCAGTAAAAACTTGTAAAATGATAAAGAGCAGACATGAAACTACAAAAAAACATTTTGCAAAAACAAATGATACTCCCAAAGACAAGACTATACAAAATTTCAAAACATAGCAAGATAGAATGGAATTTCTCAAAAGTTCAAAGAGAGTTGCAAGAATATTTCCGTATTATGCATGGTCTTTGTGTAAAACAATCAATGATGACTTTTTCACTTCAGAAAAACTCTGGGAAAAACTAAACATGAATAAATTCACTTTTCCTCTTCCTTCTGTCCATTACCAAAGAAAAAGTTCAACAGCACAACTGCTGACTACTGTTTTGAAGTAACATGGTGTCTCATTAGAAACTTTATTTGGGTAAACAAGAGAACATTATTTTCCTTCCAAAAAAAATTGTGGTTAACATTTTTAGGTATTTGAAATTTCTTTGCTTACAATTTGGTATTACATAGAAATTATAGAATGCCCTTATAGTTCCACTTTGATCTTTTAAAGATTTTCATTAATTAAACTCAATTCAACAGGCATTTAAAGTACCTACTATTTTAAGGATATCATGCAATTTTAGAGTACAAAACCCAAAATGAGATAGTTGTAGTCTTTAAGAAGCTTATGGTTATTATTTTTCTCATGAATACATAAAAATATGTAATTAATAATAATATAATCTAGATAGAAAGGCAATGTGAGTGATGGATAGAATGCCAGTCTTTTTAGGAATTAGGAAGAAAAGTTCTTTATCTTATTATTGCAACATAACTGGCTGAATGACTCCAGGCAAGTCATTTAAATTCCCAGTGCTATAAAACAATCTCCAGGCTGTAATTGCCTAGAAGTTATCATTTCCTTTGGCTGAATTTGACTCCTCATTTGGGGCAGAAGGATTTCCCCCAAATTGAAAAAATTGTAGGTCTTATGCCTATCCTCTGAAATGCAATTATCAAAAAAGGACAAGGTTATGTAGCATCTTATTTTATAATGGACATTATTGGTACAAAGGAATTTACATGTGTTGTTTGGTTTGATCTTCATAATGACCATGTAAGGAAGCAAATATTGCTCTAGCTTTATAGATATTATGATCATTTTGTAGATGCTAAAGAGACTTGTTATAAATCTAGGTATGTAAAATTAGTAGGCAGGTATTTACTTCATAGTTCATTTTAAAGGATACAGATTCCTTAAGTGATCTTTCCTCATTTAGATAATGAGATGGGAATCAGTGGGGAAAAGCATGAGGAAAATGATGAAAAATAAAAAATTAACTTTGGATAAAAAAAAAAGAAGAAGAAGTTAGAGTCAGATTCAGAAATCTCAATGAGGGGATTCTATTCCATGCTGAAATGTGAAAGGAAGTCATACAATGTTAACAGTATATGAAAAGCAATTCCTACTATTTGTCCCTCCAATTAAAAGCTCCTCAACCAGATTCTGGCTTTAAACTTTACCAGATCTATTTCTAAGCCTATTGTTCCAGGATGAAAATTACATCTCCAGAAACCTTATTGTGTCCCAAGGGTGGAGCCAAGATGGCAGAGTAAAGTCAGGAAGCTGCTCAAGCTCCCCCCTAGAAAATATCTAAACAAAGCTTGATGGAATGAAACCACTCTCCAGCTCAAGATAGACTAAAAAATCTTCAAGAAAGGTCAATCTTATGGGGGTAAAAAGGGGTTAAACTCAGGTCAGATAGTCTCTGGGAAAACCCTTGAAAGGGTCTTAATTACAGCAAATCAGCAACTAAGACTCTCAGTCCTGGTGATATAATATAATTTTATAGTCCCCTGACGTTGGGGGTTTTGTGTTTAAAAGGGTCAGTGGTCCTGGGTCTTTTGGCTTTGGAATCTTCCTCAGGAAACTAGCACACCCAGGCTACCTGATTCTGACCACTCCTTAGCCAGATAGTTTCTGGCCTCAGGAAAACTCCCACAGATCAAACTCCTGAGACGAGTGAATAAGACTACTTCAATAATCTTTTCAGTAATAATCTGATCAATTAAGAACCACTTCTTCCAGAGACCACTCCTTCCTACTATGAGTCATAGAATTAGCATATCTATATTTGAAAAATATGTAATTTTATCTCTTTGCTTCAGTTTCTTTACTGGATTCCCTTAGAATTCAATCCATTTTGTAGTGATATACCATTACTTTCAATAAAACTTTGCCCTTTGACTAAGAGATGAGTTCAAGCCTGAAAATTCTTTTGAGACACCTTGTGATACTGATCTGGGACTTTTGGGGTCTTCCCTTTCCAACCTCAATACTAGCTCAATAGAGAAGGAAATCAGTAGGGCAGCCCCCAGCTCAGAAGGCAAACTCTGGGAAATCAGGCTATTTCCTGGAAAGAGCAGGCAAAGCTACCTCCTACAAACAAAGGGGACCTCTGTGCTCAAAGCCAAGCCTCAGAGCTGCACAAAAAGCTTGGGACAGCATCCCCTTTACCCCAGGAACAAAGCTCAACCATAAAAGTAAAAAAAAAAAAAAAAAAAAAAAAAAGAGGAAAAATCAAAGGAAGGGAAAGAAAATGGGCAAGAAACAGAAAACAACCTTGACCATATAAAGCTACCATAGTGACAGGGCAGAGCAAAATACAAACTCAGAAGGATAGACATAGATATAAGAGGTAGAAGAAAAAAATGAAAAAAGAAATGAGAGGTATGCATCAGTGAGTCAACAATTTGGAAAATGAAGGGAAAAAATTGTCTGAAGAAAACAACTACTTAAACAGTAGAATAAATCAAATTAAAAAAGAGATACAAAAGATAACTGAAAAAATCACAAATTAAAAATTATAACAGGACATATGGAAGCTTATGACTTTGTGAGGCAGCAAGAATTAGTCAAACAGGGGACTTCCGGCCAAGATGGTGGAGAGGAAATGCACTGCTGTGTGACCTCCGTGTTTTTCTCTCACTATTCATTTCATTTCATGCCTCTAAATTGGTGCTCGACTGAAAAAAAGGCATACAGTTGCTTGCCAGGAGAGGCCATCCTTGAGACTCATCAAGGGGGGTCTGTTTTTGCGCAAGGGTGGGGACGGTATTTGGAAGCAGTCTGCGGGCAGCAGCTGCAGCGAGAGCACAGATAGCAGCTCAGAACCGGGTAGAGTGGAGAGGGGGTGGGGTGTGATCTCAGCCATCTCTGCGGGGAGAGCTTTGCTACAGGACTAGATAATTTGCTCCGGCAGCGAGTCAGCAGCCCAGCAGAGAAGCTAAAAACACCGGGGGTGAAGAATACAACCCCAAACAGCTGGAGTCTCTCGGGACCTGGCCACCCCTCCCCCACAGTGTCTCAGCCCGCTCGGATCTCAGAGCGCTCGGATCTCAGCGCGCAGGCGCCATAGCACAGTAGGACCCGTGCCTCACGAATACCCTGCCCCTCCCCAAAGAAAGCAGCCTCCATTCAAGGGGATTTTTTCCTTCTGTTTCTTTGATAGTTTGTCTTTGATAAATAGACAGAATGAGCAAGAAACTGAAAAATAATTTAACCCTGGACAGCTTTTATACAGATAAAGAGCAGACTCCAAATCCTGAGGAGACTAAAAACAAACAGTCCCCAGGTGAATCCCCAAAGGAGGAGATCATATGTTCCTCAGCACAGATGAATCTCATGGAGGAAATTAAAAAGGCTCTCACAAGGGAGCTAGAAGAAAAATGGGAAAAGGAGAGGGAGGCTCTGCAAAAGGGGAAGGAGGCTTGGCAAAAGGAGAAGGAGGCTTTGCAAAAGGAGAGGGAGACTTGGCAAAAGGAGAGGGAGGCTCTGCAAAAGGAGAGGGAGGCTTGGCAAAAGAGCCTGGAGAAGTCAGTTAAAGAGAGAGTGGATAAAGAAACCAAATCCTTGAAAAATAGGATTGGTGAACTGGAAAACAAAATTGGCGAAATGGAAAAAAATTCCACAGAACAAAAGAACTCAATTGGACAATTAGAAAAAGATCTTAAAAAAGTGAGTGAAGAAAATACCTCACTGAAAATCAGGGTCGAACAATTGGAATTGAATGACTCGAGGAGACAAGAAGAATCAGTCAAGCAAATCCAAAAAAATCAAACAATGGAAAAGAATGTGAAATACCTTCTGGGGAAGACAACAGACCTGGAAAACAGATCCAAGAGAGACAACCTGAGAATCATCGGACTTCCAGAAAAGTATGATGAAAAAAAGAGCCTGGACACTATCTTCCAGGAAATTATCAAAGAGAACTGCCCAGAAGTCATAGAAACAGAAACAGAAGGTAAAATAGACATTGAAAGAATTCATCGATCCCCTACTGAAAGGGATCCTAAAATCAAAACACCAAGGAATATAGTGGCCAAATGCCAGAACCCTCAGGCAAAGGAAAAAATACTGCAAGCGGCTAGAAAAACCCAATTCAAGTATCAAGGAGCCACAATAAGGATCACCCAGGATCTGGCAGCATCCACATTAAAGGATCGAAGGGCCTGGAATATGATATTCCGAAAGGCTAAGGAACTTGGTATGCAACCAAAAATAACTTACCCAGCGAGATTGAGCATCTTTTTCCAGGGAAGAAGATGGACATTCAACGAAATAAGCGAATTTCATCTATTTCTGATGAAAAAGCCAGAACTTAACAAAAAAATTGATCTACAAGCACAGAACTCAAGAGAAATCTAAAAAGGTAAAGATTAATCTTGGGAACTATATTTCGGCTATAAAGATGTATAAAGAATACACGTATACCTTGTTCTAGAAACTAGATGTGGAAAGGACATTGTACCAGAAAAAAGGGAAAGTGGGGGTAGTACATCTCATGAAGAGGCAAAGAAAACCTAGTATATCTGAGAGAAAGAATGGAGAGGGATGAATATAGTTTTTTTCCTTTCTTTCTAGATTCAATTTTTCTTGTGCAGCAAGATAACTGTATAAATATGTATACATATATTGTATTTAACATATACTTTAACATATTTAACATGTATTGAATTACCTGCCATCTAGGGAAAGGGGTGGGGGGAAGGAGGGGATAAGTTGAAATAGAAAGTTCTGCAAGGGTCAATGTTGAAATATTACCCATGCATATGTTTTGTAAATAAAAAGCTACAATTTAAAAAAAAAAAAAAGAATTAGTCAAACAAACTAAAAAGAATGAAAAAATGGAAGAAAATGTAAAATATTTCATTAGCAAAACAGTCAACTGTGTATGGCTCAAATTGGTGAATGATCACCATTTAATAAAAAATGCTGGAGAGGTTTCTAGAAGCAAAGCAAAAGTTTATTGTATGTTCTGCAGAGAAGTGGATGCCCCTCCCATTGAGCAAGCAATTGAAAGTAGGAGGCACTTTTTAGGATAGGTTTGACACTTGAAATAATCCCTAACCCAAATACCTCTCCCACTACTTACCATCATCCTCATTGGGTGAGGGTCTTACATTCTAAATGCAGAAACTACCCATGAAATTGAACTTGACCAATAAGTACATAGTTGTGCATATTTGATCGAAATAGGGAGAAAATGATGTCATGGGAGTATAGCAGGAAAGGGACTTAAGTATGCCCTTGAGTCAATGCTCAGAGACCTTCAGGCCTATTCCAACTCTGAAGTAGATGAAGCTTTATTCAATTTTCACAACTGTCTTGAGAGATCTCACCTCATCTCATTCAGCTGGAAAATAGATGCAGAAGAAATTATATAAAAATTATTGGTCTACCCAAAGGCCATGACCAAAAAAAAAAGTCTGAATAGCATTCTGCAAGAGGTCATTAAAGAAAATGACCCCAATATTCTAGAATTAGAGGGGGAAATACTCATTGAAAGAATCCATCTATCACCTCTGGAAAGAGATCTTACAAGAAAAACCCAAGGAACATTGTTGCAAAACTCTAAAACTACAATCTCAAGGAAAAAATACTGCAAGCTGCCAGACAAAACAAGTCAAACATCCAGGAGCAGGATTTGACAGCTTCTATAATAAAGGGTCAGAGGGCCTGTAATACCATATACCAGAAGGCAAAGAACCTAGCTAGAATTACAACAAAGAATTAACTAATCAAGGAGATTCAATATCATCTTTCAGGGAAGGAGATGGAGTTTTAATGAAGTAAGAGACTTTCAATCATTTCTATTGCAAAAACCTGAGTTAAACAGAAATTTTAATCTACAAACACAGGGTTCAAGACAATCATAAAAAGGAAAACAGAGGAAAATATATATTTAAAAGTTAAGCTGTTTACATCCCTAGATAGGAAAGCAATATCCATAACTCTTGTCTATTGTATCTGTCAGTGACGCAGACAGAGGAGGGCACCATATGAACTGAAGCTGTGGTTGTGAATGTTCCCTTATGTGATGACATCAAAGAAAAAGACATTAAGGGGTGGGAAAAGGTCAGTATTAGAAAAAGAGAAAAGAGGAGTTATAATGGGACAACTAATTCACATAAAGAGGTGTAAAAGACATTAAAATCTAGAGAAAGAAGGGAAGGGGATGGACATTGTCTGAAGCTTGAGCATCAGTTTTAGATTAAAGAGGGAATAATTTAATCGTTCATTTGGATATAGAAATTTATCTAACTCTGCAAAAAAGTAAGAGGAGGAAGAAGAAAAGAAAAGGGAGGGACAGGAAAAAAAGGGAAACTAGAAACACTAGGGTAAAAGGTAAGAGAAAGGGGGGAAAGAATTGATAGAAGATAAGGTAGTGGGTGGAATGGGTTAAAAAAACACTATTAAGAGAGGGATGATAGGAGATAAGGTAGAGGGTGTGGTGGGTAAAAAAATAGAAATAATTTCCATTCACTTGGCGATTGAAAGCAACTTAATGCTACAATCATGCCTCACAGCCATTAATGACCAGCTCTATGAGCAAAATTTGATCCCCCTAAAAATCTTACAATCTCAGTGTGGAAGGGAACCTCAGAGTTCATTTAGATTAGAGTCCAATCCTTATCCAACATCTGAGTTTTATTTAAAAAAATCTTTAATCTTTAGTTATCTTAACTCCATTTAGACATTCAAGACAATGGGAATAAACATTTATTCCATAAACCATTATGTACCAGGCATACTATACTCAGCACTTTACAGATGCTATCTCATCTGATACAACAACCCTAGGAAGTAGGTATTACTATGTTACCCATTTTGTAGTTGAGAAATCTGGGACAGACTGATTTTGTCTGATGCCGGTTTTGAACTCAAATCTTCCTGATTCCAGATCCAGCACTCTATGCACTGTGTCACTTAGCTGCCAGCAGGAAATTTATTACTTTTTAGGTAGGTCAAATTTATTTTGATACTTTTCTAACTAAATATGAAGCAGCTACATACACACACACACACACACACACACACACACACACACACACACACACCAAAGTACTGTGGCCCTATTCTTATTTGTAGGTTAAGTTGTATTCTCTAAGTATAGCAGAAGTATAGATGGTATTCCCATCTAAGTATAGATGGTATTCCCATCTTATGTAAGATGGGAATACCATCTATACTTTTTCTGAAAAATTCTATTGACATTCCAATAATTGGTGCTTTCCCCTTTAGGATTTGTGGGCCAACTCTTTCATTATCTCTTCTAGAACTTGAAAAAGATTGGCATAAAACTCCACTTTTATGTGGTTTTATTTTCTCCTCAGTTTTAAGATCATTTTTTTCCTATAGGCTATAAAGCAGGTATTGAGAAAGAAAATAGGAGTTGAATAATTCCATCTTGTTTTTATCATTGTGTTTCTTTAACAGAGTCATCTCAAGTATGGGTCCCATTAACTTTTTGTCTATAACATATTTCAAAAATCCCTTTTAAATTGTACATTATATATCTAAATTTTCTTAACCTGTTGGAGATGTCAACATTATTCTTGCAGGTTTGTGTATTTTTTTGTTGTTGTTTTTGTATTCATCCTCAAGTAAACCCTTCCCTCTCTTCTTTGTATGTGTACTTTAAAATCTTAGTTCATCCTTGTGCAGATTCATCCTCAAATTAAGCATTTCTGAAAATGTAAACACCTTAAATGTCCTCCTTCTGACTTCCGAATTTCTTCCAGTGTCACCAATATTTAGCCCTTTGCCTCCCTAGAATAAGAATTGAATACTTGGCAATAACCATATGCCAACTTCTTTTTGTCCTTGATTATTACTTTCTCTTCCATCATGGTCCTCTTCCTAGAAGATCTTTTAGTTTTCTAACTATTCTATGACACTGAGGTTTGTGTATGGCATTTCATGTTATTGAATAATTTAGACCAGTGGAGGAAGCAGATATTTTTATAATGTTTTTAGTTTTATATGTGCTTTTGTACATAGATGATCCCAGCTGAATCTCACAACAATCCAATAAGGCATGCATTACAATTATCATCCCCATGTAGCTAGTATAGTGAATCTTCAAGACTGGATCTGGTGTTACGAGGAACTGAACTCAAATTTGGCTTCAGATACATTACAGTTGTAAGACTTTGGGCAAGTAACATAATTCCTGACTGCTTCAATTTCATTTGCAAAATGGAGTTAAAAGCACCTATCTTGAATGCTTTTTTAAAGATATAAATAAGATATTTTTAAAAAATTTTTAAAGCTTAAAGCACTATATAAATGCTAGTTCATACATTAGTTAGGGTAAGCCCAGCTATCACGTAGTATAAGTCTGTCACTCTTTCCACACCAGACTGCCCCTTCAGTGAGAATAAACTATTTAAACAAGCATCTGCTAAGTATCTGGTAGTGTGAAGAATCAAAGAAGGGGGGTAGGAACCCCTACTCTCAAGGATCTCAATATAATATAACTGTGGGAGATCATAGAGAATTAGATACAAACTATCAGTTTATATATGGGATAAATTAGAGATAATCTCAAAGGAAAGGCATAAGTATTTAGAAGGATGTGCAGGCATAAGGTAGGGTTGTAATTGATACTTGAAGGAAGTTATAGAACTCAGAAGGCAGGGATGAGGATGGAGAGAGTTCTATGAATGGGGGGATAAGCCAGTGAAAATGTCCAGAATTGGGAGATAGAGTATGTTCCATGAAGTTTAGTAATGAAGCCACTATCATATGAAAATACAATAAATTGAGTGGAGTAAAGTACAAATGGAATGAGAAGGTAGGAATTGTTCAGGTTATGAATTACCTTGAAAGCCAAATAGAGGATTTTATATTTGGTCGTAAGGAGCAGGGAGGAGGGGCACAGAATGGGAGACATGGTCAAAACTGGACTTTATAAAGATTAATTTAACAAAATGGAGGTTAGATTGGAGTGGTAAGACTTCTGAAGTAAGCAAGGTGTTGAAATGTTTCATCCAGAAAATTTCTGAAATGTTTTAGGAATAAGGTGATGTATTCCTGTACTCAGGTGATGACAATACTAAAGGAAAGAAGGGTTCTATATAAGAATTGAGAAGTTAGAAAAAATGTAATGCCTTCTCTTTAACTCACTCAACTTTTAATTGGGAGACAACATGCAAGTAACATTGAACATATATGATATACATAGTGTGCCATGAGGATAATATAATAGTAAATGAACTGAGTGAGGGTAGGATTGCGAGGGGGCAAGCAAAGAAACCCTTCCCTAAGGAGGTGAGATTTTTGCTGATGCTTGAAGGAATCAGAGAGATCAAGAAGTGTTAGTAAAGAGGGAGACAATTGCAAACATGTAGGAATATCTACAAAAGCAATAGAAGTGCCCTGTGTGAAGAAAGACAAATATGTAAGTATAGCTGGATCATAGAATATATGAAGGGAAGTAAATAGCAAGTAGATAGGGGGCAGGATGTAAAGATTTTTAAATGCTGAACACAGATCATTTTATTTAACCCAGAAGATAATGGGGCCTCACAGGAGTTTATTAAATAGGCAGAGATGACACATACATAAATGAACTTTAAAAAAATCATTTTGACACCAGATTTGAGGATGATGTGGAATAAAGAGAGGCTTGTGACAGGGAAATGAAGCAAAACAGTTGCAATAGTCAAATGGAGAGATGATGAAGGCATAGGCAAAGGTAGTGGTGAGATTCTGTAAAGGTAAAAGTGATAAAATATGATAATAGGAATTAGTTGAAGATGACACTCTGGCTCTGGATCTGGGTGACCTGGTGAATGGTACTGTCTTTACTAGTAATAGAAAAGTTGGGAAGAAGAGAAGATTTAGACAAAAACATTAAGTTTTATTTTGGAAATTCTGAATTCTTGTTTTTCTTTCAATATGTAATGCTCACTTCTATGTCAAAAACCAGCTGCAAACACTATCTGATTTCTAATGTAAAATTTGAATGCAAATTTCACTTCATACAAGATAGGCAAAGAAAAACCAAAAGAAAAGAAAAGAAATTGAATTGGGTAAGACTATTTCTACCCTTTCCCCTAAAAGGTGTCAGATAATAAAGGAAGAGTGCTGGGACCTTTGTTCAACCTGTAAATAAATTCAGTTTTGTATACTTAAAAATGTTCTGTTTGTGTGTGTGTTTGTGTGTTTTGTTTTGTTTTCCTATAAGAAGCTTAATCCTTATTTGAAATCTTGCAAAAGTGAATACTAGAAACTATCTTTACATGTAGTTGAAAAAATAAAATACTATTGAAGAGATGAAAAAAATAAAGAAAAGTACTGTTGAAAAAATTCCAGTTATCAAAGCAAAAATTGCAATGATTGTACAACTTACTATCTTTGAAAGACTTTGGTCTTTGGGGATACAAGGAAGATTATTCAAGATATGATGGCAACTTAAGAGTTGGACTTCTAACCAGATCCTCCTGAGCACAGTGCCTGAAACATAGAAAATATTTAATGAATTTTTTGACTTAAAAAAAAAATAAGAGGAAACAATCCTTTCTGAAAAAAATGTCTGCAAAAGGATCTAAGCTAAATTCTATTTTGGTTTTAGACCTTATAATCTAAGATTCATTTTCAATATTCACTGCTTTTAACTTTTTCATTGGGATAATCTAAATTCTTTTAGTCCTCAAGATACAAAACTTTTCCATTTCTCCTCCTAACTTGCCATCAGTTCTTTCTTTTTCTTTTTCAATATTTTTTGGAACTCATTGATTTCATAAAATAAATATAACCCGATGTAGCCTTTTCTTTTCATTCTGTGCTATCTACCTAGAAAATTTCATTCATATCCATGGGTTCAAATAGCATCCTCTTGAAAAAAAGATATCTGAAATACAAGGCCATACACCTTGACTCTCTCCTAATCTAGAAATGCATATATCTAGCAATTTTTAGGACATTTCAATTCAAAATTTCCAAAACTAAATCAAAACTCTTTCCCTGAAACCTGCTTCTGCTTCAGATTTTACTTTCCCTCAGTGGAACCAAAATGGAACAATAGTCATTTAATCTCCATTGTTAGAATGTTAAACTCTATCCATCTTGTTCACATAGACTGTTTTGTTAGCATATCTAAAGCATACTCTACTTTCTGTTATCTCATTGAGTACCTACATCTTTTAGTCTTGACTAGGCCCTTCCCTGGAATCTCCCTAATTCCTCCCAAACTCTTCTCTAATTACTCTGGTTACTCTCTAGACCCTATCTTAATTTCTCTCCTTCTCCCTTCCAACTTTTTGCAGTTGGAAACATATTGCTTAATCATAGATGATTCAGCTTAGCTTCTTCATGTTTGGTTGAGCTTATGAGCTATTTTTTAATAATAGCATTTTATTTACAAAATATATGCAAAGATAGTTTTCAATATTCACCCTTGCAAAACCTTGTGGTCCAATTTTTTTCTCTTTCCCTTACCTACCCTCTTTCCTAGACAGCAAGTAATCTAATATAGGTTAAATTTGTGCAATTCTTCTAAATATATCTCCACATTTATTATTCTGCCCAAGAAAATCAGATCAAAAAGGAAAAAAAAATGAGAAAGGAAAAAAAAAAAAAAAGCACAAGAAAAGAGCAACAAAAGAGGTAAACATACCATTCACTAAATAAGAGAGTTTAGGGAATTTCTCCTTGGGTGAAATCTAGTACTTTGTGTGCATGTGTGTGTGTCTGTGTGTCTGTATCTGTCTGTCTGTCTGACCGTCTGTGTCTCTGTTTCTCTGACTTTTTGTCTCTGTCTGTCTCTTTGTGTGAGAGTTTGTCTCTTTCTGTTGAGCTATTTCAACTGACATAAATCAGGAAGGAGAAATGAAGAGAACAAAGATTTATTAAACACCTATTACATCTCAGATACTGTGCTAAACACTTTACAGATATTCTCATTTGATCCTCACAAATAACCCTGAGAAATAAAAATTGTTATGATCCCCATTTTACAGTTGAGGAAACTGAAGTAAACAAAGATTAACTAAATTGTCCAGGATTATACAGGTAGTAAGTATCTGTGGGTATATTTGGATTCAGATCTTCTTCTAGCCTATCCACTGTACCACCCAGCTGCTTTGGGGAGAGCTTATTCACTTCTTATGTTCATCTATTTGTATTCATCTCCTATCTTCCTGAATAAATGAATTTATTTGCTATTTGTTATGTTGTAACATGACAAATGGGTTCATTGTGGTAGTGACATTTGGTGGAAAGAAGTCAAGTTTTTAATACATAATTGCTCCATTAAGAGATAGGGATAAGGAGCTCAGCTTAAAACTAAACTTTATTATCCTTAGGCTAACATTATTTAGGGGAGCAGATATTACTTTATCCTAATATCTGCTCTTTCTGAATAAGAACATTCTGGTCAGACTTTACCCCAATCTCTTTTCTCCTTTCCTGACAGAAAAAATATTTTCCTTTGGAAAAGGTAGATAGAAAAGATGCTAGAGATATCCATGTTTCCCTGTGAACCACATATAAAAAGATAAATGGGGAAACAAACAGTCTATATGTTCAACACAAAATACCCTCTTGTTTATGATGAAATGAGTCTTAACTTCATTTTACAAGGGAAGTAATTACTTCAGAACAATTTTCTACCTTTTCTAAGGGAATAGGAGGATTTTTGTTTTTTGTTTTGTTTTAACTCATTATATTTCATCCCTCTTATCTTTTTTCTTTTCATGGAGAATTTTGTTTGACAGATTTCTGGAATTGACCTAAATTCTAATTCAGAGACCTTGTCTGACTGGATGACTATTAAATGAGAAAATATTACTTTAATTCTCTATACTATATAGCACAAACTTCACAGCACAATTAAACAAATAGTAAGGAAACAGTAAAATTAAAGAAATTTTTGAAAATATCTCCATGCTCTTTGTTTAGGCCTTCCTTTCCAGAAGTGATCAATGGATTGAAACTACACATACTCACAAGGTCAATTAAACCCTTAAAATAATAACTACACTTTGTTCACATGATTTCATTGTCCTTTCTTATTGCCTTCCATTTGAACCCAAGTTATAGCTATCCAACCCAAATCTATAGTAAATGACAGAAACTAGGTAAACGTTTGTAAGGTTGCCTTAGTATTCCCACAGGGATTCCACTTTAGCTGCTACACTGAGAAATTACCTCTCAGCAGACTAGCATCAGAAAATGTGACAGAATGTACCAAAAAAAAAAGGCAGAAAAAGAGCATTTGAAAGAAACACTTAGGGTTAAGATTTCTGGAACTTTAATAGCTTTCCACAGCAAATTTTGGCTATCATGCACTCAAACTAAGAGGGGGAAAAATGAATTTTACTACATTCAGGTTGTTTTATAACATTACATAATGGTGTAAGTGCCATAAAGAAGGTTGTGTGTAGTGCAATAAAAGTTATTAGGTCACCAATATTTCTGGTTTTGTACAATGAAATTAGAAATAATGATTATGATTAGAGTTACCAGAATTTAAAAAGAAAATCCTTTGAATTGAGCCATTTGTCCCTAAGGATATACAAAGGAATTTGTAGGTTCTGCAAAAAGGGTCATTTATAAGTTCTCTTCAGGTGAAAGAAATCATGTTAACACTATGAGTTTTATATAAACTTTCCATGGGTCAGGAATAGACTCCTACTTTATCCCCTTGCTTTATATCTTGCTACCCGCCAACCTCTGAATGTTTTCTAAAGTTTAATTTTTTCCTCATTTCTGTGCAAAAAAAAAGTTAATCATTTTAAATTTTTTTCATGCTCTACATATTTAATGTAAATAAATATTCATTTGTATAAATGTACATTTGGAATTTTGGAGCAACAATTCAAAGTTTATTTTCATAGATATGTCAAATATTTTACAATGAAACTTTTTACAAAATAAAGAATTGATGTTAATCCAATAGTACTTCACATTTTAGAAGTATATATTCATACTGAGAAACAAATGGATATTTTAAAATAAATGAATTTCCTGAATTTATAGATTGAAGTTTTAACATTTTTTATGATTTTTTACTTTGAATTTAGGTGAAAAAGTTATTTACTTTTAATAATAAATATTAGAATTTGATAAAACATATCTAGCTTATCTATCAATTGATATTTTCCCATTGACTTCTATTTAATTTAATATTCATTATCTGTATTATTTGATGATAATGCAAAAGCTGGGAACTGCACAGGATAGGAGGAATAAAAAATGCATATTTATATATAAAAGTAAGTACAAAGTAAACACAAAATAAGGCACAGAACTTTCTAGAAGAGACAGAATCCCTGGGGTTGGAGGGGAATGAGATTTTAATTAGAATTGGTATTCTGTGAATTTATGTCATTTGATCCCTCTGTTACAATCAGTGGATAGAGTACCGGGCCTGGAGTCAGAAAAGCTCATCTTCCTGAGTTCAAATCTAGTTTCATATATTTAACAGCTATATGATCCTGGACAAGTCACTTAACCCTATTTGCTTCAGTTACCTCATCTGTTAAATACGTTAGTGAAAAATCACAAAGCACTTCAGTATCTTTGCCAAAAACCCAAAGAGATTCACAAAAAATCTTACTGGAGTGAAATGACTGAACAACAGTAATATTTCAAGAGAGGAAAAATTAAGGAGAGAGGACTTAAAAACTTGGAGGACTTCCCTTGTCATTCCAGAGACACTATTTTATGAATTCAACATTTTACTTATTTTTAAAATGTGCTGTGATGAACATAATGGTTTCCTCCATTTAAAGGAAAGATCTATTATAATAATTTTAAAAAGTAAAGCTATACATTTTCATCAGCATTACTTAAAACATATATTTATGGGTGCTAATTGATCCACAGAAGATCTTTAATGATTATTGTGAAGGGTAGGACTTTTGGAGCTTTTATTAGGTGTCCATATATCTATAAAGAAAACAACTGTTATAAGTGATTTAAAGTGTGTGGGAGGAAGTGAAATTTGGAAAAATGAACATGCAAATATTGGAGTTTCTTTATAAAGGGAGATTTTTGCTGACATTTAAAGTTACTCATGAGTCTATTTATAATCCTCTCCTTACTTCTTGGAGAGAAAAAAATGTAATTTCCTCAGCCTGGCTTTTAAAGTCCTCACAAGCAAGTCCCAGTCTACCTTTTCAGAACTATTTCCTATTAATCCCTTCACACTTTCCAAGTTACAATCAAATAATCCTATGTCCATTTCTCCAAAGTTACTAATCCATTTTCCATGTTATTTTTTTTTTTCTGCTTCAATGTCACATCCAGTTACTCTTAAGAGTCTTGTTTATAAGGCAAATGTGAATATATATATATATATATATATCACCTATTTGTAATAATTCTGTAGTTAGAAAGGTAGTTAAGCCTGTTCTTATATGCCCAATAAATGAGGAAAATTTTCTAATAATGGGCTGAAGATTGTGCTCTAGCATTGTATTAGTTAAGTAATGCTTCCTGTGTACTTCCCATTGTGACCTAAAGATGTAAATAAAAAGACAAAATACTGCATAAGAACAGTCATTTTCATGTATACATAAAATATAACATCAAATGCAGAAAATAGTTTTATTCTTTATTTGAATTTTAGAAAATACAATTGAGTAGAAGTAAAAGTAAGGGCATTTCCCCCTCTTCTCATCTCTCATTTTTAAAATATCCATGAATTTTTAAAAATGTAACACGTTTTTCTACTTGTCCTTTTAGAAGTCATTTCTCATAATTTTATTTATTTATCTTTTTGCTGAGGCAACTGGGATTAAGTGACTTGCCTTGGGTCACACAGCTAGGAAATTTAAAGTGTCTAAGGCCAGATTTGAACTCAGTACATCCTGACTTCAGGGCTGGCACTCTATGTACTGCGTCACTTAGCTGTCTCCCCCACCCCCTTACAATTTTAATATAAATGTGGCAGATACTAACTGGCTTAGTAGCACTGTGCCCAAAGGATGACCTTCATCTCCCTCTTTTGTTCTCTTTGTTCTTCCTTGATAATTCTTCAGAATCCTGTAAGGTAATTAGGTAGCACAGTGGATGGATAGAATGCTTATCCAAAAGTCAGGAATATTTGTTTTTGTGAGTTCAAATCTGACCTCAGACATTTACTAGTCATATGATCCTGGGCAAATCACTCAACTCTGTTTGTGTCAGTTTCCTTATCTGTAAAATAAGCTGGAGAAGGAAATGCTCCAGTATCTTTGCCAAGAAAACTCATGAACCATTGAACATGACTGAAACAAAATGATAAATTGAAAAACAGTTGCTGATCTGTATTAAAAGGGTGTCTAATTTACGTGAACCTCAAACAGTATTTTGGACATGCTAGGTATTTAATAGATTTTTTTTAAATTTAATGGAATTTTTTTGAATTTGGAATGTATATGTCTAAGTATGACTTTGCATAGACATGATGTATTATCATTATTTTATTATCGTTAAAATAACAACAGTAGAGCTTTCATAATACAATTTGTTTCTCTATAAGTTCAAATAAGACTCTTTAGTGAATCCTCTCAAGTGTAATAATAGTGGTACCTTGGGTAGAATTTAAGGCATAGAGTCAGGAAGACTCATATTTTCAAGTTCAAATCCAACCCTTAGAAATTTTATATCTGTGTGCCACTAGGCAGGTCCCTTAAGCCCATTTGCTTCAGTTCCTCAGCTTTAAAATGAGCTGGAGAAGGAAATGGCAAACCATTTCAATACTTTTGCCAAGAAAATCTCAAATGGGCTCACATAGAGTCAAACAGTGGAAATGACTGAAAGAAAAAAAAAAAAACAAGTTTTATCATTATCCCCAATTTTAGTTGAGGAAACCGAACTGAGGTAGACATTCTAGTGTCATATGCTAATAAGTATCTGGTAATGGATTTGAATTCAAATGTTCTTGACTCCAAACCCAGGGACCTATCTGCTATACCACCTAGCTTTCTGTAGAGCATACAAACCTGGGAACTGCATTCTTCTACCCAGAGAAATAGTATTTTGCATTTTTATAAAAATTCAAAGTTTCAGAGTACTTGAGCACTTATTATTTCAATTCATCTTTTCAGTATTTCTCCTAAATGGGATCACAAAGAATCAGACATGACTGAAATGACTGAACAACAACTAAAACAAAGATAATGAATGAGAACAATCCAAGACACAAGTTGGATCAAAAAATATTGACCAAAGAGAGAAAGTAGGACTAACTTGACTAATGTCCTATAATTTAAGAATGTCAGCTATAATTAAGCATGCCTTATTACTATTTGTTTGACTTGCAGTAATGCCTATAAACTATAATTTCTTTAGTGTATAGGTATCAAGGATACTATAGGAAGCACTTTAGACATCTCTTGTATGACTCATTGGTTAAGAATCCTACTTCTGCAACAGATTCATAAGCCAATGTAAATTTTGGGGATGATCTATTAAAAAATGAGTACCTCTTGTTTTCCCCAAATTCTCTCTATCATAAACTAAGACCTTCTTTAGTAGTAAGGGATCTTGATGTCTTTTAGCCTATATGAATTACAAAACTGGCCCTGGGAAATATACAGAACTTCACAGCCTGTTTATTTTTATAGTCATATTTAAGTTGTGTTCCTGAAGATTGAAATTAAGTTGTTCAAATGGAGCAAATTAAAGTTAAATGCAAGACATATTAATAACACAGACTTTACTATTTTTTATTTTTTTCTAAAGGCTTTGGAGGTAATTGACTTTCAAAGGATATTTTAACCCCTTACTAAAAATGTAGGAATAAAATAAAATTTTTAGTTTTCATTTAAATGTGAGTTTAGGGACATGATTGAGGTTTTCCTATAGTCTATAAAAACGAGGAAACAAACTAAAACAAATGTTTGGCAACCACCAAAGTTCTTGGGGGAAAAAAGTTTTTAAAGGTGAGCAATTTTGCTCAGCATATGTTATAATAAAAAATAACTAAGAAAAAGTAGCCTTTATATTCCAATATTTTTGTCTACAATCTCAGATACTCCTGGGAGAAGGTTTGTTAATAGTTTTCTAATTGTGGAATCTAATTTTAAAATAAAGAAACATCAAAACCAGATCACCTTGAGAATGACTGATTAAAAATCAGTTATCATAAATGGTAAAGTGCAATGATCTTTTTTAAAATCAATTGACCATTGGTCTCATATCTTTGTGCCTTTGCCTAGTTTACATAAATACTTGGAATAAATTCCCTCTTTTTAGACTTACTATTTTCTTTCAAGATGTCTTTCAGGTGCCATCTTATAAAGAAAATATTTACTGATCTCCCTCCCTGTTAGTGTTCTTCCCCTTTTTTTGTAATTATCTTTTATAACTTACTCATTTATGTAATGTCCCTTCTCTGTAAAATTTTATTCTATATAAGAATATGATCAAAATGGTTACGTGATTTAAACATAAAAGATGCTATCATAAGCAAATTAGGAGAACAAAGAATAGTTTACCTGTCAGATCTATGGAGAGGAGAATTTATCACCAAAAAAAAATAATTACTGGGTGCAAAATAGATAACTTTAATTACATTAAATCAAAAAGCCTTTGCATAAACCTCCCCTCCCCCAAACAAAGAAACAACAATAACAACAACAAAGCAAACAATGCAACTAAGAAGCAAAGCAGAAAGCTGGGAAATTTTTTTTTATATATACCAAGTATTTTTGATAGTCATCATTACTCAAATATTTAGAAAAGAGATTAAAATTTGTAAGAATACAAATCATTTAAGTCAAGGGGCAATATTTCTCTCAAAGTGATCTTCATATCCAACAAGCTTTATGACTGCAACCTAGCCATTCTTTTTCAATAAGTATGACAAATTCACTAGGGCAAACAATTTTATCTGTCTGTTACTGTAACTCAGTGAAAGACTGGCTAGAATGTTAAATTAGGTACTCTTGGACCCTTTCACACTCAAGAGAGAAGTTGAGAAATTTGCGTAAAGATTGAAGACTCAAATACATTGAGAATAAATGTATCAAATACCTGGCCATTAATAAAATACAGTATGCATGCATTTGGAGTATTTAACAAAATTTTAATCTCTAGATTTTTTTCAGGAACACATTAGATTAAATTAAATGGATTTTTAAAAATGCAAGTCATTCCCCAAATGATAAGTGACCAAAAGATATAAACCGCCAATTTTTTGGTGAAGAAATCAAAATTATTTATAGTTGTATGTAAAACTATTGTAAAACACTATTGATTAAAGAAATACTAATTAAAACAATTCTGAGGCACTACTTCACACAGAGTTGTAAATTGACTCAGGAATTCTGGAGAACAATTTTGAACTATGCCCAAAAGAGTATAAAATTGATTTCTTTGATTCAGAACTACCACTAATTAGGCCTGGAAATCCCAAAGTGGAATAAAAAGAATGTTAGTGATTTAGGGTCTATTCATGCAAAAATATGTATAATAGCACTCTTTGTGGTGACCAAAAAAATTGGAACTTGAGGGGATCTATCAATTGAAGAATAGGTAAATATTTTGTGGTATATAATCTTAATGGAATATTACTATATGTTATAAGAAATGATGGATTGATTTATGAAAAACCTAGAAAGATTTACACAAACTGATACAAAGTGGAGTGAGCAGAACACCGAAAACATTGTATATAATAATGGCAATAATGTATAACGATCTACTCTGAAAGATTCGGCTATTTTCATTATTGCAGTGATCTAAGACCATCCCAAAGGACTCATGATGAAAAATACTAGCATCTCCAGAAGAACTGATGAAATCTGGATGCAGATTGAAGCATAGTATTTTTCACTTTGGGTCTGTGTCTTCTTTTACAACATGGTAATATGTTTTGCATGATTGAGCAATATAACCTAAATAAAATCACTGATCCTTTCAGGGATAGGAAAGATAAGGAAAAGAAAGAAAAAACTAGAAGAAATTTTTTTAATGAGTGTTAAAAGTTGTCTTTACATGTAATTGTGGTAAAATAAAATAAATATTGTTTAAAACAAATTTTTGACACATGTTCTCTCAATGCTTGAATTTACTTTCACCTTAATTCAATAAGTTTTTGTCTAAAGGAACATCACAGACTTGTAGGGTTAGGGAGTTTATGCCAAGTGATAGTACTATATGACCTTAGTAAGTATCCCTTTCTAAAAATTATTCAAACCTGGGAAATTAATTGAAATATATGATACTCAATAAGAATTAGAGCATTCACTCATAAGTGTGAATGAGAGTAGCTCTAGAGCATGCTCTAAAATTAGCAATTTGAAATAATCTTTCATATAGTTATTAATAGCTTATAACTCTAATTCCAGGTCCATCACCTTTTCCATATGGAAAAGTATTAGTAAGTATGAACTGATTCCCAGAACATGGCAGATTTCTACAGCTGTTAGTAATTTAACTAGAGTGTAAAGCTAAATAGAATATGTCTTTGAAAAACAGAGGCAAAATGATATAGTAAAAGAAAATACTAGACCTAAAATAAGAAAATCTGTTGTGGATAAGTCCCTAAACTACTTTGAGAAACAGATTATGAAATACATGCATGTATATTTGGTATGATATATATATATATATATATATATTATATATATATATATATATAATATGATATATATATATATATATTATATGTAACATAATAACAATATATATTTTATGTTTTGTATTGTATTGCATATATCATATCATGTTATGTTACATAGGTGTGTGTATATGTGTGTATTCCTTCACAGAAATATAAAGTTGTTTTTTTTAATTTTCAAACTTTGAAGTTTTTACTATGAGAAGGTAATGAAACATAGTTGATAGAAATCAAGTTTTAAAACCTGAAAGAACTGAGTTCAAATTATGCCCCTTATACTTCATGACCATGTCATTCTATGTTAGAGTTCAAATGTTGGAGTTTGTTCTTCTCAAAGCACAGCCGGTTTAGAGGCTTGGAGCCCTTCGGATGTCTCCAAATCCAAAGGTTCTGTCCTTCAGCCTCTGACTCTGCTTTCTTCTGCCTCCAACCAAGACAGAGATGGAAGGTCTCTCTTATCTCCTTCTGGGGAGCCCAGCCACCAACTTGCTGTGGAGAGAGGGCTTCTGGCGTAGCTCCACTGAAATCCGTCAAAGTGTTCTCTGCACAAGAGTCGTTCCTCTCGAGTCCAGCGCGATCAGCCAGCCAAGAGGAAAAAATGTATTCTGCCATAGATCCCTCATCGCTGGCCTTTTATATGCCTCTTCTGAGAGAATGGGATTATGGGTTTTCTCCCATAGTGCTCTCTGGCCCAATGAGCTTTAAGGGAGGTGTAGAAAGTGTACTTTGTGAAGCTAGCATACTTGTGGACTCCAGTGAGTAAAGGTGTGAACACAAGCCTTGTCTTAATTAGTTCTACTTAGTACCTTGTTTTAGGTTCTGGCCAAAACAACTTCTTGTAAGATTAGATCAACTCTAATTACTTAGCAGTTAGTAGGGATTCCAACAATTCTAAGCAAGCAAAAAAAAAAACCTTAGTTATCAAGGCAAGGAACAAAGTTGGAGAGAATGTGTTAATGGCAGAGATATTTTTCCTTAGCTTAGAGCTAACCTTTGTTTCTGGTTTTGTTTTGTTTTCTTTGCTAGTAGAGCATAATCCCAGAAAGTTTAAATATATATATATATATATATATGGAAGCAGATAGGTGGTCCAAGAAGTTAAAAAAAACAATATAATCCCCAATTCTGTATGAATCTCTCTCTGCTTCAATAGAAGAGTGGTGAAAGGGAGACAGAATTTTCTAGGAATCATTTTTAGAACAATGATAAATAATTACTAAACTAATAGTATTAAAAATGAGTAATATTTCAGTAACCCAAGCAATAAAATTCTCCTAGATAAATTGAATCTTGAAATTGGAAAACGCAGAGATTCTCCTTGGAGAGGCAAAAATGGAATTGGTAGGTCTAGTTTAATTATATTTCCAAATCTATTACGTCTTAGAACTTTTAATTAACTTATATTATATGTTCATAACAGGTATTTGTAAAACAGGCATCATGAAAATGCTTGTACATTATATATTAATTTCAACTACAGAAATGAAGAGGTAGAGAAGTTTTCTATAGGATACTATAAGACTATTCAAAATGAGACAGTGAGTTCAATATCCATTGAACATTGGCATGGAAGAAGAAGAAAAGAAATGTCAAAGGAAATAGAGTAAGGTATATGAAATTTTCATATATATATATGAAATTTTCATATATATATCTCACAAATATAGTCTTTGAAAAAAGAATGAGAAAACACTGGACATAAAATTTACAAATGAAATTGATTACAATTTTAAGTGACAGAAAATGTCTTTTAGGAGTTATTTATGAATCAGTTGGTGGCTAAACTGTCCAAATAGGGTAATAAAAATGATGTCATTTTGTAATCATTGTGTTCCTTTTAGAGGAAAAGTAAGTTCCCAAAAGAAAAAGTCTTAGAATTTAGCTCTCTAGACAGAGAAGTTTTATTTTTATTTTTTGGTCAGTAGTCACTATTCATATTTCTTTGAGAGGAAATTTCAATTCTTTTTAAAACTGCCTTTTTAAAAATAATGCTTTTCTTTTTCTCTATTACATAGAAAAAACAAAATTTTAACATTCATTTTGCAAAATTTTTCAATCTGATTTGCCTTTCTTCCTTTTCCCCACCCTCCCTGAGATAATAAGCAATTTGATAAAGATTAGAAATACACAATAAAGCAAAACATATTTCCCTATGAGTTGTTTTATGAAAGAAAACATATAAAAGAAAATAGTATGCTTTGATCTGCATTCAGATTCCATCAACTCTCTCTCTCTGGAAAAATGTTAGCATTTTTTCATTAGAAAACATTTGGAATTGTCTTGGATCATTATATTGTCGAGAAAAACTACATTGTTCATAGTTGATCTCTCAATGTTGTTGTTATTGTGTACAATATTCATCTAGCTTTGCTCAATTTGCACTTTGACTTTATATAAATTTTTTCTAGATCAAGTAGTGATATTGCTGAATCACAGTTTAATAGCAGAGTTTCAAATTGATTTTTAGAATGTCTGGATCAGTTCACAACTTTACCAACAGTGCATTAATGTCCCAATTTACTCATATCACCAATAACATTTATCATTTTTCCTTTCTGTCATAGTTGCCAATTTGAAAGATATATGGTGGTACCTCAGAGCTCTTTTAATTTTCATCTCTCTAACCAATAGTGGTTCACAATGGGAAGAGCCAAAATTGCAGGGAGAATGCAAGTCTTTGTCTGAACTCTTACTGGCTTCCTTCACATCAACACCAGATCAAGCCTCTGAATTGGTTTTGGAGTGACAGAACACATAAATATTTGGAGTATAAAAAATTTCCACCAGAAGATATTTTGGAAGAACTTCAGAAAAGGTCTGTTTCAATCAGGCAGGGGAGGAGAAGGAGCGGGTGGTAGTAGCCCAGGTGCAGAGCAGGGACCCAAGGCAGAGAGGCCTCTACACAGTAGGGAATCTACTGGAAGTTCTTAGTGAAAATACAGCAGCATTAGCTACACTATCCTGGTTTAGAAGCCAATAAATCAGCAGAGTAATTGTGAGGCATCCCACACAACTACAAAAGACAAAGCGAATTCTTGAACCTCAGAATAACACAGGACTTGGCCATGCCCACCCAGATTGGGAAGAAAACCAGCAGTATCAGCCCCAGGGCAGTATGAAGCCACAGCTGCCTGTGGATAAAGATTGGGACAATTTACCCTTTGCCGTAAGAGCAAATCTCTACCTTTAAAAATGAGTAAAAAAAAGCAAAAGGAACTCTGACCACAGATAGCTTTTATGGAGACAGGGAAGTATGTCAAACCTGAGGACACTAAAGGCAAAACATTTCCAGATAAAGCCCCAAAGGATGATATTAGTTGATCACAATCTCACAAGGCTCTCTTTGAAAATTTCAAAAAGGATCTTTAAAAAGACTTAGAAGAAAAATAGGGAAAGAAAATGATAACTTTGTAGGAGAGTTTAGAAAAGGAAACAGAAATTATCTGAAGAAAACTTTATAAACGGATCTATAGAAATGAAAAAAGCATATAACTCATTACAAAGAGCTCTGATGAAATAGAAAAAGAAAACTTGAAAAACAGAATTTGTTTAATGGAAAAAAACCAATGAACAAAACACTTCATTTAAAAGTTCAATTGGTGAAATGCAAAAAGAGATTTAAAAAAAAAAAAACTTTGCTGAAGAAAATAATTCACCAAAAATTAGAACTGAACAAATGGACATGAATGATTCAATGAGACATCAAGAATCAGTCAAACAAAACCAAAAGAATGAAAAAAAAGAAGAAAATATAAAATACCTTATCAGAAAAACAATTGACCTGAAAAATAGATTCAGGATAGACTATCTAAGAATTATTGGATTACCTGAAAAACATGATGAAAAAAAGACAACATCTTTCAAGAAATCCATTTAAAGAAAACTAACCTGATGTCTTAGAACTAGAGGGTAAAATAGGTATTAAAAAAAATTCACTAATTACTTCCTGAAACAGATCCTAAAATGAAAATTCCAAGGATTATAATGACTAATTTTCAGAATTAGAATATCAAGGAGAAATTATTGCAAGCAGACAGAAACAATTCAAATATTAAGAAGGCACAATCAGGATTACCCAGGATGTAGCAGCTTGCTCTTTAAAGGATTGAAGGGCATGGAATATGATATTCTGAAAGGCAAAGGAACTTGGATTGGAGCCAAGAATCATATGTCCAGATAAATTAACCATTATGTTACAGGGAAAATAGTGTGCATTCAATGAAATAGGTGGATTTCATTTATTTCTGATGAAAAGACCAGAGCTGAACAGAAAACTTGATCTTCAAATACAGAACTCAAGGGAAGCATAAAAAGATAAAAAGGAAAAAAAAAAAAGACTTTCTTTTGAAAGTTAAAAGTTTACATTCCTATATGAAAAATGATATCCTTAAATCTTGAGAACTGTATCTCTGCTAAAAGTATATTTAGAGGGCGTAGGTATAATTTGACTTTATTGTGATGAAATAAAAAAGAAACTAGTGGTGGAAAAAAGGAATATAATGCAAGAAGAGAAAAGAGGAGGTAAAATAAGCTAAATTACATTTCATAATGAGGTAAAAAGGACCCATTACAGTTGAGGGAAAAAAGGGAGGGTGATCAGCATTGTGTAAACCTTAATCTCATTGGATTTGGCTCAAAGGAAGAATGTCAGACATAATAAGCTTCACAGAGAAAATTGTCACATCCTATAGGGAAGTAGGAAAAGAAAGGGAAAAAAAAAAGCAGAGCCTAATAAAAGATAGACCAGAAGTAGAAGGGGAAAGGAATAAAAAGAGGAGGGGATGTAAAAGGAGAGTGCGGTTTGTGGGATGTGGTGGTCAGAAGCAAAACACTGAGAAAGTGGGAACGGAAAGAGAAACATATAACTTTGGGAAAATAACATGACAGGAAATGCAGACTTAGTAATTTTAACTGTGAATGTGAAAGGAATGAATTCTCCCATAAAATGGAAGCAGATAGCAGACTGAAGTAAAAGCCAGAATCCTACAATATGTTTTTTACAAGAAAAACATTTAAAGCAGAGAGATACATACAGAATAAAAGTTAAAAGCTGCAGCAGAATTTATTATGCTTCAGCTGAAGTAAAAAAAAAAAATCATAGTAGCAATTCTAATCTCAGATTAAGAAAAAAACAAAAATTGATCTAATTAAAACAGATAAGGAAAGAAGGAAAATACATTTTGCCAATGTGTGCAATAAATAATGAATTAATATCAATACTAAATTTTTGCACCAAGTGGTATAAAGTTCCCAGAGAAATAAGAGAACTGTAAGAAGAAATAGACAGCAAAACTATACTAGTGGGGGACCTCAACTTTACTTCATCACAACTAGACAAATTGAACACTAAAATAAACAAGAAAGAAGTTAAAAAGCTAAACAGAACTTTAGAAAAATTAGGTTTGGGAAAGACCTTGGGAAAATTTGAATAGAGACAAAAAGGAATATACTTTTTCTCAGCGGTACATGGAACCTACACAAAAATTGACCACATATTAGGGCATAAAAACCACGAACTCAAATGCAGGAAGACAGAAATTGTGACTGCATCATTTTTAGATTGTGATGCAATAAAATATAGGTAAATAAGGAGTCCTGCCAAATTCCTTCTATGATGCAAATATGGGACTGAGACTTAAACTAGGAAGAGCGAAAATACAGAAAGAAAATTATAGACCAACCTCCCTAGTGAATGTTGATGCAAAAAATCTTAAATAAAATATTAGCAAAGAGATTACAATAATTTGTTATCAGGTTAATACACTATGACCAAGTGGGATTTATACTAGGATGACAGCTGGTTCAATATAAGGAAAATTATTACTATTACTGTAAGCAGCTATATTAATAACAAAACTACCAGAAATCTTATGATAAACTTAATAGATGCAGAAAAGTCTTTTGACAAATATAGCACCTATTCTTATAAGAACATTAGAGAGCATAGAGATAAAGGGAATTTTCCTTAAAATAATAAAGCAGTATCTATCTAAAACTAGCAACAAGTATTATTTGTAATGGAGAGAACCTGAATTTATTCCAGTAAGATTAGGGGTGAAAAAAAGATGCCCATTATCATAACTATTATTCAACATTGCACTAGAAATGTGGGTTTTAGCAAGAAGAAAACAATTATTCTTTATAGATGATATGATATACTAAGAGAATCCTAGAAAATCATCCAAAAACCTACTAGAAACAAATAAGTGCTTTTGCAAAGATGCTTTTGCCAATCAGCAAGAGATAGAAAAAGAAATTCCATTTAAAATTACTGTAGACAAAATAAAATACTTGGGGGAAAGTCTAACTTCCAGGACAAACCCCAAAACTATAAGAACACTATTACAAAACATTTCTCACACAAATAAAGTCAAACCTTAACAACTGGAAAAATATCAATTGCTCATGGGTAGGCCAAGCCAATAGAATAAAAATGACAATTCTGCCTAATTGATCTACTCGTTTAGTGCCATACCAATCAAATTGCTAAAACATTATTTTATAGAACTGGAAAAATAATAACAAAATTCATCTGTAAAAACATATTGTTATTAATATTAAGGGAGTTTATGAAAAAAATACAAATTTTGGCAGATTTGCGGTACCAAACATAAAACTCTATTATTTGTCATCAAAACCATTTGGTACTGGCTAAGAATAGAGTGGTAGATCAGTGGAATGGATTAGATACTCATGATACAATAATCAAGACTAAAAATAATCTAGTATTTGATAAACCCCAAACAGCTTCTGCAATAAAAATTCACTATTTGACAAAATTGTTGAGAAAACTGGAAAATAATATGCCAAGAAACTCAGAATAGACCTACATCTCACATGCTGTACCAAATAAAGTTAAAATGGGTACATGATGAATACATGATGTGTACAAAATGGGTCCATAAGAGATGATACCATAAACAAATTAGCAGAGCAAAAGATAATTTACCTATCAGATCTTTGGAGAAGTGAACTTATGACAAAAAAGAATTAGAAAACATTCTGAAAGGCAATATGGATAGCTTTGATTACATTAAATTAAAAAGATTTGGCACAGACAAAATCAACAGAAATAAAATTAAAAGTACCAAACTGAGAAAAAAATTTTACAGCTAGTGTTTCTGATAAAGTTCTCATTTCAAAAATATATAAAGAACTGTGTCAGATTTATAAGAATACAAGTTATTCCCCAATTTATAAATGGTTAATGTATATGAACAGACAATTTTCAGTTGACGAAATTAAAGCTAAATATTGTCCCCATATGAAAAAATGCTCTAAATCACAGTAATTTATATTGATTAGAGAAATGCAAATTAAAACAACTCTGAGGTACCACCTTACACCTTTCAGATTGGCTAAGATCACAGGAAAAATTAATGACAAATGTTGGAGGGCATGTGAGAAAACTGAGACATGAATTCATTGTTGGTGGAATTGTGAAATAATTGTGAAATAATTCTGGAGAGCAATTTGGAACAATGCTCAAAGGGCTTTAAAACTGTGCATACCCTTTGATCCAGCAGTGCCATTAGTGGTCCCAAGGAAATCTTAATGAAAATTGACCCACATGTGCAAAAAATGTAGCAGCTCTTTTTGTGGTAGCAAAGGATTAGAAAACAGTAGATTTCCATCAATTTGGAAATGGCTGAACAAGTTGTAGTATATGAAGATAATAGGATATTATTGTTGTATAAAAATGATGAATAAACTTATTTTAGAAAAGCCGAGAAAGGTTTACATGAACTGATAGTGATTGAAACAAGCAGAATCAGGAATACTTTCTACACAATAACAGCAAGAATGTGTGATGATCAACTGTGAAAGACTTGATTCTTATTAGTAGTTCAATGATCCAAAGCAATCCCAATGGACTTTAGCAGAAAATGACATCTTTCATGATTTTTCCATTTTGCTTTGATTTTTCTCTCTCAACATGATTCATAAAGTAATGTGTATTCAAAATAAAAAAGACCTGACTTTTTTTGAGAAGTGAAACAACAAATGGAAGTCTAAAAGAACATAAAAGGGAAAGAGACAATATAAAACGAGAGTTCACTTATGGATAATTGTTAATAGTAGGAGATAACTATTCCTATGGATTTTAGTATTCAAGTGAACACAGAGAAGTTGAGATTTTGTGGTTAATTAATTGATCTGTGTTTTGTAATTGTGCTTATATAGTCCTTGGGCTTCTTTTGGCAGATACACTCCCAACTATTTTATATCATTTGCAGGTATTTTAACTGTAATTTCCCTTTTTTATATTTTCTTAGTGGACCTTTTGGTCATGAAATAGGAATGATGAGATTTTAGGTGTTTTTATTTTATATTCTGCAACTTTGCTAAAGTTGTTAATTAAGTAGCTTTTTATTATTATTAGTTGATTCCTAAATATATTGTGACATCATGTGCAAAGAATAATGGTTTTGTTTCCATGTTGCCTATTCTAATTCCTTCAATTTTTTATACTCCTATTTTTATAGTTAACATTTCTAGTACAATGATAATAATAGTGGCTTTCTTGCTCCATCCCTGGTCTTATTCAGAAGACTTCTGGCTTTACATAGAAACTTCTTTTCATTTTAAGGAAAGCTCCAATTATTCCTATGCTTTCTATTAATATGAATAGCTGTTGCATTTTGTCAAACTTTTTTTTTTTTTCTGGAAGGATAATCATATGATTTCCATAGGTTTTGCAACTGATATAGTTAATTATTCTGTTAATTTGCCTAATAACAAACCTGCCCTGCATTATTGATTGAAATGCCACTTGCTCTTAGTATATGATGTTTGTGGTAATCTTTTTTACTAGTAGTATTTTAAATTTTTTGTATCAATATCCATAAGGGAAATTGACCTATAGGTTTTGATTTTCCTGGTTTAGATATTAGCTCTATATTTCTGTCATAAGAATTTTGTAGGAATCCTCTATTTTTTTTCCAAATAGCTTATAAAGTATTGAACTTACTTATTTTTTAGTTGTTTGGTAAAATTCATTTGCAAATCCATATGGCCCTGTGGATTTTATTCTTAGGGAGTTCATTGATTTCTCGTTCACTTTTCTTTTTTTTAAGATAGAAATTTTTTAAAGTGTGCTATTTCTCTTTCTGCTAACCTGAGCAACTCATATTTTTGTAAATATCTATTTTGCTTATATTTTTATCTTTTTGGTATAATTAAGCAAAATAGCTCCTAATAAGTGTTGTAATTTATCTCATTAGTGACTATTTCTTCCTTTTCATGTTGAATATTTTAATTCAGCTTTCTTTTTTTTTAAAAAATTAAATTACAGGATACAAAATAAATCCACAAAAGTAATCAGCATTCTTATAAAGCACTAACAAAATCCAACAGTTAGAGTTACAAAGAGAAATTCAATTTAAAATAACTACTGATTGTATAAAATATTTAGGAATCTATCTGTCAAGGGAAAATCAGAAACTTTATGAGCAAAACTACAAAACATTTTCCACACAAATTAAGTTTGATCTAACCAACTGGAAAAAATGTTAAATGCTTTTGGATTGGGCAAGCAAATATAATAAAGATGACAATACTACCTAAACTAATATATTTATTTAGCGCTATATCAATCAGATTCCCAAAAAACTATTTTGATGACCTAGAAAAAATAACAACAAAGTTCATGTGGGAAAAACAAAAGGTCAAGAACTTCAAGGGAATTAATGAAAAAAAAATCAAATGAAGGTGGCCTAGCTGTACCAGATCAAAAATTATATTATAAAGCAGTGGTTACAAAATATTCTGGGGTTGGCTAAGAAATAGACTAGTTGATCAATGGAATAGGTTAAGTTCAAAAGACAAAACAGCCAATAACTTTAATATTCTAGTGTTTGACAAACCCAAAGACCCTGGTTTTGGGGATAAGAATGAATTATTTGACAAAAATTGCTGGGAAAATTGGAAATTAGTATAGCAGAAACTAGGCATTGACCCACACTTAACAATATACACCAAGATAAGGTCAAAATGGGTTCATGACCTAGGCATAAAGAATGAGATTATAAATAAATTGGAAGAGCATAGGATAGTTTACCTCTCAGACCTGTGGAAGAGGAAGGAATTTATGACCAAAGAAGAACTAGAGATCACTATTGAGTACAAAATAGAAAATTTTGATTATATCAAATTGAAAAGTTTTTATACAAATAAAACTAATGCAGACAAGATTAGAAGGGAAACAATAAACTGGGAAAACATTTTTATAGTCAAAGGTTCTGATAAAGGTCTCGTTTCCAAAATATATAGAGAATTGACTCTAATTTATAAGAAAGCAAGCCATTCTCCATTTGATAAATGGTCAAAGGAGATGAACAGACAATTCTCAGATGAAGAAATTGAAACTATTTCTAACCACATGAAAATATGCTCCAAATCAGAGAAATGCAAATTAAGACAACTCTGAGATATCACCACACACCTATCAGATTGGCTAGAATGACAGGGAAAGATAATGCAGAATGTTGGAGGGGATGTGAGAAAACAGGGACACTGATACATTGTTGGTGGAATTGTGAACACATCCAGCCATTCTGGAGTGCAATTCGGAACCATGCTCAAAAAGTTATCAAACTGTACATACCCTTTGATCCATCAGTGTTTCTACTGGGCTTATACCCCAAAGAGATACTAAAGAAGGGAAAGAGATCTGTATGTGCTAAAATGTTTGTGCCAGCCCTGTTTGTAGTAACTAGAAGCTGGAAAATGAATAGATGCCCATCAATTGGAGAATGGTTGGGGAAATTGTGGTATATGAATGTTATGGAATATTATTGTTCTATAAGAAATGACCAGTAGGATGAATACAGAGAGGATTGGTGAGACTTAATGATGAACTGATGCTAAGTGAAATGAGCAGAACCAGGAGATCATTATATACCTCAACAATGATACTGTATGAGGATGTATTCTGATGGAAGTGGATTTCTTCGACAAAAGATCTAACTCAGTTTCAATTGATCAAGGACGGACAGGAACAGCTATACCCAAAGAAAGAACACTGGGAAATGAATGTAAACTGCTTGCATTTTTGTTTTTCTTCCCAGGTTATTTATACCTTCTGAATCCAATTCTCCCTGTGCAACAAGAGAACTGTTCGGTTCTGCACACATATATTGTATCTAGGATATACTGTAACCTATTTAACATGTATAGGACTGCTTGCCATCTGGGGGAGTGGGTGGAGGGAGGGAAGGGAAAAATCGGAACAGAAGTGAGTGCAAGGGATAATGTTATAAAAAAAATTACCCTGACATGGGTTTTGTCAACAAAAAGTTATTTTAAAAAAATTAAATTAACAGATGGTTTATCTCATCTTTTTTCATAAAAATAGTTCCTATTTATATTTATTAGGTCAATGGTTTCACTTTCATTAATCTCTTTTTTAAATTTTTCAAGAATTCAAATTTGGAGTTTGATTAGAGATTTTTAATTTGTTCCTTTCCTAGATTTAAAAAAAAATAATATTCCCAATTCTTTGATCTGCTATTTCTCTATTTTATTAATGCTCTATTATTTTGCTTACATTTCATAAATTTTGTTGTAGTGTCTCATTGTTGTCATTCTCTCTAATGAAATTATTGATTGTATTTATGATTATTTATTTATTTTTGATTCATTCTTTTTTTAGGATTAGTTATCTATTAATCATTTATTTTAATCTATCCTCTCATGACCTTTATTAAATTTAATTTTCATTACATCATGCTCTAAAAAGGATAAATTTGATATTTCTGCCTTTCTACCTTAAAAATAAGTTGGTCAATTTTTAAAAAATATATATATTATGTGCCACTGATAAAAAAGGTATATCCCTTTCTATACCCATTCAAATTTCTCCAGAGATCTATTATATCAAACTTTTCTAAACTTTTATTAGCCCCATTAAATATTTCTTATTTAGATTTTTCTAATTTTGAGAAGGGAAAGTTAAGAATAGCCATACTATTTTCTCTTTCTAATATAGTTATGATGTCTATTTTGTCCTGTAATTCATGAAATTTCTGCTTTTAAAAATTTAGATGCTATAACATTTAGTACATATTTCTTTAATATTAACATTGCTCCATTGTCTATATATGTAGTAGAAAGATGTAATTTCCTTCTTTGTTTATTTCATTTAGACTCATTTCTTTCTTTTGCTTTGTCTGAGGCCATAATTGCTACCTTTACTTTTATTTTACTTCAGTTGAAACAAAATGGATTCTGCACCAGTCTTTTGCCTTAATTTTATGTATTGCTCTCAGTCTCAAAAGTGTTTTGTCAGACTCTAGCTTTTAATCCTTTCTGCTATCTATTTTTTGTTTTATGGGTGAGTTCATACTATTCACATTCACAGTTATGATTACTATGTGTCTCTCATTCTATTTTCCCCCAGTTATAATTCTCTCTTTCTCTCTGTCTTTGTTTCTCTGTCTCTTTCTCTTGGTGTCTGTCTGTCTTTTCTCTGTCTCTGTCTCTGTCTCTCTCATTCTTTCTTTCTCCCTAACTCTGTCTCTGACTCTGTCTCTGTCTCTGTCTCTTTTCATCCTGTCCCTCTTCACCTGTATTTTGTTGTTTCTGATCACCACCTCCCACTATCTGTTCTCCCTTCTTTGAGTCTTCCCATTTTTTTAAATACTCCTTACTTCCAGTTTCATTATAGGGTTAGACTTCCTTATCCAATTGTGTGTGTTATTCTTTCTTTGAGTGAATTCCAATGAAAGTAATGTTCAAACAAAGTCCCGCCCCCATCTTTTCCTCAATTGTAATAAGTCTTTTACATTTTTATGTGGGATAATTTATCTCACTATATTTCTCCTTTGCCTCTTCTCCCAATACCATCTTCTTTCTTATCCCTTAACATTTTTTGTTTTTACATATCAAAATCAACATATACTTGTACTTCTGTCAGTATTACCCATCTGCTGCAATGTTGCAGCAATAATAGTGCTAAAATTCATAGTAGATACATGTATCATCTCATATAGAGATGTAAACAATTTTAACTTATTATATCTCTTATATTTCCTCTTTCCTGTTTTCCTTTTTGATGCTTCTCTTTAGACCTGATTTTGAAAGTGAAATTTCCTGTTCAGCTCTGGTCATTTCATCAGGAATACTTGAATATTCCCTATTTCATTGAATGCACATTCTCTCCCTCCCCATCCTCACAGGAGTATACTTTGTTTTTATAGGAATTTGATAGCCAATTATAAGCCTAGTTACTTTACCTTCTGGAATATTATATTCCAAACTTGCCAATCCTTTAATGCAGAAACTACTAAAGCCTTTGTAATTTTGATTGAGCCTTCAAAATATTTGAATTGTTCCTTTCTGACTGCTTGTAGTATTTTTTTCCCTTGAACTCAAAGTTCTGGGATTTGGATATTATATTCCTGGAAGATTTTTGTTGTGATGTTTTTGTTGTTGTTACTTGTTTTATTTGTGTTTTTTGCTTCTAATCTCATTTGGTAGGTTTTTGATGGATTCTTTACATTTTGATTTTACCATGTGCTTGTATTAAATGAGGGTGATTTTCCTTAAAATTTTCTTGAAATGGGATGTCAATGCTCTTTTTATTATTAGTATGACTTTTAGGTCAGGTAATAATTTTAAAATTATCTCTCCCATGTTTTTTCCATATTAGTTTTTCTTCCAATGAGATATTTCATATTTTCTTTTTTTCATAAATTATTTTGGTTTTTTAATTTTTTTGTTATTGACTAATTAAATTATTTGCTTCTGCTAGCCCAATTCTAATTTTTTAAAGAATGATTTTCTACCATGAAATTTTGAATATTTTTTCTTTTTTGCATTTTCTTAAATTGTTGATTCTGTTTTCATGATTCTATTGAACCACTCTCATTTCTTTTACCATTTTTTTCCTTCTGCCTTTCTTGATTTTCAAAATCCTTTTTGATCTTTTTCAGGAATTCTTTTTGTGCATATGTGACAAATTGACATTTTTCTTTGAGGTTTTGCATGCACTTGTTTTGACCTTATTATCTATTTCAAAGTTTGTTTTTTGCTCTTCCCCGGTACCACAGTAACTTTTTTATGGTCAGATTATTTCTGTTTCTTTTTTGTTGTTGTTCATTTTCTCAATCTTTTACTTGATATTTAATTTTATGTTGAAATGGACTTCTATTTCTGGCGCTCACAGGCCATTGTGTCAAGTTTCTTAATTCAAAGTGAGGGACCTTGCTATTGACTTCCTGCATTAAGCAGACATGGACCCATGCTTCTGTGGGTCTTAGTTTCTCACCTAAGCAAGGGATCAGGTCTTTCCAGGTAGTTTGCTGGAGTGTGATCTTTTTGTGTCTTGCAAGGATCTGCACTAGACTTTGTTCATCCTTTATCTAAATGAGAGAGATCTTTGCTGCTGACTTTCTAACTTGTCTTCAACTGAAAGATTGTTTTGCCCCTTCCTTTTGTTGTTTCTACTGCTCCACATATTATTTTGAAGAATTATTTTTTGGTTGTTTGGAAGTGAATTTTGGAAAGTTCTGGTAAGTTCCTACCTTATCCTATCTTCTTGGCTTCTCATTGCAAATTAAAATTTAAGAGTTTGGAAGCATGAACTTCTGGCCTACATCTTCTTAATCATTTATTGTGCAATATATTACACTTGATGTCTGTTGAAAGGCTGAAGAATCCTTTCTTGGAATAATGTTGTAAGGTGCATAAAAATAGATAGGATTAACCAATAATTATATTAAATATATTTATTAACGTATTAAAAATTTATGGACTCTGAGATTAAGAATACATAGTATAGCAAAAAAAAAAAAAAAAAGTGCCCCCAGGCAATGTTTTTCTTATCAAAAGAAGATGATTTCCCAGGTAGTCTATTGTGGGAAGATAAACTTGAAAACTAAATATAAATAATAAGAGAAGAGACCAGAATCTTATCACTACTCACAGTTAGTGTGAATAATTCAGACAGAGCCCAAATAACAAGAATACATTGCACACTAGTCTTTTTTTTTTTTTGAGAAGTGAAACAACAAATGGAAGTCTAAAAGAACATGAAAGAGAGACAATATAAAACGAGAGTTCACATATGGATAATTGTTTTAATAGTAGGAGATAATTATTCCTATGGATTTTGGTATTCAAGTGAACACAGAGAAGTTGATATTTTGTTGTTAATTAAGCATAAGAATCTTCTAAGTAGAACAATAATAACTGATATGTGTGTATCTATAAGGAGATAATATTATTTCTCATGACCCTCAAAACAACCAAATAAGAGATTTTACTAGAGTCATAAACTAGCAGTTTCTGTACTCAGGGCAACATTATATCTGGGACAAATGGCAAAAAAATGAGCCCTCAGTTGAACTGTTTCTCTCATAAGATGTTCTGAATTTTTTTGGCATACAATGTGCACTTAAAGTTAGAAAGATGGATTAAAACCTCACTTCAGATACTTACAAGTTTGATTATCTGGGACAAATGTTCCATTTCTTTATCTTTAAAATGAGGGAAAAGAAAAGGTGCTTTAGATTTTATGATTCTCAAGGTATTTTCTTCATCTAATTAAAGAATCCAATGAAAGAAAGTATAGTGTTGACTCATAGTTAAAGGAGCTAATTTTATATCAATTACTACAAGTAGGTAGTAATTTTTTTCCCCTTTGAGGAATTGAAGTAATACAGATTTTCTTTGCATTTTAAATTTTTACTTTGGTGACTGAGTCCTAAGTTTCAGATGTATCATACACACACACACACACATATTCTCAGTGAATCAATAAACATTACATATGTGTATGTATATATTCCCATTATAAATATGGAAAAGAAGATCCAATAATTTAAAAGATTTGATCATTATCACACATTAGGTAAGTGAGATATGAGAGATACATACTCAGTTCTATATAACTACAAATGCATTATCCCACTCACTGAGTCATGTAGCTATGTAGGCTATGTTGGAGCCATTCTGGTTTCTTATAGAATAAATAAAATTTGTGGGGATGTTTCTTATCAGTATTTTCAAGGATGACAATACTCGTTAGTTTGTAGAGAATAATAATTCATCTATCCCACCAAGAATTGCACTTTCAAGTCTGTTTATTGCTTAAAATAATTATAATATTCTCAATCATGTTGGAAATGTCAATTGCAGAGTAAGGACCATAAATCTAGAATTCTAATCTCATTCTTAGAGTTAGATAATGTCACAGGATTTCTGTTGTTCCCTTGCATCAAAAAGAAAGTCAACAACCTTTGTCATATTCTGTACCCTTAACCATTTAGTCACCAACTCAATCCCCATAAATATCATTTTAATTTTTATTACACCTTTTTATTTTCTAAATGTATTTAGGGATAATTTTTCAACACTGGTCCTTGAAAAACTTTGTGTTTTAAATTTTTCCCTCCCTTCCCCCCCATGTCAAGCAATCCAATATATGTTAAACATGTATATATATGTAAAATCCAATATGTGTGTACATATTTATATAATTATCATGTTGCACAAGAAAAATCAGATCAAAAAGGGAAAAAAAATGAGAAAGAAAACAAAATACAAGCAAAAAACAAAAAGAGTGAAAATGCTATGTTGTGATCCATACTCAGTGGATCACACAGAGTATTTTAACCAGATTTAACCAAAAAATCATTGCTTTCTTCCAAATTTGTATTATATGTACTTCATGTTTCTAAGTAGGGTATAATGTAAAAACTGAAAATTTTGGTAATGATATATTTTCTATAAAGAGAGTTGTCTTGAATAGCTGTAGAGATGAAATTTTTGATGTATCTAGATCAAGCTACAGTTGTTATTGATCAGTCCAAATTTGAAATTATATAAACCATCCTCCTAGGATAGTTTCTCTGAAACCTTTGATACTTTTGATGACTCACTTTTTCTTGAGACTATCTACTCTCTGGATTTTTGAGATATAATTATTTTTTCATTCTGTTCTTATCTTTCAGATCACCTGTTCTCAATTTCTTTTTATTGTATCCTCATCCAAATCATGCCTTGTATTTGAAAGTATCTCACAAGAGTCTGTTTAAAACCTTCTCCTCTTATCCCTCCATATTACTTGGTTATTTTATCAGATCCCATGAATGTAGCTACCATCTCTATGCTGATGGTTATCATATCTACCTATCCAAGTCTAAGCTCTTTATTCACATCAGATCTCCAATTACCATTCCATTACCTTGAACTGGATATTCAGCAAATACAATAGACCCAAATATTCCAAATTGTCTTCATTATGTTTTTCTTTACTACTTCCAAGAATCTCTCAGGTTCTAAATATGATTCCCCAGTATCTTTTAACTCTCATATTCAATATGTTGCTAAAGCCTATCAATTTTACCTATGTGTTAGAATCCTAGTGTTAACTCAATGGAATTAATAGAAACAATGCTTGAGTTTACACCTTTGAGAATTCACACATTAGCTCACACATTAGAGTTCACAAGTTCGGAAGATTCACAAGTCAGAAACCCACAATTGCACTCGCTCAGAGGAGGAGTCAACCTTTGGGTTCACACCTTTAAGAGATCATATATAAAGAGCTCCTGGAGTCAGTGGAGAAGAGGAGTACAAAGATTCAGAGGGAGCTAGAGATGACAAAAGACAAACTTCAAGATCTCTTGGAATCAAGGAGGGAAAAAGCTAACTGGGCCGAAGGAAAGAAACAAGACTTGGAAGGAGAAAATAAATGTTTGGATTTTATCAGCTGGCTGCATTTGAGGTGATTATTATATGGAACTGAAACTAACACTGCCTCCAGAAAATCTCCCCAAGAAACCTGCTTCCAAAGAACCATCATATTATACAAGAGAACACCACATTTGGAGCCCAACTTGGGGCGCCAAAATGTAGTGTTCTTTTCTTTTTCTAAAAATATATGATGGTTCTCTGTGAGCAGGTTTCTTAGGGAGGTTTTCTGGAGGCAGCCTTAGTTTCAGTTCAGATCAATAATCACCTCAAATGCAGCCAGGAGTTAAAATCCAGTTCTTTATTGTTTCTTCCAAAATAGCCTGGTTAGTTTTCTCAGGGGCCTATCTCCCTCCTTGGTTCCAAGAGTTCTTTCAACTTGTCTTTTTGTTCTTTTTTCCGCTGGCTTTTTATTGTATGTAATTTTGGTTGCATTGTGATCTGAGACGGATGCATTTACTATTATGCCTTTCTACATTTGAATTTGAGGTCTTTATGTTCTAATATATGGTCAGTTTTTGTATAGGTTCCATGAACTGTTGAGAAGAAAGTGTACTCCTTTCTGTCTCCAGTTTTCTCCAAAAATCTATCATACATATCTTTTCTAGTGTTCTATTTACTGCTTTAACTTCTTTCTTATTTATTTTGTAGTTTGATTTATCTAGGTCTGAGAGTGCAAGGTTGAGACTATTATAGTTTTGCTGTCTATTTCTTCTTGTAGCTCTCTTAACTTTTCCTTTAGGAATTTAGATGTTATACCATTTGGTGCACAAAACATGTATGTTTAGTATTAATATTGCTTCATTATCTATGCTACCCTTTAGTAAGATATAGTGCCCTTCCTTAACTTTTTTAATTAGATCAATTTTTGCTTTTGTTTGATCTGAGATCAGAATGGCTACCCCTACTTTTTTGGCCTCACCTGAAGAATAGTAGTTTCTGCTCCAGCCTTTTACCTTTATTCTGTATATATCACTCTGCTTCAAGTGTGTTTCCTATAAACAACATATTGTAGGATTCTGGCTTTTAATCCAGTCTGCTATATGCCTCCACTTTATGAGGGAGTTTACCCCATTCACATTTATGGTTAAAACTACTAATTCTGTCTTTCCTGCCATCTTATTATCACCAGATTACACTTTTCTCTTTTCTTTCCTCCTTACCCCCCTCCCCAGTATTAGACTTATGAGCACCACTTGTCTCATGTAGGCCTCCCTCTTTAGAATCCCTTCTTCCCTCTTAAAGCCCCCCTCTTTTCTTAAACCTTTTTTCTTACTATTTCTATATTCCCTTCTATTTATCCTAAATCTTCCCTTTCCATTTTTCCCCTCTCACTGTTTAATGAGGTGGGAGAAGTTTCTATGTAAACCAAATATGTCTAATATTTTCTTTTTGAGCCAAATCTGATGAGAGTAATATTTGCACTATGTTCATCCCCCTCCCTTTACTCCCTCAGATATAATAGGTTTCCTTTGCCTCTTTGTGAGATATAGTTTCCCTCTTTTTACCTCCACTTTTCCCTTTTTCTGGTACAATTTTCTTTCTATCTCTAGTTCCTTTTTTATATTATAATAGTAAAACCAAATTATGTATATATACACACACTCTTTATGTATATCCATAACAGAAATACAGTTCTCAAGTGTTCATTTTATCTTTTTATGCCTCTCTTGAGTCCTATATTTGGAGGTCAAACTTTTTGTTTTGCTCTGTTTTTTCAATAGGAATAAATGGAATTCACCTATTTAATTTTATGCCCATCTTCTTCCCTGAAAGAAAATGCTTGGTTTGGCTGGGTAAGTTATTCTTGGCTGCATAGCAAGTTCTTTTGCCTTTCAGAATATCAGATTCCAGGCCCTTTGATCCTTTTATGTGGATGCTGATAGATCCTGAGTGATCCTTATTGTGGCTCCTTGGTATTTGAATTGTTTTTTTTTTTTTTTTTTTTTGTCTGGCTGCTTGTAGTAATTTTGCCTTGATCTGATACTTCTGGAATTTAGCGACAATCTTTCTTGGAGTTTTGATTTGGGATCAATGAATTCTTTCAATGTCTATGTTGCCTTCTGTTTCTATAACATCTGGACAGTTCTCTTTGATGATTTCCTGAAAAATATTGTCTAGGCTCTTTTTTTCAGGAAGTCCAATAATTCTCAGATTATCAGTCCTAGATCTATTTTCCAGGTCTGTTGTTTCCCCAAGTAGGTATTTAACATTTTTTCTCTTTTTTTCATTTATTTGATTTTGCTTAACTAATTCTTTGTGTTTCCTCAAGTCATCCATTTCTATTTGTTCAAGTCTGATTTTTAATGGATTATTTTCTTCATTTGCTTTTTTATTTATTTTTGCATTTGTCTAATTGAGTTTTAAATGAGTTGTTTTGTTCTATGGAATTTTTTTTTCCATTTCACCAATTTTTTTAAAGAATTATTTTCTTTTTCCAATCCACAAATTCTGTTTTCCTGGGAGTTGTTTATCTTCTCAATTCTCAAATTCTGTTTTTCATGAAGTTGATTGTAATATTCTTCTCTGAAATATTATGTTCTCTGGGAGCAAGTTTCTTGAGGGGCTTCTGGGAGCAGCCTTCCTTTCAGTGTAGTTCAGTTCAGTTCATTTCAGTAATTACAAGTGCAGCCAGGGATTAAAGTCCAAATCTGTTGAAATCTTTACAAACTGCTAACTAATTAGAGTTGATCTAATCTTACAAGAAGATGTTTTGGGACAGAACCTGAAACAAGGTACTAAGTAGAACTAATTAATACAAGGCTTGTGTTCACACTTTTACTCATTGAGTTCACAAGTATGGGAGTTTCACAAAGTAAACTTTGTAACTTTATGAGTTCACACCTCCCTTGAAGCTCTTTGGGCCAGAGAACACTATGGGAGAAAACCCACATTTTCTTGAAGGAGCATAAATAGAACTTCAATGGGCCAGTCAAAGAAGTTCTTCAGAGTGAAGAAGCTACAAATCGAGATTTCAGCGGAATTACGCCAGAAGCCCTCTCTCCGAGGCAAGGCAGAATATTTTCCACTTGGCTGGCTGGTGGCAGAAGAAGAGTTTTCAGAGGAAGAAGCTACGAGTCGAGAGTTCAGTGGACAACCAGATTCATCTTCATCTCACACCACTGTGGTAAGTGGCTGGGCTCCTGTACGCCCCCCACTGAGACCAAGCTGGTCTGAAAGACTCATCAGAAAGCTAGCCGAGCCCCAAGTGAAGGAAACAAGAGATTCATTACATCTTTGTGCGGGTTGGAGGCAGAAGAAAGCAGAGGCAGAGGCTGAAGGACCAGACCTTTGGATTTGGTGACATTCGGAGGGAGCTCTTGGAACCAAGCAGAGAGATATACCTCTAAACTAACTGGGCTATATTGGAGATAATAAAAGATCTGAACTTTTATCACCTGGCTGCGTTTTGAGAAGAAAAAGCTCACCACATTTTGGCTCCCGAACAGGGGCCAACAAAATCCTGATTCCAGGGAAGGAACCCAGAGAGAACTTTTATAATATTTTATAGAAAAACAAGAACCCCACACAAATCCTTTCTTGTCTCCTTCAAAGTCTTGTCTCCTTCACTTGAGGCTTGGGTAGTTTTCTGGAGGTCTATCTCTCTCCCTGGTTCTGAGAGACCTGCCTTCTCTGGCTTTTGAATCTCCCTGACCACCTTCTCTGACTTTTGAATCTCCCAGACTGCCTTCTCTGAATCCTGAGCCTCCAGTCAGCACAAATGTGTAAAATGGAATGAATCTATCTCAGCCTCCAAGAGCTTCTAGTACACCTGTCCTTCTGGGCCCTGAGAGCTCCTCCTTATATGTTCCACACTGAGTATATACCAATCATTATATCACTAGGAAACCATTATTCGTTGTAGGATTAAATCAATGCTAAACTAGATTTAACCACTGTCTCCTCAATTCCACTTACTTAGCACCTTGTTTCAAGTTCTAGCCCATAACAGTTGATTTCTTTATTCACTCTATCTTTTAATGACTTCTCCTGACTCTCTTGCAAAGCTTTCCTTTCCTTTCCCCATTTTTCATCTAGTTCTCTTTTAAAATCCTTTTAAATTCCTTCTATGAGAGCCTTGTGTGATGGGTACCAGATCATATCTACCTTTGGATCTAGAGACAAACTGTTGTAGTCTCCTCAGGTTCTGAAGTCTGCTCTCTTTCCATATAGAAGCTATTAATAGTTACAGCATGCTTTGCTTTTTTGTTCATTTTGAAAAAAAAACAAAAAACAAAACACCAAAAAACAAAAACCTATGGTCTGCTTATCTGGGGCAGTGGGATATTTCCAAGCTACCTCTACAGATACAGGAAGCAGCAGTGAAAAGGCAATGGGACAGCCACTGGCTGCACTGGAATTAGCAGATGTGCTGAAATCAGCAGCAGTGGAAAGGTAGCTACTAGGCTTTCCTAGAATCAACAACTGAAGCTGTGCTTGGGATCATTCTGAGTGACTCCAGATGCTGGGTGGGTGTGACCAGGTCCTACAAGACTTAGCTTTGGGGGTTATAGTCTTTATCCCCTGTGTTTATAGCTTCTCTGATGATCTACTGGCTTGCTGCCAGGGCAGAGTAGCTCACACTGTGGTAAAGTTCTCCTCTGCAGACTTTCTGTCACCCTCCACCCCCATCTAGTCTGCTCAGCATGAGCTGTTTCATGTGCTCTCACTGCCAACTTGCCTGATGCTTGCGCCTGTCCTAGCCCCATTCTGTCCCTATACATGAGCAAAAATAGACCTTTTCTGGAGAATTTTGAAAATATCTTCTTTAGGTAATGTGTTGTACTCCCAATATTTGTGAGTTCTGGCAGTCAAGCACTAATTCTGAGGCTAAATATCATTGGAATAGATTGAGGGAAAAGGAGAGTTTAGGAAAATGTGTGTGTTCTCTCAGCATCTTGCCCCCGATTTAGAAGCTTTTATGCAAAAGGAGCAATAGGATTGGAATCTGATTTTCCAAAAGTTGAAAAATTGAGTTACAGCCAAGAATAATCTATGCAGCAAAATTGAGGGTAATTATTCAGGGAGACATTTGATATTTAATGAAACAGAGGATTTTAAAGCATTCCTGATAAAAAGATCACAAATTATTAGAAATTTGAAATTCAAATATAAGATTAAAGAGAATCTTGAATGTAATTTTCATTGCATCGTGGTCTGAAAAGGATGCATTTACTATTTCTGCCTTACTGCATTTGAGTTTGAGGTTTTTATGTCCTAATATATGGTCAATTTTTGTGTAGGTTCCATGAACTGCTGAAAAGAAAGTGTATTCCTTTCTGTCTCCATTACATTTTCTCCAGAGATCTATCATATCTAACTTTTCTAGTATTCTATTTACCTCTTTGACTTCTTTCTTATTTATTTTGTGGTTTGATTTATCTAATTCTGAGAGTGCAAGGTTAAGATCTCCCACTATTATAGTTTTACTGTCTATTTCTTCTTGCAGCTCTCTTAGTTTCTCTTTTAAGAATTTAGATGCTACCCCACTTGGTGCATATATGTTTAATATAGATAGTGCTTCATTATCCATGCTACCCTTTAGCAAGATATAGTGCCCTTCCTTATCTCTTTTAATTAGATCAATTTTTGCTTTAGCTTGATCTGAGATCAGGATGGCTACCCCTGCTTTTTTGACTTCACCTGAAGCATAGTAGATTTTGCTCCAACCTTTTACCTTTAACCTGCATGTATCGCCCCGCTTCAGGTGTGTTTCTTTTCAATGAGGTGGGAGAAGTTTCACCATAGATTGAATATGTCTTAAGATTTTTCACTTAAAGCCAATTCTGAAGGCAGTAAGATACCCACTATATTCATCCCCCTCCATTCTTTCTCTCAGATATAATAGGTTTCCTATGCCTCTTCATGAGATGTACTACCCCCACTTTACCCTTTTTCTGGTACAATGTCCTTTCCACATCAATTTCTAGAACAAGGTATACATGTATTCTTTATACATCTATATAGTCAAAATATAGTTCCCAAGATTAATCTTTACCTTTTTAGATTTCTCTTGAGTTCTATATTTGTAGATCAAACTTTTTGTTAAGTTCTGGTTTTTTCATCAGAAATAGATGAAATTCGCTTACTTCGTTGAATGTCCATCTTCTTCCCTGGAAAAAGATGCTCATTCTCGCTGGGTAAGTTATTTTTGGTTGCATACCAAGTTCCTTAGCCTTTCGGAATATCATATTCCAGGCCCTTCGATCTTTTAATGTGGATGCTGCCAGATCCTGGGTGATCCTTATTGTGGCTCCTTGATACTTGAATTGGGTTTTTCTAGCCGCTTGCAATATTTTTTCCTTCATCTGAGGGTTCTGGCATTTGGCCACTATATTCCTTGGTGTTTTGATTTTAGGATCCCTTTCAGTGGGTGATCAATGAATCCTTTCAATGTTTATTTTTTCCTCTGTTCCTATGACTTCTGGGCAGTTCTCTTTGATAATTTCCTGGAAAATAGTGTCCAGGCTCTTTTTTTCATCATGTTTTTCTGGAAGTCCAATGATTCTCAGATTGTCTCTCCTGGATCTGTTTTCCAGGTCTGTTGTCTTCCCCAGAAGGTATTTCACATTTTTCTCCATTGTTTGATTTTTTTGGATTTGCTTGACTGATTCTTCTTGTCTCCTCGAGTCATTCAATTCCACTTGTTCAATTCTGATTTTCAGTGAAGTGTTTTCTTCACTCACTTTTTTAAGATCTTTTTCTAATTGTCCAATTGAGTTCTTTTGTTCTGTGGAATTTTTTTCCATTTCGCCAATTTTGTTTTTTAGAGAGCTGTTTTCTGTTTCCAGTTCACTAATCCTATTTTTCAAGGATTTTACTTCTTTATCCACTCTCTCTTTAACTTTCTCCAGGCTCTTTTGCCAAGCCTCCCTCTCCTTTTCCCAAGCTTCCCTCTCCTTTTGCCAAGCCTCACTCTGCTTTCCCCATTTTTCTTCTAGCTCCCTTGTGAGAGCCTTTTTAATTACTTCTATGAGGTTCATCTGTGCTGAGGAACAGATGATCTCCTCCTTTGGGGATTCACCTGGGGACTGTCTGTTTTTAGTCTCCTCAGGATTTAGAGTCTGCTCTCTATCTGTATAAAAGCTGTCAAGGGTTAAAGTCCTCTTCAGCTTCTTGCTCATTCTGTCTAATAATCAGAGACAAACTACCAAAGAAAAACAGAAAAAACTGGAGTCTTTCTTTGGGGGAGGGGCTGGGTATGTTATTGAGCTTCCTCTACAGACTGCAGGGGGCAGCAGTGAGGCACTAGCCGGACTGTGTGCGCGTGGGCTCTGAGATCCCAGAGCGTGCTGAGTCACTGTGGGGGGGCGGCCAGGTCCCGAGAGACTCCAGCTGTTTGGGGTTGTATTCTTCAGCCCCGGTGTTTTTAGCTTCTCTGCTGGGCTGCTGACTTGCTGCCGGAGCAAAGTATCCAAACCTGTAGCGAAGCTCTCCCCGCAGAGACGGCTGCGATCACTCCCCACCCCCTCTCCAGTCTGCTCCCGTGCTCTCACTGCCGCTGCCCGCCGCCTGCGCCCGATCTAAAACCGTCCCAGCCCTCCAGTAAAGACAGACCTTTCTTGGCGAATCTCAAGGATGGCTTCTCTTGGTAACTATATGTGGGTTTTTTTCAGTCAAGCATTAATTCAGAGGCTTGTAATGAAGTGGATAGTGAGAGAAAGCGTGGAGCTTATGCAGCAGTGTGCCTCCTCTCCGCCATCTTCGATTAAAGAGAATCTTAAAAAGATTAATATGAAAGAGTATTAATATAGGACTCAATAAAGTTAAATTGTTTATATTGTTATATAGGAAGATTATCTACATATACATATAAAACTTCTAAGAACTATATAATTATTAAGATAATTGAAAGGAGTTTATATAAGCAAAGGAAATGTTTGTGATAAAATGATCTAACAAAAAAAGTAAAGTAAAAGAAACAGTGAGAATGAGGGTTGCTTTTGAAAGATAGAAGTGACAGGTGGGATCAGGAAGAGTTTTTCTCACATAAAAAAAGGAATGTAAAATAGAAGTTTTACAATGTGAAGGAGAAGGAAATTCTTGAACTTTGCTCTCATTAGAATTGATTCAAAGATGGAAAACAACAGCAGAACTAATTAAAAGAAATAATTAGGGAAACTATATTATGCCAGAAGGTACATACACATTGAAGTGATACAAAAAAATTCTATATTAAATTTCTCTCCAAAAGGCCTCATTTTAAACTAAATATTGAGTATAACACTAAGTCAATAAAAATAAGAGTCATTCCCCAACTGATAAATGGTCAAAGGCAATTTTCAGAAGAAGAAATTAAACTTTTTATAGATTTAATGAAAACATAATCTAAATCAATCTAGATTAGGGAAAGAAATATTAAAACAAGTCTGAGGTATCATTCATACCTATCAGAAATGACAAATTCTAGAGGGAAAAATGCATACTACAAGTGGAGTAAAAGTAGACTGGTTCAACTATACTAAAAGAAATAATTTAGAATCATGCCCATATGTTCATAAACCTGTGGTTTAACCTCTGACCCAATAATAACACAGTTATGTCTGTATCCCCCCCCCCAAAAGAAAAAGAACCTATATGTACAAAAATATTTATAGTGGTTCTTTTTGGTATGGCAAAAAATTGGAAATAAAGGGATTCTTATCAACTGAGACATGGTTGAAGAAGGTGTAGCCGATGCAATTTACCTAATAGGCAAGAAAAAAAGAGGATAACAGAAGGGACAAGGGGGCTATGAAAGAGAGAACAGATTAAGGAAGGCAGAAGTTAGAAGCAAAATAGACTTTTGAGGAGCAACAGAATTAAAACTAATTGAGTATTATTGTGGGGTGAGAAATGATGAGAGGAGTGTTTTAAAGGGAAAAAAAATGACAAAAACCATATGAAATGATTCAATATGAAGTGAGAACATAGTTATCATTGTATATAGTAGCAGAAATGTTTTAAAGATTATCACCTTTGAAAGATTTGGCTAACAATCAATGCAACCAAACATCCAAGATTATTCCAAAGGATTTTGTCAAGTAAAAAAGCTATCTATTTTGAGAAAAAAGAAAACTAATAAACTTTAAGAGTATATTGAAAGACAATTTTCTCTGTTTTTCTTGTTTTTTTAATGTTTCAAATATGAAAATATGTTTTGGGTTATTTTACACGAATGATTGCTATCATAATACATGCCTTCTCATGATGAGGTGAAGAAAAGAATGTTAAAAGGAAATAAATAACACGATGAAATATTTAAGAAAGTGGGATGAATATGTCAAAGATAAATTATAGAAAGAATCAATAATTTCATTAAAGATAATTATAATTAAAACAATGAAACAACATAAAAATTGTGAGATGCAGCCAAAGCAATATTTTTGTGGAGAAGTTATATTTCTAAATGCTAACATCAATTTAAAAAGAGAGAGAGAAGAGCAATGAACTAAGCATGCAACTAAAAAATAGAAAAGCAACAAATTAAAAATTCTTAATTAAACATTAAATGACAGGTCCTCAACATTAAGTTGAGATTAATAAAATTGAAAGAAGAAACTATATCTCATAAGCATAACTTCTTAATTCTTTTAAATGAATTTAAATAGATTCTACCACAAATGAATTCTTATTCCTTTTTTAAAAATTTTCCCAAAGATGTGTTTTTTTATAGCCTTTTATTTACAAGATATATGCATGGGTAATTTTTCAGCATTGAAACCTTCTTGCAAAACCTTCTGTTCCAACTTTTCCCCTCCTCCCCCTCACCCCTTCCCTTAGATGGCAGGTAGACCAATACATGTTAAATATGTTAAAGTATATGTTAAATATAATATATGTATGTATATATATATATATATATATATATATATATATATATATCCATACAATTATTTTGCTGCATAAGAAAAATCAGTCTTAGAAATAAGGTAAAAATAACCTGAGAGGGAAATAAAAAATGTAAGCAGACAAAAACAGAGAGAGTGGAAATGCTATGTTGTGATTCATACTCATTTACCTGAGTTGTTTCACTGGGTGTAGTTGGTTCTCTTCATTATTGAACAAATGGAACTGATTTGGTTCATCTCATTATTGAAAAGAGCCATGTCCATCAGAAATAATCATCATATAGTATTGTTGTTGAAGTATATAATGATCTGCTGGTCCTTCTCATTTCACTCAGCATCAGTTCATGTAAATCTCTCCAGGCCTTTCTGAAATCATTCTGCTGATCATTTCTTACAGAACAATAATATTCCATAACATTCGTATACCACAACTTATTCAGCCATTCTCCATTTGATGGGCATCCATTCAATTTCCAAATCATAGCCACTACAAAAAGGGCTGCCACAAACATTTTTGCACATACAGGACCCTTTTCCTTCTTTAAGATCTCTTTGGGATAGAAGGACAGTAGTAACACTGCTGGATCAAAGGGTATGTACAGTTTGATAACTTTTTGAGCATGGTTCCAAATTGTTCTCCAGAATGGTTGGATTCATTCACAATTCCACCAATAATGCATCAGTGTTCCCAGTTTACCCACATCCCCTCCAACATCCAGCATTATATTTTCCTGTCATCCTAGTTAATCTGACAGGCATGTAGTGATATCTCAGAGTTGGATTAATTTGCATTTCTCTGATTAATAATGATTTGGAGCATCCTATGAATTCTTATTCTAATGAATTTTTTTCATAATATCAAGTTTATATTTTATATTGGGTCTTCTCCAAGTTGCACGATTCAGTGCTTAAAGGTATTTTTAAAAAATTAAGTTAGAAGAAATTTGATATTTTTCTATTCTAATGTATATCTTTAAAATTATGTTAAATACATGGTTTAAACATTTAATCCAATATACTTTGTGAGTTTGTCAAGCATAAATTTAGTATTGTCTTTTGGTTTACTGAATAGTAATTGTAAAGATACTAGAAATTAATTTCTTAACATAGAAGAGATTATTTCCCTGATATTTTTTAAAAGCAATATTTATTTTAATGGATAGTCTTAACTTAATTTTTAAAAAATTCAAAAAGTTTTTTTACATTGTATATATTTGTATATTTTTCAAACTTGAATTAGAATAAATATTGCTAGAAAAACCTATGGATTTTGGTAAGAATTGCATTCCAATTCTTATGAGAAATGATGATATGTTTCTGTCAGAAGAAAGACTATCTCTCTGGATTCTAGTAATTTCAAGTGTCTGTTTCATGCCCAGGTCACCTAACATGGATGAATCGGTTTATTTACATTACCCACCAGGAGAATGGGATTAATGTTCTTTGATTGGCTGAATAGATTAACAGGCTTCAACTTTAAATCGGTCAGAGTGGTACAATCCCTTTCTTTTCTGTTGGGCTTGCAGAGGGGATGGAACTTAACCCTCAAAGCAAGTGACAGGAAATAAATTGGTGAAGAAAAATGAAGGCTTGCTTTTTTTTTTTTTTTTACTCTCCTTTATACAGCTTGATTCTGAAAAATGAGCTTGGGGTTTTTGCTCAGTTTCATCTGTCCTTAATTTCAAATACACGTATAATCGCCACCAAATATCAGTGTTTAAATCATGTAACTTCAAAGACAACTTTCTAGGTGAGATTTTGTAGCCAGTTAGCCTGCAAGGCAAACCCTGAAAATCTAGAGTGCCTGGAACTCAAGCTCAAATTGGAACTCAAGTCAAATTTTGGACTTGGAACTTGAGAGGATTTTAATATCTCATATGATATACATACATACATACATACATACATATATACATATATATTCATATATATACTGAAATAAGCCCTAAAATTAAAAATTAATATTCCTTCTCAACTCAGAATAAGAAACAATAAGAAGGTATAGGAGATAAGCCTCAAAGGTAAGGGGAGTTAGTTTATATTTTTTGTTAATAAATCTTTGAGGTAACTATTCCTTTGTAAAAGCTAATTTGACTGCTGGTAGTTAAATAGAATTGAGGTCCAGGGGATATGTCCCTTACAAGAGAGGAAATAGAAACTGGAAGTTACTGACAGAGATCCTAAAAGTCTCCCAAACTTTCTTAAGGCTACTGGAAAATCTTGAAGGATGACTGAAATGTAACATACTTAATTAGGCTAAATTAATGACAATTTCGATATTAGTGTTTAAAGAAATTCAATTACATGTTTAAAATCTCACTACCTCTACACACCCAGCTATTCCCCCATGTTTCTATAAACAGATCAAACAAAAGTACATCCATTGTTTCCTCATCCTTAATAGAAGTCTCTACATTAATATTTCAAAAATATAATACTCTTGCAAAAGTTGAATTCTTTAAGATTCTTTAATCTGAGGATAGGTGCTGTCTTTTTTGGTGACATAAATGGCATAATTCTATAGAGAAACAAAAATGTCATATATAATTATCAGTATGAAGCCTTAGTGGGTGTAAATTCAGTCATTGTTTTGATTCCACTGACATATTAAAATGTAAAACCTTAGATGAAAGGATTGAGTGTCCATCTAGAATCATATAGCTCATTTCTATATGTGGCATGATAACAGACCATAGCATGAGTAAATTATTCTACATGGTTCATCATATAAGATTTTAATGATTAATGTTTATGTTTTCAGTTGTGTGACCTCAGATGTTAATTAGTTCATATGTTTATAATTCTCTCCAAATGTACTTTACATCTCTTTCACATTCTTTTATGTCTCACCATTGATTTGCAAAAATCTTAAATATGATATTTCATCTGTTGCCATCATGTATAGATGAAATATTACAAAGTCTGGATTAAATGAGTCCTGGTAGATTGGAATTGTTTTACAGCAAAAAATGATAACAAGGAGACATGAATTCTAATCCTGGCTCTATCTTATCTATCTTGAGGACTTTGGTCAAAAAGTTTCATATTTCTGTGATCCAATTAATTATCTTTAAAATGAGAAGAATTGAAGGAAATAATCTCTCAGACCCTCTTCCCATTCAGTTCTTACTGGATATAGATATTCTACAATGTATATCAATATTCAGCTATGTATTACTGGGGTTATAGATGATGCTTCAGTTAAGAGATCCATCTAGTGAGATTAACAGGAGCAATTATGTCTAAATAGACAGTTAATAACCACAGAATGACAGCACTTTGAAAAAGTCCTTTGAAAACGGTCTCATCCAATCATGGGACAATGAGGATCTAGGAAGAAAAATGACTTATTCAAAAACAGTAAGGGCTCTACTTCAGGTCTCCTGATTTCCAATCAGTGCAATTTCTATGTTGCTATTGTTGAGTTTTTTCTTAAAGAATAGCTACAATCTATACCAAGGATGTCAGTATGTTCTACTTTCCAGAAAAAGCCAGGTTTCAAAAGCTGAGAGAATAAAACAAAAATGACTCTACCTTTCCACTGCAGAAGATGTCATTAAAGTTTTGGGTCACCCACAACCAACTAACAATAATTCACAAATATATTCCTGCCATGCCTATTATCCTTTCCTTTTTCTGGCAAGTATTCCCAAATAGTCCTTCAGCTTCCAACTTTGTATTATCCTGAATGTTGAGAATTGCTCACATCAAGGCTAATTCAGCCTCCCATGTAATATCTCTGATGATTCACAAACATCACACTTGCATATCACTACTTTAAATCATTCCATTTTCTATTTATCAGCCTCCAATAAAAACAAACTAAATATGCAACTATATTATATTGATATGTCATGCAACAAAATTAATGACATACTGATAGAGAAACAGTGCATTAGATAATGCTCTCAAGAAAAAGGTGTTTTTATGTAATAAAATAAATTTCAGTAGACAATGTATTCATGTTTATTAGAACAATGTGATGAAATCTCAATATCATTAATTTTGGTCATACATTTTGGACAAAATACATAAAATCACTGTAATTTACTTACTGTTATATTTGAGATCTGAAGGAATTCTTTCTTACTAGTAAGATTTACCAACTTCATTTTAACTTTCTATTTTTAAATTTTTGTTTCAAACTACTCCTCTGATTTTGGTAGAGGATTAGGTGGCAGAGTGAATAGAGTGTTGGGATTGAAGTTAGAAGACCTTTGTTCAAATCTGGCTTCAGATACAGATTAGCTATGTGACCCTAGGAAAGTCATTTAACTTTTCCTCATTTGTAAAATAAACTGGAGAAGGAAATGGGGAACTATTCCTATTTGTTCCCCTGAAAATCCCATATAAGATCACAAAGAGTTGTACATGATAGAAATGACTAAAGATATATTTTCTTACTTAACATTAATAGTAATTCAAATCTATTTATGTATTTAAACATTAAATTTTCTGAAAAGAAATTACAAAAAAAATCACAGTACAACCAAATGTGCAACAGAAGGAAACTTTGAAATCCTTCCATATATTATAATGAAGATAGTATTGTTTCCCCATGATATAGTCATAGAATCAAAATTCTCAAAACTTATAATCATCATTTAAATTCAATTCACATTGGGATCTTATGCTTCAATTCAAACATGCTTATTTAAAAAATTATTAGGAAATCATGAATGCTTTCCATTTGAAACATTTATTTTTTAAGAAGATTTTTCTTGAACTTTCAATGTAATATATTCCATGGCTCCAGGATATTTTTTCAAATGGAGGAAATAGCCATTTCATGATTTGAGAAACCATATTAGCAGCTTTCATTTCTTAAGAGTCAACAGAAAAAAATGTAATAAAAACTTTATTCAGATTGATTACTTAAATTTGGATTATTGACATGACACAATTTAAGTAAATGAGTGGGTTCTTTGATGTGATTGTCTATGAAACCAAATAATTTCAATTTAGTTGTATCCGTTATTAATTTCTTTATGACTGAGATATTTATAATCTCTCTGAGCCTTAGGTTCTTCATCTGTGAAATAAGAGGGTTGGACTAGATGGTTTTAAAAGTTTTTTTTTTCCTCTCTGATACATCTATCAAACTGATCTTCCAGATGGAGGATTCAGACCATTTGATTCCTCTATTATATAACTCCAGTGATTTCCATTTGCCTATAGGATCACATGTTTAGCTTGTAAATGCTAATTATCTGGCCCCCAATTTGAAATTTTAAATTATTTTTAAATGTTTACCTTGTGCTAGTACTGTAGTAATTACCTGAAAAACAAATATAAAAAAGAACAATCCATACCCTTGAGAAACTTTCTTTCAAATTAGGAGAGAAAAGACATGTAGAGGAATGGTGTCAAAACATTTTAACCTAAAGAAATTAAAAACTCTTTTAACTTCTGTGTGCCTGACAATCTCTGAGTTTGTATATTTTGGGGTAGTTGTCATTCTTCCTTGGAAGGGAAGTTTCTTCATTGAGTGAATGTTCTCTGCACCAATAAATTCAATGATCTGGTTAAAAAAAAAACAAAAAAACAAAAGAGGGGGCTATATAAATAACACCATAAATAAACATTCACAATTTACCTCTGTCTATAGAGTAGTTGAGGTAGAAGAAACTGAATTAATATGGAATTGTATAGGATTAGGAAAAAATTTACAAACTTCAAATTCATAGTTTGGGGAAGATCTTATATAGGAATTTTTTAAAAAGGCAACAATAACAACAACACAATTCTATTGGAATACTCATTTCTAAAATGGTCAGTGAAATAATGTATTGGCATTCTAGATAAATAGAGCAACTCTAATTTTCTGACATTGGTTATATTACAATAAAATATTTAGTAACCATATTTTTTCTCTACTGAACATTGAATATGAATTTGGAGCTCAAGCCTGTCTTATAGATAATAGTTTAAACATTTCTCCCAGATAGTAAATATTATGAATAAATTAGAAATGGGACTACCTCACATTTTCTTTTCAGTTCCTTTATTTTATGCCATTAAAACTCAAATAGACAAAGACCAGTCTATGTCAAACTATTGAAATGAAACTTGTTCTAGCTAACTCATTTCAATCTCATCTCCCTCTATCAAATTTTACTTTTCCTATCCTTTTTCATCTCAGAGTCTGGAATTAGTCATAATCCGTAAAGGTCCTTGGTGCTTACAGAAAATGATGTGTTTGTGTGTGAGTATTAACAGTTACAAGTTGACATTACTCTTGATGGATTAATTGAGATAGATCAAGTCCATTTGTTACCAAATTATCAGTGAAATAAAATAAATTTTATATATATCTGGAGATTATAAATTATGACCATATCATCCTTACATCAGAAGAGAGATAATTGTCAATTCTACTAAAAGAAAGGACTTGTTATTTTTCTTTTCACACATGAGGTGCCCATGAAGAATGATATCCCCTCTTCTTCCCATCTTTTATTCAGTGCAAACCTAGCTTCCCCCAAGAAAAATAGCAAATACCATCAAAAACAAAATTGCATCTTAACTTTTATTGTGTTGGTCGCCAAAGGCCACTAGATTTCTATTGTAGAAAAACAAGATGATAACAATGTTCTAGCAATTGGAGACCACATGACAAGGTTACTAATTTATATTTGAAGTCAGAAATGTACAGTTGTAGCTCTTTTGCTGATAATAGCTGTACTGATGCCATCCACCTTGGAGGCAAGTTCCTTTCTATCACAATACTGTCTAAAGCTAAACATCTAGAGCAAAGGTGGTATGCTCAGCCATAATTTAAAGGACTATGACAAGAAGAAAGGGGTTATGATGTTTAACTTATAGGGCATCCAAATGTCATAGACCCAAGCAAGTTCCTATTAGCAATAACTCAGAACTACTGAAGGAATTTGACATTCAAAACTGATGAGCACTGATCCCTGGGGCCTGCTCTGACCCAGTCACACTCAGGCCACTTGGTAACCTGAGTGACCCAGGAGTCAAACTATGATAACCCTCTTCAATTTAAAGAGCTGTTTCTCCCTGTCTGTCTGAGTTCTGACTCTGCACAATAAATTTCCCAAAGAGCATAAAGAGCCATCTAGTGTATATCAAATCAATATCATTGTGGCTTGCAGCAATATCTGAGGCTACAGTTCACAAAATAAACTAGGCCACGGGCTGGATTTCTGCCCTTGGCAATCAATCAGGCTCACTGGGTCATAGATTTTAGTGTAAATTAACACAGCAGAAACAATCATGTTCCCCAGATGATGATATAATACAGTATTTGCTTTTTTTTTTTAATCCATTTCATTGCTTATGCTCAGAGAAACTATGTTATACTAAACAGGAATAATAAAAAGCAATGATTAAGAAGGAGATGGTAAACATAAAATAAAATAGTAATATCTTGACAAATGTATATAAAATGTGTATTAAATTATGTAAATTCTATTGGAGTATTAGGAAAGCATACATTTGCAGGGATTTAGGTATACACTTTTTTTTCATAAAGTGACCTCATCATGTCAATAGTGCTAATTATTTCACATTATCATATGTTAGTAACTAAAATCGTTATAATTTTTTAAATTTGCTATGCAGCTTTAGGCCATGTTCCTATTTCTATCATAATTTTCAATGCATACTTATACTTTCTTTGGTGTTTCCTTGTGATAATACGAGTAGACTTCATGGTATATCACCAAATGTTGCACAACACCATCCTCAAATATTCTTGTAGTGTCATCTAAGAATATAATGAAAACTCTTCAGACACAAGACTGCCAATGATCTATTCATAGTCTCCTTATTGCTATCTGGAAGAATAAGGATGATTTTTTTTCCCATTATCATTAGAAAGTATGTCGATATTTACCATAATAATAAGTCATAAGGTTCATTTTAAAATACAAATTCATTTTGTAAAAACAGAATTCATGAGAAAGTATTTGCAGGGTATTTGCAAAATGGGAAAGCTGAGTTAAGCAAGAGTGCATTGTTTAATAGGATAAAATAGACAGTTCAGAACCTAAAAATTAGTGTGATATAATGGATAAAAGTATTACCTTGTAGTCAGAGAACCAAAGTCCAAGGAACAAGTCTTCATACTTCTTCAATATCTACCACTATGACTCTAGGCAAATAATTTTAACACTCTAAACTCAGTTTCCTTATCTATGAAATGAGGATATTGATCAACATGACCTTTAAGGTCCCTTTCAGTTCTAAATCTATAATACTATGAATGAATACTCATTGTGCCAAGATCTAACCTCCTGTTAGTGTTTTCTTGCTCTAATTTGCAAAACATCTAATTGATAGTCCTCTAGAAACAGCATTTTAAAAATATTCCAATTAAGTGAATTGCTGTTCTTTGAAACATTGAAAATATATAAAATATATGTAATATAGAAAATTATATCTATATATAAATATAAACATATCCAATACATGGATACATATATATGTATATATATAGTGTATATACATTATTCCTTTGTTGTGCTGTATTTCTCATTCTATTCTATTGTATCTCTATATCTACAATTGTTGTATTCTTTGTTATCAAATATGAACTGATTTCCTTTTGGTATTTACTATATATTTTGTTAAATAAGAGAATTTCTTTAAATTGTCATTTGTACATAAAAGAACTTGATTAAAATTTTTTTAAAGAAAAAATTGTATCATAGGCTTTAAATTATGATCAATGACAATAATTGAACATTAGATATTATATTGAGAGCTAGTTGTGGTTTCTAGGTTATCCTCTTCCCCCACTCCCAGTGGGAAGGTGATCTGAAACCTGGTTACAGACTCAAACCAAAAAGTAGCCCTGCTATATTTCATCTTTAGTACTATGTGACAGTTTGCCTGAAATTGCCATGAGCTAAGCCATATTTCTAAGGTGAGATGTCATTTAGCTGAAAACTTTTGAGAATGCCTTGAAGACTATGATACCAAAGATAAGAATTGCAGAGAAAGCCCAATGGCTACTATGGCAGATAGGAATATCTCATTTAACAACTGTGTCCCAATCTGTCCAGAGCAGAGAATGCTGCCTTCAACTGTAAGAAGGCTTTGTTAGCTATGTTGGACTGCATTCCGATCCCTATTAGCCACATTGCTTTTCCTCTCTAGGCCTCAGGGACTTTAAAAATTGCAGGAGCTGTACTGCAAGATACTGCTCTTCAACAACTAATGATCTATTAAGGGTAAAAAAAAAATTAGTAATGAAAATAAAGTGACCAATAGCCTAATCTCAGCATAACAAAAACTAGAGAAATTAATAAACCTATTTCCTCCTAAACTTCATTTTATATAATAGGAATGTCTGTTGATAAGAACCATCGGAAACTTAAAAGAGATGACTAACAAGGGTCATTTTTAAAGATGATGTAACATTAACAACAAAAACCGAGAAGGAATAAGATTTTTGAAAGAAAGCAATAATTCAGTCTAGATTCTGGTTTTGCCACTACTCCATGTCACTTTTTGATGTGATACAGGAAAAGAGGACAGTGGACTTAAAACTGAAATGATGTTTAGTCTAATAGTAATTTACTTAGAGTCAATCATTTCAATGTACCATGGCTCAGTGTCTATATCTGTCTGCCTTCTCAAGCACAAAACATGGAGTATGCAAATTAGAATCATCAGATTTTGGGTGGAGTCCAATTTGGTCATGTATAGATCAATAGTGTACTATAATCTTCAAAAATGCAGATCTCTTTTTAGTATAGAATGAGTAGCATTGCCTCAATGTATTGTTTTGAGTTATTGCAAGAGTTGTGTTGACACAGTGATTTGAGATCTAGACTTGAAGCCAGGAAGATATGAGTTGGAATTCTGCATCTGGGTCTGCTTAATGGAAGAAAAATAAAACTAGATCATGATAGATTGTCTTTAATGCCCCCAGACTTATATCTAGAGATTGAAAAGGTACTTTCCCAGTGATTCAGTTTCAGGACACAACTCATTCCAAACTTCTTGAAAAAGCTGGATTTTTACGATTTCAGATGAAACAGGAACTATTGGAAATGAGGCAACTTTTTGTCTTCAAACAAGATGTAGGGATTACGTTTTTCTTTTTCAATTTGACCTTAGAGGAAAAAATCCTAGAATCATGAGCAAAATATAGAATTAAAAAGAGATATGATTGAGCTCCATGACAAGAAAAGAGCAACAAAATGAAGTTTTCTGACAGAGATCTCCTAAAGTGGATTATGGTAACTAGATATGGTGGGTCCCTCCTCTTTCAGGGGTGCTGACAACTACTAGTAGTAGTAGTAGTACTAGTAGTAGTAGTGACAAGTACTAGTAGTAGTAGGCATGTCATAGTGGAAATTCCTTTTATATATGATTTGAACTAAGTGATTACTGAAGTTTTTTCAATTCTCAAATTCTATGATTCATATACTGTAAGATATGGCCACTGTATCAACTGGTTTCAATTAATTACTTATTCTTTATTACAAGAAAGTGTTTATTTGGTTACAGTGATATATAAGTCTATAACTGACTATAATATAAAAACAAAAAGTATCAGATTTTTGTTGTTATTGTTATTTTTGGAGTAATGAAGAAATAAAATGAGAGATCATTTTTGTATATTATGTAACTGATTGAAATGTTCCCAAAAGTAAAAAAAAGAAAAAATAGATTGATTGATATTTTTTCCTTCACATGCCATAGTCCCCAAATTCCTTAATATAAAATTGTGAATGATTAGTGCAATAAAATTAAGAAAGCAATGTCTTGAAACACTATAGATAATATTAGTTGTTGAAGTTTTATCATAATGGTAGTACAAGATCTTAAATTTCTATATGGGACATTGAGAATAATTATTCCTGTGGGTTTTATTCTGCCTACTTCATTCCAAATTCATATCAAAGATTCATTGGAGGAATAAAGAAACATTTAGAGAAAGAAGTAGTTAAAAGCTTTTGAATCAATGGTCATGGACATGAAAGATAGATGTAGAGATGTGTATATCTCTATAGATAAGCATATAATATATGCAATCCACAATATTATATATGTGTGTGATGTATGTGTGTTTGTATAAATGTGTCTTTATGTATAGGTATGTGTGTATGTGTCTGTATATCTGTATATTTACATATCACATAGCTTGTAACTGTATAAATCAGGATTGGAAGTTAGGGCCTGTGGTATTGAATTCACATATGTCCAATGCTCTTCCACTGTACCAGACTGCTTCTGGGAGGACTCACAATCAGTCACAGAATAAAGACAAAAGCAGAATTCTCACAACATTCTAACCACTATTTATTGTATTTTACTTCACATCTTCTTTTTTGATACAGCAACACACCAAATATTCCATGACCAAGAGAAAAGTCTCAGAGAAAATAGGGATAGAATACAAGGACAAATAATTATGATACTTAAAACAATATTGTTATTACTATCTGAGTCTAATGATAGCCATTTCTAAGGTGTGGAATGTGGCAATGAAGTAGGGGAGAAAAAAGAAAAAAGTTACAAGATAATTCTATTGTGTATTTTAAAAGTTGTTTAAAAGACTGTATATAAAAGATGTATATAATAGATTTTCAGTTTCATGAGCAATCATTTTTTTCTATTCTACTATGTTATGAAAATATTTGATTTTTTTAAAGTTCAGAATAAATAAATAAAATTGAAAATAAAAAGCATTGTCCTGGTGAGCCCTTTACAGAGCTATACATAATACAAAAGGGTAGAATTTGTGTATTTTATTTTTCACCTTTGGAACAAACTGCATCTACCACATGATTTTTTCTATTGTCATATTTGGGTTCATAAGTGTAAATAGCTCATATAATCCACATTTGACTGTGTGTTCAACTTGATATATTTATAAGTGCTGCACCATATAGCTTATACAAAATAACAAATGTAACAATACATTGTTATCAAGTATCATAATTTGTAACAAATTCATCAGATATTCTCAGAAATGTAGTCTATGAAATTAGGAATAATCCTTCACTTCTAGGCCTCAGTTTATTCATTTATAAAATAAAAGGAACTGATCAAATAATCTCTAGCTTCCTTTGAAGTTGTCTGTGATTTGAAGTAATCTTTGTGTTGCCTTATAGGGCTAAGTAATAAAAGATAAATTTAAATAAATCTCAGAGCAGCTTTGGATGACTTCCTCTGTTTGCTTTTCTCTGTGTGCTACTGATTGTTGAATTGATCTGATTGAATTCCATATAATTGATGCATTTGGCTAAGGGAAGCAATGCTGTGAAAGAGAAGAGGATTTATTCAAAGTTCCAGTTTTGCAGCTAATTAGCCAAATACTCTGGGGCAAATGACTTCTCCTTGCCTTTGTCATCTCATATGTGAAATAAGGCTGCTATGATACATAATTACTAAATACTTTTCTAGCACTAATATTCTGGGATTTGAGCACACAAAAATAAAACTAATTGGTTCTGCCTCATCCATTTATTTATTTCAGTACCATTCAGAAGTTTATCATTCTGTAATCATAATTGTGCACTTAGTAATATTAGAAACTGAAGAGACTGGTAATATACCATTTTACAGATGAGGAAAGCCAAGTTTTAAGAGGTGAAGAACCAAAAAGGAATAAACACAGACTGCAATTTGACCTCAGGACCTATGAATCTAATTAAGTACTCTTTTCCAAATACACCAAATTATCTCATGACAAGCAATTGTATATTATTTTTTTTTTCAAAAAATTCTAGTAAAATGGTGGTGCAGTGAATAAAGTGCTGGGTCTGATGCCAGAGAGATTTATCTTTCTGAATTCAAATATGGATGCAAACACCACTAGTAATATGATGCTGGGCAAGTCACTTAACTGTTTGCCTTAGTTCTTCATCTCTAAGATGAACTGGGGAAGAAAATGGCAAATAATTCCAGTACTTTTGCAAAGAAAATCAGAAATGAGGTCACAAAGAGTATCACACAACTTAAAAAAATGACTGAACAACAACAAAATAACTGATTATGCTTATTTTGATGATCCTAGCAATGAAAATGTCTTATGTATAATTGTCTTGTTCCTTTGCAAAAACATCCCTCATAGAAGACATGTACTGCAAAATTTGAATTTTTTGGTCTGACTTTAACATATTTGAGCAATAACAATAATTATATGAAATAAAATACATTAATGTATCTTCTCAGACAATAGTCTACTCATTGAAGAGAAGGCATGTAGCTTGCCAGGCAAAATTATTTTTTTTAAATTATTTTTCACTTAATAATATTTTATTTTTTCCAACTACATGTAAAAATAGTTTTCAACATTCACTTTTGTGAGATTTTAAGTTTCAAATAGTTTTTCTTTTTCCCTCTCTGCAGAATATTTTCTTGATGTGTAGCTACTATATATTTTCAAAATAAATAGGAAGTGAAAATTTGTTGTTATTCTTATTCAAGTAGCACAAAATGACATATTAAACTAATTATTACAAAATCCCCATTATTTTGCTTCATTTATAAAAAATGTGATTGTTTTGTACTCATTTGAATTAGAGAGAGAAAGAAAGAGACAGAGAGTTAGAGAAGAAAATAGAAAAAGAGGAGAGAGAGACCCAGGATATTTAATCCAATTTAATGATTTGCCAGCCACTCTTTTAGGGAAATATACATTTTAGCTTTTCATTATAATTATTTATTTTCAAATATATGCAATTCTATTTTAGAAAGTTTTCTAGCTTTTAGTTATTTTAGATAAAATGTGAGAAGATCAATAACTATGTTTCAAGATTTTTATTTTTTTTTGGGGTGTGTGTGTGTGTGTGTGTGTGTGTGTGCGTGCATTTTTTCTCTTAATAGAGGCATATATTTCCAATTGGCATCTATATTATCCTTATCTTTTTTCCTCACATCCTGCAATAGGAATGTTTTTACAGTATCTATTGTCATATAATTGTATTTGTGTAGTCAAGGGCTTAAAGGTTTTCAGATAATAAAATTATTTATTCCTTTCTCCTAGATTGATAGAAATTAATGCTTACGAATGTTTTCATTGATTAATTCATTTTCTTCAAAGTACCTACATGGATTGCCAAAAGTTAATCATGAAATGACATTATGCCTATTGAATGATATTCAATGGGCCATGTGAGGAAGATATTCATCAGATTGATTCATTTCATTTGTCATTTAACTTCCACTCTTAAAAGTTCTGTCATTATTTGAATGGCAGCACTTACTTCTAATACAGCATTAAACTTGGAAGATAACATGGTTTTGGGAGAGTTGTTCTCAGCAAAACTATAAACCTTCACATTAATTCATCACTTTGCTGAAAATGGTACAGATTTTCAAACCAATAATTATGTATGATATGTTTAACCTGGTTTACTATTTGACCTATTTTAAGTCTATTTCAACTCAAATTGCTTATAAATATACAGAAAATTTTAATTATTGGGTTTGTCTTGTATATTTTATTTTCTATTTCCAAGCTGATTGAATCACATTTTCTTTAACAATGAACAAAATCCAGATTAATAGGAATTTTTAAAATGCGGAATGATAAGTTTAAAATCTGAGAATATTATCACAACCTTCAAGACATTTGTTTAATGACAACAACAAGATTATATTATGATCTTGGATAGTTTACCTCTCAGACTTGTGGAGGAGGAAGGAATTTGTGACCAAAGAAGAACTAGAGATCATTATTGATCACAAAATAGATAATTTTGATTACATCAAATTAAAAAGCCTTTGTACAAACAAAACTAATGCAAACAAAATTAGAAGGGAAGCAACAAACTGGGAAAACATTTTTATAGTTAAAGGTTCTGATAAAGGCCTCATTTCCAAAATATATAGAGAATTGACTCTAATTTATAAGAAATCAAGCCATTCTCCAATTGATAAATGGTCAAAGGATATAAACAGACAATTTTCAGATAATGAAATTGAAACTATTTCCACTCATATGAAAGTGTTCCAAATCAGTATTGATCAGAGAAGTGCAAATTAAGACAACTCTGAGATACCACTACACACCTACCAGATTGGCTAAGATGACCAAAAAAAAAAAAAAAATGATGAATGTTGGAGGGGATGTAGTAAAACTGGAACATTGATGCATTATTGGTGGAATTGTGAATGAATCCAACCAGCTGGTTTCTAGAGTAATCTGGAATTATGCCCCAAAAGTTATCAAACTGTGCATACCCTTTGATTCAGCAATGCTACTATTGGGCTTATATCCCAAAAAAATACTAAAGAAGGGAAAGGGACCTCCATGTGCCAAAATGTTTGTGGCAGCCTGTTTATAGTGGCTAGAAACTGGAAAATGAATGGATATCCATCAATTGGAGAATGGTTGGATAAATTGTGGTATATAAATGTTATGGAATATTATTGTTCTGTAAGAAATGACCAGCAGAATGAATACAGAGAGACTTGGAGAGACTTACATTAACTGATGCTATGTGAAATGAGCAGAAATTAATCTTTTCCTTTTAGACTAAATCTGGAATATTATGTGCAGTTTTGAGTGTTCCAATTTCAAAGAAATACAAGTCCACAGGAATTCATCTGGAACAGACCAATCAAGAAGTTGAGGGAATTGAAAATCATTAATAGATTAAAGATTATGCAATTGTTTGTTCAATGGAAAAGATGATTTAATGTAGAGTATAATTGTTTTTTTTTTCAAATTTATGAAGCAATTTCGTGTGGATGGATTTTTTTGGTCAGACACAGAAACTAGAATACAAACTAATGGTTGAATATAGTAGTGAGCAGTAGGAGGAATCAGATTCTAACTCAATCTGATTTAATGCAGAGTTAGTTTATTATTTTAGAAAGGGGGAAGTGAAGACAAGATGACAGCAACTCATCCAATCTCTCCCCCAAACTGTTCCAAATTCCTTTAAGTAATTACTAAATAAATTTTAAAGCATCAGAATACCCCAAAAGACAGATTAGAATATCTTCCAGCTGACTCTAACTAACCCCAGCCCCCGCTCTACCTCTAAATCAGCAGCCATACTGGTAGCTTCCTGACCTCTCATCCCAGAGACAATAAAGAAGACTTGGAAGGCCAGCAGAAAGCATCTGTGGAAGTAGGGTGAGAGTCCACTGCATAATCCCAAACCAAGGCCCACCTGGGCCCTCAGCAATAGTAAGGTAAAACCTTTGAATTAGCAATTATTCTGGAGGCCTCTGGACCTCTCAGGTAAGTCACACCAGGGGAGAACTTGGAAGTTCAGTGAAGAAGGTCTCTAGCTATGGGATGGAGGTCTGGTGTGCAGTCTCAGCAGAGGCTATGCCACCACAGTCTTAGCCCAAACCGCAGCCAGCAAAGCAGTACTCTGCTGATTTAGCACATTAAATCTTACAGCTACAGTGGGACAGGAAGACTCCTAACAGTCTCAAGGAAGAGAGGAGTGTTTGTGTTCAGGTTCCAAAAAGATTCTCTGAAAACAGCTGCACAGAATCCCTGAATTTTGGACACTGCATCTTCCACTCTAGAAACAGAACTTTATTTTAACAAAGAATTAAAAGCCAAGTAATAGGTTAGGAAAATGAGCAAACAACAGAAAACATTTCTGACCATTGAAAGTTATTATGGTGACAAGGAAGAACAAAGCACATATTCAGAAGATGATAACAAAGTCAAAGTTCTTACATGAAAAGCCTCCAGGAAAAATAAGAATTGGGCTCAGGCCATAGAAGAGCTAAAAGGTGATTTTTAAACTCAAGTAAGAGAGTAGAGGAAAAGTTAGGGAAAGTATTGAGGGTGGTGCAAAAGGAAATACAAAAACCTAATAAGGAGAAGAATGCCTTAAAAAGCAAAAATGGTCAGTTAGTAAAGGAGGTACAAAACCTCACTGAAGAAAATAATTTCTTAAAAAGTAGAACTGAGCAAATGAAAGCTAATGACTTTATAAGAAACCAAGATAAAATAAAGTAAAAAAAAAGAAAGGAAAAATAGTGGGGAGGTGAAATGTATCATTGGAAATATAACTGAGCTAGAAAGTCTCCTAGATTCAGGAAAAGTAATTTAAAAATTATTGGTCTACTTGAAAAGTCATGATCAAAAAAAGAACTTGGACATCATTTTTCAAGAAATTATCAGGGAAAAAAAAACCTATTCTGATATTTTAGAATCATAGGATAAAATAAAAATTGAAAGAATCCACTGATCACCTCCTGAAAGAGATCCCAAAATGATAACTTTCAGAAATATTATAGCCAAATTCTGAGAGTCTCAGGTCAAGGGAAAAATATAGTAATAATCCAGGAAAAAAAAACATTTCAAGTATAAAGGAGCCATGTCAGGATAACACAAAATTTTGCAGCTTCTACATTAAAATACTAAAGAACTTGGAATATGATTTTCTAAAGAATTTGGTTTTCTAAACCAAGAATCACCTACCCAGAAAAACTGAGTGTTATCCTTCAGGGAAAAAAAGTGGAAATTCAATGAAATAAAGGATTTTCTAGAATTCATAATGAAAAGACCAGAGCTGAATAGACAATCTGATTTTCAAATATGGGACTTCAGAGAAACATAAGAATGTTATCAGGAAAGTGATATTATAAGCAAGTTAATAAGCATTCCTTTAGGGGAGGATGATAATTATAACTCATTAGACCTTTACATTTTTATGGCAGTAATGAAAATTATATATAGACAAAGCCACCAATGTGAATTGAATATGAAGGGATAATATCTTTTTAAAAAAGAAATTAAGGGATGAGAGACAAATGTTTTGAGGGAAAGGAAAAGGGAAAAGTGGTATACTGTAAATTACCTACTATAAAAAAAAAGGCAACAAAAAGCTTTTACAGTACAGGGCAAGAGGGAGTAGAGGATAAGTGAATGATCCTTACTCATCAGAATTGGCTCAAATAGGAAAAATTCACACACTTAATATGGGTATAGAAATGTACCTTACTCCTCAGGAAAGTAGGAAGGGAATAGGATATGGGAAGGGAGAAGGGAGATAGAAGAGAGGAATATTTGGGGAGGGAATGGTCAGTAGCAAAACACTTTTGAGAAGGGATAGGATGAAAGGAGAGAGAGAGAATAGAATAAATGGAGTAAAAAGCAGTGAGCAGTAGTAATTGTAAACAAGATGAAGCAAGTATCTCTGATATAACCTCATTTCTCAAATATAAAGGGAACTGAGTCAAATTTATATAAAAAATAAGAGCCACACTCCAATTGATACATGATCAAAAGATATGAATTATCCCCAAAGGCTATAAATTTGTGCATATCCTTTGACCTAACACTAGGTCACCTAACCACTACTAGTTATGAATTCCAAAAGAAATTTTTTAAAAAGAAAAAGAAAAAGCACATATGTGTATCAAAAAATATAGCCGTTCTCTTCTTAGGACAAAAAATTAGAGGGAAGCCCATAAATTGAAGAGTGGACAAACAAATTGTAGCATGTGATTATGGTGGAATGATTCTATATGAAATGATGAGCAAGATGCTTTCAAAAAAAGATAAAAGTCCTCCATAAACTCACACAAACTGAAATGTACTGTTTATAAAGTAGTAGCAATGTTCTGGGATGATCAGTTATAAATAACTTTGTTATCTCAGCAATGCAATAATCCATGACTATCCTGAAGGACTTAAGATGAAAAATGCTATCCATACCCAGAAAAAGAACTAATTTTGTCTGAATACAGGTAGAAGCAAATCTCTCCTCACATCTCTCTTTTTTTTTTCTCTCTCTCACTTCTCTTCACACACACGCACATATCTATATATTTTTTTTCCTTAAGGGTTTTTTTTTGGGGGGGAGGGAGATATCTATATTTTCTTTCACAGCATAACTTGTATGGGAGTGTTTTGCTTAACTTCACATGTGCCTTCTTAATAGGGGCTGGGAGTGGGGATAAAGGAGAGAATCTAGAATTCAAAGGTTTTTTAGTCATTTTTTCCTTCCTTTTCCAAGCTGTTGATTCTCTGTTGCATACCTTTCATTTCTTCTTTTTTCTTTTTTTCTTCTACCTCTCTTATTTGCCTTTCATAATATTTTTATAAGCACTTCCAAGAATCCTCATTGGCTAGAGACTGATTTAAACCATTCTTTGAGATTTTCTCTGTAGACAAAGTCCTCATTTGATTTGGTGTTTTGGTCTTCCCTGTAGCTTTATGTAGTTACGGTTCTTTTCTATTTCTTGCTCATTTTATTTCCTTTTCTCTCTCTTTTAAAAAAATTCTTTGTGTGTGTGTGTCTTTTGATTGATCTGTGCTCCTGGAGTAAAAGAGGCATTGTCACGAACTTCTAGTGCAGCTCTGGGTTTCGAACACAAAAGTCCTTGTGTTTGGTGCCTTGCTCACAGCAGGGATTAGGCCTGCCTGCTCTTTCCAGGAAACAGCCTGATTTCCTTAGCTGGAAATTTGCTTTCTGAGCTGGGACTGGAGGCTGCCCCACTGGTTGGCTGTGCTACTGAGCCAGAATTAAAAGTCTCAGTTGTTGATCTTCTGTGATTTAGACTCTCTCACTGGCTTTCCCACACCCCATCTAGGATAGACTAAACATTCCTTTTCCTCCAGTGAGTGATTTCATTCCATCAAACTCTGTTCAGAGACTTGGTTTTATGTGATTTGTGAGGGAAACTTGAGAGCATAAGCAGCTTCCTGATTTCACTCTGCTATCTTGCCTGCCTCTGGGACTGAAATCAGAATGGTTTTTGTAGTTGTTGCTTTAAAAAAAAAATTAAATTAATTTATTTAGAATATTCCTCTTAGTCCTACATACATTGGTTAGCACAAAGTTGAAGTTTATCACAATCTTTTTTGTAAAATTTAAAGTATATACCCTGATCATTTCTTGGATAGTTTCTTCACTGGATAGTCCCATGACTGCCAAACCATGGTAATACTGTTGAGTTACCAATTTATACAAAGTTCAATTTGAAAAATTACTGAATATCCTGTTTAATGTAAACAAGGCAGGAGGCAAACAAAGAATTTATAATAAGTTTATTTTACAGGTTCTGAAATAATTATCACTTGTATATAAAAGCACTGGGTTATTACCATGATGTAGATACCTGGATTTGTTGAACAACTCAAAATACAAACATCATGTAACTTGTGAGGTAGCATTTCACAGTTTCTTCTATCAATGTCTATGAACTTCATCATTAAACTGCAATTTAACATTTATACAATAATTTATAGAAATAATTTACCAATTTATGAGATAATTCTATAATTTGTGCCCTGTAAAATTAAGTGTAACAATTTTTACAGTAGCAACAGTAGCAAGCTAACGATTTTGATCCTTATATATACATAAAATAATGTATAACCATCCTGACTAGCTGTGTATTAACTCACAGCTCCCATATTGTACAGTTATTATAACTATACACAAGTACAATGTGAGCATTGCAATGATAATGGGCTAACACTGATGCTTATTATGAAAACTTCAATAGGGTTTGAAAACAGTAACTACACTGGTAGATAATTTTTTTTAATGTGCATCTCTAATTACACAAATATGCAGCAAAGCTAAATTTCAATTCGGGATCTCTTTAAGGTGATCATCTCAAGCAGTGTTTTTTATGAACTCAAAGTTTTAAAAACAAATGTAAAAATTGTTTTAGATGCAGCTGGGGAAAAATAAAAATAGTAAACTAAAAATAAATAAATAAAATAATACAGTTTAGTAGAAAAGATATTGGGACCAGAAACAGAAGACTTCATTTAAGACTACAAAGTTATTATTTATTTGCTATGCAAATGGACAAATCTTTAAACTATAAATTTCACTTTCTTCATATGTAAAGTGGAGAAATAGTTGTGAAACTCCTCACATGAGGTTGTTAGAATCCATTAATGTTTGTTGTTGTTGCTGTTATTATTGTTGAATGTGTTTTAATGGGAAAAAAAAAAACAACATTGCACTTCAAATTCTGAGATCTGGATTCACAGAACCTTACTTAGCTCTTTGGACTGTGGATGAGTCAAATAATCAGTTTCCTCATTAATACAGTAGAATAAAATCACTTGTGCTAACTATTTCTACCACTTAATTTACAGGGCTGTGGTAAGGGAAGCATTCTTTAAATCATAAAGAATAGCAGAAATATGATATATATTTAATAACTCTGTAATTGCAAAGCATTATATCAATGTATTGTTAATGTATTAGTTTTGTGAAGTTTGATCGTCACTATTTAAAGTTTTTGTAACAAATTGTCCATTTGATTTTAAAATTTCATCTTTATGGAGAAATAAAATTAAATAACTTTTAAAATATGAATCTGTTCATGCTCATGACAAAAAAAGGTGATGTTGAGATAACTAAAGACAAAACATGTCAAATGAAAATAAATCAACTGAGTACATAAAGTAGAAGAAAGTTGCAATTTTGGTATTAACACAATTCTATTAAATATAAAACTGACTTCATCAGAACTACAAAGAATATAGAATATACATTCAGCAATTAAAGAAGTAATGATTGACATGTTTGCCAATACGGAGTTTTTTTCTTTGAAGGTCATAAACAACAAGAAAATATTCTAAAAAGCAATAATCCATTTGCTTACTAATGTAGCATAAAAAGCAGCTTAACTTAAATGCCATTCCATAAGAAAATCATTTCTAATTATTTTAAGTAATATTTAGATCAATTCATAGTAATCTTATTAACTTTCATGTTTATGTCCGAATTAGATTACTTTCATGTTTGTTTAAGCTCTTTTGCTTTTTAAAATGTCTATTTCAAAGACAAATTGAGCATGTTTAAAATAATCAATGTCTTTGTGGGTTCAACATATGCAAATAATGCAAGTAAAAAGGGGGCTTCTGCTGTCTAATGTGAACTACTATGTCCCAATTGGTTCTTACCAAAGAGAGATGAATTATCCAATTAATTATATAATTCATTGTTGCAACCTACATGGCAATATGCTGCACACAGTGTGAAAAGATACCTTTAACACTGCACTTGCATCTGGGTTCACTGTTTGACCATTATCTAATTCTCTGATTGTGGACAAGTCAATTAACATCTGTGATCTTCAGTTTTCTCATTACTACAACAGTGTACAGAATAAAATCACTTATACTAACTACTGCTACTTCCTAATGCACAAGGTTGTGGCAAGAAAGGTACTTGCCATATGGTATAATTATTATTATCATCTAAGACTAGCAGTTTTTTTCAAAGTAATAAATTTTGAGGGTAAACAGTCTATAATAATTAACTTAGGAATCATGTAAATTTTTGTGGTTTTCTATTTTTATTATTTCCTCTATTTCTTCAATTAGTACTTTCCCTAAATAAGAAAGTAATTACCCTTAATAACAATATTTCTTATAATATTCTATCATCACTACTTTCATGTCATTATAAATTTCAGGCATCAAGCTGGAAATAAAGAATATTTACAAGTGAGAGATTGGCAAAAATAGAATTCTAATTATAATAGTATCAAAGGAAAATGAAGTGTGGTTTTATTTTTTCTTTTTTTGTTTTGTTTTGTTTTGTTTTGTTTTGCTTTTGCAGATGAATAGGATTGAGCTATGATCTTTTTAATATGAAAAACTCTTAGTTTACCTACCAACACAGATGAGGTGATGTTCTTAGAGTTGCAATCAAACTACAACTGATGGAAAATGAGTAGTTACCTGGAAAGTTCTGATTCCTCTAATAAAGGAAGGCTTTGGAAAGAGCTTACTGCCCTATCCTTCCAGTCAGAGAGGAGAAGCAAGTGAGGGAAGTAAAAAAAAAAATTGAGTTGAGCATCAAAAGCTAAATTAATCTAGATGGTAATGAGATTTTAAGTACTTAGTTTATCCTGGGGGAGGAATGAAATACCAAAAGTAGAAACCAAGAATAGCTCCTGAAGGAAAATTAAGTTTTATATTTCTTATTTAATAGCATCAACAGCTTCTTTAAATAAATCAGATTGAAAATATATGAATTCCAGACCATATCAATATTTCATAGACATTTTTCAGCTAATTTAGAATTGTTTTTTAATCTTTGTTCTAAGTCAAAAACCTGATCATTGGTTTGAAAGTGAATTTTATTTTTGAGGATTTTCAGTATTCTATCTACTCAGCAAACTTATGAGTATTTATGTGTATATATATACATACATATATAGATATGTATTTATGCTTACATGTGAACATATTTTTTCATATATATGTAACTATCTATATACAAATTTATATCTATATGATATATATATATATAATATAAGACTATATTTTATAGTATAGTTATATCCATTACATTATATTATTTTTGGATAATATATTCTTTATTTAAAGAGACCCAAGAGATGTTATACTTGGAAAGTACAGAAATACATCATAAAAATAAAATAAAATGAATTTGTAAATCAGTGGTCAATATATGGTATGTGTATATACAAAGTTTCTATAAAATCTATAAGATTTAAGTATCCTTTATTTTTACTTTAAAAGTATAGATTTTTTTTAGTATTGGTAAATTAGTTTAATTAAAAAAACAATTGTAAAAAAAATCAGAAAAGGAAAATTGTGGTGTTCTTTTTTTGTATAATATATAATGGTTCTCTCTGGGAGCAGGTTTCTTGGGGAGGTTTTCTGGAAGCAGCCTTAGTTTCAGTTCAACATAATAATCACTCCAAATGCAGCCAGGTGTTAAAAGTTCAAATCTTTTATTGTCTCTTTCAATATAGTCCAGTAAGTTTTCTTAGAGACCTCACTCCTTGGTTCCAAGAGCTCTTCCAGCTTCTGCCTCTAGCTCAACTCCGATTCGTGGCTTCTCTATCTTCAACTGATGCTCCCCTCTCAATCTTTTCAATTGAACTGACTGACTGGTCAGCTTCTTATATATGATCTCTTAAAGGTGTGAATCCAAAGATTGATTTTTCCTCTGAGAGAGTGGGATTGTGGGTTTCTGACATGTGAATCTCCCAGACTTGTGAACTCCAAATGTGAGCTAATTGTGAACTCTCAAAGGTGTGAGCTCTAACGTGTGAACTCTTAAAGGTACAAACCCAAGCACACAAATATTGATTCCATCAATTCCATTGAGTTATCACCTTGTGTCAAGTTCTGGCCCATAACATCTCCTTGTAGGATCAGATCAATCATACTGAACCGTGCTAAATTAGATAATTATTGTCTCTATCAATTCTAATGACTTAAAACTTTGTAAGGATTCCAACAGAAAATAAAACAGATTGTCATGTGCCCCTCAAAACATCAGGGAAGATACAAAATATATAATAAGAAATTGCCAATTCAAGAAAGAATATGATAATAGAAGAAATTATATACATGAGTGTCCATTTTTTTTGCTTCCTTTTAAGTTATATTTTCTACTGCACACTTTTTACTTTATTTTTCCCCTTTGATTCCCCCCCCACCTCTCCCAAGCAAGATAGGATTAAACACAGATGTGTACATGTAAACACATACATATATAAAATATTCTCTCATAATTGAATCTTTGAGTTTTACTTATCTTTTCTTTCCTATCCCTGCTAACTCTTCTGCTATGATTTTGTTCCTTAACTTCCCTTATTCACTTAATCTCCCCTTCCTGTAGATCCTTCTCTAATCTCTTCTCTTACCCTTTGCTTCCCCCTCTGCTCATCTGCCTATCCCTCTCCCCTTATTCTTTTATAGATTTTGGATGATGCATACCTTTCATGGTATATATGAATTGTCACCTATTTAACCCATTTCTGATGTGGATAGGTTTTCAGAACTATGAGTACTTTTCTCTCCTCTAATGCCTTCATATCTATTATTTTTCTACACCTCATTTGTATAACATAATTATCCCTTAATTCTGTCCTACTCTTTTTTTTTGAGCTTCCCAATTGCTGATATCAATCTTAAATATATGGTATACATTTCCATATTAAAAAACACTAATAATTTGTTCATGTTAATTTCCTTGAAACTGATCTTTTATGTTAATTTTTTTTTGAATTTGGGTTTATTTAAAACCCAAATCTGCAAGTTTTGAAAATCTGCAAGTTTGTTGAATGTGCTTTTTAAAAATTTAATAGTATGACTAACTTTGCTAGATATGATATCTTTGGCCACAGGCTTAGTTCTTTTGATTTCTGGAATATATGATTTCAGGACCTGTTAAGGTTTTTGTTTTGTTTTCTTTTGTGTTCTGTTAGGTTTTTTGTTTTTTTTTTTTGTTTTTTTTGGTCATAGCTTTCAGATGGTTAAGTTATTTTTGTGTTTTCTCTTTTTGATCTGTTCTCTTCTTTTTCTTGTTTCACATATTCTGTTCTATTTTTTTCTGTCTTTATATTCTGTTTTATTATTTCTTGGTCTCATATCTTCACTAATTTTCCATTGCCAGATTCTAATTTTCAGATTTATTTTCATCTTTGAAACTCTATCTCGTTTTCTAGTTGGCTAACTTTTCTTGCCAATAATATTCTAGTTTTTCTTGAATTTTTGTTTTATTTTTTAAATTTTCCTCAATATCTATCATTTTATTTTAATTTTTTAAAATTCTTCTATAAATTCTCTCTAGTCTGGGAGCCATTTAATGTTACTCTTTGAGATAGAAAAAGATCTTCTTATTTCAGTATTCTCCTCTGAAGATGAACTCCAGGCTTTCTTATTCCCATAGTAAGTTTCTATGGTTGGGCTCTTTCTTCTTTGCTGGTTTATAGTTATTTAATGAGAAGTGTTAGTATAAGTTCTTCTAATCTTAGGATGGGGGGAATGGTATCTCTCACTTCATTTCAGAAAACTAAAAACTACACCTTCCTGCAAGTACCTGCAGCCAGCAATGTCCCTGCCTCACTGCCTCTGCACTCATGGGATGTACTGGTTCCTTCCTGCTCAGATCCACTCAGCAGCGCAACTGGATTTGGCATTCCCAATAAGCCAAATTTCATTCAGTCTTTCTGGACTCAGACTTCCAAATGAAAAATCTCAGAGGTAAAAGTGTCTTTGATTCCTGATGAGGTTTCAATAATAACTGGCAAGCTTAGTACAACCCATTTGGTATTTCTGTGGAGCCAGCCTGGAGGTGTTTGTACTTTACATTGGTTAATCACAGTTTGAAGTCTGTTTTATGAGTTTCTTGGATTGTTACTGGAGGACCCTGATTATGTTCCAATTCTTCTGGATTTTTCCCCAGTCTATGTTTGTTCTAAGGCTCAAATCTGTTCTGTATGTAGGGAAAATCTGGAGAGCTTGAAATTTACTGACTTACTCTACCATTTTCCCAGAATCCTCCTCTTAAATTATAATTTCTAAAATAATTTTGTTACCTTCTCCTCGTGTTTATATTCACCAACTATAAAAGTTGACTGAATTTAAAATGTCTTATCTTCAATGAATGTTTGCACATAAATGATAACTACTTTGTGTTGTTTTGTTCAATTTTTATTGGTAAACATTTATCTTTGTTGTTGCAATAAAAAATGACCAAATGTTTTGTGACAATGTCCCTTGAATAATATTATCTTAATTTTCAAATTTTGCTTTTGGAAAAAAGTTAGAAAAGGTTCTGTCAACCCTTTTATTTGCTTTTCTCATAGAAACCTCTGAGCCATCTTTCCTGGTTTCACTTATCTGGAAAATATTAGGGAATATTTATTCAGTTCCAAATTGTCCATTGAGCAAAAATATTATATCTAGAATACCAAAAATCAAGTGAATATTTGGTGGTGTTGTTTACCCTTTGTTCTCAAAGAGGAATAACTTGAGGAATGACTTGAACTTAAGTGAGTCAGAGTTATGCAATTTCATCAGCTTCACTTTTGCCTCCAGAGTCATTTGAATCCCTGTGGCAAGATTACTGGTGATGACCTTGGATTCAGTGGAGGATTTTGGCTTTTTTAAGCTAATTTCTTTCTTAGATCTCAGTTTTTCTGAGGCAAATTCAACAATTAAAACCTAGATGAGAACTGAAACACAAGATGACCTAGTGTGCCTTCATAAAAGAATCTGGCCAGAACATGAACCATCATTACTCTGAGCCACCAGAAGCCAAACAATGATCAAGTGAGGCTTAAACTAGGGCCTCTTTATTATTGGCTAATTAGTGAAAATTAGAGTAATTTGGTTTTAAAGACACAGTCAAATAGATCATTTGGATCATAAAGGATCTTAACAAAGCCCAATTCCAAGGTCCTTTAGGAAATGTGATCAAAATTTATATTCCTTTGCAGGAGTCCTCAAACTTTTTAAATAGAGGGCCAGTTCACTATTCCTCAGACTGTTGGAGGATCGGACTATAGTAAAAACAAAAACTTTGTTTTGTGGGCCTTTAAATAAAAAAACTTCATAACCCTGCGTGAGGGTGATAATCGTCCTCAGCTGCAGCATCTGGCCCACGAGCCATAGTTTGAGGATCCCTGCTTTGGACAGAGCACCCACATGTATTGGTATAATTTCTCAGGTAGATAGAGGAGGAAAAAGAGGAAGAGAAAGAGGAGAAGGAAGAAGAAGAAAAGAAAATAGCATCATTTTCCAACTAGAATTTGATGGTTTGGTTCCCAGGGGGCAGCTCCTACTCCCCAAAGATTGCTTTTTATCCTTCGATGTCAAAGAGAATGAATGATATCAGGAGAGTGATATCTTGATTTGAAAATTACTTTGATTTGAGTGAGGCAGAGATGTACAAAGTCCTTAGCCTCACTCTCTCTTCCAGAGTCATTAAAGTCCAGTGGCAAGACGAAGGTCAAGATGATTGATGATGACTTTGGATTCAGATATTATTATATTATTATATATTACTAATGATAATTAAATTATTATTACTATTATTATAATTAATAATTACTATTACTGACTTAATACATGCCACCAAAATAAATGTAAAAAGTAATTGAAATAAAAACTGAAATTTTTCAGAGAGTTAGATTAAACTCAATATCGTTTTTAAATTTATCTCTTTTAAAAATAATTAACCCTGTTTTCCAAGTTGAATAAAGAATAACATCAACACATCTTATTAATTACTTACATTATATAAATAACGACTAAATTTATGGCTCTATGGAAAATCATATTATCACTTACACCCTATAAAATGTCTCTAGTAGCATAAAACTGTCATATTTTAAAAAAAAATACTTAAAAGGATTATAGACTGAGGCTGCAGTTTTGAATATATATATATTTCAACTTGAAATAGTGAATGAAGGTGATTCTTATCAATACCTTATTCAACTTGATAGACAAATAGAAAACAAATTCTTCAATTAGAATATTTTCTGAATTTAAGGGTCTTACTAGCATCCTGAAATCAAAGTTCAATAGAATGAACATATTGAAGCCAATTAAGACCTACAGCATACCATTTTAATTTAAATTTTTTGAAATTATAAGATGGACCAAATATCTCTCTCTCTCTCTCTCTCTCTCTCTCTCTCTCTCTCTCTTTCTCTCTGTCTTTCCCCCTCTCCTCCTTTTACTCTCTTCCCCTACCTGTCTGTCTCTCTCTCTCTCTCTCTCTCTCTCTCTCTCTCTCTCTCTCTCTTTGTGTCTGTCTGTCTCTATTTCTCTGTCTCTCTCTCAAACTATTGCAATATTTCAGACATTCAGTGACAAATGTCTACAATAGAATTGTGATTCAAAGGAGAGAAGGGAACACATATGAGAGCTGTTGTAAAAGTGAAATTGCCAGGTCTTGGCAATAGCTTAGATATGGAACTTGAGAAATCATAAGGAATCCAGGCTGATTCTTAGTTTGTGAGCTTGGGGAGTCTGGGAGGATAATCTTGCCTTTTACAGTAGTAGGACTTGTAAGAGTAAGGTTAGGATTTATGGGAAAAGATGATTTCTATTTTGGGCATATTGAATTTAAGACATTTACTTCATCTCTTGTTCAAGGAGTCTGAGAGATGATTAGAGAATTGATATTGCAGGTGAATAAAGATGTTGGGGCAGGAAAAGTAGATTTCAAAATCATTAACATAAAGATGATAATTAAATCCATAGCAACTGATAAAATCACTATATGAAGTGAGATAGATAGAGGGACGGACAGATAGTGACAGAAGGCAGAATTAATATGTCAGAGGTGCCTGAACAAAAATCAAGCTTCTAAATAAGCTCTGGAGTGACAGAAGCCACAAAAAGATGGATTAAAACAACTTTCCAGCTTAAGATAATTTAGAAGGACTTCAGGAAAGCTCTCTCACTTAGGTAAAATGGGAGCATGGCCCAGTGTAGGCACAGTGCAGGCAATGTATAGGGAGGGTCATAGTCACAGCACAGATCAGTAGCTGAGGGCTCTTTTTCCTGGATTCAGCAGGTCAACTGCTGACAAATTGGTAACCCCTAAACCCCAGCACAACAGTCAGCACTAGACCAAACCAATTCACCAGAACGGGCAAGCCACTAGCACCTCTGGTTCCACTGCAAAAAAAAAAAAAAAAATCAGTAATCTTTCCAAAAACTGAATACTGTACATTCAAATTCTCTTAAACTACACGTGACATCCCCAGGGGATGCTCCAATCACACTTTTTTCAGTCCCCAAGGGCCTGCTATCATGCTTTTTAGAGAAATACTCTAATAGCAGACTAAGCAGTAAAACACTGCCCCATTTAAAAAAATTTGAGATAGTATCCCGCTAGGATCAGAGTTCAACCCAAACAAATGAGTACAAAAACAAAGAGAGCTACTATGTCAACAGGGAAGATTAGAAGACAACTAAGAAGAGGAAAGCAATGGCAAAATACCAACATATGAAGTTTTAAAGGGTGTTATGGGTCAGAACTCTGAACTTGAAACAAAGAATTCTTACAAGGTACTAAGTCAGTGGAATTGATAGAGACAATAGTTACCTAATTTGGCATGGTTCAGTATGATTGCTTTAATCCTATAAGGAGATGTTATGGGCCAGAACTTGAAATAAGATACTAAGTGTAATTGAGGAGACAATGGTTAAATCTAGTTTAGCATTGATTTAATCCTACAACAAATAATGGTTTCCTAGTGATATAATGCTTGATGTATACTCAGTGTGGAGCATATAAACTAGAAGCTCTCAGGGCCAGAAGGCAAGCGCACTAGAAGCTCTCAGAGGCTGAGATAGATTCATTCCATCATCTATCTTTGTGGTGGCTGCAGGCTGAAGCACAAACCTTTGGATTTGGAGAGATTCAGAGACCAAAGAAGGAGGCAAGAGCTCAAGCTCTCAGAACCAAGGAGAGAGCTAGGCCTCTAAGAAAGCTAACTGGAAAGGAGACAAGAGTTTGAAGGAGACAATAAAGTATTTGGACTTTAACACCTGGCTGCACTTGTGGTGATTCCTGAACTGAAATGAAGGCTGCTCCAGAGATTTCAAGAGAACATTACATTTTGGTGAGAACATTACAAAAGGGGAATATGAATTGGCCTAAATCTCAAAAGGTTTTCTTGAAAGAGCTCAAAAAGTATTTGAAAAAGCAAGGTAAGAAAAAGAAAGAAGAGAGGGCTTACAGTGAATAGACTCAGGTGTTTTTTTTCTATAAAATATGAAGCAAAGTTCTCAGCTAATAGAGTGTAGAAAGGGGGAAGCATGGGAGGTTTGAGGAGGGATAGAAATGTTTTGAAAAGCCACTGTGCAGTGTGAGATAATGAGTTGTTGAAGAAAGTATAATAGAATTGCATAGTAGTAGTGAACACTCAGTTCAGGTTGTAATACAAATTTCAGCAGATTCAGCCAAAATGATTGCATGATTTTCTCCATTTTTATTTATCAACACAGCTATAGGAAAAAATGCAGCAACAAATGTGAGTGACTTAAGGCTGAAGCTTGGCTAGGAATAATTGATTGATGATTGGCTTATCTAGGGTCAAGATGAAAAGAAAAGAAGTAAGTGATTAATGCAGAGGGATAGCCTGGGAGATAATAGAGAAGTTTAGGGATTAAAGGACATAGTGCAGATGAAGAATAGGATTTTCCAAATAGTCACAGAAAACAATGAAAAAACAATCTATTGTAGTCAGATAAAAGGATTTAAAATTCTTGAACATAGAAGTGGTGCATTTGTGGTTGATTGCAACATTAAGCAACTGACTATGTGTGTCTGTGTGTATATGTGCATAAAAACACATACATTTCTATGACCTAACTAGAAATCCAGATCATTTATTCACTTGTTGGCCTATAATTTGGATGGCAAAGAAAAGTTTGCTTATGAATTCATGGAGAATAAGTATTCCTTCTGTCTGAAAATGCATACTTAAAAAATCAATTTAAAGGCATTCAACATGGAAAAATTATTTTGTATCGAGGAGATTTGATGTTACATGAGCATGAAGTGACATACTGTTACTAGATTCTTACTAATTTAAAGAATGTCTCTCTTATTTTAAATGAATGGAATAAGATGTTTTAATGTCAGTGCATCTTCAAATAGAATAGAAATAGGTGAAGAGGGAAAAATGAGAATAGAAATAGTCCAGCAGATCTTGCACAAATCTTTATTCAGGGCTATTATCAAATACCGAAGAACAGTAGTTGTCTCCTTACTGCCATTCAAGCTACTAGGTGCATTTCATAATTGTACTAATATACTCTCAAGGAGTCACTACTGCAAGTTATGAGGATTTTTTTTTAAGAGAAGAACCTTGAGTTTTGCCTCAAGCTGGTCATTAAGTGTAACTAATGATAGAGTTCCTGAGGTAATTGGAAATAACAGGACTTGTTTCAGTCAGAACACGTGTCAGAAGATACTTCTATCTCCTCCCTGACCCCAATTTTTCATTGTTGAGGTCAGACAACTTGTACTGCACAGGAAACACTGCCCTATATTCAGATAAAGAAGAAAGAAACATTGATGCTGGAACAAATCTTTCCCACTGCCATTTATGATCAATGACGTTTCAGTAAGAAAGTCAAACTACAGGGTGACTCGATTTCTGTTCCTATCCCATGATTAAGCTGTGTCATTTCACTTATATTTACCTAAATGAAGAATCAAAAAAGCATTATCCTCTTCAGAATGCTTTCTTTTAAAAATCGAAGCACTGGGATTCCTTGTCTAATAAATCTAAATGAATAATCCCAGTGAATTAAGGACATTTTAAAGTGAATCAGGTCATGTCAAGACAATTATATCTTCAACATCTAGCTAGATTCGTGTATTTGGCACTAAATGTCTATTCATTGATTGATTGTGTGTAATAGATAAATTATATAAAACAAAGCTAATTCCTTTCCTTGCACCAGGGAAAAAGGGTGGGAGGAACAATAATAATTATTATCATAGCATTAACTTAAATTTGAACAAATTTTTAAATCATTTGCACAACTATTATCTACTAATATCATCAAGATATTGGTACTCTAAGATAAATGAAGCAAAACATTTTTACAAATAAAAAAGTTTGGGTGAAGTATCTTGTCCTTTGTCACAGAGATAAACAACTAGGTGGTATAGTACATAAAGCATTGAGCTTGGGGTCAGGAAAAGCTGAGTGCAAGTGCTGTTTCAAATGCTTCAATGTAATGAGACCCTAAACAAGTCACTTAATCTCTTTTTGTCTCAGTTTCTTCAATGGGAATAATAACAGTACCTACTACCAAGAATTTATGTGAAGACAAAATGTATTTATAAAATTCTTTGTAAAATATCAAATGTTGTATACATACTAGCCATGATTATGATTCAGGTGTTCAGATTTTTCATTTGTCACTCACATCACTTCATTTCTATCCATAATCTATGTTGTCTTAAAAGTTGAATGCTCAATACTACAAGCAAATTAGGAGAACTAGTAAGTTTATCTATTAGATCTTGAGAAGGGAGGAATTTATGACCAAATGAGAACTACAGAATATTATGAAATGCAAAATGGACAGTACTGTTTACATTAACTTAAAAAGGCTTTTTCACAAACAAAACCAACACAACAAAAATTATAAGGGAAGCAGAAAGCTGGGGGGAAAATTATAGCCAATGTTCCTGATAAATGCATCTTTTCTAAAATATGTGGAGAACTGTGTCATACTGCATAAGAATTAAAATCATTCTCAAATTGGGAAATGGTCAAAATATATGAACAATTTTCAGATGAAGAAATTAAAGTCACCTATAGTCCTGTGGGAAAAAATGCTCCAAATTATTATTGACTAGAGAAACGCAAATAAAAACAACTCTGAAATATCACCTCATACCTCTCAGATTGGTTAAAATGATAGGAAAAAATAATAAATGATGTGAAAACTGAGATACTAATGCATTGTTGGTGGAGTTGTGAAATGGTCCAACTATTCTGGAGAGCAATTTGGAATCTTATGCAAAGAGCTATCAAACTATGCATGCCCCTGGAATCAGCAGTGTCACTACTGGGTTTGTATCCCAAAGAAATCATAAAAGAAGGAAAAGAACCCACATGTGCAAAAATGTTTATAGCAGCTCTTTGTTATGACAAAGAATTGGAAAGTGAATAGATGCCCATAAATTTGGAAATGACTGAGTAAATTGTGGTATATGAAAGTAATGGAATATTATTGTTCTATACAAATTATGAACAAACTAATTTTAGAAAGGTTAGGAAAGATTTTCACAAACTGATACTGAGCAAAACAAGCAGAACTAGGAATTCACTATACACAGTAACAGCAAGATTGTGCTATGAACAACTATGGAAGACTTGGTTCCACTCAATGATTCAGTGATTCAAGCAATTTCAATAAATTTTGGAAAGAAAATGTCATATGTATTCAGAGAGAGAAATATGAAGACTAAATGTAAATTAACATATACTATATTGACTTTTTTTTCTTTCTGTTTTATTTTTCTCATTTTTTCCCTTCTGTTCTGATTTTTCGCTCGACATAATTCATAAGGAAATACATAAAAATGTACATATATATCCAAAATAAGATTTTTGAAAAAGAAAAAAGTTGTATATTCAAAAATGAGAAATGAACTTCAAAATGACTATTTTGAAATTTTACCCAAACATTACATAACAGATTTATAGAATCTTTACTTTTGAAAGGACCTCAGAGATTAGCCAGTACAGTCTTCTAAAAAATGCAAGAATATCTTTTGAAAAACAAAATCACAAGTTGAAATCAGATCTTTGACCAAACAATTGAAATGACTAGGAATTTAGTATATCACAAGGTAGCCCATAATACTTTTAGATAACTTTAAAAGTTAGAAACTTCTCTATTATATTGAATCAAAATCTGTCCCTTATTCTAGAAATGCAGTATTGAGAATTAAATTTTATTTAATCATACTTGTACATGATACCCCTAAGATATTTCAACATAGCCAAATCTACTCTTCTCAGGGCTAACCATTCACATTTTAAAAATCATCTCATGTTTGACATAATTTTCAGATCCTTTATGACTTCAGTTTATATCAGGTGAATTTGATTCAGTATCCCTAGTGTTTTTCAGGGCATCTAAGTGAGGTATGGATATATACAGAGCCTAAGGTCAGGAAGACAGTTCAAACCTGGCTTCAGTCACTATTTGTGTAATGCTTAGCAATTTGCTTAATCCTGCTTGTCTCTGTTCCCTCATCAATAAAATGAGATGGAGAGGGAAATGACAGAGCACTATAGTATTTTTGCCAAGAAAACCATAAATAGAGGCATGAAGAAAAAATGAGAGAGAAATAAAATGATTGAATAAGTGTCCCTCTTACAATAAGGATAGCAATACTATTTACCATACTTGAAGTGACATCACAATTGGATATTACTTCCATTGATTTTGACAGTACTCTTCCTTTGATGCAATCTCCGTTAGCATTTTTAGGTTTCTCTTTGAAAAATCATGCTGAACTATTATCATATATTATCTAATCGTCAACAAAGACCTATGTCTTTCCTTTTGTATATTAACTGTTCTCTAATAATATCTTTCCCTATTCTTTCCTTTGTGTTTTGATCCGAAGCATAGGAATGCAATATATAATACATACATGTAAGTGTGTGTTGTATGAATGTGTAAATATACAGATATATACATACTTATTTCTATATATTCATAGATGTGTACTATCACATTTTCAACATGGAATTTCATAAGAACTCGCATGATGACATCATGGACAGGGTGGGAAAAATGATTTAGAAAAATGTGGAGGGGGGTTCAAAATTAATCAGAAAATTCCAAACAAGGTTAACTTATGAATTACTAATTCAGAAATTCTATCTTTGTCCTTGGGCTTATCAAAAATTTGGATGCTAATACATTTAAAAATAAACTTTTTTATAAAATCTTCAGAACTAAACACACACACACACACACACACACACACACACACACAACCCCTTTTGAGTGTTACTTGATAAAAATATTGGAGTAGTTTGTTATTTCCTTCTCCAATTCATTTTACAAATGAGTAAACTAAGATAAAGATAGTTAAGTAATTTACCTAAAGTCAGAAAACTAGTAAGCATCTTCAGTCAGATTTGTATTTAGGTCTTCCTGATTCCAGGTCTGAAGCTCTATCCATTAGTTATTTAATTGCACACATATATGTATAAGCACATATATTTTTATATGGATGTATATCCCTAGTAATTTTATATATCTCTATTGAATTTTACCTTATTTCAAATCATAGCTCCAGCATAACAAAATATTTTTGAATCCTAATTTTCATTCAAGATATTGTATATCTACTTCAGTTTTGTTTAATCTCCAGATTTTATAAGTAAGCATTTAAAAAATGTATCTATCCAAGTTGTTGAAAATAATACCAAGCTCTAAGAGAGCCTTGCTGAATATAGCAGTACAAACTATCTCCCAGAATCTCAGTAATTCATAAATTAATCTTTTAAAGAGTATTCTGACTAGTTACAAACCTAGCTATCCTCATCTATTTCACATTTTTCCATCTTGTCCATGATGTTATCATGAGAGTACTTGTCAAATTCCATATTGAAAATATGATTGTAGATATCTATGTCATTTCTCTAATTTTCCAGTCTAGTGAACTTAATTTAAAAGCACATGATGGTCAAAAGAAATTGTATTGTATTCCAAGTTTTTTTTTTTTTAAACTTAGCTAAACAGTTTTCTTCATTTTACATCTAAAGAAACTGTCTGAATGGTTGCAGGACTTGACCAAACCACATGACTAATACGTGGCAAAGCTTAACTATAAGTGAATTTTAAAATTATTAGTATAGTGCTTAAATCCTTGCCCCTCATAAATGCTAGTTTGACATAGCTTGTTAGTAGTTGACTAATAAAAGAGAAAAATAACAATCACACAAGATAGGAGGTCAGAGTGTATATATGTTCTGTATCACTGGACAGAATGCTTATATCAATAAAGATTTGTAGTACATATGTATGCCAAAGTACATTCTATGAATTATATAGTCTTATAGCAAGAATAAATCTTGAATATTATAGAATTTATTCTATTCATTGTACAATAAATTGAGTTTGAAAAAAGTCATATCTATTGATTATTAACAAACATATATTTAAAACCTACTATAGACTGCTTGCCATCTAGGGGAGGGGGTGGAGAGAGGGAGGGAGGGAGGGGAAAAATCAGAACAGAAGTGAGTGCAAGGGATAATGTTGTAAAAAATTACCCTGTCAACAAAAAGTTATTATTAAAAAAAACCTACTATATAATTTGTTCTAGAGTACAAAACTGTTTGACAGTAAAACTGGATTAAGAACTCAAATTTCCTGGCACTCATGCTCATACTATACCTACAAAAGTCCAATACTTCATATTTATAATGCAGACTAGGATACAAAATTCTGATAATTGCAAGATCGGAACAATATTCAATCCTTTGTATAGTTGAGCGAGTACCCGGGCTTTAATAAATACCAATTGGGGGCAGCTAGGTTGCATAGTGGATAGAGCATCAGCCCTAAAGTCAGGAGTACTTAAATTCAATCTGGCCTCAGACACTTAACATTTCCTAATTGTGTGATGCTGAGCAAGTCATTTAATCCCAATTGCCTCAGCAAAAAACAAAAACAAAAACAAAAAAAAACAAAAAAAACAAAAACAAACAAACAAAAAAAACCACCAATTGGAAATTATGACCTATATTAGATATATTAGATATGGTATCTATATCAATGTCATATTTACATGACACTAGCCCATCCTTTCCCCTTACATTTCAGATAGGATCTCAAAGGTTGCTTTTCCTCAACAGCAAGGCATCATGTTTTTAAATTACTTTTTCTAATATTTCTGAAAAGATTTGTACTCTTTGTTTCTCTCTTTGTCTCTCTATTTCTCTGTCTCTGTCTGTCTGTCTGTCTGTCTCTCTCTCTGTCTCTCTTTCTGTTTCTCTCTCTCTCTCTCTGTGAATATTCATGCACATACATACCACATCCACTTAGGAGTTGATAATGTCCAGGGAGGCAGTCCTTTAAACTCCTTAAATTTTCTTATTTATTTTGTTGTTTGATTTATCTAGTTCTGATAGAGTGAGGTTGCGATCTTCCATGAGTATAATTTTGCTGCCTATTTCTTCTTGCAGCTCTGTTAACTTTTCCTCTAAGAATCTTGATGCTATACCACTTGGTGCATATAAGTTTAGTATTGATATTATTTCATTACTGTTTGTACCCTTTGACAAGATATAGTTCCCTTCCTTATTTCTTTTAAATACATCTATTTTTGCTTTAACTTAATCTGAGATCAGGATCACTACCTCTACTTTTTTTTTAACTTCCTCTGAAGCATAATAGATTCTGCTCCAGACTTTTAACTTTAATCTGTATGTATCACTCTGCTTTAAATGTTTTCATTGTAAACAATATATTGTAAGATTCTGACTTTTAATCCAATCTGCTATCTGCTTCTATTTTATGGGAGAGTTCATCCCATTCACACTTAGAATAAAATAACTAATTCTGTGCTTCCTGACATTGCCTTCCTTGCTCTCCAATATTTTGCTTCTGATCCCCAGCTCCCTCAAACAGGTCCCTCTCTTTACAGCCCCTTTTCTTTCCCCTTTCCTCTCCCACTTCCCAATAAGGTGAGACAAGTTTCTCTGTGAAACCAAATATATCTGATATTCTCTCTTTGAGCCAAATCTAATGAGAGTATATTCACATAATGCTCATGTCCCTCCTTTCTTTCCCTTATTTATAATACATCTTCTTTGCCTCTTCCTGAGATGTAATTTTTCTCCTTTTACCTCTATTTTCCTCTTTTTCCAACACAATCTCCTTTCCACCTCTAGTTTCTTTTTCATATCATCATAATGAATTCAAATCTTATCCATACTCTCCATTTATACCCATAAGAGAAAAAAGACCCTATGTTTGAAACCCACTCATGGATATAAACAAAATATTTGGAGAGTGCCTTTCAGGCTCAGCAGCAGAGCGCCACTTCAAATGTCACAAAACAGGACAAGAAAAAAGAATGAATGAAAATGAGCAAGAAATAAAAAAAGAAACTGATCCACAAAATGCTACAGTATTGACAGTAAGACCAAGTCTCCATGTCACAAGAGGAGCCCATGGTAAACTAACAATTTCATGAGACAACAAAAATGATGCAAAAATACAACTACATGACACACTCTCTTTCTCTCCCTCTGTCTGTGACTATTCATATACATACATACCCTGTCCACTTAGGAGTTGATAATGTCCAGGGAGACAGTCAATAAAAAGAGAAAAGCAAAAACTAACCCAAATATCAGAGATATAACATAAATTATAGCTCTGAATATTTACTAAGACAATTTCAGGGAAACTGCCATCTTGTCAATATTTCTTTCAAAGGAATCTTGAATTTGCCAATTCTTCATCAAAATTCCCTTCAGATACTGCAACATATCTAACATATATAGGACTGCTTGCCATCTAGCGGAGGGGGTGGAGGGAGGGAGGGGAAAAATCGGAACAGACGCGAGTGCAAGGGATAATGTTGTAAAAAAAATTACCCTGGCATGGATTCTGTCAATATAAAGTTATTATAAAATAAAATAAAATATATTTTTTTAAAAATTCCCTTCAGAGTTATAAATTGCCACACATAATTCCTTCATCCTGATGACTTTTCTCTATGGCCTCAAAGATCTTTTTATAATCATCTAACTAGCGCATCACTTTTTTGAGTTATTGATGACTTATTTATTTCAATCTTTGCTTCTCAAGTATTTTATAAAAGGCTAAATTGTTCTTTTTTAATACATGTATGAATTGGCTTTTGGGAAATATATAATTCTTATTTATTTAGACCCAATAGTGTTCTATGGTTTTTAGAGCTATCTCTAGAAGAAGAATAGGGCTAAATATATAGGATATGGTTTTTCATTTTTTGGGGAGGGGAAAGAGATTTATTTGAGGTCACAAAAACTTGAATATGTTCCCCAATATAATATAGTTAATTATCCTGTTCACTACTAGATCAATATAATTATTCATTCACAGAATAGTACCATGATACATGATTCCAGAGACTGTGGTGTAGAGGAAAAGCTGACTTGAAGCTTAGTAACCCTGGTTTGAATGTATGAGATTAGACACGTAAGTCATAAGCTTTCTTTTTTTTTTTTCTCCTTTTTTTTTAAATTTTTATTTAATAATTACTTTATATTGACAGAATCCATGCCAGGGTAATTTTTTTTTTACAACATTATCCTTTGCACTTGTTTCTGTTCCAATTTTTTCTCCTCCCTCCCTCCACCCCTCCCCTAGATGGCAAGCAGTCCTTTATATGTTGGATATGTTGCAGTATATCCTAGATACAATATATGTTTGCAGAACCAAACAGTTCTCTTGTTGCATAGGGAGAATTGGATTCAGAAGGTATAAATAACCCGGGAAGAAAAACAAAAATGCATAGTTCACATTCGTTTCCCAGTGTTCTTTCATTGGGTGTAGCTGCTTTTGTCCGTCATTTATCAATTGAAACTCAGTTAGGTCTCTTTGTCAAAGAAATCCACTTCCATCAAAATATGTCCTCATACAATATCGTTGTCGAAGTGTATAATGATCTCCTGGTTCTGCTCATTTCACTTAGCATCAGTTCATGTAAGTCTCGCCAGTCCTCTCTGTATTCATCCTGCTGGTCATTTCTTACAGAACAATAATATTCCATAACATTCATATACCACAATTTACCCAGCCATTCTCCAATTGATGGGCATCCATTCATTTTCCAGTTTCTAGCCACTACAAATAGGGCTGCTACAAACATTTTGGCACATACAGGTCCCTTTCCCTTCTTTAGTATTTCTTTGGGATATAAGCCCAATAGAAACACTGCTGGATCAAAGGGTATGCACAATTTGATAATTTTTTGGGCATAATTCCAGGTTGCTCTCCAGAATGGTTGGATTCGTTCACAACTCCACCAACAATGCATTAGTGTCCCAGTTTTCCCACATCCCCTCCAACATTCATCATTATTTTTTCCTGTCATCTTAGCCAATCTGACAGGTGTGTAGTGGTATCTCAGAGTTGTCTTAATTTGCATTTCTCTGATCAATAATGATTTGGAACACTTTCATATGAGTGGTAATAGTTTCAATTTCATCATCAGAAAATTGTCTGTTCATGTCCTTTGACCATTTATCAATTGGAGAATGGCTTGATTTCTTATAAATTTGAGTCAGTTCTCTATATATTTTGGAAATGAGGCCTTTATCAGAACCTTTAATTGTAAAGATGTTTTCCCAGTTTGTTACTTCCCTACTAATCTTGTTTGCATTAGTTTTGTTTGTACAAAGGCCTTTTAATTTGATGTAATCAAAATTTTCTATTTTGTGATCAGTAATGGTCTCTAGTTCATCTTTGGTCACAAATTTCTTTCTCCTCCACAAGTCTGAGAGATAAACTATTCTATGTTCCTCTAATTTATTTATAATCTCGTTCTTTATGCCTAGGTCATGGACCCATTTTGATCTTATCTTGGTATATGGTGTTAAGTGTGGGTCCATGCCTAATTTCTGCCATACTAATTTCCAATTATCCCAGCAGTTTTTATCAAATAATGAATTCTTTTCCCAGAAGTTAGGGGCTTTGGGTTTGTCAAACACTAGATTGCTATAGTTGACTATTCTGTCTTGTGAACCTAACCTTTTCCACTGATCCACTAATCTATTTCTTAGCCAATACCAAATGGTTTTGGTGACTGCTACTTTATAATATAATTTTAGATCAGGTACAGCTAGGCCACCTTCATTTGATTTTTTTTTCATTAATTCCCTTGAGATTCTCGACTTTATTGTTCCATATGAATTTTGTTGTTATTTTTTCTAGATCATTAAAATATTTTCTTGGAAGTCTGATTGGTATAGCACTAAATAAATAGATTAGTTTAGGGAGTATTGTCATCTTTATTATGTTTGCTCGGCCGATCCAAGAGCACTTAATATTTTTCCAATTATTTAAGTCTGACTTTATTTGTGTGGAGACTTTTTTATAATTTTGCTCATATAATTCCTGACTTTCCTTTGGTAGATAGATTCCCAAATATTTTATGGTATCAACAGTTATTCTGAATGGAATTTCTTTTTGTATCTCTTGCTGTTGGGTTTTGTTGGTGATGTATAAAAATGCTGAGGATTTATGGGGATTTATTTTGTAGCCAGCTACTTTGCTAAAATTATGAATTATTTCTAATAGCTTTTTAGTAGAATCTCTGGGGTTCTCTAGGCATACCATCATATCATCTGCAAAGAGTGATAGTTTGGTTTCCTCATTGCCTACTCTAATTCCTTTAATATCTTTCTCAACTCTTATTGCCGAGGCTAGTGTTTCTAATACGGTATTAAATAATAATGGTGATAGTGGGCAACCTTGCTTCACTCCAGATCTTACTGGGAAAGGTTCCAGTTTTTCCCCATTGCATATGATGCTTACTGATGGTTTTAAATATATGCTCCTGACTATTTTAAGGAAAAGTACATTTATTCCTATGCTCTCAAGTGTTTTTATTAGGAATGGATGTTGGATTTTATCAAATGCTTTTTCTGCATCTATTGAGATGATCATATGGTTTTTGTTTGTTTGGTTATTGATATAGTCAATTATGCTAATAGTTTTCCTAATATTGAACCAGCCCTGCATTCCTGGTATAAATCCTACTTGGTCATAGTGTATTATCCTGGGGATGATTTTCTGTAATCTTTTTGCTAATATTTTATTTAAGATTTTAGCATCAATATTCATTAGGGAGATTGGTCTATAATTTTCTTTCTCTGTTTTCAGCCTACCTGGTTTAGGTATCAGTACCATGTCTGTGTCATAAAAGGAGTTTGGTAGGACTCCTTCAATCCCTATTTTTTCAAATAGTTTATTTAGCATTGGAGTTAATTGTTCTTTAAATGTTTGGTAGAATTCACATGTAAATCCATCTGGTCCTGGGGATTTTTTCTTAGGGAGTTGATTGATAGTTTGTTCTATTTCTTTTTCTGAGATGGGACTGTTTAGGATATTTACTTCTTCCTCTGTTAGTTTGGGCAAGCTATATTTTTGGAGGTATTTTTCTATTTCATTTAAGTTGTCGAATTTATTGGCATAAAGTTGGGCAAAGTAACTCCTAATTATTGCTCTAATTTCCTCTTCGTTAGTGGTGAGTTCTCCCTTTTCATTTTTAAGACTAACAATTTGATTTTCCTCTTTCCTTTTTTAAATCAGATTTACTAAGGGTTTGTCTATTTTGTTGGTTTTTTCATAGAACCGACTCTTAGTTTTATTAATTAATTCAATAGTTTTTTTACTTTCAATTTTATTGATCTCTCCTTTTATTTTTAGAATTTCAAGTTTAGTGTTTGACTGGGGGTTTTTAATTTGTTCCTTTTCTAGCATTTTTAGTTGCAAACCCAATTCATTGACCTTCTCTTTCTCTATTTTATACAAATAGGTCTCTAGAGATATGAAATTTCCCCTTATTACCGCTTTGGCTGCGTCCCATACATTTTGGTATGATGTCTCATTATTATCATTTTCTTGGGTGAAGTTATTAATAATGTCTATGATTTGCTGTTTCACCCAATCATTCTTTAGTATGAGATTATTTAGTTTCCAATTATTTTTTGGTCTACTTCCCCCTGGTTTTTTGTTGAATGTAATTTTCATTGCATCGTGGTCTGAAAAGGATGCATTTACTATTTCTGCCTTACTGCATTTGAGTTTGAGGTTTTTATGTCCTAATATATGGTCAATTTTTGTGTAGGTTCCATGAACTGCTGAAAAGAAAGTGTATTCCTTTCTGTCTCCATTACATTTTCTCCAGAGATCTATCATATCTAACTTTTCTAGTATTCTATTTACCTCTTTGACTTCTTTCTTATTTATTTTGTGGTTTGATTTATCTAATTCTGAGAGTGCAATAGATCTCCCACTATTATAGTTTTACTGTCTATTTCTTCTTGCAGCTCTCTTAATTTCTCTTTTAAGAATTTAGATGCTACACCACTTGGTGCATATATGTTTAATATAGATAGTGCTTCATTATCCATGCTACCCTTTAGCAAGATATAGTGCCCTTCCTTATCTCTTTTAATTAGATCAATTTTTGCTTTAGCTTGATCTGAGATCAGGATGGCTACCCCTGCTTTTTTGACTTCACCTGAAGCATAGTAGATTTTGCTCCAACCTTTTACCTTTAACCTGCATGTATCTCCCCACTTCAGGTATGTTTCCTGCAAACAACATATTCTGGCTTTTAATCCATTCTGCTAACCGCTTCCTCTTTATGGGGGAGTTTACCCCGTTCACATTTATGGTTAGAATGACCAATTCTGTATTACTTGCCATCTTGTTAACCCCAGTTTATGCTGTTTTCCCTTCTTTCCCCTTTCCCCCCTTCCCAGTATTAAGCTTGTGAGCACCACTTGCTTCTCACAGCCCTCCCTTTTTAGTATCCCTCCCCCCGCCTTAGAGTTCCTCCCCCTATCTTACCCCTTTCCCTCCCAGTTCCCGTATTCCCTTCCGCTTAGCTTATTCCTTCCCTTTTCACTTTTCCCTTCTCACTTTTCAATGAGGTGGGAGAAGTTTCACCATAGATTGAATATGTCTTAAGATTTTTCACTTAAAGCCAATTCTGAAGGCAGTAAGATACCCACTATATTCATCCCCCTCCATTCTTTCTCTCAGATATAATAGGTTTCCTATGCCTCTTCATGAGATGTACTACCCCCACTTTACCCTTTTTCTGGTACAATGTCCTTTCCACATCAATTTCTAGAACAAGGTATACATGTATTCTTTATATATCTATATAGTCGAAATATAGTTCCCAAGATTAATCTTTACCTTTTTAGATTTATCTTGAGTTCTATATTTGTAGATCAAACTTTTTGTTAAGGTCTGGCTTTTTCATCAGAAATAGATGAAATTCGCTTACTTCGTGGATTGTCCATCTTCTTCCCTGGAAAAAGATGCTCATTCTCGCTGGGCAAGTTATTTTTGGTTGCATACCAAGTTCCTTAGCCTTTCGGAATATCATATTCCAGGCTCTTCGATCTTTTAATGTGGATGCTGCCAGATCCTGGGTGATCCTTATTGTGGCTCCTTGATACTTGAATTGGGTTTTTCTAGCTGCTTGCAATATTTTTTCCTTCATCTGAGGGTTCTGGCATTTGGCCACTATATTTCTTGGTGTTTTGATTTTAGGATCCCTTTCAGTGGGTGATCGATGAATCCTTTTGATGTTTATTTTTTCCTCTGTTCCTATGACTTCTGGGCAGTTCTCTTTGATAATTTCCTGGAAAATAGTGTCCAGGCTTTTTTTTTCATCATGTTTTTCTGGAAGACCAATGATTCTCAGATTGTCTCTCCTGGATCTGTTTTCCAGGTCTGTTGTCTTCCCCAGAAGGTATTTCACATTCTTTTCCATTGTTTGATTTTTTTGGATTTGCTTGATTGATCTTGTTTCCTCGAGTCATTCAATTCCAATTGTTCAATTCTGATTTTCAGTGAAGTATTTTCTTCACTCACTTTTTTAAAATCTTTTTCTAATTGTCCCATTGAGTTCTTTTGTTCTGTGGAATTTTTTTCCATTTCGCCAATTTTGTTTTCCAGTTTACCAATCCTATTTTTCAAGGATTTTACTTCTTTATCCACTCTCTCTTTAACTGACTTCTCCAGGCTCTTTTGCCAAGCCTCCCTCTCCTTTTCCCATTTTTCTTCTAGCTCCCTTGTGAGAGCCTTTTTAATTACTTCTATGAGGTTCATCTGTGCTGAGGAACAGATGATCTCCTCCTTTGGGGATTCACCTGGAGACATTCTGTTTTTAGTCTCCTCAGGATTTAGAGTCTGCTCTCTATCTGTATAGAAGCTGTCAAGGGTTAAAGTCCTCTTCAGTTTCTTGCTCATTCTGTCTAATAATCAAAGACAAACTGGCAGAGAAAAACAGAAAAAACTGGAGTCTTTTTTTTGGGGGAGGGGCTGGGTGTGTTACCGAGCTTCCTCTACAGACTGCGGGGGGGCAGCAGTGAAGCACTAGCCCGACTGTGCTGCGCCTGCTCTCTGAGATCCCAGAGCGTGCTGAGTCACTGTGGGGGGGGGGGGGGGGGGAAGGGGGAGGGCGGCCAGGTCCCGAGAGATTCTAGCTGTTTGGGGTTGTATTCTTCAGCCCCGGTGTTTTTAGCTTCTCTGCTGGGCTGCTGACTTGCTGCCGGAGCAAAGTATCCAAACCTGTAGCGAAGCTCTCCCCGCAGAGACAGCTGCGATCACTCCCCACCCCCTCTCCAATCTGCTCCTGTGCTCTCACTGCCGCTGCCCGCCGCCTGAGCCCAATCTAAATCCGTCCCAGCCCTCCAGTAAAGACAGACCTTTCTTGGTGAATCTCAAGTATGGCTTCTCTTGGTAATTATTTGTGGGTTTTTTTTTCAGTCAAGCATTAATTCAGAGGCTTGTGATGAAATGGATAGTGAGAGAAAGCGCGGAGCTTACACAGCTGTGTGCCTCCTCTCCACCATCTTAACCGGAAGTCCCAAGTCATAAGCTTTCAATGCTCTATATAACATCATAAAGGGAGTATTGGAAAGATAATACTAATCTGGTTAAGGCAGAGGTAAAAGGTTCCTTACCTGGGCATTCTCTATACCAATGAAATTATATTCTAATCTCATTCCTTAATATATATTAAAAAAAAGTATGTGTAGACATCCTAAGTGGGCTGTCCATTCAGCTAATCTTAATCTTAGGCAGAAGTGTCAAATACATGTAATGTACCTTAAACTAGATTAAAATGTAATGAGAAATATTTAAAAATTAAAAAATATATATAATATAGATAATGTATAGTTTTCAAAGTCAATATGTAACCTGAGGGGATTCTTATGAATTTTTGTTTGATATATCTAGGCAGAGATATTCATCTATGTAGTGTTTGCTGTGAATTTTGTTTATCCCTTTTAAGTAGTGGTCTTATATAGAAACAATATAGTCTTAAGGGGGCAAGAAGTAGAATGTAATATAGAAATGGGAGTGTGTGTAAGGTCCATCTATTGGGAATTACTTTTTTATTTTATTTAATTTAAATTGATACAATGTAGGAAAATAAAATTCAGCAAATAACATTTAAGTACTTCTTGTGTGAAAAATTGCTGGTATACAAAGAGGCTTGTTCAGTTGTTTCTGATTGTTTTTGACCCCATGGACCAAATTGTCTTGAGGTTTTCTTGACAAAGATACTAAAGTGGTTTGCTATTTCTTTCTCCAGTGCATTAGGACAGACAGAGATAAAGTTATTTGCTCATGTGAGTAAATGTCTGAGACTGGATTTGAACCTAGATGCCTCCACTTAAAAACTGGATAAATGCAATAACACCAATGGATTAGAACTAGAATCAAAAGCTAGAATCATGACAATCCTAAAAGGTATGACAACATAGGCAGTTACTATGAGTAAACATAAGTAAACCAAATCTCAAATCCATGAAGGTCACAAAAAATAAGAAGCAACAAATGAGTGGATGATATAGTTAGTGCCAGTGTAATGACCACAGAGGTTATGTGCTTTGCATAGACATCATAAACTTCCTTTTGTGTATGGGTATGCAAATGTTTTTAGTTATGTTTGCAGGTAAAGGGTAATAATTACGTCAGGGTTGTAATGGTTGAATGGGGAGGGAAAAGTGAAGTGACCAGTTTCTTAAATTCTATAAAGGAACAAATTAGGAAATTAGGAAGGGAAAAGTCATAGAGGACATTTTCCTTCAGTTACATTCTAATTCTTGTAGAACTTATTCCAGATTGTATTACCATTGAGGCATAAAGATAACATATATGTAGAGCCATATATTAATGTAGGAAGTGGGGTTTCTATATAACTATGAGGCTGGGGGTGAGGGAGCAGGAGGAATTTGAATGTTTTATAAAACTTTAAGGTTTTGAAGGTATTTGGGGAAAGAATTTGTAATTACTTTTAAGTCAAATTATTTCTATAATAAAGCAGTTCTAAGAAATGACTGAATATGATTGGAAGCCAAAATGCACTGCAGAAATGATAACAGCCAATTGACTCTTTGAGAGTCTGAAGAATATATCAAGAAAAAAACAGAAAGACTGAAACCCTCACAGTCATCTTCATTTGCAAGTAGCAATATAATACTCAAAGTAATGATATTCAAAATATTTTCCCTAGAAAAGTTGAACTTCTCAACAAATCAAAGGCTCTATTTCTAAATGCTTTATTGGACTCTTTAGTGTCTTCCAAACTCAGAGATACAGATTCAGGAAGATAGCGCAATATTTATTATTAATGGCATTAAATATGACTGAGGAGCAAGGTGGTAAAATGTGCTGATGATACAGAGTTATTTAGGTTAGTTGAGACCAGAGCAGATTGTGAAGCACTCTGGATGGACCTAACAAAAGTAGATAATTGGGAAACATGATGGCAGATGAAATCCATAGTAGACAAGTGCAAGGTAATACTCATTGGAAGGAATAAATTAAATGCCTCATATATGCTGATGGCTTCTGAATTAGTTGTATTCTCCTAGGAATGAGATCTAAAAATCATCATAGCTCAGTGAAAACATCTGCTCTACGCACAGCAGCAGTCAAAAAAATGAACAAGATGTCAGACTGTGTGAAGAAGGGGATAAAAAATGCATGAAATGATTTAAAGTCATTATTGTGAACTCCCCCTAATAATCATTTTCTTAAAGGTCTGAGAAAAGAAAACATAAAAAGTAGGAAAAATGTAACTGGTACCTAGTAGCTATGCATATATTAAGCTCCTTTCACATTCAAAAAATAAAAATAAATGCAATCTATAATCATATTTTCCTTGCTTATAAACCAGTAACATAAAATAGTCTCATCTAAAAGACTTTAGTCAGTTTGAGTCATCTTCTTTCAGAATATAATTGTAAATGACTAAACATGTCAAGGAATTCCAAGAAGAAAAAAATATGCATTTTAGATGAAATGATAGGAAGATTTCCTTAAAAGGAATCAAGGTAAATTTAGGATTGGCTACTCAATCCAACTGGAGCACTCTGTATGAAGCCCTGCGGATAAAAATTGAAGCTTTTGGCAGCTTAATTTGATCATGGCTGGTCCAATTGCTGCTGACATCATGTGAGAATGCCTGAAAAAGCTTCAAGGAATATTCCAATGGAATTCTTCTTGTTTTTCTCTGAAGATTTAACTATAACTACATCCTACCTACACTTATTGGTCAATTAACTTTATTTATTAGATTTTTTTAAAATCTCAAAGTATGGTCTTCCATTAATTGATTTTCATTATTGAAGTACTTTAGTATTTTCCAAATACAAATATGACATTTTTTAATTTTTTTATGCTACTTTCACAATTTTAATCTTAGGAAAGAGATCTCCTGAAAAGAGGCTGTCTTCTTGTATATAGAAGGCTTAATAAAGCCATGTGTGAATTAGCAAGTTTTGGAACCCTACATTTACTACAAACAAATGAGCACTGTGTTGAAACATTCCATTGAATACTGTCTTATCTATTGAGAGGCTCAAAAAATTGAAGAACAAGTATGCATTTTAATTAATACATAATTATATTTAATATTTAATATTTCAATATTATTTAACAATAGTATGAGTGCCTTTTGTAAAATAATTTAACTTATTTTGTCCTCTTTTTTACTTTTTCATTGTCATCTGTGAAGTTTAAAATAAGCTATTGTCATTTTTTAATATCTATCATTGCCCATTAAATTATCCTGCTCATTAATAGAAATTTTCTCAAAATAAATGTTTGTGCAAAAAAATCTTTATTCCTATAGGTGATAATTAATTTTACAATAAAAATAATTTTAGTAAGCATGATATAAATTTATAAAAATATTTTAAAATGGGGTTGTGATTAATGTCACAAAACATTTATCATATCCAAGATGATTCAGAGTAAGAATGCTTAAAATCATAAGCTTTTTGAGCATTATATACAATGCCTAATTTATCACAATTCTATTTACCCTGAATTTTTCAAGAGGAATTACATTGCACAAAATGAGATACAACAAATATAAAGGGTTCTTCTGATCTAGGAGAAGAAGGCTGCAGCATGAACCTTAGAGATTATATGAGCACATACATGTAGTCTTTTTCTACCAGGAAGTCTGAGATTGATAGTTCTCTTAAGCTCAGGTGTTCTGTACTACAGTTTAGGCAAATTGGGTGTCCATGCTATATTTAGTATGAGCCTAGGGAGCTGTTGCAAAAAGGGCCAACCAGGTTGTCAAAGGAAAGGATAAATATACCAAGATTGAGAGTGAACAGGACAAAGCACCTAAAATGATCATAGTAGATTTGGGCTCAAGAGTAGTAGATCAGTATTTACAGTCTGGGTGAGAGAGGAAAGCTCAGTCTTTAAATACATACACACATACATACACATGTAAATATGAATATCTACATGCATGTGTCAACATAAGTAAACAACTAGATAAATTAATTATCTGGGATCTAACCATTTGTGTCATCTTTGTGACAAAATTTTTTTAAATACTACTTAGAAATTATATAAATGCTTGTCATTTAGTCCAAAATATTTTGCAAGTTAAATGTATGATACATAACTTTAAATAAAAATATTATATTTTAAGAGAGTTGTTTCATTTAATGCAACTTATTAACTTAATGCAAGGTACTATAATGGTTGAAATAGCTCCTTCCCTCAAGAAGGTCACATTCTAGTGGCAGGATCTGACATGTATACAGGTATGTCTAAATAAGGCACTTTGAGAAAGGAAAAAAGCATTGAATAATGGTAAAATTGCAAGTGATATCTTCACTTGAGTTTGAAATCAAATTAGGATTTAGAGAAATGGAAATGAGAAGAGAATTTTTTTCAGGTCTAGAAGATAGGCTTCTGTGAATGAAGAATGAGGAAATATATAAGGTTGAAATCAAGAAATTCCAACTCTACTTGGATTAGACTTCAGGACACATAAAGAGGTATAATGTTAAATATCTGAAAGGTCACTCTATAAACAAGTATTTAAGATATTAGACACAATGCTAAGTTCTAGGGGGAAAAAAATGCAAAGGTCCTATCTGTAGGGTTCATGTAATAGAGACACCTGAAGCGAGAAGGATAGCTGTGTTTAGTAGTGGTACTTCTAAGGAGTTAAGTGGATGAATCCCTACAGGAGGTCAGCAGCCTCCTAATTCTAGGGCTGGAGAAATACTTGAGTGGTAAAAAGCTCAGAAGAAGCTCAAATTCAAATGAAGGGATTTACTATAATGAACCAAATACTGTGCTAAGCTCTGGAGAAATAAAGACAAACAGTAGTCCTTACACTTAAGAAGCTGACAGTCTATGTTGTGAAGAGGGAGAACACCTGCAAAAAACAATCCATGGACAAGATATATGGAACTTCAATAGGGAATATTTTCACAGGATAGATGCTAAAGAAGGAGGGCATAGAAAGTCACCTGCAAAAGATAAGATTTAAGATGAACTTGAAGGAATTCAGAGAACCTAGGAAGCCAAGGTGAGAAAGAAAAGCAGAATGGATTAATAAAGGTAATAATTAGGAACGGAATATCCTGTTTGAGGAATTACATGCATGCTCCTTACAGCCCCATCTGGTCTTTCTACTATCAATAAATCTGTACCTTACAAATACTCCCTTAAAAAATACTTCAGCAATACATATGCTAACATTGGAATGATAGAGAGAAAATAAGCATTGCCCCTGCACAAGGATGACACACAAATTCCTGAGGAAAAAAAAAAGAATACAATAAACGAATAACTGGGAAAATCAACAACAATAAAATAGGATCAAAATGATGTTGATTAGTTTTATTTTATACTCTTCAATACTTCCTCACCTCCTTTTGTAAACATTTTATCTGAGTTGTCAGCAAGTGCCAGTTCCTGACTCCTAGACTTTCAAAGAAAGGCCCAAGACATTATAACCCATTTCCTACAATTATCTTCCCACAAGCCTCATTAAATATAATTCAGTTGCTCAACTCTGGTCCTTAAGTAACCTATAAAGCAAAAGTTGGTGGTAATTAACAAAACTATCATGTCACAGCTAATCTTAGTTATATCTCTCTGTAATTGCTTTAAATAAAATTTTTCATATGAATGATTACTAGAACTGCCATAGACTCATAGAAGCAGAATTTTATCATCAGAATAGAATTATGTTAATAATTATCTATGTCCAAGGATCACTGTGTTAAATATTTAGAGATTAAGAAAAATTACAAATCATCTTATAGAAAACTAATTTGATAGATAAAGAAACTGAGGCTTTGAGTTGTTATGTGATTTCCTCAAATTTATATAGAAATACCCACAGATTCAAAATTTAGTTTTTGGGTACTTAATCCACTTTTCTTTTCCACCAGGCACTATTGCCTCTTGTATAAGTTACTGGGGTTAAAATCCATAATAGAAAAATAAATGAAATCTTTTTACTTTTTTATCAAAAAGTACGGCAAAGACAATGACATTGGATAGTTGAGATTCTTGCTAATAATAATAACAATATTATCAATTAGCTTGTCCTTCCAAGAATGAAAGCATTTACCATTTTATTTTTAAATAAGTTCTACATCCTTAAAAATATATTCTAGTAGACTGTCAATTACTTTGAAAGTCACCAATCCTGATGGAATCTCAAAAAAAAAAAATGGTTCATATCTTGCAGTCAACATGGAATATTTACTGTTGTATCTGAACAAGAGCACCAGTGCTGAACATCTCACTATTTCACCTCTAAAGCTTCTGGACCATGTCAGAATAAGAGCAATCAATATTGGTTAATAGGCCAGATCTGTGTTATTAGTATTCTTTACAACCCTGGCATACTTCATTTTATGTACAGATTACCTATGAAAACTTGGGCTTATATCTTGTCTAGACAATGCCTTACATGGCCATTCAAATTAATAATGTGCCAGAATTATCCTATGCTTAATGCAGCTGTGCTCGGTATTGACTTTGAAAATTAAATTTACTCCACAGTGCTATTGACAGCTGAGTCTCAGGCATATTTAATGGATTTGAATGGAGATGGGGCTGTATCTTGTGCCTTCAAGCAAAATGTTGATAGCTCATCATTTTCATAAAAAGTGAGAAAGTGCTTTATCTATAAACATTTCATTCCTCAGTAGACTGAATCAATGTAAAAGGTGCTTGCAAATGTTTGAAGTTACTCATAGAGCAGAAAAAGAAAAAAAAGGAAATATCCCAGTCACAGTCTGTAAAACAAGTACTCTCCAGTTCATTTAATGTGTAGTTCAAAAAAACTCAACTTATTTTAAAAGAGCTGCTTGAGTCCCAAGGAGTAAGGCACTATTCCTTGAATTTGATTTCAACATAATGAAAAATCTCATAAATGTGTATGTCTAAAAGCAGACCAGCCCAGGCATTCAAGTCCTCCAGTATTCTAAGAACTAAGTTAACCCAGCCACTGTTTATTTCCATCATGCCTTGTCAATATGCCAACTCTTTAATGGGAAGGCATCTCTTTTTAGAGGAAGAAAAACAAGATTTATGTCTCTGGGATTTGTTTTTGTTTTGCTGAAAGTATCAATGCTATTAAGCATAAAAACAATTTATCTGACAGTTTTTTAGTGTAGGTGACCACATCTACATATCAGGATTAAATGAAGATACTCAAAGGTATCCAAAATAACAATCATTTCTGGCAATTGTGACCAATTTTTGTACATTTCTTCTCCAAATCTCCCTAGCACAAGAAATTAAAGTGGATAGAAAATAACCAAATCCCATAATTCCAGTGCCTCCTCAGCTAGAGAGAGTTTTAAGATCATTAAAAGTATAATGCAGTAAAATCATCATAACAAATTTTAAGAGAAAAGTCAATACTACAGGTCACCCCAATACAGGGGGATAGATGATCACTACTCTTCTGTGTTATATCATGAAGGATAGAAGCTACTTACATACTTAATTCTTCCCCAACGAAAATTATTTCCTCAACTAGCTTATTACAATATCTGAAAAGCTACTATTAAATGTTTCTTTGTGGCTAAGGCTTTTTTGCTTATTAAAAGGAAAAAAAATCCCTATCAGGGATGAGACAAAGAGTTATTATGAATAATTAACGTACTAATGACTAAACGTCATAGATATTTTCCAACATGACTTCAGAGTATTCTGCAGAAATGGATGACAAAGCCTGAAGTCCAGTATGCCTTAAACCTAATGATTTATGAAATTAATTTCTCCTAAAATCTGTATATGTTTAAAATTCCTTTATTTCAATGCACCATTCTTTCATCCAACCAGATTTTAAATATCTGTAGTTATATTTACTTTTCCATCTCTTTTTTTTCCTTCTTGTCCTCTCTCTACTTTAATAAATTTCTGTTTCACAGTTCTTGTTTTTAGTTCCACAAGAACTTGCCAACTCCTTTTCCAGTTTCATAGTTCAAACCCATTGTCTTTTGTCTGGACTATTTAGTTTCCTAACAGGTCTCTGCAATTCCACATTTTTACAATTCTATTCTACATATATACATACCCACACATATATATGTATGTGTGATTTTGTATGTTTGTTTATATAAATATATATACAATCAGAAATTAGAGCTCTTCCTCTGGCATTCAAGGCCTTTCCAATATCTATTTTCAACAAAATTTTTCCAACCTTAGTTCATAGAAATCACCTTTAATATGTGTGTATTTCTGTGTATATGTGTGTATACACACACATACATGCAAACAAACATTCATTTTTTAAGCCAGAATGTCTTTACCCTCCAAAACTGACCTTTCCTTAATATGTTTATCAAGTAAATTGTTTTAAAATATGTAATCTGTTTCTGAAACCTTTTGATTTTTTAAAAATATATACATTATATTGTGGATTCATTAATTTCTATTTGGGAAATTCATATTTTCAAGAATTCTATAACTTGTGAAAAGCTTTAAATCTTTTCAATTTATTGTTCCATATTTCTTATTTATTCTCTATATTCCTTAGGATGTCTTTTTTTCCCACTTTTCCCTTCAGTATTATGATTTTGTCTATAAAATCACATTTAAGCCTAAAAACAACAATAACAACAACAAAACCTCTTGCTTCATCTCTTCCAGGAATTCTAGGTGAATCTGTGTCCAAACTGTCTTTTTCTTTCAGGTTATTTTGTAGATATTTTAGTCATTCTCCTGAGTTTATGAATTAAACATTAAATAATAGAAACAAAATTAATATAACTTGGTTGTGCAATACAAAGAGTGCTCCTGGTGGAGTTAAAAAGATTTTACTTCAATTTGGGTGAATTCCAGATTCTACTACTTACTAGTTCTATGACTCTTGGCAAACACTAACAATCCTAATCTAAAAGACACAACCAAAAAGAAAAAAAGGATGACTCATTAATTTTACTAAGTGTAAGTTGATCATAGGCAATTTCCAGTGTAGCAAGGGACAGAAATAGAAAATTTTCTGTCAGCACTTTGTAAACAATAGAAAATATTAATAAATCAAAATTGTGAGCTTTCATTCTATAGGATCAATGATAAGTAAGACCATAGACATTGTCCTCAAACAGCTTGTACTCTCCTGATATAATGCTAGTTAGTCTAAGTGACTGACATCCTTTTTCTTAATCTATGTTCTAAGAACAGGAGATGACTTGTTTTTTGTTGTAATTCCCTCAACCCTTGGCAGAATGACTTCCTTGGACAGTTAAATTACTTAATAAATGTTGTTGAAATAATTAGTTAATTAATTATTTCTATGAAACCAAAAGCAAACCAAATCCTCCAATTAAGATATAATAAAAACCTGAATAGTATGGTGTGAATGTTATATAATCCAACTAACAGCTGTATCGGTTCTAAGGGTATTTTCAATGCCTAAATTTTCTGTACCCACAAATTCAAGTAAACATAGCAACAAATGTATTTTACAATAACTAGATGTGTAGAAATGATTGAACCACAGTCAATTATTCTTAGATTGTTTTTTTTTTTTTTCTTGCTTTTTACTTCTGTGGAGCCCTTGTTTTATGTAAGTCAAAATAATGCTTTTTTTTTTCTCTTTCCAGATTGCCTCGGAAAAAGAGGCATCATTATCTATCAAATATTTATCAAAACAAGTTTTTTGGGGGGTTGTTTTATTTTGATCCAAACAAGCTTGTTTGGATATATTTTATACATTTTAAATAATCCAACTATCGTTCAAGTAGTCTTTGACTAACATTAGGTTTGTTTTTGTTTCCTTTACTTTTTAAGAAGCAGAAGACATATGAAAGGGAAGAAAGTGGAGGAAATAAGATTTCATCAATTTTCAAGTAATTCTGAAGATAAACCATAAACTGATCTGACATTATCCATTTTGTTAAGAGGTTGGAAGTTAGTAGGGCTTGATATTAGTTTGCAATGATGAAGAATATTTTCTAATATATATATTTGGTCCTTATTGTCATTCATTCTTCATTTTTGAAGACAATCAGTGTCATTACAGGGTAATACTTAGACTTGTATGTAAATGGGATTTAAATGATACAGACTTGCAGAAAATTGTCAGCCTCACTCTCTCTTCCAGAGTCACTCAAGTCCAATAGCAGAATAAGTCAGGAAAACTGACAATGACCTGGGATGCAATGGATGTCCTTGGTGTTTTTAACGTCTAACAAAGCTCTAAGAATTTCATAGGACCTTCGTCAGCTGCCTTCATAACTTAGTTCTCATCTGTCTATTCCCATTGGGGGATGTCTTTACATATTTGTGGTAGACATTCCCCTAACTTACCAATGGGTTTGAAGCTTACTGGGTTTCTTAAATTTGGCTTAACCCATCTACCAACTCATTTTTGCTGGAATGCAGCCACATTACATACTACACATTGTTAGAGTCACAGGTGAAAGTTAGGTAACAGGTAGATAAGGAACCCTAAAAAAGTCCAGGCAAGTCTTCATATCAGAGAAGACATTCCTCTCTGAACATTCCATATGCCCTTTTGGTCCTTGTCAATACTTTTATAAGCATTATATCTAATTTTGATATATCTGATGAGGATAATCACATTTGAGATCTACTATATTTACTATATGTCCTGTGATAATTTCTTTGAAATATTTAGAGAGCATTCTAAAGACTTATAGTTTCATCAGCCCAGGAGGTTACACAAAGATAACTTTTATTGCATACAATGAAAATTGAGTCTTTACAATGACCATGACAGTTGAAAACTGCCCATATTGAAATATGAAGCATTATGAAGTGTCTTGAGCAAATTATAATTTTAATAAAGGCATCTGTTTAAAAATTCAAGATACAAACAAGGCAATATTGTACATCTTTTAGAAATTTTTTTCAAAAAATACAAATATGGTTTTATCTGTTCATATCTGAAGATATGTGTGTGTGTCATGTAGAAACCTCCAGTGTTTAAAAACTCCAATAGTTACAAAACCTTAAAAACAGAAAGAAATATAGAAACAAAGCATTCAGTAAGTTTTGTTTGGCTTCTCTTTTTTCCTAATAATCTAGGTATATTGCTGATAATTTTACTGGCATTCTTTCACTATCTCTAGATGGATTTTATTTGCATAACAGATCCCAGAGGACTTACTTGTAATAAGACTCTGCTGAACATATCAATGTACAAACCTTTCCTAAAAACAGATTTTTGTATTGAACAGAGATACTAGAGTACACTGCCTCTAAATGACTTTAAATAATAGAAAATATGAGTCCTATTTCTTATATACTACTGTTTCTGTTATTTGACTTCTGTTTTTATAGCACAGTCTGCCCCTTATTTTAGGCTTTATAAAAGTTTAGGCCACAGGAACTAGTTGTTATGAATTCTATCATTAATAGCTACTCCTATATTTAATTTCAAACTGTCAAAATAAGGAAGATTATTTCACAAGTCAAAAGGAAGTAACTTTTTAATCTGATTTATTTTTTCCTTCCTTCCTTCTTTCTTTTTCTTTCTTCCTTCTTCCTTCCTTCTTCCTTCCTTCTTCCTTCCTTTCTTTTTTTTTCTTCCTTCCTTTCTTTCTTCTTTCTTTTTCTTTTCTTTCTTTCTCTTTCTTTCTTTCTTTCTTTTCTTTTCTTTCTTCTTTCTTTCTTTCTTTCTTTCTTTCTTTCTTTCTTTCTTTCTTTCTTCTTCTTTCTTTCTTTCTTTCTTTCTTCCTTCCTTCCTTCTTTCTTTTTTTTTCTTCCTTCCTTCCTTCCTTCTTCCTTCCTTCCTTTCTTTCTTTCTTTCTTCCTTCCTTCCTTCTTTCTTTTTTTTTTTTTTTCTTTTCTTTCTTCCTTCCTTCCTTCCTTCCTTCCTTCCTTCCTTCCTTCCTTCTTTCTTTCTTTCTTTTTTTTCTTTTCTTTCTTTCTTCCTTCCTTTCTTTCTTTCTCATTGGTCCAAAAATGATAATCACTTGACCATTTTCAATTGTGACAGTTTTTAAAGAGATTCAAGTTGCAATGAGTCTAAGCCAGTAAAACAGAACTTCTCATGACTAATTTCATTTAGAAGCTAATCTATTATATTATGCCTCCACTTTTCTCAATTGTACAATGATTTCAGTAAGCTTCTGTTACAATGATCACGAACCCTTACATCTCAGTAAGCGAACCATATAACCTATGATTGTTGTCCACAAATTTAAAGAGTAAAGCAGTATCCCTGTTGAGCCAGAGCGTAACTTCCTGATCAGATTAGATGCTTTGGGAAAATGCTCTCAAAAGCCATCAGGAAACATATCATAAGTCATTGCTTTGGTATAATGAAGAATTAGTTGCAAAAAATTATTCATATCATAGTCAAATCAGATTCACATGAAAGGAATGTAAATCAAATCATTTTAAAAAATGTATAAATGTAAAAGAAACTGAAATAATTATATAAGTATCACTTTAAAAAAATAATTCTCTTTGCTTTACTATTCTGACCATGAAAAATTATACATAACCTTTTGGAACACTATTAAGTTGCATTATCTTCAGTCTATAAAGTGATTATCAATTTTAAGGTATATATTGAAGTTTTAAGTGTTCTTTCAATGAGAGAAATAACCATAATGTGCTGCTCTAAATGAGGAAATGTTTTTCACTTGGATGGACAAAGTTTATAAATGATTATCATTTTCTTTCAACTTGCCTAAAATTTAATTAATATTTTCCTCCCTATGTGTTTTACTATGACTTCTGGTGCCATTTAATGTTTAAATTGTCTCCCATATTCATAATCTTGTGGTTATCTATGGCTTTTCTCTTTTCCCTTATTACATAGCTATTAATTTCTCTGTCCTATTCATTTACCTCCACTACATCTTTTGTGTTCACCTTCCCTTCTTTATACCCCCTACCATCATCCTGATTTGGGTTCTCACTATCATCTCTATGGACTACCCCCATAAAACAAGTGTTGAGAAGATAATTCAGAACAGAAATGAAATATAGAGGCCAAGTCAGGCAATCCTTTAATTTTATTCAAGAAGAAAATGAGGCAGAGTATTTAAGTGACTTGCCTGGAGTTGAGTGAGGTCTTCCTGACTCCAGATAAAAATCACTAGACTCTAACCCACACTGACTATCTGCCTCACACAACTTTGCCTAAAAAACATTTCTTTACACAACTTGCTGCTCAAGGTTTTGAGTGAATCCCTTTTATAGTAAAGTTTGACTTTCTTTTCTTGGTACTTAGTCCCCTTCACAATCTGGCATCATCCTACCTACCCAGTTTTATCTCCTTTGTTTCTCCTAATACAGCCATCTCTGATTTTTAAAGACCTTCGTTACCTGGACCCTTTCTACCTTTCCAGAATTCTTAACAAATAACATTTCTGCTTTCTCTTGCCCACATAATCATTGATCAAATGACTTCCTTGGTATTTTTTGCATATTAAATTCATCTCTAGACTCTGATCATTTTTTACTATTCTCCATACCAGAACTTTCTTTTCCTTCATAATTATCTTTTGTCTTTTCTGGTTCCCTTCAAATCTCAACTAATATCCCTTTTTCTACAAGAAGCTATTCCTATTCTTCCTTAGACTTAAGACATTCTTTATAGATCACCTCTAATTAACTTTGCATTTGTCTTCTTTGTATCCTTTTTGTAATGTTTTTCCCCCCATTAGTCTGAGAGTTCCTTGAGTTCAGGATCTATTTGTGTTTCCATTTTTAATATACTTATCTTTGAATACCTTGCCTAGCACAGTAAGTGCTTAATATATATGTGTTGATTTAGCTTATTTTGACTAGCAACCTCAGCTTCCTAACTTGCAAAGTTGAGATAATAATAGCATGTACCAAGCTTGAGTTCTTTGAATATTGAATAGAGTGAAATTCATAAAGGTCTATATAAATCTTACAATGGTTATCTTTTGCCATTATATTTGCACAACCTCCACCACCACATCCTATCTTTATGACTCTGTTCAACTCATTTTCTAGCCTACAATACCCTTCTAACATTATTTATATCTTAAATCCAAACCTAAAGACAACCACAATGCCATTTGCTCCAGGAAAGTTTTTCAGCTCCTCAGACCTCATCTTGACATTCTTCCTCAATCTTTTAATATTGTTAGGATAAAGCATACATTAAACCTATATGGAATGGTATTCTTATTCCACAACAATCAAAAAGCTCTGGGAGGATAGGATTTTGTCTAAGACAAAGTGCCTAAACAAAACTCAGAATATAATAGAACTAAATACATGCCTATTGAATACATATAAAACCTTTCTTCTCCAGTACAGATTTTCTTGGATGTGAAGCTAGTTACTTCCTACTCATACAAGGTAGGACTTTGTTCATACCAATACTTTCCTCTCTTTTATTATCAGTGGAATTTTGTCATTAACAATGGTCACATACTAATGGTGTATCTTCAAAAGAGCCCATCTAATTATAAAGGAGCTATGCATATATTCTCAAAAATACACAAATGAATAGATTTTTCAAAGAGCATGCTCCAGTGAAGGTACATCTTGAGGGCTTGTCTATAAAAAGATTTTTAAGGATGCACTTTGTACTTGCTCTTAATTTTCTGTTGATTTCTAGGTTATAAAAACTGAAAGACAGTACCTTAAGTTTTTCCAGTAGCCTAATTTTGTAGATGGAAATGCAGCAGCAGCTCCTATATTAAAGAAAAAATTAGATCCAATGAAAAGTAAGCAGAGGGAATGGTGCATGGCCAATAGCCTTCCACATTGCATTAATTGCTCATTTCAGACCATTAATACCTTATTTATACTGAAAACAACACTACAGAAATCATCAGAAATTCACATCAAAGGAGAAAATTTCTTCATTTTCCTTTTATGCTGTATACTTTCAAAATGCTTTTATATAGGTTCCATACTTTCTGTAGTGAAATTTCCCCAGTTATCTTGTGGAAAGAACTAAAAAGCTAATCTTCCTCAAACAGGAACTTGCAATCATTGAAGTGCAATCTGTTCCTCTATTAATTTTTTAATATACCTAATATATCTATATTGCATTTTGGGCTATTGATTATATGATATATGTATTGTGAAGTACATCCTCAGGACCTTAGGGGAGATAATGATTACCCATTCATTCTATTCATTAGCCCCATGTCAAATCCAATTCAAACACATTTCCAAAGTGCAATGGAGTATTTTGCTTTATTCAGTTTAAAAAATGAAACCCTGAAATCATTTATGACTAACTAAGCACAGGCTAAGTGACACTCAAAAAGTGAAAACTAAATTGTGCATCTATCGCAGCATATATTTAAAAGCACCTTTTTTTTTTCTGGACTGATCTTGGAGCAGAGATTTTTATGAATAAAGTGGAATGGAAAAATGAACATTCATCACATCTCAGACCTGTGAGAGTAATACAGAAAGGATGAAGGCAAAGTTCTTTAGTAGTGATGGATCTTCACTCTTCTAGGACCCACAGGAAAGGTTATGGAATGGACTGCCACTTAAAGGAGAGAAGAGAGAAACAAAGTGGGCTAAGGCCACTTTGGTGGTGGCTGCTTTTTCTTTTTTCTTTTTTTTTAATTAAAGCTATTTATTTGCAAAACATATACACAGATAATTTCCAAAATTCATCCTTGCAAAATCTTGTGTTCCAAGGTTTTTTTCCTTCCCTTACCCTCTCCCTCCCCTAGATAGTAAGTAATCCAATATGTTAAGCATATGCAATTCTTCTATACAAATGTCCATATTTATCATGGTGCACAAGAAAAATCAGATCAAAAAGGAAAAAAAATGAGACAGAAAACAAAATACAAGCAAACAACAATTAAAAGGTGAAAATGCTATGTTGTTATCTATCCTCAGTTCCGTCAGTCCTCTCTCTGTTTCCAGAGAGACTATTGGAACTGGCCTGAATCACCTCGGTGTTGAAAAGACCCACAAACATCAGAATTGATCATCACAGAATCTTTTTGTTGCCATCTACAATGTTCTCCTGGTATTACTCACTTCACTTTAACATCAGTTCATGTAAGTCTCTCTAGGCCTTTCTGAAATCATCCTGCTGATTGTTTCTTATAGAACAATAATATTCCCTAACATTCATATACCATAACTTATTTAGCTATTTCCAACTGATGGGTATCCACTCAGTTTCCAGTTTCTTGCTGCTATGAAAAGGACTGCAACAAACATTTTTGCATAGTGGGTCCTTTTCCCTTTTTTATGATCTCTTTGGAATACAGCCCACTAGAGATACTGCTGGATCAAAGGGTATGCACAGTTTGATAGCCTTTTGAGCATAGTTCCAAATTGCTCTCAAGACTGGTTGAATCAATTCACAACTCCACCAACAATGTATTAGTGTCCCATTTTTACCACATCCCCTCCAACATTCATCATTATCTTTTCCATTATATTAGTCAATCTAAGAGGTATGTAGTAGTATCTGAGAGTTGTCTTAATTTGCATTTCTCAAATCAATAATGGTTTAGAGCATTTTTTCATATGACTATACATGGTTTTAATTTCTTCATCTGAAAATTGTTCATAACCTTTGACTATTTATCAACTGGAGAATGGCTTGACTTCTTATACATTTGAGTCAATTCTCTATTTTAGAAATGAAGCCTTTATCAAAACCCTTGGATATATTTTTTCCTGGTTTATTGCTTCCCTTCTAGACTTATCTGCATTGGTTTTGTTTGCCCAAAACGTTTTTAAATTAATATAATTGAAATTATCCATTTTGCATTATATAATGTACTCTAGTTCTTCTTTGGCCACAAATTCCTTTCTTCTCCACAGATCTGAGATTTTTGTTCTTCTAATTTGCTTATAACATCACTCTTTAATATCGAAATCATTAACCCATTTCTATCTTATCTTAGTATAGGTTGTTAGGTGTGGGCTTCTGTCATACCAATTTCCATTTTCCCCAACAATTTTTGTCAAATAGTGAATTCTTATCCCATAAACTGACATCTTTGGGTTTATCAAAAACTAGATTACAATAGTCATTAAGTATTATGCCTTGCAAATCTAACCCATTCTACCAATTGACTACTCTGTTTCTTAGCCAGTAACCAATGCTTTTGAGATCCACTGATTTATAACATAGTTTAAGGTCTAGTATAGGTAGGCATGGCAGATTTTTCTATCCCCCCCAAACGCAAAATTTCCCAGATTGGTTATGTAGTTAAATATTCACAATAGTAGGAGAGGTCCCTAGCACTATTTTTTAATAAAAAAGGAGGAATCATGTGATGTAAATAATTGTCCCCAAATTTTTCTTTTTTCTAAGTTTTAGCTTTTGTTTCCAGATCATAAGATATATTTTATCTGGTTTATCAAAATTATAAATATTTGTAGAGTTGAATTTAATTCACTTATCCAGAGCTCCCCTAATTCTCTTAGGATCTCAAACTGACTAATCCCATCACTTGAAAACTATAGCAAATTTTTAATATCAGAATTTTTAAAAATGTAATCATTAGTTTATAGTGATAGTTTTTCAAATTAACTTGCATTTTTGTCATTCTTTCCTTTCCTTTTTTTTCTGTTCAAAAGCAGTTGACTATAATGAAAAATTGTAAAAAAATGTTATTGCTCATTTTGATATCCTGTGAGTTACAGGATGTGAGTTATAGAACTAAGTTATTCTCTGAGAAAAATACACTTAACGTGTAACATCGTTTCATTGGCTCTCACTGTGGCTTGATTCTTTTTTTCCCAATGAAGAAATGTTCTTTTGCTTTATTATATTTGACAAAAAATTCCAGGCCTTCTGCCAAGAAGGTTGCAATGGCAGAATAAAAACTTAACTTGGAAAAAAAAGAGATATTGTTTGTATAAGTTAAGTTCACAAAGTACAAACGTTTTCTCATATATTTTAAGAAAGCACATGGCTGGTCATTAATGAGACCTAATATTTTCCAGTGGTATATAGAAGTTTCGGTGACTTTCAGTTTGAAGTCCCCAGAAAAGAGAAGGGTACAAATTGACAATATTAACAACACTTAATCATACAAAGGGACGTAGACTTCTGCCAAAACGTTTATGTGATTTATTTCCTTGAGGAATAACCTTTAGGAACAAGGAGTCTCTCATTTATCTGTTGTATTTCCTTCATTAATTAATTGTTTTTTAAATTCAACATTTTTTTAGCTGCCAGGAATCTACTTCTCCTTGCCACAGGAGGAAAAATGCATCAGCATCTTTTTGATCTGTTGTAGCTATTGGCTATGCTTGTAACAGTCAGTGATGTTGGAAAATAAGAGGAGTTTTATTTAGTCAGGTGGGTTTTAAGGCGTTCTTAATCTTTCTGTCTTTCTCTTTCTTTATCCTCATTTGTCAAAACAAGCAGAAGGTATAGCTATTCTAAGAAGACTTGATAATTTTACTAGCAGCCTCAAAAAAGTCAGTGTTGGTTATGTGACAAGAAAAAGAAAAGGATAATATAATAGAATATAACTTTCATATGTTACATTTTTCATTGTTATGTTCTCAATGGGCAGTCTATGCATTGACATCTGTTTAAATGAAGGAAAGAAGAAAAAGAAGTAAATTAATTAATAGGTTAGGTATTCTTTTTAATTCTGTTGTCAAATAAAATCTTTTGTTTCTTTAAAGTATAGTGTCCCGTCTTCAGATGCAGAGTCCATCAAAACAAGATAATTATTTTTTACTTTCTTTTTTTCCTCTCCATATTCTGGGCAACATCACACCTTGAATTTTTGAAACAGTGTCCAATATCATTATTATTTTCACATGAGGGTAAATGTAAAACAAGTCAAAGAGTCTTAAGCTAAAAACTTACCAATCCAAACAAATCTGTAACTTCCATTACCAAATGTGCTTATTAATCTTCTCAACTGTAGATGTCATTAATTACATAAGTCTTTCACCACATAAAATTTTTTGGAAATAGAAATTCAGTAGTAAGAATTTTTTTCAAAAATTCACTATTTTCCTATAAAAGAAGTTACATATCTATTAAACATAATTGAGAGAGATTTTGTCAGTTTTTATTCTTGTTAAAATTTTAAGATAGGACTAATAATTTTCACGTTTATTCTTCACTCTGTTGAATAACACATGTTCAGTAATAGTTCAAGAAAGAAAAATTAAACTTGAAATGGGGAAAGATATATTAGATTTTTCATTTTGGCAGAGACTTAAAGTGGTTTGAACTAGGGAGTGAAATAATCTTTGTTTTGTTTCACCTTTTTACATTATGAGAATATTATCCATTCTACCCATTATACATCTCATCCTTTCCTTTCTCTTTATTCTGTATATCAGCCCCAATCCAGATCCTCATAATCTTTCTCCCCATAGTTTATGGCAATAGGCTCATTTTTGGTCTCCCTCCTTTTTCCAATGCATCATCCACAAAACTGCCAAATTAATATTCCTTCAGTGCTATTCTGACCATGCCACTTAAATACTTTCAATAATATTGCCTTTAGGATAAAATAAAAATGTATGTTTGCCTTTTAAACTCCCATACAATCTTGTTCTAACCAATCTTGCTAGTTATATATTAATTCTCATGATACATTTTACCAAAAACATATTAATGTCTACTTTTCTCCATATCCCTTCTAATATTTGTCTTTTTCTTTTCTGTTCTATTAACCAACTAATAGGTAAAAAGACAGTACCTAAGATAATGGGCATTTCTCCAATCAATATTGAATTAGAGCATTTTTCAAATGAGTTTTGATAGCTTTGATTACTGTTTATATCTTTTGATCATTTATCAATTAGGGAATGGCTCTTATTTTTATAAATTTGATTCAGTTCTCTATATGTTTGAGAAATGAGACCATTATAAGAAAAAAAAATTCACAATCACTATTGCTAACTCTATTTTTGTCCATCTCCCATTATTTATTCTATTTTGTCTTACTCCTTTCGCTCATTCCTCCTCAAAAGTGTTTTCTTTTTTTTCTGATTACCTTTTCCTCAATCTGCCTTCCCTGCTATCATCCTCTCATAAGAAGAGAGCAGCTATGAATATATTTTTGGTACATATAGGTCATTTTCCTTTTTGTTCTCTACATCTCTTTTGATATACCTGCCAAGTAATGGCATGTACATGTATATGCATGATTTATAGCTCTTTGGGGCATAGATCATTTCATTTGATCATTTATCAATTGGGACATGGTTCTTAGTTTTTATAAATTTGACTCATTTCCCTCCTTGTTTGATAAATGAGGCCTTATGAGAGAAACTTTCTTCAAAATTCTTTTTTATAATTACTATGGCTAACTGTATTTCCTCTCATTTATTCTCTTCTTTTACCCTTTCTCTCCTCAAAAGTGTTTTGGTACTGACCACTCCTCCCCCTAATATTCTCTCTCTTTTATCACCCTATGCCCCTTCCCATATCTCATTCTCATCCTATTTTCCTTCAGGGTAAGATATATTTCTATATCCCTATTGAATGTTCATTCGCTAACTTTCTCTTCCTCTTCTTCCATTCCACTGTAAAAGCATTTTCTTGCCTCTTTTTTATGGCAGATATTACTTCTGCCTTTTACTTTCTCCCAGTACCTTCCAATCCCATCCCTTAATTTCATCATTCTTAAAAAAGACATCCTTTTATATTCAAATCACACTTGTAGCCTCTGTATCACACTTGTAGCCTCTGTCTATATATACTATTTCTAACTGCCACAATAATGAAAAATTTCTAATGCATTACAAGTATCATTCTGGGAGAGGACTCTAGGAAGATGGAGGAGTAGGTTGTTAAGTTTTAAGCTTTCCTTATTTCCCCCACAAATAGAACAAATTTATGCCTCAGGGCAAGCATAGACTGGTGAAAAATCAAGAAAACTTGGGGCAGAATAGGGGTCCTCCTGATACAACTTGACAAATTCTGAAGAAAGATCCCAGACTAAGATTAACCTTTCTGAAGTGCAAATACCTCCAGGATAGCTCTTCAGAAACATCAAGTGGGGATCCCTTGGGGCTATCTGGTTTTGGCAAGCCACCTCAGCAGGAATCACAGAGACTTTCACCTCCTGGACTGTTTGTCAAGTGGTTTGAGTCAGGGAAGACAGAATGAACTTCCGCTGATTGGGTACTCCAGGTCTAGTTGTGCTACTGAGACACAGCTCTAGGTGAGAAAAAAACAGCACTTGGTATGTATTAGGGTAGGGGTATTGTTGGCTGTGGGCACTTGCAGGAGAGTAGAGCTCTTGGTTTAAGGTTCCTGGTCAGAGAAGAGAACTAAAAGAAAACCAGAGACACCATCCTCCAACTCAGGATTAGAAGTGCTTACACTAGTATTTCTTATTTTAAAAAAATGATAAAGAAGAAGGAATCCCACCATTGAAATACATTATGGGAACAGAAAAAAACTGGAGTTCATCTTCAGAGGAGGGAACGTTAGTAAAAAAAAAGTTTCTACCTCAAAGAATAATGTGAAATGGCTCTCTGCCCAGAGAAAATTTATAGAATTACAAAATCTAATGAGCAATATTGGGGGAAAACTAAAGAAAAAATTAAAACACCCAAGAAAATTAGGAAAAGATTATGAAAAAGTTAACCAATTAGAAAAGGAGATATAGTCTCAAAGAGGAAAATAACTCTAAAAATTAGATTCATCAAAGGGAAGCCAGGGAAGCTATGAGAGACCAGGAAATAAAAAGATGCGATAAAGAAAATGAAAAAAGAGCAGAATGTGAAGCATTTTATAAGAAAAACAACAGCTCAAGAACAAATCAAGAAGAGAAAAATATAAGAATAATTGGACTGCCAGAAAGTTGTGACCAAAAAGAAAACCCTTGACACAAATGCAGGAAATAATTCTCAGAATTGCCCTAGCGTGATAGAACATGAGTGGAAAGTAGAAATAGAAAAAATCCACCAAACATCACCTCATAGAAATCATTTGTGGAAAACATATAGGAATATTTGCAGATTTCCAAATCCCTAGATCAAAGAGAAAATTTTGCAAGAACCGAGAAAAAAAATTCAAATACACCAGGACTACAATTAAAATTGTACATGACTTATCAGCAGCTACAATAAAAGTTGACAGGTCTTGGGATCATATCTACAAAGAAGCAAAAGAACTGACCTGTGGCAAAAATATCATATCCAACAAAATTATTTATAATTTTGAATGAGAAAAAAGTGGACATTCAATGAACTTGCAGATTTTCAAAACTTTCTATTAACCAAATTTGAACTTAACAGAAAATTTGATATACAAGAGCCAATATCAAAGAACAGTTTTAAGCAATTCAACATGGACAAACTGTTTAAACATGGACAAATTATTTATGTTTTTTTTTTACATGGGAAATGTGCACTTTATGTTTAAGATTTATATCGATAGGGTAGGCTCAGAAGAAAGATTGGCAGAATAAAAGTAAAAATAGTAATTGTGTTATACAAATTATGTGCAGAGGAAGAATAGACACAGAGATATTAGAGAGGGATTGGTTTAATAAATAACTACATTTATACAACAAAGGGTATAGCACCTTTCAAAATCTATAAGTGAATGGGGAAGCAAATGGTGAGGGAAGACAACAAAGGAGGGGTCCCTCGGTAGAAGGAGGTTAAGTAATAGTAAGCCAAGTTATGGAGTAGAATTTAATGAAAGAATCAGCAGAGATGGGATAGGAAAGATGAGTGTATGTGGGGTGTGTGTGTGTGTGTGTGTGTGTGTGTGTGTGTGTGTATTTATATATCTACCTATGTGCACATAAATATATATTTTCATAGCTTACTTTGAAGTGGGGAGATGAAAAGGAGATATATGTGTGTCTCTGGGTGTATATAGATGTGCATTTATATATCTACACATGTATATATAAATACACCATTTCTTAATTAGAGCCGGAGTTGTGGAGGGGATAAAAGAGGAGAAAAAAAAGAATGAAGTAAAAAAGGTGTGCAGCAAAGAACATAAGAACAATTTACAAGGTAATAAAGGATGCATACTTATGAATATAATTTCTTCTACTAACATATATATAAATATATATATATGTGTGTGTGTGTATATTTATATATTTTTAAAAATTAAATTGGTATTTATTATATATTTTAAATCCTTCCTGGTGTCCTGATGGGCACATTATACCGTTCCCTTTTCTTTTGTCTCATTTTGTTTTGTATTGTTTTTCTGTTTTTCTTTTTTCTCATTCTTTTTCTTCAAATAAAATAAATTTGGGGAGGAGAAGTATTATACTCCCATGTAGGAGTGTGAATCAGTAAACCTTAAGATCCTTGAGGTATCACTTTCCTGATAACTTCCTTATGCTTCTCCAGAGTCCTGGATTTGAAAATCAGCTTTTCTATTCAGCTCTGGTCTTTTCATCACAAATGTTTGAAAATCATCTTTCATTGAATGATCACCTTTTCCTCTAAAGGATTATACTCAGTTTTGCTGGGTAAGTGATTCTTGGTTATAATCTTAACTCCTTTGCTCTCTGAAATATCATATTTCAAACTATCCAATCCTTCAATGTAGAAGCTGCTGAATCTTGTATGTTTCTGACTGTGGCTTCACTATACTTGAACTGTTTCTTTCTGGATGTTTGCAATATTTTCTCCTTGACCTGGGAGTTCCAGAATTTGGCTATAATATTCCTGTGGGGTTTCTTTGGAGGGGGAGAATCTCTTTCAAGAGGTGATAGGTGGATTCTTTCAATTTTTATGTTACCCTCTGGTTCTAAAATATCAGGGCAAAATTTTCCTTGATAATTTTTTTGAAAGATAATGTGCAGGCCCTTTTTTTGAACATGACTTTCAGGTAGACCAATAATTTTTAAATTATCTCTCCTGGACCTATTTTCCAGGTCAGTTATTTTTTTCTGGTGACATATTTCACTTTTTTCCTATTTTTCTTTTTTCTTTTTGTTTTATTTTATTGTATCTTTATTTCTAATAAAGACATTAGCTTCCACTTACTTAATTCTGTTTTTTAACAAATTATTTTCCTCACTTAGATTTTGTATCTCCTTTCCCAATTGGCCAATTCTGCTTGTTAAGACATTCTTCTTATTAACTTTTTGCATTTCCTTTTGTACCACTTTCACTTCTTTTCTAATTTTTTGTCTATCTCTCTTAATTGACTGTCAAGATTCCTTTTAAGCTCTTCCATGGTCTACCCCAATTCTTATTTTTCTTGGAGACATGCATATATATTTTGTTCATTAAGAAGTCAAATATATTTATTTTTCTTTCTTTGTTGCTTCTCATAATTTTTTACCAAGATCTTGGGCACAAATAGAAAATATAAATTAATTTAAAATTAATCCAGCAAATGAAGTCACTTTTATTTATTTTTAAATTTTTTTGTTATATATGCATATTCCTTTTTTAAATATATTTTTAAATGAATCATGTTGGGAGAGAAAAATCAGGCCAAAGAGGAAAAAAAAGAAAAGAAAAAGAAAATCGATGAACAAAGCATCCAGTCTCCATAGTTCTTTTTCTAAATGTGGATGATGTTTCTATCCAAAGTTGATTGGGATTTCCTCAAACCACTGAGAAGAACCAAGATGGTCATAGTTGATCATACTACAATCTTGCTGTTACTAGGTACAATGTATTTTTTGGTTCTGCTTGTTTCCCTCAGTATCAGTTCATGCAAATCTTTCCAGACCTTTCTAAAATTAGCTTGTTCATCATTTTTATAAAACAGTAATAATCCATTACTTTCACATGCCATAACTTACTCAGTCGTTCCCCAATTGATGGGTATGTGTTCTTTGCTCCTACAAAAAGAGTTGCTACAGACATTTTTGCACATATGAGTCCTTTCTTTTTTTAGGATTTCCTTGGTATACAGAACCAGTACTGGCACTGCTTAATTAAAGGGTATACATTGTTTTATAGCCCTTTGGGCATAGTTCCAAATTGCTCTTCAGAATGGTTGGATCATTTTCACAACTTCACCAACTATGCATTAATGTCCCAGTTTTCCTCATCCTCTTCAACTTTTACCATTATCTTTCCTGTCATCTTGGCCAATCTGAGAGATACGAGGAGATATCTCAGATTTGCTTTAATTTGCATTTCATTAATCTATAGTGATTTAGAGCATTTTTTCACATAACTAAAAATGGCTTTAATTTCTTCATCTAAAAATGCTTTATTCATATCATTTGACCATTTATCAGTTGAGGAAATGTCTTGAATTCTTATAAATTTGACACAGTTCTTTATATATTTTAAAAATCTTTATCAGAAACACTGACTGTAAAAAAAAAAAAAATCCCAGCTTTCTGCTTTCCTTCTAATTTTCTCTGTGTTTGGTTTTGTTTGTGAAAAGAAAATTTAATATAATCAAAACTGCCCATTTTAAATCTTATAATGTTCTCTAGTTCTTTTTTAGTCATAAATTCCTCTCTTCTCCAAAGATCTGATAGATAAATTATCCCTTGTTTTCCTAATTTGCCTAAGGTATCTCCTTTTACACCTAAATCATGTACCTATTTTGACCTTATTTTGGTTATGTGGTGTGAGATGTAGGTCTATGCTTAGTTTCTGACATTATTTTCCAGCTTTTTCAGCAATTTTTGTCAAATAATGAGTTCATATGCTAGAATCTGGAGTTTTTAGAGTTTATCAAATACTAAATTACTATAGTTATTGATTATTATGTCATATGAATTTAGCCTATTTTACTGATCCACGACTCTAATTCTTGGTCAGTAACATAGTTTTTGATTACTGCTGCATTGTAATTGAGTTTTTGGTCTTGACATTAATCAATGAATTTCCATTTCCAAAGATTAATTTAGAAGCTTTCACAATAATAACAACAAAAGACAATAATATGAGATGTCACCAAAATAATTAATTTTCTTAGTGGTCTCTCTAAGAAGACTATCATAATGTGTACTCTTACGAAATTCCTTCTTCAACATCTTTTCATGGCATGGAGGAAATTTTTTTTTCTTAAAGAATAAATAAGAAATGCCCAAATCCTATATGTTCCTACCAATGTAGAAAGGTTAGGAGTATGGCATAAAAGCAATACCAGCTATCTGTTATCTCAGGATCAAAACTATAAGAAATTCAGATTGACAGCTTTGTATTAGAATGATCATCTCAATAGTAGAAAAGGTGCAATCTATTAAGAAAAGTAGTAGTTACAATAATCAACAAAGAGCCCTTTTAGTAACTTCTAGTATTCATCATCTTAAAGTTATATCATTTAATATTTCTTCAGTCAAGCAGCATACTGAAAATAAAAAAAATAGAATTGGTAATTGTATTACATCCTTATATTATTATGTCCACAACTTATGTAACCAATTCAATACTTTTTTTTATATAACTTTTTATTGACAGTACATATGCATGGGTAATTTTTTACAGCATTACCCCTTGCACTCACTTCTGTTCCAACTTTTCCCTTCCATTCTTCCACTTCCTTCCTTAGTTGGCAAGCAGTCTTATACATGTTAAATATATTACAGTATATCCTAGATACAATATATGTATGCAGAACCTAACAGTTCTCCTGTTGCACAGGAAGAATTGGATTCACAAGGTAAAAATAATCTGAGAAGAAAAACAAAAATGCAAACAGTGCACATTCATTTCCCAGTGTTCCTTCTCTGGGTATAGCTGATTCTGTCCTTCATTGATCAATTGGAACTGAATTAGATCTTCTCTTTGTCAAAGATATCCACTTCCATCAGAATACATCCTCATACAGTATAGTTGTTGAAGTGTATAATGTTCTCCTGGTTCTGCTCATTTCACTCAGCATCAGTTCATGTGCCTCTTCCCAAGTCTCTCTGTATTCATCCTGCTAGTCATTTATTACAGAACAATAATATTCCAAAACATTTATATACCACAATTTGCCGAACCATTCTCCCAATTGATGGACATCCATTCGTTTTCCAGTTTCTAACCACCACAAAAAGGGCTACCACAAACATTTTGGCACATACAGGTCCCTTTCCCTTCTTTAGTATCTCTTTGGAATATAAGCCCAGTAGTAGCACTGCTGGATCAAAGGGTATGCACAGATTGATAACTTTGGGGGCATAATTCCAGATTGCTCTCCAGAATGGTTGGATTCATTCACAACACTACCAACAATTCTTCAGTGTCCCAGTTTTCCAATATCCCCTCCAACATTCATCATTATTTTTTCCTGTCATCTTAGCTAATCTGATAGGTGTATAGTGGTGTCTCAGAGTTGTCTTAATTTGCATTTCTCTGATCAATAGTGATTTGGAATACCCTTTCATATGAGTGGAAATAGTTTCAATTTCATCACCTGAAAATTGTTCATATCCTTTGACCATTTATCAATTGGAGAATGGTTTGATTTCTTATAAATTAGATCAGTTCTCTATATATTTTGGAAATGAGGCCTTTATCAGAATCTTTAACTGTAAAAATGTTTTCCCAATTTGTTGCTTCCCTTCTAATCTTGTTTACATTAGTTTTGTTTGTACAAATGTTTTTAATTTGATATGATCAAATTTTGTGATCAATAATGATCTCTAGTTCATCTTTGGTCACAAATTCCTTCCTTTTCCACAAGTCTGAGAGTTAAACCAATTCAATACTTGAAAAAATGTAAGAAGAAAAGATTTTATAGAAAATCCCTGAAGTGATCTTCATATTTTAATGCTACTATCCCCCATGGACTCCAAAGCTGGATTTGGGTGGTCAAAAATACCTTTCACTTAATTGTGTAATCTTTTTTTTTAGATGAAGAAAAGAGAGAATAAAAGAGAAAGAAAGAAGAAATATCAGAAAATTATACTTCTTAATGGAATGCTTAGAACATATCTAACCAAATACTTGATTTTATCTATGTTTGATCATCACGTGATATGTGATTACAAATGCATACTATTCTCTAGATGAATCAACTTCTTATGTTCATTTCAACCAGTTTTTGTCAATAAGAGAAACTTTGATCACTTCCTTGTACTACAAATTTGCTAAGAATGTAACAGTAATAGCATTCTAGGAAGATTCATAAAAATGGCAATATTGTTGTCATGGAACTCCTTCTTATAAAGGAGGAACAAGTAAAGAAATTCATGTATCTGAGAAAAGATTTCCCAGGGAACAAAGAACAGGAACAACAATTCCCTATTTATAACTATAAAAGGATAACAAGTATAGTGACTTTTAGATGAAAAACAGCAAAAAAGAGAGGGCATTTCTATGTAAAAATATAAGAAGCATAGTCTCAGCCAAGGAAGACCTCAGGATTCTCCTGGAAAAGAAGGGTTTATTGTTCCTTTCCCATATAATATGACTCATTCTATTCCTCAGAACAAAACTAATTAAAATTCATTTGAGATAATATCCACAGAAAGAAAACTACTCCAAGAATGTTATTTTTGGGAACAGAAAGAATACCACCTCGGGCCCTTAAAAGTATCAATGCTGGACTAGATGAATAAAAGACTTAATAACAGTAGGGCATTGTTAAAACTGTCCAAAAGTTTGACAAAGGGCCATGTACTTTAAGAGAAGGATGTACAGCCAATAATGCATTTCAAGATGATATTTGCTATTTATGTTTCAAATTGGCTAGATTTTAAAATATTATAACATGTAATTTTGAAAAAAAATAATTATTTTTATTATTGTTAAGGAAATTCAATGATCTTTTAAGAAAAAGAAAATCTGGGTAATGAGAAGTGCCTTAAACTGTGTTATTGCTAATCATAATATAGAATAGGGGATTTTGGAGGAGATATGATAGAGTGTTGAGAATGTAAGCTTGGGGAGGAAACCCAACCTCTTCCATGGTTGATCTGCTTGAATCTAAGGCAGTTTCTTAAATTCCAGATTCTTAAATTAAATGCTCAGTATACTTACTTGTAAAATTAAAGGATTGGACAAGATGACATTTCAGGACCTTTTTTGTTTTAAATCTATGGTGTTATATGGAGTAATTTCAAAAGAAGTCAATACTAAGTTGAAAATCAATCATCTATCTCTGTACCCCTTGCTTTTCCTTGAACAAAACATGCTTATGTCCTTATTCCAGGCATTTTTCACTGGCTATTCACCAATTAATATTCTGCTTCTTAATTATCACCTCCTAATTCCATGGCTTTCTTCAAATCTCAGTTAAATTTCTACCTTGAATAGGAGCTTTTCTTTCTCCCTCTTATTCTAATACATTCCCTCTATTGACTATTTTCAATTTATTGTGTACATAGCTTGCTGATACATAGATATTTACAGGTTGTTTAAGAAATATAACATGGACTTTTTGGAAAATGAGATGTTAAATTTACAAGACTGTAGTTTATGAAAAAGCCATAGATCTCCATTACTAAAATTTTCTTCACTTAATTATAAGCAGGAAGCAGGAACAGTCTTAACTTTTGTGTGTGTGTGTGTGCTTAGCACAATGTCTAACACATAGAAAGCACTTTAAAATGTCAGTTATGACTATTTAGGATACTAATATATTTCTGACTTCAGGCTGTATTAGTTACCAACTTTTCTCAATTGTGTTAATAATATGTGCTTGTTACATAGAGTTCTTTTAAATAACAATAGTATAATGTTTATAGAAATAGTTAATCTACTATTAGTCATGGACTTTTTGATCCTAGAAACTCAGGAAGAAGCAAGGAAGGCTTGAAATTTATATGAATAAGAAACTGTCCACCAATAAAATAATGGATCCTTGAAATAAATATATGGTGATGAAATCACTACATTGTAACGATATTACATGAATGATGTTATAGTTAGTTGATAGATAGATAGTTACGTTTAGGGAGAATGGACTGAACTTATGGTTCCAGTAGTAGACTCCCTCTATCAGTGGAATTTGAGGTTGACATCTTCCTTACATTTTATATTGAAATTTTGTCTGTTTTCTTTCTTTAGCTCTATAAACTTAAGGTATTGTCTATGTCTTGAGATGTTAAATGATTTGCCCAAGGGCCCATAGTTATTAGAGATCACTAATAGGACTTAAAATAGAACTTTTGTACTTTAAGGCCATCTTTCTATTCCCTCTACCACTTTATTTCTTGGCTTAAGTAAAGATAAATAGAAGATCATTATAACTCGTAATAACTATTTATAAAAGCAAATGTATTTAAATCATACAACAAAAAGACATCAATAAAGTTAGTATGAGACAAAATTTCTTACCCCAGTTAACAAATATCTGACTCTAAGAAATTATTTTTAGAATGTCAGAAATTAAATAAATTAGCATTAGATCAAAATTCATATATAAAACTTTGGGATCTAAAATTAAAATCTTAATTAAAACAAACTTAAAAGTTATTTATAAAAATCAAATTATAGAAAATTATTCTATAAACTGGGAAACACTTTTACAGTCAAAGGTTCTGATAAAGACCTCATTTCCAAAATATATAAAGAATTGATTCTAATTTGTAAGAAATCAAGCCATTCCCCAATTGATAAATGGTCAAAGGATATGAACAGATAATTCTCAGATGAAGAAATTAAAACTATTTCTAGCCATATGAAAATATGCTCCAAATCATTATTAATCAGAGAAATGCAAATTAAGACAACTCTGAGATACCACTACACACCTGTCAGATTGGCTAGACTGACAGGGAAAGATAATGGGGAAGGTTGGAGGGGATGTGGGAAAACAGGGACACTGATACATTGTTGGTGGGATTGTGAACACATCCAGCCATTCTGGAGAGCAATTTGGAACTATGCTCAAAAAGTTATCAAACTGTGCATACCCTTTAATCCAGGAGTGTTTCTACTGGGCTTATACTCCAAAGAGATACTAAAGAAGGGAAAGGGACCTGTATGTGCCAAAATGTTTGTGGCAGCCCTGTTTGTGGTGGCTAGAAGCTGGAAACTGAGTGGATGCCCATCAATTGGAGAATGGTTGGGTAAATTGTGGTATATGAATGTTATGGAATATTATTGTTCTGTAAGAAATGACAGCAGGATGAATACAGAGAGGACTGGTGAGACTTACATGAACTGATGCTAAGTGAAATGAGCAGAACCAGGAGATCATTATGTACTTCAACAATGATACTGTATGAGGATGTATGCTGAAGAAAGTGGATTTCTTTGACAAAGAGAAGATCTAACTCAGTTTCAATTGATCAAGGATAGACAGAAACAGCTACACTCAAAGAAAGAACACTGGGAAATGAATATAAACTGCTTGCATTTTTGTTTTTCTTCCCGGGTTATTTATACCTTCTGAATCCAATTCTGCACACATATATTGTATCTAGGATATACTGTAACCTATTTAACATGTATAGGACTGCATGCCATCTGGGGGAGAGGGTGGAGGAAGGGAGGGGAAAAATCGGAACAGAAGTGATGCAAGGGATAATGTTGTTAAAAATTACCCTGGCATGAGTTCTGTCAATAAAAAGTTATTTAAAAATTAAAAAAGAAAATTATTCTATTATTCAGTCTTCCCCACTATCTCAGTCCCCATAATACAAACAAATATGAAAACATCTGAGGAAATAGAAATAGACATTTAATTTTTTAAAACTTTTCTTTTCATGGGACAATGAACTGTGTTATATGTTAATATGACATATCAATATTCTCTAGACTAGTGGTTCTCAAACTTTTGTTTTCAGTATCTTTATCCTATAAAAATTATTAAGGATCTCTCCACACCATTTTTGTTTATTTGGATTATATTTATAGACATTTACCATATTGGAAATAAAAACTAATTTTGAATTTGTAGACTTTCTAAAAGGGTTTCAGAGATCCCCAGGATTCTCTAGACCATACTTTGAGAACCACTGCTCTAGATCAAATAGACATTTTTAAATGAAAGAATATAATAATGTTTTGTTCTTCCTGCTCCTATGACCCATACCATTCTACCTTATTCAAAAATATTCCTAGTATTATTATCTATGATCAAGTTTATGTATTTTGTTTTTAAATGTTTTACCAGAGACACATTTTCCCAGAAATTATTCACATTGGATCCCTAGGCTATTTATTTTCTACACAATTCGCAACATCTGAAATACTAGAAGACAAAACAGTATAAGAGGAAAAACACTTAACAAAATTTCTTCAGCCCAGGGCCTTACTTTAACCTTTATTTTAAACAACTCTATAACCTTAGATAGGTCATTTCAATCTGACTCATAATTTCCTCATTTATATGAGAGGGCTAAGGAACTACTTTTTGTAGTTGTAAAAGAGTTTACTTTTTGTAAACTCTTCCAGCTCCAAAATTCCTTGATTTTGTCTCTGTGAAGCAAAGGACTGACAAGTCGAAATGATGTTTAAGGAAAAAAAAAACTACTATCTATATGGGGTGGTATGAAGCTGGAAAAGAGGAGGAGACTCAGGTAGTAAAAGATCCCTAAGAAATAAATTCATATTGAACTTTCGACTGTGGTGATGTGGGAGCTTTTATGATTCACTAAAGGCCATTACTTTTTTGATAGGAAGTTATAAAAACATTTCTTGTTGTATGTCTTTTCCAGCCTCTATGAATCTTTTGATCCATCTATTGTTAACACCTAGAGGTCCCATTCCAACACACAAAACAGCATTATAAAAATGGAACAAAGGAAGTTACTATGTGCCCAGAATCTTTCATTCTTGAGATTGGAAGATAGAAATTTGTGCAGATCAAGTTTTTCTCAGCTTTTCTCATCTCCTGGAAGCTTTCCCACATATATTTTTCTACTTGATTTTAGTAAAAACATATATTTATTGACCACTACTTTAAAAATAAAATATTAGGATATTTATTGAAACTTCAAAACATTTTCCATGTTTAGCATTAAAATGGTCCATAAATTCAGGTATGGTACATTTTTCTCTTACTATTGCTTATATTATTATGTATGACAATTTGCTATTATGTAATGATATGAATTTGGGAGGTTTTTATTTTAATTTTCCCTTTCTCTGGGTTTATATGTTAAATCATTGTCACTAAAAAGAAAACTCTGCTAACAATCCAATAAATTGAAAAAACAATTTTACTTGGGAATTATTGCTTCCCAGATCTAATTTTAGGATTAAGGAATCTTAATTGGATTCTTAGGAAAATGTTAGTCTTAGAAAAAAAAATTGTTCAAATCATTTCATTTTATAGATGGAAAAAGTGACTAGTGACAGGTAACAGATTTGAACACAATTTCATAATCTAACAATAAGTTTAGTATTCATTTCTAACTGTATTATGATGCTCATACCATTCCACCATATATAATCTAAATAGACCAGGAACATTTGGGAACATGTACTCATTTTTAAGGCCACTGTTTAACTGTTGGATGATACTCATTTTGCAGATGTCTGGTCATCTTTCAATGAAACAGTCCTCAATTTGAGAAAGGCTTCACTCCTAACAGTGACTGCTACATTGAAAAACTTTGGTATTATTAAAAACACACACACACACACAACAAAACAAAACAAAATAAAACAAACAAGCAAACAAATAAACAAAACCCAACCATACACACAGTGGATTTCATGTGTTGCAAGTAACCTCACAAATGGCTAAAGGGCAAAACAGGCACCTGTTGTGGCTTTCCATTCTTAGGATAATTATATGAAGCAATTGTTTGGTGTGTTTGGGCAACAGGAAGTATAGGGATTGTCAAGAATAATATTTATTTTAGTGAGATACCACATTCTTAATTTGCCTTAAGTAAAATTGCCTTGGAAAGAATAGACGAGCTGAATTAATTCTCTTCAATAAATCTAAAGGACAATTTTTTTTCTTTTATTTTTACCAAAGGAGACAAAAAGAGCCCTCTTCTACTTCATTGTTGGTGAAATGTATTGAGTATGCCAAGCTATTTAGGAAGATCCAGAATTAGGCAATTTGAGAAAAAAGAAATGAGGCAGCAGCCATGGCAACGATGAAGTTTCTACTTGTGGATTAAATTACACATAATTAAAGAAAAACAAATGTAACTATAAATTATTTTTATAGCAACATCCCTAACAATATTTCCTGTGTGTGAATTATTTGGTTAAAAATACCAGCTTTATTGTAAAGGCAACATGTTTAAGTGTTTAACAAATAAGCATAAATAATTTTAGATGTAAATAAAAATGTGAACTCAAAGTATAGCTTGGGCTATGTTTTCATGATACAAAATTATTTTGGCTATGTCTTGAATTATCTGTGATGACTGTTTATAAACATCATGTTAACTATATAATTTTTCAGTAGCCTCAAGTAGATACAATCCACGAATTTTTAACACAAATTCAATGACAGAGTGGTAGTTTTGAAAATCAATCTGTCATGTGTATTTATCTTTCCTAGGATCTACTGAATATAAATTATCTTATTGTTTCTATAATTTTTTGAATTTTATATTAGCCCCAATCTTTCTAATAAGTTTTAAGAAGGTCCACATTTTTCATTCCTTCCACTAGCCATGTTTTTGGACAGGTTTGATTAAAAAGATGATTTATTTAATTCAATCATCTGATCAGTTCCATAAAATGTATATAATAATAGTTCCTACTTCACAGAGTAATTTTAAGTATAAAATTAGATAACCAATGAAAAGTATTTTAAACCTCCAATTGGCTAAAAAATTCAGTGGGTAGAGATAGTATCAGAAGCATTCAATTCAAATCCCACTTCAGACAAATGACTTAACCTCTCAGTCTTAATTATCTCATATACTGTATGTTGTATACAATGCTGTATTATAGTATTGTATATATCAAGAAGAATGATATATGTAAAATTCTTTGCAATCTAAAAGCTTTATACAAATAGTATCATTATTATTATAGTAATACATACATTGTAAGTAATAATAGACTAGCATTTCTCTTTTGATTCTTAAAACTGAGATGTAGTTCCTTTTATCAACATTGGTATACAAATGAGTAAACTGAGGTTGAGATTACAGAGCCTATAAGCATCTAAGACAAGTTTAAATAGTAGTTTTTTATGTCTAAGCTTCAAATTTTATCGACTAAGCCACCAAACTATGTGAAATAATTGGTGGTAGCAGTGATGATGATTAAGGTGAAATTTCAGAGTGAAAGTGAATCTTACAATAATTTTGCTGTCATATAAAGAGAGGTGCTACAAAGAATTATTAGTTCATTGAACACATTTGAATTAAAAGCTCATTCTCTCATTTTTTTTCAAATATAACAAGACATCTCCACAAGTTCACAAAAATATTTAAACATTATATTTACTCATACAAAGATATTTTGTTTGATCTCTATATTCATCTCTGATAATTATCATTATCCTAATTGCCATAAATTCTAGATATTCATTCAGTTTCTTCTTTTCTCAGTTCTTTGAACTACACATCACAAAGTGACATTGTAATACCCGATCTAAGACTGGGAATTGTATATACATATATGCACACACCTAATCATCAATCTTATGTTTGTATATATACATGTATGTATTGTATATATGAAAGATAGTAATATATAAATTTTCCTGTGTATTTCAGAAATTGCCCAAAAATATGTAATCACTTTAAATCACCTGAATTCTTTTATTTTTTTTTTTTTTTGCTGAAGTAATTGGGGTTAAGTGAGTTGCCTAGGGTTACACAGCTAAGAAGTATTAAATGTCTGAGATAGCTTGAACTCGTGTCCTCCTGACTTCAGGGCTGATGCTCTAACCAATGCACCACCAACAGCCCCACTTTGAATTTTATAACATCATATATCAGGGATAACTTCCTCTTAAAATTTTTTATAATGCTTTCTCTGAACTTTTTAATAATTCGAGTAATCTCTCCTCTGTGATGCACTTACTTGTATGTTTTCCCTTTTTCTCTACCACTCTTTATTTATATTGTAAGGCTTTTGAGAGCAGAGTCTGACCAATATACACTTCTATATCCACAGCAGGTTCTATAGTGCTTTAAATATAGTAGTCATTTAAGATTTCATTGAATGTTATTTCATAGAGAAATTGAATGTATATATTGATGATTAAAGAATAATAGCACCTAATTTCCCAAAATATTATTGATAATTTATTCATCAGAATTGAAACTTGGAATGCATTTTCCTTTTTTAAAAAATTCTCTCAAAGAGTCCCCTAATGAATAATCATTAGGTACATAGGTCAACTTGTAGCAGACCTATTTAATCCATAATGCAATTAAGCAATACTACTGATTGGGTCATAGTGCTTTTTGTTCCTATGAAAAAGACTATAAGAATGCAGAATTATCCATTTTATTACTAAAAACAAAACAACAACAAAAAAAAACTCTTAAATTCAACCCCAGCAACAGTGAGGGTTATCTCTGTATTTTAGCTATTTTTCAATCTGGGTAATGAAAATAGGCATGTCCCTAAGATCTAAGCTACTGGTGTCTCAAATGCCTGAGCTCAAAGGTCTAATGATATTTTGGATTGTTTGTAGCTGAGTTATGAGGCTAGCAAAGAAGTCCAGAATGAAGATAAATTCCAGTCTTTGGTCAGCATTACTTTCTGCAGAAACTAGTGGGAAAGAAAGAAATATCCAGTAGAAGAGACTAAATAAAGAAGTTAGCTATGTTAACTAGTGAGAAGATGGATGTTTCCATATATGGAATCTTAAGTTAGACTTTTATATGTTAGAGAAAACTTATACCTTGACTTATTTTGTATGCTGAATAATTACTTTTTTTCTACTCTATTCTTAACATTTCCAAAACTTTGTGGAGGTACAATTTTGGAAAGATAACAGAGGTCAGATTTAAAAGATTTATATTTGAATGTCAATTTTTCAATTTTTAGCTGAGGCAATTTACCTTTCTGATGTGTTGTTTTTTGATATATATAAAAGGGCTGTCATAATATAACAATAAAAAGTGCCAAAAAGAACAAATGTGATAATACATATATAACTGGCAGATGCTGACCAAGGAGGGCACAGTATTTAGCATATATACAGAATTATTCTTTCTGGTGGGGTTATTTTACTTCCAATCCAATGCATAGCCCATTAGAAATAGATTCCAGCAATGATGAATCAGGATTGATACTATATGATAATTAAGTCTTCTAGTTTGTTGAGAAGATGGAAAATCAATGCTACAAACAAGACTGAGCTGGATGAATATCCATATAAAATATGTAAGCAGAGGATCTCTGACTTTCTCTTCCCTGGTGGCTTTTGAATAAATACTACCGTGAACTACCATAAAGGGAAAGGTATAGCACATTACTTATCTCCTTAACTGACTACCATATATCTGGGAATTGAAAATATCTGTGTTTCTATTGATTTTTTATATCTATTCTTTCCAAATCTTAGATGAATTAGGTAGAACTGACCATGTTAATAACTTGTGAGTTTAAAAAGCTAAGAAGAACTATAAAAAGTTCCTTCCACAACTATGGACAATAACAAAAGAAATTAAATCCAGTTGAGGAGCCAACATAGCAGCAATTTGCTCCTTATCCTAGTCAAATAGGGAATTGATCCATTGGTACTGATACAACTGCCTGGAAATAGTCAATGAAGATAAATTAGAGAGTAAGAAAATTTCCTGTGGGGAATGTGATGATAACTTTATTAAAGGAGAAAATACTTTTGGGAGCCAGATATAATACGGTACATTTCAGTCTCACACATTCCAAACATGTGTTTTATTAGCCAGTGCTTTAATCTTAGTGTGACTACCATAGTATATCTCACCCATATTTTATTTGGATTTTCATAATTGTTCTTACTGTATCTTCTCAGATCTTGCAAAAGTTAATACGTCACCTTATTGACTAATGTTGGGTTAAGGACATCAGTTGGTGCTTCATGAGTTATTCTAAAAGAAAAATACAAAAATTCAGGGTAACCTTAAAGATAGAACTTTGAAGTGAGAAATAGTCATTTGCACTCTGAGGACACAATTAGCCTCTGAGAATGGATATTGAAAATCTTTGTAAATTTTAAATAGCCATATGACTTTTTATTGTCATTGTCATAATTTATTTTAGTATTACCTATGATGAGAATGTGATCTACTGGCATTTAATATTATTCCAAAGTGTCCAAAATTTTGAATGATATATGAATGATATCTAGTTTAGGGTGTTAATAGGAAAATGTTTTCTAACAAATAACTGTATGGTAGAAATTCTACTTATCTTGGCCTCAGAAATTCTGAGTTGGATAAGTGATTCTAATACCGAACAGTTGTCTTGTGGTTGAAGATCACTAACTCTTTTGAACTCAATTTTCTCATCTGTAACTGGGCATAATAAATGCCCTTACAGTATATAACCAACATTTTTGCAAGAATACAATAATAAAAATTGATTTATAAGATAAAAATATATTATATGAATTTCAATTATAATAATTACTATTATAAAAACTAACATTTACATAATATTGAAGTATCAATATTTGCATTGCAAACAACTTTGCTAATAGAATCTCATTTTATCTTTACAACAACCAAACTATTCTTAGCCAATTATTATTATTATCTCATTTTATAAATAAGGAAACTAAGAGACAAATTAAATGACTTGTCTAAATTTACAAAGCTAATAAGTGTCAGGATAGATTGTCAACTGAAATCCACTTTGACTCCAAATCTAACATTGTATAGATTATCCCAACTAGATGCTGTTTTATTACTGTCATCATCATCATCATTATCATGAAATTCTCATTTTGTAACAAAAGATAAAATTACAGGATAGAAGAAATGAAAGAAATCTCATCGGTCACAAAAAAGTCAAAATATGAGTTCTCTCTACCCCATGGGTGTTATGATGGACAAAGTTCCAAACTTGGAGTCAAAAAGACCTCAGTTTAAATACTACCTCACACAATTACTAATTTCACAACTCTGGACAAGTAAGTTAGCCTCTTTCTTTCTTTCTCAGTTATCATTTAAATAAAATGGAGACAATAGTAGCAAATATCTCACAGGATTTTTTTATAAGTATAAATATTTAGCATATGTAAAACACTTTGTAAATCTTAACTACATAAGTGTTATTTGGTGGTATGGCAAGTCACCAAACATGAACTTCAAGGTCTCATCTGACAATGAAATGAGCTATATCCTGGAGAAGATATATACTTTTGGACACTTCTGATTTTTTGGAAGTTTTTTTTTTCTTTTCTTGTAATGATCTAATATATCTAATTTCCATACATTGACCTTACATCTATCATCTATTATCAAACAAGTAGAAATTATAGAAAAGCTACAATCAATAGCTAGATTTTTACAGAAGTATAATTATGCTGTTTCCATGTAAAAATGGTAACATCCTATATTTAATATCTTCTCATATGACAAGATCCAACAAAAAACACAAGCAATCAATTTATAAGTAGCAAAGAAAACACAAATATTTACTAGCATCTCAACATTATTCAGTGGATGATTCCCATAGCCTTTAAAGGAGTTTGGGCCATTTGAGTTTATTCAAAGTCGTATAAGGCAAACAGATCACTGAAGGCTTACAATAGTCTCATTCTTATAGAGATTAAAAAAAAAAATAATAGAAGTACTGAGAGAAATTTGCTGTTGAAATTCTTTCTTACAAAATAATAAAGTAAGTAACTTTCTGCTATATTTTTCTGCAAGAGTTGGCAATTGATATTGCCTGAAACCAAAGTGATAATATACAATACCCTGTATTGTATTAGATAGTCCTGTTTAAACATATTTTATGTAGCACTAAATAATTCAGAGTTCAATGGTTTCTTTTGAGAAAAATATGTTTTTGAATGGTGATATAAAGACAATGTGATGGTAATGAAACTAAGAACAATATCCCAATTACATTTGAACTATCCCTGTAAAATTTAGTAAAATAACTAAATTTAACACTAACTACATACTCATATTCAAGCCATTCAAAACTTGTCTTACAACAGTTCATATAAATTCTATTGTTTTATATTTTAGCTCTCAAAGAATGAATGACTGTGACATTCATTCAAAAAGAATGATTTCTAGAGCTACAGAGAATCAGCATCATTAATTCTAGATTTCCAAATTTTAAAGAAAATCAAAACTGATAAATAATACATGTTATATTAACATTATTTTACATGTGATATGGTTAAAATTATTTTATGAGTACTAAAAAATGAACAAGAATATATTCTGAACTTTGGGATAAAATTTTATGCTTATACACTTCAAAATACAAACGGAATTTATACTCAAACAATAATCCCTTAAATTTGACTGGTAACATCTACCTGTACATGCAACCACTCATAAATAAAGACATGTTCTTGATGCTTGGTTCAGTTTTTTTAGACATTTAGAGAACAAGTCTGTTTTCAAATTTATTCTACTTTAGGCTGATGTGGAAGATAAAATTTTAAATGCAGTAAAACAAAGTAAATTGAGCCCTGTTTTCATAATTTGCCAGATAAATGTATACAAGGGAGATATTTTGAATCTTTCTCTTTGTAAATGACATACTTGTAATATATGTCTAGCAATGGAGTCCGAGGTCAAAGCATACAAATAACATGCTAACTTTATTTGTATAATTTCATCTTTCTTTCCAGAGGTGTTAAACCAATTAATATTTATACCACAACCCCTTCAACAATAAGTATTCCCATTTTTTTTTCTTTTCTTTTCTTTTTTTGACAACTTGTTGAAAGTGAACTTGCTGAAATCTGAAATGTTTAAAATTTATATGTATTTTAATTTTTATTGATTTGAAGCATTCTTTTTTATAGATGTAATTCTCTCTTAAGAATTATTTGTTCTTATCACTTCACCATTTATATATTAGGGAATGCCTTAAAGATATGTCTGTATATACATGTCTCTCTCTCTCTCTCTCTCTCTCTCTCTCTCTCTCTCTCTCTCTTTGTGTGTGTGTGTGTGTGTGTGTGTGTGTGTGTCAGACAGAGAGAGAATTTGTTTTCTATATACCTTGGAAATCAAGCTCTTATTAGGTATACTTGTTAAAATATTTCCTTCAAGTTGACTGCCTATTTTTTTAATGATAAATGTACTTATTTTATTTCTTAAAAACTATTATATTTGATATGGTCAAAAATATATGTTTTTAAATTTTGTATGTATTGTCCTAAATTTGTTTATAATTCTTAACTTTCTTGTAGCTGTCAAAAATATTAACTGCTTTTCTACTGTTTTTAAACTATTATCTACTTGAATCAAATATGAAATATATTGTATGATTAAAGACATTTAAATTATTAAAACATCATTAGTTATACTTCCACATACATATATAGCTATAGAGACACATCAAATTACACAAGCACACAAACACATGCAAAAGCTGGAAAGATGACTATACAAAATAAAACACTATTAGAATATCTGTCTCAAGTTCCTCAAAAGGGTTAAAAGCAGAGAGTAAAAGTTAAAAAAAAAAAAAAGTTGAACTGTCTATTAGGATTGAACTAAAGCCTAAAAGAAATGTAGTAAAAGATAAGAAGCAAAATAAAAGCTCCAGGGAAAGGAAATGGAAAGAAAATAAGTAACTTTAAAGAGAAAGCAGAAAACTTTCTCCAAGGAAAATTCTCAAGAAAACCTAGAATAAATCAAGCAGAATCATTGACTTCATGACAAAAGAAATAGAATAATGTCAAAAGACTGGAGGAAAAAATGAAAAAAAAAAGAAGTGAAATATTTTATAGCAGAATGAAAGGAGGAAATGAAAAGAGGAAAGCCTAGACAAGAAGTTAAAGACAAAAGATGGGGGATCAAGATGGAGTGACAGGAAGCAGTGATGATCTAGAAAATGCACCAGGTCAAATTCTGTTTGGAGAATTAAGAGAGTTTCATTGTGTCTTTTGTTCAGCCTGATACAGCCAAAAGATACAAAGAAATCTACAAATACTGGAGGATAAATACTGTGAGGAGGCCTATAGCACGTGAGAGATACTGGGTACCTAGGAGGCTGGGTATTTAGGCAAGGAGAAGTCTTAGATTTCAAAGGGGCACTGTCAGATCTATACTTGGAGATTATGAGGAGGAGAGATTTCAACTGGCGACTTTATCATCTACTGTCCAGTTCCTAGTTGCAGATTCAGGATGAAATGAAATGACCTGTGCAAAGTAGTAGGATTCTGGTTAAGGAGGTTTGCAGAGAAAGGAGGAAGTTTAGAAAACATCAAAAGTTAAAGTAGTAGTTTGGTTCAGAATTTAGGAGCAAAGCAGTCTTTCTTCCAAAGAATAACCAACTTGAAGAAGAATAACCAAGGCAAAATTCCCAGACCCCAGAATAATGAGCTATCAGAGTTTTCTAGTGGTCTATTAAAAGTATACTCAGACACAGAAATGGAGCAGCAACTTACACAGCTCAGACTAGGTGGATAGCAGTCTTGCTTGCTGGACTAGACCCTTTTAAGAGCACTGAAAGCTTACAAGTCCCAGTATATTCTTGAGAACCTGCAATAACATAAGGCTAAATATCCCCAAAAAGCTGAGACAAAATCAGTCCAGTACTTCCCTGCACAAGTGTCACAGAGCCCAGCCCCTAAAATCAAATCTGAAGTCAGGAAGTAGTCTGTAAGCATGGGTAAATAAACAACCCCACCCTAAAAAGTTATTGCAATCAGATGGAACACTCATGATACAAAGGCACAAGAGAATTCAAACTATCTATAGGCATTGCCTTGGAGAAAAGTAAAATTTGGGGACAAAAATCAATTCAAATTTCTAGAAGAGATGAAGTGATTAAAAAAAAAATCTGGAATGAGAATATTAGAGATCAAAAATGAAAAAAAAAAAACAAGAAATATGGGAGAAAGAATTGGAAAGGAATTAACAATTTGTTTCAAGGGATACAAAACCTTGCCTTAAAAAGAGACTCCTTGAAAATTTGAATAGACCAAATATAAATCAATGGCTCCATTGAGATGATGAGAAATATTAAAAATAAAGTCAAAAGGGTGAAATTGAAGAAGAAAATACAAGTATTTCATAAGAAATAAAAACAAACCTAGAAAATGAGGAGAAAAAAATGATCCATTAGATTAGATATTGTCATGATTTTAAAATGAGCCTAAACATTATATTCCAAGCAGTCTTTTTAGAAAACCAGCCAGATCTCGTAGAATTAGAGGGTAAGGAAAAAATAGAAAGAACCCACCCATCAATTCTCCAAAGATTTATCAAGATGAAAATTCCCATAACAATATAAACAAAATCCGGGACACCCAGATTAAAGAAAAATTACCAAAAGCAATCAGAAAAAAAATTTCAAATACCAAGGATTAATAGACATAATCACACAAGATTTAGTAGTCCCTATTTTTGAGGAGAAGAGAACTTGGAATATAATACCCTTGAAGTCAAAGGAGTATAAAAATAACAGTATAAAGATTCACAAGAAAAAAAGGGAGATGGGAAAGACTTACTGAAATGAAAGATTTACAAGCATTCTTGATGAAAAAACCACAGCTGCAGAAAAACTTTGAAGTACAAATATAAGAGTGAAGAGACATAAAAAGATTAAAATGAAAGAGCAATTATAAAGGGTTAAATGAGGATCAATTGCTTACATTCAAATATGGAAATAACATATCTGTATCTGATTCCTATCATCAGAGTTCTTAGAATTTTCTTAGATAAGGTCTGGAAATGATTCTACAATGTCTTGATGATTTTCAGAAAATATAGGAAAGATATGGTAAGAAAAATACACAGGGCACTGAGAGATAGAAAGGATGTAGCAATCCCACTACTAAGTCTATACTCTAAATATATCATTAAAAAAGGGAGAAGGACTCACATGTACAAAAATACTTATAGCAACTCTAGTTTTGGTGGCAAAGAATTGGAAATTGAAGGAATGCCCAAAGAAAGAAAAACAAGCCCCCCCAAAAAAACCCAAAACTTTCCCAAATCCAGGAAAGTTACATGAACTGATGCTGAATGAAGTGGGTTGGACTGGAAGTAACAGTAACATTATGCAATGATCAACTATCACAGACTTAGATCTTCTCAGGAATAAAGTTATCCAATACAATTCCAAAACATTGTGATGGAGAATGCCATCCACTTCCAGAGAAAGAACTACAGAGTCTGAATTATACTATTTTCACTTTTTAAAAAAATTAGAGGCTTTTTGTTTTTTTTTCTCATGTTTTTTCCCCTTTTGCTGTGATTCTTCTTTTACAACATGATTAATATGGAAATATGTCTAACATGATTAAACATGTATGAATCATATAAGATTGCTCTTGCTCTTTTGGGGAAGGGGGAAGGAAGGGATAGAGGGAGAAAAAAATTGAATCTCAAAATCTCACAAAAATGAACATTGAAAACTATTTTTACTTATAATAGTGAAAATATTATTCAGTGCAAAAATATAAAAATAAATAGATATAGCAAGTGAAATAACAAAGGAATGGTTGAGGAAACTTGTCTCATTTAATGAGAACATACAAGTAGACATTTATATCTACAAAGAGGAGGCAATAAAAGAAGTAGCTGAAACTTGAACACACTGAACTGGTCAGAAAGAATACACACACATACACAGTTTGATACATAAATACATTTCACTCTGCAGTGAAACAGGAAGGAAAGTGGAAAAGTGGAAGGGAAAAGTGTCAGAGACAGAGGAATATTAAGGGAGAAATTACTCCTGAGGGAAGAAACATATCTAAGAATGTACAAAAATATTTTTGAAGTGACAAAAAAAAGATAATCTGAGGGAATGTTGATAAATGAAATGTGGATAAATACTTTATGATATATAAATGTGATGGAACACAATTGCATGAAACTTTTCCCTATATAATCACCTATTTGAAGATGCTTCCCAGTTCTTGAGAAAGAGACAAAGGAATCAAAATACAGAATGAAGTTTTTTTAATTTCTTTTTTTAAGACATGTTATTGTAGAAATTTGTTTTGAATGACTCATATTTTGAAAATGCTTTTTTTGTTATCTCTGTTGGTGAGGGGGTAGGTGTAGAAAAAATAAGTACATAGATTTTGATGATTCAAATAGTTTTTTTTAAAATAAAATCTGGGAAAATTCTTTTTAAAAAATCAACCACATTTCTTTAGTGATGAGGAAACATACTGCTCATCCTCCTAAAAGAGAGATGAAAAGTTCAAGGTATATAAATATGTGTATAAATTCATGGAATGGCCAATAATAAATTTTATCTTTTATGACTAGATGACTGTTATAACTCTCATTTTCCTTGTTTGCTCAATAAGGAAGAAGGAAGTGAATTAAAGAAAAGATTTATCCTTTTTTCTTTAAAAGAATAATTTAGGGGCAGCTAGTTGCTGTAATAGATAGGGCACCCACCTGAAATCAGGAAGACTTGAGTTCAAATCTGACCTCAGACATTTAACATGTCCGGGCTGTGTGCCCTAGGCAAGTCACTTAACTGTAATTGCCTCAGTTAAAATAATAATAATAATAAGTTAATAAGTTAAGGAGACTAATTTAACAATCTTTGCCCTACCAAAACATATAAAGAGAATGATTAAAATACTGTACATTATAAATTAAGAAATCATAATCAAATACCCAAAAAGATAATTGTAATATTTTATAATTTCATGGAAGACAACAGAAAAAAAAAACCTTTAGAGAAGTGAAAATAGTAATTTTGAGAATAATGTATAGAATTTGCTAAATACATAGCTTTTAATGACATAGATTTTAAAAAGTGATTCAGAGTTTTTGTGGATATGGAATGTTAAGACATTATTTTTAATGTTCTAATTTATAATAAGAATAATTGAAAAATAAGTGCAAAGAATAATTCAATTAATCTCAAGTTCATATCCTCTAAGAGAATTAAAGGAGCAGTTCTTAATATGTGATACTAAGAAGAAATATTTTTATTAGATTAAGTGGAAGTATGTTAGAGCAATCATTGCTTAAGTATGGGAAAACATCACATATTTATACCATCTGAATTGTTCTGAACATAACTTAGGAAAGCAAAGTGCAAAATTCCAGATTAAAACAAATACTGTATACAGATGCTAAAGATTTGAAGAGACAGAAAAGTTAATTTATTTTTAAGTAATCAGTTCTTTTGCCATCATGACCTTTTTCTTTCATGTGGCAGTTTTTTTTTTTTGAAATTGAAAACATATTTTAAAGATTTATGAATTCTTAACTCTTAGCTTAAATACATCTTCATCAAATGAAAGCTTAGAAGATTTCAACTTCTTTAGAAACAATTACCATTAGAAAATTTTATTCATAATTATTATTTAATAACAAAGATAGACCACTCCATTTAAGTGAGTTTGTGCAATTTGAGCAATAGATCTAGATGTTAGTGACAAACTGGGAATTATAATATAAATGTAGGATTACTTTTGTCAGTAACATTCTTTGCCATTATGCTTGGACAATACTATTCTTGTTCCATGGGTTTAGGAATGTTTGCAGAACATTTTTTAGTAGGTTTCCAAATACTTACTACTTAAAGTCAAGAATATAAAATATAAACACACACACATATAGTATTAAATTTAAATATTTCAAAAAAAATAAAATAATTCCATCCAATCAAAAGTAAGTTTGATTGGTTTCTGTCTCACACATTAATAATCTAGAAATGGATGAAATGCCATTCAAATTCATCCATTCCATAATCATGTGAAGAATAATGATACTGCAGAAAAACTAGTAAAATGGTAAATTTTCCCTCCATTTATGGGGGGAATGGAATTTAACATCAATAATGACCTTGGCATGAGGCATTTTCTAGGGAATTGATGATCACCTTAGACCATCAATTTTTCTGACTGTTTCTCAATCCTCAAGAAGTGCCCTCTTCTGAACTGTTATTGCTTAATTCAATTATTTGTGTGTGGTTGGCATTACTTTGTGAATATTTTATGGTTCAATCTCATTCCCTGACTTTCCCCTCTGTCTCTTAAAAATCTTTCTAATAAAAACCTTTAGCTCAATACACATGTACCAAAACATATTTTTTAATTTTATTTAAGAAATAAAATGGGTTCACAAATGTGCCTAGATATCTTCATTATTTTAGGTGAAATATAAAGGTTTCAATATGCTTGGAGTCTATCTATCTATATACATGTATAAAATATATATTTCAATATTTAAACATATATTTCAAAAATATTCCTGTCCTACAAGGATCTGTGCTTTAATTGATGGGGTTATTCTATCTAACAATGCATATCCCTTGATCATTTGGCTTAGTGTTTAAAAAAACTAAACAGCCCAGAAAAAATTATAAACCAACCAACAATTGATCAGCTGGTAGCCAACATTCTGAAGACAAAGCTTTTCCTTGCATCACATCTTTCTAGTTTGATAGGACAATCTAGATCTGGAGTTCTTCTGGTAAAGGATTCACAAAGCTAATTTCATCCCCCTGTTCTGAAAAGTTGCTATATTAGAAAATTAGTTTTTCTCATTCAAGATAATACATAATAATCATAATTTTATTTGTTAGGTATCTTAATCCTTTAGAGATGTCCTTGTAGGAAAATATTAAAACTAATAAAATTGGGGTGGGGCAAGTTGTGGCATATATACATACACACACATAATGAGTATGTAGAATATAAGGTGGGCAGGGTCCTTTTCTGGTCAACACTGGTACATTACAATGATTAATATCAATATCTAGATTTTGAAAAGAAAGTAATATGATGAGGAAAAATTATATTTATATCCATTTATATTTTCTTTCTAAGACAGTAACTTTAGTAATCACAACTTTTTTTCAAATTGCTAATTTATTTCTATCTTTTCATCTATTATTTTAAAGTGCAAAAACTATTATTTGATAAGCTCCTCTTCTGGTTTTAGACAATTCTTGATACAATTTGAGGAGTATTGCTTTGGGGGAGAATTTGATTCCATGAGAAATAATTTCTCTTTTCTTAGATTATTCAATATAGTCTTTCTCAACAGTTACTTTATCATTTTTGTCCTTTAATGAGACTCTTGTATCTTTTACATAATTTAAGCAACAAGGAAACCCTAACCCTGGTAGATGTTAAGAATTTTTTTTAAAAGGTGATACCAATTCAGCAAACAATAATGCTCTCCAGAACATTTTCTTTGCAAAACTATAAAAACATCCATTGAAAAAAATACTGTTGAAGAAGTACAATATGTCAGAACTGTTTGAGTAAGTATAGAAGTTGGTCAATTTAAACCTGTGTCACTTTTATTCCACTAGCCTTATCATAGACATTTGATCTCCTACTTCCATGTTTCAGCATGAAAGACTGCCTTCCCTGGAATGCATTTGCTCTTGAATCTTTAGCTTCCTCAATACTCACATAGTGTTTCTTCCTTCAAAAAAGCTTTGCTTATTTCTTTAGTTCAAGTGATGTAAATATGTTTGTGTATGTATTTGATTGTGGGTATATGAATGAATTGTGTGGGGGTGGAATTTTGATTATCTGACAAAATTTATGAAAACTTTTTCAGAATAATAACTTTAAATGAATAAATTATATAGGGTTATAAAGAAATTCATTTATTTAAAAATAAAGACAAAATCTTCTCCCATTTCATTTCTCAGACTCACTGCAATCTGTCTAGGTCAAGAATCTCTGCCCTACTCTCTTTCTCTTCAAATTATTTTACATTTGTTTGTTTGGTTACAAGCTTATAACTCAGTAAAATGTAAGCTTCCTGAATTTACATTTACTTCTCATTTTTGTCTTTGCACATACAGCACTTAACTTTTCCATATATTATAGGAACTTAATAATTGTTTGAATTAAAGTGTGTTAACTGTTCCTTATTACTACAATTCTCTTCAAATACTACAAAAAGACAGCACGTGTTTTATTTTATCAATCAAGAAGTTTCTGTCTTTTTTTCCTTGAGTTTTCCTGGAAAAGCACAGATTAAGACAGAAAGGAAAGTAAAAGAAACAATCTGAGTCTTATCTTCAGTAATTAACTAAGTAAAAGCACCATTTTTCTTTATCTGTCACCAGATTATTAAGTGTGGGTGCAATGATGTATATGAAAGACACATTTATACAGATATGTGCTTCCATCTGGCTCCTGAGGTGCCACTAGGATTTTATGATATAGTAATGTGTATTTTGATATTTCTTTACTTCTTGTCAGCTTTGAAAATTTCAGATGGTAAACAAATTTATACTACATAATAAAGTTATATTTATCCACAGAAGCTATATTTAAAAAAATTTAAGATTTTGAGAAATATAAAATATATTATTATAAGTTATAATTATTCCACAAAGATAATATATTGATTAAAATAAATTAATTGGAGGTTGGAGGAGAAACTTCATTTGAGGTAATAAAGGGTATAAGAAGAATCACTACCAACCTTTTAGTTTCCATGAAACATGGAGCACAAAGACAGCACCATTCAAACCTGAATCTATGTTTCTTTTTGTTTCACATTAAAATGTCTAATTCCCAAATGCTATGTTTTCTTAATGATATTGGTATTTTAAATGCTATGTCAAGGTTTCTATTATAGATGCCATTTTTGAGGGACTTATTCGGTCATAACATTAATTAACCCTAGACATTTTGTATCTGTATATGTGTATATGAGCACATGTGCTTAAGAGCACATAAGCTCATATTATTATAAGTTTTCACAAATATATGCATAAATGAAAACAATTACACATAAGTGCAATTTAGATAATTATCTTTTGTAGTAAAGAATCCAGAATGTATATTAGAGTGATAGTTTGACATATATTTGAATTGATTTCATTATAGCTCTAAAACATTTTCATTAAAACAATCTAGGGTAATCAATTAGTCCATAATAAGGGGTAATCACTGTTATTTATAAAGCACATACAGTATGGCAATATTAGATTAAATGTGGTTTTGCTTCCTAGAATATGAACCGAGTCATATGGCTATATCTTCTATTCAGGAGCAGTCCTTCACTTCCCACATGATATAATTCATTGCATACTAAAGTGCTTTGTTGCATTAAGAGTTTATAGGAAGGGAAAAGGGAGGTATCTTGCACTTCCTATGAGAAATGAACATTGATGTTCTCTGAAGAAAATGTAAATGCATTTGCTTAATTGGACTTCAGGCACTGTGGCAATTAATAATAGATTGTGTCATAGTGAGGGCTTTGTTTATATTTAAAGCAATAAATTACAATTATTAAATTTATATTTATTTCAAGTTAAACTCATTTGTAATTGACATGTTACTTAGCCTAAGGCTTTTAAGATCTTTTAGTGTAATTAAATTAATAGAAAGCTATAGATCACTGAATGATAAACAAACAGCATATACTTTAATATGACAGATATACAAGGAACAGGCCATGTAAGGAGATCATTATTATCTGTTTAGCTTCATCAAAATATTATTGGAGTAGAAGACAAGACATAAAAGAAAGTATGATGTGGTTTCCAATAAAGAAATATTCTGCTTTTGACCATGTTTGATTAGTCAAGTAACATTGTCATCAAGTTGAGTAAAATATTTATTAGGAACATCAGAAAGATTACTTTATTAGAGAACTTCTAAAAATCACATCCATTTAAAGATGCTACCATTGCTTTCTTTATTGACCAGTCAGGAAATTTAAAATAAGTTTTGCTATGTATTCTCTCATGTCACACAGCTAGTAATTATTTAAGACTAGATCTGAACTCAGGAAGATCAGTCTTCCTAACATCAAGGCCAGCTCACTATCATAAGTGTTTTTTTTTTTTCAAACACAAAATAAAAGACACAAAGGATTATAGCGCATACTGGTAAGAATTAAGAAATCAATAATTTGTAGCTAATTTTATCTGCCAAGAAATTGGATCATAACTAATAGTCATGAAGCAGTTGATTAAACTACTAAAATAACCATTTCACACTTCACCTCAACTCTGCAAGATCAAAACTATCCTGGATCTATGTTCTTTGGCTATTTAAGCTGGGCATCAAACTCATTTTTCTTCCAGGAAAAATGTTCTCCATTGGGGAAACAACTTCTCTTACTATGAGTCGCCTTCATCTGATGGAATGAAAACTTTTCAACCTTATACGGTCACCTGCAAGTCTGGACATGTCTATTTCTTTCTTTCTTTTTTTTAATAATTATAACTTTTTATTGACAGAACCCATGACTGGGTAATTTTTTACAACATTATTCCTTGCACTCACTTCTGTTCTGACTTTTCCCCTCTCTCCCTCCAATACCCTCCCCTAGATGGCAGGCAGTCTTCTACAGGTTAAATACGTTATAGTATATCCTAGATACAATATATGTGTACAGAACAGAACAGTTCTCTTGTTGCACAGGAAGAATTGGATTCAGAAGGTAAAAATAACCTGGAAAGAAAAACAAAAATGCAAACAGTTTACATTCATTTCCCAGTGTTCTTTCTTGGGTGTAGCTGATTCTGTCCATCATTGATTAATGGAAACTGAGTTAGATCTTCTCTTTCTCAAAGAAATTCACTTCTTCAGAATACATCCTCATACAGTATCATTGTTGAAGTATATAATGATCTCCTGGTTCTGCTCATTTCACTTAGCATCAGTTCATGTAAGTCTCTCCAAGCTTTTCTGTATTCATCCTGCTGGTCATTTCTTACAGAACAATAATATTCCATAACATTCATATACCACAATTTACCCAACCATTCTCCAATTGATGGGCATCCATTCATTTTCCAGTTTCTAGCCACTACAAACAGGGCTGCCACAAACGTTTTGGCAATACAGGTCCCTTTCCCTTCTTTAGTATTTCTTTGGGGTATAAGCCCAGTAGTAGCACTGCTAAATCAAAGGGCATGCACAGTTTGATAACTTTTTGGGGATAATTCCAGATTGCTCTCCAGAATGGTTGGATTCATTCACAACTCCACCAACAATGCATCAGTGTCCCAGTTTTCCCACATCCTCTCCAACATTCATCATTATTTTATTCCTGTCATTTTAGCCAATCTGACAGGTGTATAGTGGTATCTCAGAGTTGTCTTAATTTCTCTGATCAATAGTGATTTGGAACACTCATATGAGAGGAAATAGTTTCAATTTCATCATCTGAAAATTGTCTGTTCATATCCTTTGATCATTTATCAATGGAGAATGTCTTGATTTCTTATAAATTAGAGTCAATTCTCTTGTAATTTGAAAATCAGGCCTTTATCAGAACCTTTAACTGTGAAAATGTTTTCCCTTCTTGTTGGAATCCTTACTAAATGCTAAGTAATTAGAGTTGATCTAATCTTACAAGAAGTTGTTTTGGCCAGAACCTGAAACAAGGTACTAAGTAGAACTAATTAAGACAAGGCTTGTGTTCCCACCTTTACTCGTTGGACTCCACGAGTATGCTAGCTTCAAAAAGTACACTTTCTACACCACACCTTAAAGCTCTTTGGGCCAGAGAGCACTATGGGAGAAAACCCATAATCCCATTCTCTCAGAAGGTTCACATATAAGGCGAGACAGCCATTCCAGAATACATTTTTCCTCTTGGCTGGCTGATCGCGCTAGACTCGAGAGAAACGACTCTGTTGCAGAGAACACTTTTGACGGATTTCAGTGGAGCTACGCCAGAAGCCCTCTCTCTGCGGCAAGTTGGTGGCTGGGCTCCCCAGAAGGAGATAAGAGAGATCTTCCATCTCTGTTGGAGGCAGAAGAAAGCAGAGGCAGAGGCTGAAGGACAGAACCTTTGGATTTGGAGACATCCGAAGGGCTCTAAGCCTCTAAACCGGCTGTGCCCTGAGAAGAATAAACTCCAACATTTGAACTCTAACACCTTCTAATCTTGTTTGCATTAGTTTTGTTTGTACAAAGGCTTTTTAATTTGATATAATCAAAATTTTCTATTTTGTGATCAATAATGATCTATAGTTCATCTTTGATCACAAATTTCTTCCTCCTCCACAAGTCTGAGAGGTAAACTTATCCTATGTTCCTCTAATTTATTTATAATCTTGTTCTTTATGCCTAAATCATGGACCCATTTTGATCTTATCTTGGTATATGGTGTTAAGTGTGGGTCCATGCCTAATTTCTGCCATACTAATGTCCAGTTGTCCCAGCAGTTTTTGTCAAATAATGAATTCTTATCCCAAAAATCAGGATCTTTGGGTTTGTCAAACACTAGATTGCTCTAGTTGACTATTTTGTCTTGTGAACCTAACCTATTCCACTGATCAACTACTCTATTTCTTAGCCAATAGCAAATGGTTTTGGTGACTGCTGCTTTATAATATAGTTTTAGATCAGGTACAACTAGGCCCCTTTCATTTGATTTTTTTTTCATTGATTCCTTTGAGATTCTAGACATTTTGTTCTTCCATATGAATTTTGTTGTTATTTTTTCTAGATCATTAAAATACTTTCTTGGGAGTCTGACTGATATAGCACCAAATAAATAGATTAGGGAATATTGACATCTTTATTATATTTGTTCGGCCTCTCCAAGAGCACTTAATATTTTTTCCAATTATTTAAATCTGACTTTATTTATGTGGAAAGTTTTTTTTGTAATTTTGCTCATATAATTCCTGACTTTCCTTTGGTAGATAGATTCACAAATATTTTATGCTATCGACAGCTGTTTTGAATGGAATTTCTCTTTCTATCTCTTGCTGTTGGATTTTGTTGGTGATGTATAAAAATGCTGAGGATTTCTGGGAATTTATTTTATATCATGCAACTTTGCTACAATTATGAATTATTTCTAATAGCTTTTTAGTAAAATCTCTGAGGTTCTCTAAGTATACCATCATATCATCTGCAAAGAGTGATAGTTTGGTTTCCTCATTACCTACTCTAATTCCTTTAATCTCTTTCTCTACTCTTATTGCCGAGGATAGCATTTCTAAGACAATATTGAATAATAATGATGATAGTGGGCAACCTTGTTTCACTCCTGATCTTACTGGGAAAGGTTCCAGTTTTTCCCATTGCATATGATGCTTACTGATGGTTTCAAATATATGCTCCTGACTATTTTAAGGAAAAGTACATTTATTCCCATCCTTTCAAGTGTTTTTATTAGGAATGGATGTTGGATTTTATCAAATGCTTTTTCTGCACCTATTGAGATGATCATATGGTTTTTGTTAATTTGGTTATTGATATAGTCAATTATGCTAATAGCTTTCCTAATATTGAACCAGCTCTGCATTCCTGGTATAAATCCTACTTGGTCATAGTGTTTTATTCTGGGGATGATTTTCTGTAATCTTTTTGCTAATATTTTATTTAAGATTTTAGCATCAATATTCATTAGGGAGATTGGCCTATAATTTTCTTTCTCTGTTTTCAACCTACCTGGTTTAGGTATCAGTACCATGTCTGTGTCATAAAAGGAATTTGGTAGAACTCCTTCAATCCCTATTTTTTCAAATAGTTTATATAGCATTAGAGTTAATTGGTCTTTAAATGTTTGGTAGAATTTACATGTAAATCCATCTGGTCATGGGGATTTTTTCTTAGGGAGTTGGTTAATAACTTGTTCTATTTTTTTTTTCTAAAATGGGACTGTTTAACCAATTTACTTCTTCCTCTGTTAATCTGGGCAAGCTATATTTCTGAAGGTATTCTTCCATTTCATTTAAGTTGTCGAATTTATTGGCATAAAGTTGGGCAAAATAATGCCTAATTATTGCTCTAATTTCCTCTTCGTTAGTGGCGAGTTCTCCCTTTTCATTTTTAAGACTAACAATTTGATTTTCCTCTTTCCTTTTTTAAAATCAGATTTATTAAGGGTTTGTCTATTTTGTTTTTTTTTTCCATAAAACCAACTCTTAGTTTTATTAATTAATTCAATAGTTTTTTTTTTATTTTTAATTTTATTGATCTCTCCTTTTATTTTTAGAATTTCAAGTTTAGTGTTTGACTGGGGGTTTTTAATTTGTTCCTTTCCTAGCATTTTTAGTTGCAAGCCCAATTCGTTGACCTTCTTTTTCTCTATTTTATGCAAGTAGGCCTCTAGAGATATGAAATTTGCCCTTATTACCACTTTGGTTGCATACCACACATTTTGTTATGATGTCTCATTATTGTCATTTTCTTGGGTGAAGTTATTAATTATATCTATGATTTGCTGTTTCACCCAGTCATTCTTTTAGTATGAGATTATTTAGTTTCCAATTATTTTTTGGCCTATTTTCCCCTAGCTTTTTATTGAATGTAATTTTCATTGTATCATGGTCTGAAAAGTATGCATTTATTATTTCTGCCTTACTGCATTTGAGTTTGAGGTCTTTATGTCCTAATATATGGTCAATTTTGTGTAGGTTCCATGAACTGCTGAGAAGAAAGTGTACTCCTTTCTGTCTCCATTTAGTTTTCTCCAGAGATCTATCATATCTAACTTTTCTAGTATTCTATTTACCTCTTTGACTTCCTTTTTATTTATTTTGTGGTTTGATTTCTCTAATTCTGAGAGTGCAAGGTTGAAATCTCCCACTATTATAGTTTTGCCGTCTGTTTTTTCTTGCAGCTCTCTTAATTTCTCTTTTAAGAATTTAGATGCTACACCACTTGGTGCATATATGTTTAATGTTTATATTGCTTCATTATCTCTGCTACCCTTTAGCAAGATATAGTGCTCTTTCTTATCTCTTTTAATTAGATCAATTTTTGCTTTTGCTTGATCTGAGATCAGGATGGCTACCCCTGCTTTTTTGACTTCATGTGAAGCGTAGTAGATTCTGCTCCAACCGTTTACCTTTACTCTGTATGTTTCTCCCTGCTTCAGGTGTGTTTCCTGTAAACAACATATTATAGGATTCTGACTTTTAATCCATTCTTCTAACTGCTTCCTCTTTATGGGGAGTTTACCCCATTCATATTTATGATTAAAATTACCACTTCTGTATGACTTTCCATCTTGTTAACCCCTGTTTATGCTTTTCTCCCTTCCTTTCCCCTTACTCCTCTCCCCAGTATTAAACTTGTGAGCACCACTTGCTTCTCATAGCCCTCCCTTTTCCTCTCCCTACCTTGTAGTTCCTCCCCCTATTTTACTCCTTTTCCTCACAATTTCTGTCTCTTCTGCTTAGCTTGTTCCTTCCCTTTTCACTTTTCTCTTCCCACTTTTCAATGAGGTAGGAGAAGTTTCACCATAAATCGAATATGTCTAAAATTTTTCTCTTTAAGCCAATTCTGATGGTAGTAAGATACACACTATATTCATTATCCTCCATTCTTTCTCTCAGATATATTAGGTTTCCTTTGACTCTTCGTGAGATGTAATACCCCCACTTTACCCTTTTTCTGATACAATTTCCTTTCCACCTCTAATTTCTTGAACAAGGTATACATGTGTTCTTTACATATCTTTATAGCAGAAATATAGTTCCCAAGATTTCTTTTTACCTTTTTAGGTTTCTCTTGAGTTCTATATTTGTAGTCAAACTTTTTGTTAAGTTCTGTTTTTTTCATCAAAAATAGGTGAAATTTGCTCATTTCATTGAATGTCCATCTTCTTCCCTGAAAAAAGATGCTTATTTTGGCTGGGTAAGTTATTTTTGATTGCATACCAAGTTCCTTAGTCTTTTGGAATATCATATTCCAGGCCCTTCGATCCTTTAATGTGGACATTGCTAGATCCTGGGTAATCCTTGTTGTGGCTCCTCTATATTTGAATTGATTTTTTCTAGCCACTTACAATATTTTTTCCTTTGTCTGATAGTTCTGGCATTTGGCCACTATATTTCTTGGTGTTTTGATTTTAGAATCCCTTTCAGTAGGTGATAGATTACTTCTTTCAATGTCTATTTTACCCTCTGTTTCTATGTCTCTATGTATGGATAGTATCCCATACTTGGGTTATGGTTGTGGGATCACTGAACAAATTATTCTTTGGACTCTATATTTTTAAACCTATGAAAAAGATTACTTCAAGTTAATGATATCTTGAGAGAATGTGGGGAAATAAGTGCACTAATGCACTGTTGGTGGAGCTGTGAACTACCTGAATTATTTGTATAAATTCAAATCATGTATAAAGGGTTATAGAACCATGTATAACCTTTAACTTGGCAATAATGCTACAAAGTCTATACACCAAGGAAATAAAAAAAAAATTAAAAGGACTCGTGTACAAAATTATTTATACAATCTTTTTATTGTGGCAAATAATTGGAAATTGATAGGATGCCCATCAATTGGGGAATGCTTGAATAATGAAATACTATTTTGCTGTTTTAAAAAAAAAAAAAGGATGGTTTCATTAAAAGAAAGCAAATAAATTGGGAAGGCATATGAAATGCTTCGAAATGAAATTAGCAAAAGAAGAACACTGTACATTGCAATAGTGATTTTGTAAAGATAAACAACTGTGAAAGACTTAGTAACTATGATCAAAGAGAGACATGATGACTTCAGAATGCAGATTGATAGAAATTTTTTTCTTTCTATTTTTCTTTTATTTTTAAAAACTTGGTTAATGTGGAAATAAGTTTGTAACATTATATATTTATAATGGATATTTTTAAATTAAGTAAAAAAAATAGTCATCAGTTTCCTTGACAAAATGATTTTCTATATTTGTTAATCAATTTTAGTAATTAAATAATGAGATCAGTATAGAAGATCAGACAAGAGTAAAAAATGCATCATGTATATTACTAGAAAATGGTAGAATAGGAGGATTTGGGTAAACTTAAATCCATATTTTAGGAAGATAAATAACTAGAAGTTTACCAATGGAACAATTGTTTTTCAGAAACTGCAGTGGATAAAGGGTTTACTTTGGAATCAAAAAAAGATAGATTCACATTCTGCCTTTATCATTACTTGTTATATGGCCATAGATACCTCATATCACTTCTAAAGAATCCAGCTCTCTAACTACTCTTAATTAAAGATGTTTCCTTTAATCAGATGTTTTCCTTCTAGGAATTCCTCCTACTAAATAAACCACCATTCCAGATAAAATAAAATAGGATAAAATTTTTAAGTTACATTTAAATTGTCAATTCTCAATGTTTATTGTGCTCATCTATTCTCTAGAATTTAAAATAAAACTTCTATCACAGAAGATCTAATGTGCTGTAAATAAGTCTTGGCCCACACGCTCATACTCAGAATGTTCTATCAGTCTCTCAGAGTTTTAGTGCACATTAAGGAGGGTATGGATAGTTCCTTCTGAACTTTCTCTATTTAAATGTCCGCTGATTGTGTTTCCTTACTTATTAGAGGGGCAGAAATTCATGTCCCAGTTCTATTTAGTTAATTAACTTTGATTATCCCACATATGTGTAAAAATCATTCTATACATGTTTATTTAATAATTTTTTTCTCTGAATGCAAGATAGCATCTTTTTCATATCTACTTGATAGTTAATCTGGGTATTTAAATACTCAAAATAATTTACTCACTCAAAAGTTATTCTGAAAACAATACTGATATTACCATAATACAATGCTCTCTTGATTGTTCTCATTTCACTTTTCATTATTTTGGGAAAATCTTTCCATTTTGAGGTTGTTCATTTACTGCATCCTTTTAGGGATTTAGAACTTTATTTATAACATCAATTCAGGTTATATTTGAAATAAAGCACAAATTTGGTGAATACTCTTATTCTATTTTTTCCCTGAAAATCAGTGAATACTATATCTTGATTCTTTTCCGTGCCAACCCTCAGTCATGTTTCAGTATGTCTCATCTCAAAAAAAATTCAGATTTTAAACTTTCTTCTCACCTTCCCCATGGAGATTAGTTATAATTTTTATTATCACCTCCTTCTTGCAAAGATGTAATCAGGAAACAAACATTCAATTTTGTGTTATCTGGCCCTGCCTTCTTAGCCTATTTAGGTCAGCAAATAAATTGCCCCATTATCATTTGATTAAAACTTGGAATGGATTAAATTGAAACCATAATTTAAATGATTGGTAATATGGGAATGAATACTACAAATAAGTAATAATTCTTATATGCATTGGAATATGATCATTAAAAACTGAATGAGAGATATTTCCCAAGTGCTAGGCATAAATGGATAAGAGAACAAATGTTGTTTAATATTCTTAATAAAAATGTGGAATGCAAGTAAAGAGATGAATTTTTATTTTAAATGTGAGAATCTGCCTAATTAGGTAGTAACCACTTCAGTCTCGTTACATTTGTGTTGGACCTGTCAGTTCCTCCTTTGAGTTCAGATCAGCTCTGAATTTCATCCCTGTAGAGCGCAATGATCTGGATTCTTGGATTGGTTTCTTACTTACTTGGGAAATGTATCTCAAATTCCTTTGTTGGGTTAGAGAATACAGGTGTTCCTCTCCAAAATGATGCCTAATGGATGAGTTATAAGGACAAGTATTAGACCATTACAATGTGAAAAATTAATGACTAAAAACATCATTGAAAAACAAAAGGAAAAATGTGGACAAAGGAGAAGTGTTCAAAGAGTTCATTGTCCCATTTGTGTAACTTGTGGTAAACCACAACTGGGATGCCTGACATTTTATTTTTGAGAGCATAGTACATTTCACAATATTACAGAGATGATTATAATGTAGCCAGTACAAGCAAATGAAACCTTGACTCTTTAAACAATGTTATGTCAGATGCTTTCCCAGTGTCTTCCATAAATCAAAAATCTCACTTAATTTTCCTTGGGTGTGTCTAGAGAGGTATTTGAACTTTAGTTACTTCTCTGAGATGCTTTGGAAAGCAATTAATAATTTTGCCAATCTAAGAGTATGTCCCGTATGGGCTTTCACAAATTATTAGGATGCAAATTTCTCTATTAAAAAGTCAATTTGCCATGCAAAATATAAGTGTACAGTATTTACTGTTATAGGGAAAATACATGAATATCATCTTTAAAAGTAAAAAAAAATGTAGCATGCATTTGGCATTTGGCAAATAAGGAAAGTGAATTCTAAAATGATTCGGAGACTTGTTCAGGTATCTCATACACTGAAATATGTGGCAGAATGGAGACTCAAACCTAGGACCTCAAAATTCTAATCCAGCATTATTTCCTCTGCCTTGTCTTAGTCTGCTTCAACCTTGATGTAACAAGAAGTTGTTACTGCACATTTTTACCATAAAATACTAGTATCAGAAAATCCTAAATCATAATTTAATTAATATATTCAACTAATATGGAAACATTTTTGAAAAATACTCTTTTGTTGGAAACTTTCAAGTTACTTGTCATCTGCAAATGCAGCAGATATGCCACTTCTCAAAGTGTTCTAATAATCCCTTGTAGATGTATAAATTACCATACTTGTAATTAAATGGAAGACTCAACCAATGGCAAATCTTCCTCAGGAAAAGATATAGTTTCTTCATTTTTTTCTACATTGTATTTGTCAGCATAAACCAAGATAACTTTTAATAGAAAACATCAATTCTAAGGGAAACACATCTCAAACATGAATATCTCATTCTGTTAAGGTGAAAGTTTAATATAGGATTATGCTGTACAGAAACCAATATAAACACTCCATGTTTCATTTGACTGTAGTACAGTTATCCTGAAAACAAATACATTGTTTTTGAAAATTCTTTCTTGGGAGAGTATGGAGAAGAATAGAGAGATTGATGGTTAAAAAACCAGTATGGTATTTGTAATTTTATATAAAAACTAGTAACTTGTATTTTGCATTTCAAATAAAGAAGATAGTTTATAAAAATTGAATTTGGGGGAAAATATGCACAGTTTGTGATTTGAAGGTTGGATAAGATAATTCAATTCATTTCAACATGCAAGTATCAAGATGCATAATTATTTGAAAAAAGAATAAGCAAAACTAGTAAAAACAATGAAGTCTAGTCTTCATGGAACTTATATTCTGTGGAAATATTTATGGCCATATATGCATTAAAAGCACTGATACTCAGAAAACATGTGCAACTTTATCAAAATAATTGTTTTGCATTGTTCTTTAGTATTTAAGACTTTTAATTACTTGATCCCATTTAAACTTTGCATCAATCCTGTGAGTTAACTAGTAAAAGCATTATTATTTGACTTTATATATTATAATTTTTCCAAGTTTGAAATTCAACAAAGGTCAGAAGCAAGATTTCAATGCATGTTTGCATGGTGTTAAATGAACATCATTTTGAACATAACTGCACTATTCCCAATATTTGCTCACTTCCTGGTCACCATTAAACCAGAAAATTAGAGGATAAAACCATTATCTAGTGAACTATGTAATAAACAGAAAGGACAATAGAAGTTAAAAGATAGGGAAAAAAAGATCAAGAGAACCAGTGAAAAGGAAAGAAATCATATTTTCATATATTTGATATACTGATTGTTATCTTGGTTTTTTTCCTCTAACAAATATAAAGGTTGCCACATATAGATATAGATATAGATAGTACATATATGAACATATCTGTATGTATACATACACATATATAAATAAATAATGTGCTTAATGCAATTGAAATTATTTTCCTAAATACTGAGAAAACACATTTATTATAATTATGAATGAGAATATTGTTTTACAGAATAGTAAGGAGCAAATAGTTAAAAGATTTGTTATTTTTACAAGATTGCTTATGCTCATATGTTCTTATATTTATAGGATATGATATATAAAGAGAATTCTTTAAACACACATAGTCTCAAAGTAAGTGAAGTCCGTTTTATTCTAGGGTAAACTTTGTGAAAACAAGTTCAGAAACAGAGATAGAAACAGAGATGAACATGCTATTTCATTCATATAGGATATGATAAGAAACCTCCCTTTGCCAATGTAAATTAAAATGTTCTCTCCATTTTGTTATAATTTGTAATAGGGAATTTTCTAGAGCTTTAAGATATCAGTTCACTTGTCCAGGATCACAATTAGGTGGTACAGTGAATAAAATACTGGACCTAATAAGAAATATCTGAGTTCATATACTGCTTCAAACACATACTAGTTGTATAATCTTGTCAAATCATGTCTGTTTGCTTCAGTTTACTCAATAGTGAAATGGGGATAATAATAGCACCTCTCTCCTAGGGCTATTATTAGGATCAAATGAAATATTCCTAAGGTGCTCTTCAAAGATGGCTAATGGCATCACAAGTGAAATCTTGACTCATGTATGACTTGGATTTAAATAAGCAGAGGTATACACAGTCACAGTAAATTTTTCACTCGTCCAGAGTCAATGGAGTCCAGTGGCAAAAGTGAGGGATAATTGGCAATGGTCCAGGAAGCAATGAAGATCTTAGCATCTTCTATGCTTGACCAAGCTCTAAGTCCTCCATTATACCTGCTTCAACCACCTTTATGGTCACGGGACAAATTATTCTCATACATTCATGCTGGTAGAAGAAGTATTCTGCTTGAAGAATATGTCTTCCATGATGGGTTTGAGACCTGTAAATTGTTCTGTTTCTGAATTATCCCATCTGGGAAGGTTTATCGAAGTACAGCTCCTGCACATGCTATAACTTCTTGGAACCATAGGTTCCAAGTGACAGTTGTACAACAAAGGCAGATGACTAGCCATAAAAAAAGTTCATCACAGTAGGTTCTAGTCCTCAATGAGTATCCCACATGTCCCATTGCTCCTTGTTATTACTCTCATAAGTATTATATCCTGTTTTGATGTCTCTGATGAGAATATTCACATTTGAGATCTATCCATATCACCCTAACTAATTTTATGTTCTGTTACAGCTTCCTGGTCTTGAAGCTGATTCTCTAACCATTGCGAAAACAATGCCTTTTATACTAAAATGTATCTGAACCAAAAGGAATTATAACTTTTTAAAGCCTTATATTACATAACAAAGACCCAGAAAGGATCTTAGAGTAGTCTCCAACTAGCTCAGTTGTTTTCAAATTCTAGACTCATAAGTTCTTTGGTTGACACAGAGTCACTGCAAGCAGGACTCACATCAATATTCAGATCTATTTATATATCTATTTTACATATGCCATTTTGAAAGAGAAAAGCTAGATGAAGGATCACATACAAGTTGATTGGAAACTCATGACATTTCAATGAGGCTTACTCTCCCTAGAAGGCATCAGTATTTCATTAGATAACTAAGCAAACATATCTTCTACATATTGGATAAATAATATTAGAAACATATTTGAATGCAAGATCTTTTAGGGTAAAAACTGCTTCTTTTTTTTGAATTTGTATCATGAGCCATGAGCACAATACCTCCTAGTATTGTGCAGTTGGAATAATACTACAAAAAAATAGTCATGTAATAAATGCATATATGGGCAATAAATTTATGTGTGTATATATATATACATATATATATATTTATTACTATATATATATTACTATTTCCTTCTGTTCACACTAAAACTACATAAAAAATTATCTAATATCCTTAAATATATTTCTTCCTTTCTGTATTTATTTCATTTTTTTCTGAAAGCACCAGTGATCCCCAGAGCATATAAAATTAGTTAATTTCATATTTTAATAACATATTCAAATTTATATGTTATTGTCTTCCTTCTTAAAACCTTTTTATTTTCAAAACATATGCACAGATAATTTTTCAACACTGACCCTTGCATAGCCTTGTGTTTCAGGTTTTCCCCTCCTTCTCCGCATCCCTTCCCCTAGATGGCAAGCGATACATGCTAAAATATATGTTAAATCTAATAGGTGTAAACATATTTATACAATTCTCTTGTTGCACAAGAAAAATCAGATCAAAAAGGAAAGAAAATGAGTAAAAAAACAAAATGCAAGAGAACAACATCAAAAAGATTGAAAATGTTAAATTAAGATGCAAATTCAATACCCCCAGTCCTCTATCTGGGCGTAAATAGCTTTCTTCATCACAAAATCATTGGAACTGGCATCAATCATCTCATTTTTGGAAAGAGTCACATTCATCAGAATTGATCATCATATGATATTGATGTTGCTGTGTACAATGATCTCCTAGTTACGTTCATTTCACTTAGCATCAATTCATAGAAGTCTCTCCAGGCCTTTCTGAAATCATACTCCTGATCATTTCTTATAGAACAATAATATTCCATAACATTCATATACCATAACTATTCAGTCATTCTCCAACTGATTGGCATCCATTCTGTTTCAAGTTTTTGCTACTACAAAAAGGGTTGCCACAAACATTTTTTTGCACATGTGGATCCCCTTCCCTCCTTTCAGATTTCATTGGGATACAAGCCCAGTAGAAACATTGCTGGATCAAAGGGTATGTGCAGTTTGATAACTTTTTGAGATTCCAAATTGCTTTCCAGAATGGCTGGATCCATTCGCAATTCCACCAAAAATTTATTAATGTTTCAGTTTTCCCATATCCCCTCCAACATTCTTCATTATCTTTTCCTGTCATCTTAGCCAATCTCAGAGATGTATAGTAGTGTCTCAGAGCTGTCTTAATTTGCATTTCTCTGATCAATAATGATTTAGAGCATCTTTTCATAAGATTAGAAATGGTTTTAATTTGAAATCTGAATCAAATCATCTAAAAATTTTCTGTTCATATTCTTTGACCATTTATCAACTGGAGAATGGCTTGAATTCTTATAAATTTGAGTCAATTCTCTATATATTTTAGAAATGAGGCCTTTATCAGAATGCTTAAATGTAAAAATGTTTTCCTAATTTATTGCTTCCTTCTAATCTTGTCTGCATTAGTTTTGTTTGTACAAAAACTTTTTAAAATTAATATAATCAAAATTATCTATTTGTTCAATTATGAGTTCCTTCTTCTTTGGATACAAATTCCTTCCTTCTCCACAGATCTGAGAAATAAATTATCCTATGTTCTTCTAATTTGTTTATAATATTACTCTTTATGTCTAAATCATGAACTCATTTTGACCTTATCTTCATATATGGTGTTAGGTGTGGTTCAAAATATAGTTTCTTCCATACTAGTTTCCAATTTTCCCAGTAGTTTTTGTCAAATAGTGCATTCTTATCCCCAAATCTGGGGTCTTTGGGGGGGGTTTGTCAAACATAGATCACTATAGATATTGCCTATTTTGGCCTATGATCCTAACCTATTACACTGATTGACTACTCTATTTCTTAGCCACTACCACATGGTTTTGATGACCACTGCTTTATAACATAGTTTTAGATATGGCACAGCTAGAACACTTTTATTAGCATTTTTTTCATTAATTCCATTGAAATTCTTGACCTTATGTTCTTCCAGATGAACTTTGTTATTATTTTTTCTAGGTCTGTAAAATAATTTCTTGGGAGTTTGATTGGTATGCACTAAATCAGTAGATTAATTTAGGTAGAATTGTCATTTTTATTATATTCCTCAGCCTATCCATGAGCACTTGATATTTTTTCAACTGATTAGATCTAACTTGATTTTTGTACGAAGTGTTTTGTAGTTGTGTTCATATAGTTCCTGACTTTCCTTTAGCAGATAGATTCCCAAATATTTTATACTATAGATAGTTATTTTTAATGGGATTTCTTTTTGTATCTCTTGCTTCTGGACTTTGTTGGTAATATATAAAACTGCTGATAATTTATGTGCATTTGTTTTGTATCCTCAAACTTTGCTAAAGTTATGAGTTGTTTCTAGCAGTTTTTTAGTTAATTCTCTAGGGTTCTCTAAGTATATCATCATATAATCTGCAAAAAGTGATAATTTGATTTCCTCATTACCTACTGTAATTCCTTTCATTTCTTTTTCTTCTTTTATTGCCACAAAGCTAATATTTTAATTGTCATTCTTACACTACACATTTACCTAAATTAAAATTAAGTGTGAGACAACAGATTAACTGGGAACAATCCACCATAAAATAGTTCCAATCCACGTTCCCATATCACATCTAGAAAATCTGAAGGCTGGATTTGTTTAGAGTGTCTTACACCTCTGTTCACAGTGCCCATAATTGTAATATTACCACCTTTCAAATAGAATTTCCTGTTATTGCGTATGCTCCTGGCCCTGAAAATAACTGTTCTTGGTTCTTTTGGTATACTGGGAGCACTGACTAGCTAGACAGATTGCATCTAGTTTATATATTTGTGAATGGCTCCTAGGACCCTGAGTCACTAGCAATTTCATTAAAAATATTAAACTTACTTCTGTTGTTCTTTTCCATTTGTTTATGATACCTAATAATATGCATCAAAAAGAAACAAATATCTTCAAAAAATTGATTTAAATGATTAGAGAAAATAATAACAAAATTCATCTGCAAGCACAAAAAAAAAAAACAAAAACAAGAATATCAGGAGAATTAATGGAAAAATAAAAGCAAAAGAAAGTAGCCTAGCAATACCAGATCTCAAACTATATTTTAAAGCAACAATCATCAAAACTATTTAGTATTGTCTAAGAAATACAGTAGTGGATCATAGGAATAGCGGTGTGCAAGAAATAGTAAAAAATGTCTACTAGAAAAAAACTACTATTTAGGGCCAGCGAGGTGGATAGAACATGACTTCAAGAGGACCTGAGTTCAAATTTGGTCTCAATTAATACTTCCTAGTTGTGTGACTTTGGGCAAGTTACTTAATCCCAATTGCCTCAGCAATAAAACAAACAAACAAAGAAACAAAACAAAACTCCAGCTTTTGGAATAAGAATTCACCACATGACAAAAACTGGTGGAAGAAGTGGAAAATAGTGTGATGGAAACTAGAAATAGACCAACATCTCATACTGCATACCACACATACTACACACTAAGATCAAAATGGATATATGACTTAGACATAAAGGATAATACCATAAGCAAATTAGAGGAGCAAGATCTATGAAGAAGGGATGAATTTACAACCAAGCAAAAGATAGGAAACATTCAAAGTAGAAAATGGATAATTTTAACTACATTAAATTAAATAGATTTTGCACAAACAAAAAACCAAGCAACCAAAATTAAAATGAAAGCAGAAAGATAGGAAACAATATTTATAGCCAGTATTTCTGATGAAGACCTCATTTTTCAAATATATGGAAAATGAGTGAAATATTTAAGAATACAAGTCATTCCCAAATTAATAAATGATAAAGGATATAAAGAGGAGTTTTCAGATGAAGACATTAAAGCTATCTATAATCATATGAAAAAGATGTTCTAAATAATTCTTAAAGAATTTCAATTAAAACCATTGTGAAGTACTATGTTATATCTATCAGATTTGTCAATATGGCACAAAATTAAAATGATAAATGTTGGAGAAGAAGTGGAAAAATAAAGACATTAATTAATTGTTGGTGAAATTGTAAACTGATCCAATCATTTTGTAAAACAGTTTGGAACTATGTCCAAAGGTCAATCAAACTGTGCAACCCAGAAATTAGGTCTGTGTCCCAAAGATATAAAAAAAGAGAAAAGGTCACCTACATGAACAAAACTATTTATAGCAGCTCTTTTTGTGGTGGCAAAGAATTGGAAATTGTGGGGATGCCTTTCATTTATGGAATGGCTGAACAAGTTGTGGTGTATGCATGTAATGAAATACTATTATGCTATAAGCAGGTTGCTTTCAGAAAAGAAAAAAAAAAAACCTGGAAAGACATTACATGAACTCATGCTGAGTGAAGTGAGCAGAACCAGGAGAATATGGTAGGCAGTAATAACAATCTAGTGAGTGATCACTTGTGAATGATTTAGTTATTTTCAGCAACACAATGATTCAAGACATCAAAAGACTTGTGATGGAAAATGCTATCCATATTCAGAGAAAGAACTATGGAACTTGAATCCTTATCAAAGCATAATATGTGTGAGGTTTTGTTGTTTGTTTTTCATGACTTTTCTCTTTTGTCCTGTTTCTTCTTTCATAGCATGATTAATGTGGAAATATGTTTATATTACATACCAAATTACTTTCCATCTTGGGAAAAGGAAGATGGGAGAGAGGGAGGAAGAAGAAAATTTGCAACTCAAAATTTCATAAAAAGTGAAAGTGGAAAATCATTTTTATGTGTAATTGGGGAAAATAGTATTTAGAAAGAGAAAAGGAAGGAAGGGAGGGAAGAGAGAAGGAAGAAAGGAAGAAAAGAAGGAAGGAAGGAAGGAAGGAAGGGAGAGGGAGAAAAGAAAGAAAGGGAGGAAGAGAGGGAGAGGGGAGGGGGGAGGAAGGAAAAATGTATCTTTTTTTGGTCCTGAGTTGAGCTTAGATAGATTCACTTTTTTAAAATGAGTATATTTTATATTATTCATAATTTTCATTAATGCCCCTCTCTCATTATCAATAAACAATATTTTATGCAGAATGAGTAAACAAATAATCAAAATTAGAAGTTTATCAGAAGTAACCACTACATCAAAATATGACTATATATCTATATATCTCATGGTGTTCATACTTATAATTCTTACCTTTATAAAGTGAGTGGTTTGTCTCCTAAAATCCCTTTTTTGGGAGCATCCTAGACATTTTAATTTCATGCCCTTTAATTTTAATTGTTTTATTTTATTTCTACATCTATTTCTTTTTTTTTAATAGCTTTTACAAGTTATATGGATGGGTAATTTTACAGCATTGGCAATTGCCAAACCTTTTCCAATTTTTCCCTCCTTCCCCCCACTCCCTCACCTAGATGGCAGGATGATCAATACATGTTAAATATGTTAAAGTATAAATTAAATACAAAACAAGTATACATGTCCAATCCGTTGACTACATCTGTTTCTAATGTTGTTATCATCATGTTTATTATTTTTCTTGACTCTGCTTACTTCATTCTACACTAATTCATATGTATTTTCATATTTTTCTAAATTATTTTTGTAATTTCTCTTAGCACCATAATATATTCCATCCAATTCATGTAACATACTTGGTTGAATATCCCTCAATTGTTTGCAGTCTACATTGTCTCCAGTTCTTTTTACTTAGTTACTTCCTACTAGCAATATTGGCAGACATTATTCTGTGTAGTACAAAATTATATACACCCCTTACATATGAAAGATCATATGAATAATCAGCCTAGCTTCCCATTTATTTGTTATTCCCTCTTAACTAAAACATAATTCATAATTCCCACTGAGCACAGGAGTATTTTAGGTTTCTGTGGTGTGACAGAAGTCATGTGGCACAACAAGAAGTTATAAAAAATGTTAAATATCCATTGATGTTTCTTCTGTATTCCCTCATTCCCTTGCCACTTTTATTTTCCAGCCTCAATATAGAAAACATAAGCAATATCTCCAGTTTGAGTTCAATCTCTTTAAAATCATTATATATTTTTTCTGAAATGTATATGAATTTTATTTTACTTTTTTTGCATGAACATGAATATCCATCAGAAACAAGATAAGCCATTTTGCTGAAGAGTCTGTTTACTTCCACTCAGTTAACAACAGACACTTCAAATATCAATACATTCTTCATTGGGAAGAAAGAATCAATGAAATCAGAGTTGTTTTTTAAGATAGTTCTAGAATATAGATGCAAAAAAATGGTATTGGAATACAGAGACAATTAAAAGTATCATATAAGATTAATATCAAAGTCATCAAAATTCAGAATTACTAGAGAATACCAGGGATCTCTCCCATCATCTGCTTCCTTTATAGTTAGTTGCACACATGAAGATGAAGAGATTTGGAGAAAATTGCCAAAGTATGCTGATTCTATCCTGTATATATTTATTTTACATTATCTTGCCTGGGACTTCACCACAGCAAGAATATACTGTCATACTTCCCTAACTGATTTATCATCACAATTTTTAATTCTTCTTCAAGCCTTTATTGCAATTTTTCTCCTCCACTCTTAGCTCACTGCCTGACGATATACTCATAAGAGCAAAAAATAGGTCATTTGCAGAGACTTTTCCCTTAGTACTTCTAACTTATCTAACATCACTAAAGTGTCTTCCCTTGATATCTACTCCTTCATTACCATCTCTGATGAAGAGTTGGAATTTTTTTGGACAAAGCAAAGTCCTCTACAAATATCTGTAATGTTTTATTTTCCTATTTTCTCAACAAATTGCCACCTTTATTATCCTCACTATCTAATATCCAACTCTTTCTATTTATTTAATCTTTCTTTGCTTACTACATACATTCCCAAGTCTTCCTTATCCTTAAAAAATTCCCATATTTGATCTTATCATCCTTTCTGGCTATTAACTTCTCTCTTTCCCTTTTCAAGTAAACTCCACAAGTTATCAGTCTGTCATATTTGTCTGCCATAAAGTCAAGTATCTTTAATTCCCCTCATTTCATTTTCTTCTAAATCCTGTGTATAAATTTGACTAAAAGTCTATTCACTACAAATTTACCAGAGATCACTTAATTGATAACTCTACTGGTATTCTGTTAATTCTTATCATTCTTTAACCTCTATGTGCAATTTGTAACTGTATCATTATCTTCTGTTGGAAACTCAACAATTTTTAGGTTTTTGTGAGATCTTTCTCCTCTTGATTGCTCCTCATCCATACCTTTCTAATTCTTAAAATAATTATGTATTAGAAATGATCTCGACTAAGAAAAGGTTCCTCTGTTTCACAAATTAATGATTAGTTCGCAATGAGTCAACCTACTGCTGAGGGAATGGTCAAGTAATGGAGGATTGATTAAAAGTGTCCCAAAATTTCAGTGCAGTACTAATCTTTAACCTGAACATTTAAAGGCATTAAGAATTTGGAAATCATGAATTGGCTTCCACCATCTCTTATCCATCCCTTTAGATATTGGTATTTTTCAAAAAATATTGACAGTTGAGTGTGACAACCTTCAGACTGATTTTAATTAGTTGTTTGAAGAGAAAATTCTGGAACTGCTTTGACACTGATTCTACTGGTACAAGACAGCAGCACATTCAATTTAATTAAAAATGCATTAAAAATTTATGAATTTCCTACTACATGCAAGTTCAAGAATTTCTAAGATTTGAATTCCATATGTTCAAAATTATTTACTGTTACTACTTATAATGTTTACCTGGTTCAAGTAGGGGAATGGAAATTGGGGAGAAGAGGATATGGGTCAAAAGGAAAAATTTGAGGAAAAATTCCCAGCCCTCAAGTGGATTCAAGTTTGAAATGCCCAAAACTTCTATTCCCATGCAACTCTATGTTTGTGATAGAGCATAAATGCTTCAGAAGATAAAGGAAACAATTGAGAAGAGGGCAAGCTGCATAGAGGAAGCAATTATTTTCCTTTCAGCAAAATTTTTTTTCCTATTCATTCCTTTAAATTAAGACTATATTTGAAAACATAATTACCCTTCCTTTATGGCACATATTTAGCTGAGTAAGAATAGATTTTGTTACAATCCCTTATTTTAAGTAGATTTCCTATAAACAATGTATTGTTGAACATTGCTTTCTAATTCATTCCATTATCCTCTTCTATTTTATGGATGAAGTTATACTATTTGCATTCATAGTTATAATAGTTAATTGTATAATTCCTCCCATCCTATTATAAGTAGAGATTCTCATGTTGTATGAAGAATCTTACCAATATTTAGTATAGCCAAACAAGAGAAATTTGCCATGGCTGGAAATCCATTTTCCAGTGTATGGAAAATATCTCAGATACATACATACACACACACACACACACACACACACACACACACACACACACACGTATACACACATATATGTATACAAGTATAAATATACATGTATTCAATGTATATTTATATTGCATATGTCTGTATATGTGTGTGTTTGCATGTGTGCATGTATATATACTTGTATCATTTAGTTCTCTTTTCTTGGGAAGAGAATACACTAATCCCCAATAGGGATATGTGATTCCATTTATATATTCATAAGTAGAGAAATCATTTTCTTACTCATTTATTAAACACTTTAGTTCCAGTTAAACATTTTATGTATAAAACATATTTTGTATTTATCATAATGTTTTTATGCCTGGGTATAAATTGAGGTTAGCAAAATTTTTTAAAATTTCAACTTTATTTTATTTTCAGTTGTAAATGTTCTTATTCTTCTGTACTCATTAAAGGTAAGAAATACAAAAACCATTAAAAACATGAAGTAGTATTTTTAAAAGTCCATATTAGCCAAGTTTTAAGGGAAAGAGTAGCAAAATATGCTTCAAAAGCATAGGTCATTTGGTTCTTTAGTTGTATTTTGATAGCATTTTTCTTCATGATTAATTTAGAATTGTGTTGTCATCAGATTGATCAAAGTTACTAAGTCTTTCAGATTTGCTTTGTTTTATAATATTGCAGTTATTATATACATTATTTCTTTTGTTCTGCTCACTTCACTTTCCCTCAATTCATAGAACTCTATAAATTGTTTTGATACAATCCCATTCATCATTTCTTATAGCACATAATAATATTCTGTTGCAGTCATGTACCATAACTTGTTCAGCCATTCCCCAACTATATGAATACTTCTGTTTTTATTTATCATCCCCAAAGGAGATATTATAAATATTTTTATACACACGGACTTTTCTCCTTTGAAGCATTTGGAATATTGACTTATACTATTATATGACTGGGCCAAAAGATATGAATATTGTAATAACTTTTAGGGCATAGCTACAAATTGCTTTCCTACATGGTAGGACTGATTCACAGCTCTATGAACAGTAATTTTCTGTATTTACTCTTTTCCTTTTTTTGTAATCTTAGTCAATCAGAGAAGTATAAGGTGGTACCTCAGAATTGCTTTATTTGCATTTCTCTAATTATCAATGATTGAGAGCACTTTTTTTACAAGCCTGTAGAAAGCTTTGATTTCTTCCTTTGAAAACCACATATTCATATCCCTTGACTCTTTTTCAATTCAAAAAACAGTTTCTTTTAATATCTATACACTGGTCTCAATTATTTAAAAGAAGCTTTCATTTGAATTAGTTTTTGCCTATGCACCTCAATGGTTAGGTTTGTATTGTCTATAAATGTTGCTTATATGAGTTTTTAATTTTTTTTATAATAGTAATAATAGAAATAGTAATCATAATAACAAGATTTATATAGCACCTATTATATGCCAGCTAGTGTGCCAAGCAATTTACAAATATAATCTCATTTGATCTCTGCAACAATTCTGATATGTGGATTCTATTATCGGCATTTTATAGATGAAGAAACTGAGGTAAACAGAAGTTAAATTTCTTGCCCAAGGTCACATAGCCAGTATGTATCAGTGGGTGGATTTGAACTCAGATCTTTTTTTCCACTTCACCAACTTGATGCCTACTTATCTAATGTACAAACATAGTCATATTAACTTTTTAATACTTATTTCCTGACTTGATACTGTTTTCTATTTATATATTCATACATTGGCTCTCAATAGCATTATCTTGACACACAAAAGATTCTCTGCTCACTCAAGCACACCTTCCTTTCCTTTTCTTTATTTTACATTTTCCTGAAATTTTGATTTCATCTGTATAGAAAGTTCTCAATTAATTACACTCTTTGTAACATGAATGAGAGGAAAAAGATGGAATACTAAGAGGTTAAATGAAATGTCCGGGTAATATGACCAGAATGGTTCTGGGGCAGAAACTGAAGTCAAATAGTATGTATTGTTGAATCAGTTTATATCATTTACATCATGATGCCTTCCCTATTTTCTTTGGATTATGTAAACAACGAAGGCTATTTAAGTTTTTTTTTTTTTTCCTTATAACAATAAGGGAAATGGAGAGAGACACTTATTGGAATCAGGTTTCCAATTCAGCATAGAATATATACTCTCAGAAATCACAATACTCTTAATTTTACCTTTCCTGAAAATCATAAACATTAGAGGAATTGAAGACAAATGATAAGAAAATAAACAGAATAGCACTTTGTCAACAGATAAACACCCTGTCAACATACTGTCTCCCCCACACAGTGAAATACAAACAAGATCCCATGCACATAATTTGCATGGGGAAAGGGTGTCTTGTGTACAGAGTACAATAACATCACCTCTCATGATTTTTATTTTATCTTTACAAACAGGAAGATGGATCAACTCTGGATGAATTTTGACAACTATCAGAACGGGGTCTACTAAAACTTGATGTTGTATTCCTCCTCTTTCCCCATTTTACAACCTTCCCTTGAAACTTTGTTTTATTGTTCTATCTTGTGATATTCTTATTATGCCCATTACCGGTGGCAACTTCCTTCCTTATAGATTTATGTATAGCAGTGGAATCTTAATGGAGGCCATCTCTAGGCCTGGCTCAACCCCATAACAAGGCACTATTCTAGCAGCTAGATAATTCTCTCTTGTTTCACAATGTCACCTTGAGTGCCACCTTAAGGATAATGTAAGTTCAAGGAATGTATATCATTTTTTTTTGTTGTTCTATGATTCTACAAATGGCTGCATAAAGTCTATAAGCTGCATTATTTTGTTATAAATGAAATTAGAATTTGAGCTAGAGCAGCATTACATTTCTTATTTAACCATGCAATCTAAATTTTTAAAATATTACTATGTGATTGGTAGAAATTTAGTTTCTAAGTCTAATAGAATTTTGCCCATTGGAGTCTCATAATCGAACTATTTATTAATATGAACAAACCTTTCTTGTCCCCTTTTATAATATCTTAATTACCAATAAACCCTTCAGGAAAATATGGTACACTTGGGAATTTACACATCCACATAACACATACCCGAATACACACATATTTATTATGCATATATATTTATAGTTTTGTGTTTTAAATTAGCATTTACATAACTATAATTTCTCCTGTGATCATTTGTTTTTAAACTTGGGATAAACATATCCTAGTTTCCTAGATCCAATTATAATCATGAATTTAAAATGATGTTTATTGAACGTAGAAAGGCATGGGATCTTATTTCACTACTGAGGGGGAGTATTGCCAGAGGCAGGAATCAGAAATCCCTGTCCTAAACCTTAATTAAAAAATTTATTTGTATACAGAATGTAAGATTTCAATAGTCTTATATTTGTTCATAATCTCCTGATAGAGGATTTAACTGAAAACTAATTTGTATAACAAAGCAGGATTTTGCTTCATTTGTGATGAGATGAATGCCACAGAGAGTAACCTTCATAATTCCTAGTACATTGGTGTATTTTGAGCAGTTGAAGCAGAAGGAGGGAGAGCAAATACCTCCCATTTGACTGATGATGGGGACAAGAAATCCAGGCTTCCATCACTTTCAGTCAAATGGATCAATACAGTAATGAATAGTCTCTGAGGTATTTTCTTTCCTCAAAGGTGGAAAACAGCTCAAAGCTTTTCTAGGTAATATATGCAGATTAAGCAACCCACCCTGCCTTTTGTTTTCCATACAGAGGCCCAGATTGTATTTAACTATGTCACAGTTCTGGATTTGATCAGACCATCATTACCATCTCTTCACCTTCTAAGAGCTTTGTGAGTATCTCAGAATTAGACAATCTGGCCCCCAGGAAGAACTGAGTCAGAAAGTAGAAAATTAGGAGATTATGCATGGGTTTCTGTGAGGTAGATAAGTAATGTTACCCCCTGGCAGTTTTTGGAGCTCATTTTTAAAAAGGAAGAATATAGCCGCTTTAGAAAGACCTTGGTTGTTATCAAAAGGACATGAGCAGCACATTAGCTATATTACTTCTGTCTGTTTTAAAGAGCCACTGCCTTCCTCAAAGACCTAGAAAGAAATATAACATTTGAAGCCCCAAATAAGGTAAGAGAACAACCCTAAGCAATCATGGATAACCACATCAAGTCCTCTCCTAAGGACCATCAGGAAAGAACTCAAAAGAGATTTCACACATATGTATAAAAAGACATACACACAGAAAAATACATACATATGTATATGTATATGTTAGTTTCTTGTAGAAAACAGAAAGAACTACAGCTTCATCCTGAAAAATAAATAAAAGAGGGCCTCTAGGGCAGTCCACATCTCATTCTTCTTCAGGATTCAATTCAAAACTCATTCCACTATCTCTCAATCTTACCCCTAGTACTTTCATATTCCGGATTCCCTCTCTTCTCCCCTGTTGCCCCACCATTTTCAGGTTTTCAGTTTCTTTTTTGTTATCTTTCCTCCAAACAATGAAAAGCCCTTAAAGCTAGAGATTGTTTAGTATTCCATTGCTTAGCACAAAGGCTGGCACATAGTAAATGATTAATATTTCTTGACTTTCTGTCAATATGGCATAGTTACTGACTGGTTACAACTAGTTGTTGCAGTGCATGGAGTTCTGGTCCTGCGTTCAAATCCTATTTCAGACCTTACTAGCTATGTGATCCTGGGTAAGCCACTTGATCTCTATTTACTCCAGATTTCTTAATTGTAAAAAAGAGATAATGGCACCTACCTTTCAGGGTTGTCAAGGAAATCAAATGAGATAATTTTAAAGCACCTAGAGTGCCTGCCACATAGTAAGAGCTTAAAAATGCTTTTTTGTACTTTCCTCTCCTTTCTCCCCTTCTCTGATTTTGGGAGGCAAGCAGGATTCAGCCTTCTCTCTTGTAACTCTCTTAAAAAGAGTATTATTATGGGTAATGAGACTTTATTGAGATATATAGTAGAAGTTATATATAGACTTGGTTTAGTTAGTTTAGTTAATCTAATTGTGTCTTGGTGATGGTATTTTTTTTTAATCTTCTTTATGTATATAAATAACATCTTACTGAAAGCCTATCAATGAATTTTGAACATTTTATTACCTTTCATGTTTATAGCACAGTAATTTCTACTTAACCCCTAAGCTCCCACTAAGTTCATTCTTGCAATAAATCAAAAATTCAAGCAAAATGCACTGAAGCAATGAATGTGACTATATTCATATATCACATTTCACACTTGTAATCTTTTGCCTCTCCATTGAAAAGTGGGATATGCATTTTATAATCAGAAATTTTGGCTTGAGATTGTCCATTAATCAAAGGAGTACAAATTTGATTTTCTGCTGTTAATGTTTATATTACTATATTCACTGTGCAGTGTTCTCTTGGTTTAGCTTTTTTCATTCTGTATCAGTTTGTTGTTGTTGTTACTCAGCCATTTATTCATATCTGACTCATCCTGAGTATTTTCTTGGCAAAGATACTGGAATGGTTTGCCATTTCCTTCTCCAGGGGATTAAGGCAAAGGTTAAGTGACATGCTTAGAGTTATACATCTGGTAAATGTTTGAGGGCACTTCTGAATTCAGATCTTCCTGACACTAGATCCAGTGTTCTATCTACTAGGCCACCTATATATGTTGCTATCAACTTTTACAAGTTTTCATATGCTTATTTAATTTTTTCATAGTTGTCATTCCTTAAAAAGACATTCAATGATAATCCTGTATCTTCATATATATTTGCTTCTATAAATATTGTATTATTCAAGATCATTCTAGGAAAGACTTCCTTCTTTTTTTTCTTGGAGCATGTACCTAATGTAATCTCTGGATAAAGGCAACGCTTAGTGACAGTCATAAATTACACTTTACCTACAGCTCCACAATCTACCTGAAAATCATATAAATGAGACAATACAGTCAGAAAAAATCTGAAATAAAAAGATAGATTATCAGCTTTGTTTAGTTATGATGTTTTTATGTCATTTATTTTACATTTCTCAATGACTACAACCTCCCCAACCAATAGAAGATTGCATTATGACGAATAAAGTAAAGCAAAGTATATGAATACATTCACCATTTTCCTCACAGAGAACCAGGTATGATACCTCTGTTTTGAAGTATAAATGTCAGATTACAGCTTTAGACCTACAACTAAGTGAGTTCAAGGTTATGTTCAGTTCCCTGTGGTACTAGCTGGTAACTGTGGTATTAATTCCCTGAGTTGATAGACTTCTAAGACTGGGCCATTCATGAATATGTTGTGGCTGTTTTCTCACTCTTTAGAAGTTCCATTGTATTATATGGGAGCTTTGAGGCCGCTTTAATTAAAGTTATCTGAATAGGAGTACAGTGTGCCAGATGTTCATAATAAATATAATGCAGCTTATGTAATGTTATACCATCATGGAATATACTGAAACGGTTCATGATTACCCACTATTAAATATATTAAATCTAAATTTATTTCAGTGTTTTCAGACATTAAACTTATTCTTAAACACTATAAATTAAATTGGGATTAGAATTTGACCTTTTGCTGAAGTGTTTTCAATAAAGATAATTAAAGATCTCTTCTGGATCATTTAATAGAAAGTATTTCCATTGAAATGAAACATATATGTAGAATATTTACATTTCACTAATTTAATGAATCTGTGATCTCATCAATGTGTTCACTTCTTTCAGAAGAACATTTCCACCTGACTCTTCCCACCATGTTGGGACCTTATCCATGTCCTCTCATAAACCTTATTAAAATGCCCAGAAGTTTTCTAGGTCTTTCCTTCCCTTCCTCCCCAGCTCAAACAAACATTCTGTGGTAATATAGTTTTACTTTTAGGTTCACAGGCTATACCCTCTTAATATATGTATAGTCCAGTTCCTTTCCTGATAACATATTTCACTGATTATACATACACACACACACATTCATATAGGTATATAGATATATAGATATAGATATAGATGTGATTATCCCATTTTTATGTACAAGTCATCATTGATGATATAATGCTGCTTACCTGTGACTTTTCCATTGTTTTGGGAACTACCCACAATTTTGATTTTTCAGTGGTTTTAGTTTGCTTGATTTATGGCCAATAGGGGATTTATGGCCAACAGGGGAAGTGAGTAGAATAAGCATTTAGATAGTACCTACTATGTGCTAGGCATTGTGCTAATATTTTTTTAATTATTATATTTTATTTTCAAAATGACCCGGGAAGCGAGGTGCCATTATTATCTTTATTTTACACTGAGGAAACTTGGCCAATGTCACATAGTTAATAAGTGTCTGAGGCCAGATTTGAATTTAGGTCTTATTGACTCCAAACCCAGAACTCTAATCACTACTTTTTATAACCACCACTAGCTGTGATATTTTTGAAGCCATGAATCAACTATGGGTTCTTTTTCTCTTGAAGTTATGTGAAGGTAATAATACTCATTTTCAATTTGTGAGAATGTAACCCATCTTAAAATATTTGATTATTTAAATAGTATGATCATTTCATAAAATAAAAATAAGATTAAAAATGATTACCACAATAGATGCTTGAAAAATCCACCTTCATCCAGAGAAGATTTCAAAGGTGGCAGGCTCTTGTTATCCCTGTTTTGTTTTTTTTTAATCTCTTCTTCTGTAAAAATATTAAAGTATGGATTATACCACAGGCTATTGAGAAAATGATTTTTTCCTTTAAATCTAATCCAATTGAACATGAGATAAAATATTCTAGATTTTATTAAATGAGAAAACTACAATTGTGTGATTAAAATTTTGTTTGAATTGAAGGTCAGATGAAACGTTGCCAGAGAAGTTACATAAATTAATTTTCTAAAAATAGAAAAGATTTTTGGGAAAAAATTTTATATTCAAAGATTCTGATAAAGGCCTCATTTCTAAAATATATAGAGAATTGACTGAGATTTGTAAGAATTCAAGCCATTCTCCAATTGAAAAATGATCAAACAGTATGAACAGACAATTTTAGATGAAGAAATTAAAACCATTTCTAGTCTAAACCATTATTCATCAGAGAAATGCAAATTAACACAACCAAGGTACCATTATAAACTTCTCAGATTGGTTAAGATGACAGGAAAAGATAATGACAAATGTTGGAGGGGATGAGGGAAAACTGGGACACTAATATATTGTCGGTGGAGGTATGAACTTATCCAATCATTTTGGAGAGCAGTTTGGAACTATGCCCAAAAGTTATCAAACTGTGCATTCTCTTTGATCCAGCAGTGTTTCAACTGAGCCTACATCCTAAAGAGATCTTAAAGGAGGGAAAAGGACCACATGTGCAATAATGTTTGTAGCAGCCCTTTGTACAGTGGCAAGAAACTAGAAACTGAGTGGATGTTCATCAGTTGGGGAATGGCTGAATAAATTATGGTATATAAATGTTATGGGATATTATTGTTCTGTAAGAAATGACCAACAGGATGATTTCAGAGAGGCCTGGAGAGACTTACATGAATTGAGGCTAAGTGAAATGAGCAGAACCAAGAGGTCATTATATATGGCAACAGCAAGATTATATGATGACCAGTTCTGATGGATGTGGCTCTCTTCAACAATGAGATGATTCAGGCCAGTTCCATCGTCTTATTATAAAGAGAGCCATCTTGCACCCAGAGAGAGGACTGTGGGAACTGAGTGTGGATCACAACATAGTATTTTCACTCTCTTTTATTTGCTTGCATTTTGTTTTCTTTCTCATTTTTTTTTCCTTTTTTGATCTGATTTTTCTTGTGCAGCATGATATTTGTGGAAATATATGTAGAAGAATTGAACATGTTTAACAATATAGGATTACTTGCTGTCTAAGGAAGAGGATGGGAAAAAAGGAGGGAAAAATTTGGGAGAAAGGTTTTGTAGGAGTGAATGTTGACAATTATCCATGCATATATTTTGAAAATAAAAAGCTTCAATTAAAAAAAATAGAAATGTTTTAAAACTATCTTCCTGAACCTCTGTCTTATAAAAGTAGATATATGATTCTATATCTAGCTTCCTGATCTTTGTTCCTATGTACCAAGGGATTTCTCAGGAATTTTTGTTTACTCATTCCTTCTCATTTCAATCTTGTAAATTCTACCAACAAGGTTATGATTGTTAACAGGGTTCCTATAGAACCAAACAGAGCGAGCTGTTTGAAAATTAATCAAAGCTCAGAAAGCTAGGTAAAGCTAGACAGGACTTAACTAACTTTCATAGCTTATATCTCAGACCATTATGCACAAATGATAATAAGAAAAATCTTGATTGACTGACATTTAAATTTTCTCTGTCCTAAATATTTAACTAATATTCAAATCTTTGTCTGGAGACAGAGATAAAGACAGAGAGAGAGAGACAAGAATGACACACACACATACACAGAGAGACATAGAGACACACAGAGAGAGTAGCAGAGAGAAATAGACAGAGTCCATAGTCAAGTGGATATATGGCTTCCTTAAAGTGAAACGACTTGGTTTCACATTTTGCTTATGATGTGTTACATTTGTGAGCTGGACAATTTTCTTAACTTCTCCATAAATTAATTATTAGTTCAGAGAATTCCTTTATTGTCAATTTCTATGTATAAAAACAATATGTCCATTCTCCTTGCATGTATGTATGCATATGCAAATATGTATAGGTACATATTTTTCCAGTGAAATATATAAAGTAGATCTTTCAATGGTGTTCACAGGGAGAAAAGACTAGGAATCTCTAGTATTTCCTTTCCCCCCCATTTTTTTTTCCAGTGGAGACTTTAATTCCTGCCAGAAAGGGAAGAAAGAGGTAGCTAGAAGTTGGACACTCAGCTTTTTAAAGAGAGAAGTAATATGTGACTAGAAATAAATCTATTTAACTATTATTAGTCTAGGAAAAATGTCTTTACAGGAATTCAAACTTAAACTCCACATTTTTATTCATTAATGAGGAAGATATGTGTGTATGGGGGTTTGGAGGAGAAGCGTGGTCAAATTTTTTTATCCAAGACTTTATTCCCTTCTCATAAAATATTTTTTCCACAATGGAAACATAAAAATAGCAAAGAAACCTATACATCCAATGCAATTGCAAAACTGTAATCAGAAAAAGCATAAATATGCTTTCCCTTTACATATATATATTTATATGTATATATATATATATATATATATATATATATACATATATATATATAAAGAGAGAGACAGAGACAGAGACAGAGACAGAGACAGAGACAGAGAGACAGAAAAAGACAGAGACAGAGAGACACACACAGAGAGACAGAGAGAGACAGAGAAACAGAGAGAAACAAACAGAGAGAGAGAGAGAGAGAGAGAGAGAGAGAGAGAGAGAGAGAGAGAGAGTATGTGTGTGTGTGTAAATTCCCTGAAGTCTTTAGTGTAGCAAGCTAGGAATAGAATATAATTGGAATTTTGTATGTTTCCTTCTTTCCAGAGTCTTTCTTTCTATTCAGTGACCTGAAAGAAAGATTGGAATAGCTATCTTCTTACTGAAGAGAGAAGAATGGGTCAGAACCCAGAAAATTCAGTCACCATTTTCTCTCACTGTGACCAATTCTGTCTCACCTGTCACATAAGGCATTGCTTTCTACCAGTAACAAGAGAGTTCCATACAATAGGCTTTGGGGATCAAGTTACTTATCTATATATGTGTGTGACATATATAGTTTATATATATATATGTATATATATACATATATATACACACATACACATAGATATTCATATATACATACACACAACTTGACTGAAACTTTTGAAACACTCTATATGTGTAAATGTGCACATGTGTCTGTGCATATCTTCTTTCCTCTAGAGAAAGACTTGTTTTCTTCAATATCTTGACATTACATTACTTCAGAATACAATAAATATGACACAATCATAATTGTAGGAGTTTCTAAACATTTTATAGATCTGGTTTATGAGGAGAACTGAATATATAGAACTTTTCATCCCTATCCTAAAGGCTAGGCTGCTGAAAAATATAACTCCCTTAAAATCAAAATGAGACAGACATAAACAAAAGGCCAAAATACAAATAGGGTAACAGTAGACAAAATACTAGGCTTGAAGTCATGAACACTTGGTTTAAGCTCTGGCCTTTGACTCTAGTTGAGTGACCCTGGGAAAGTCATTTAGTCTTTATGAGCCTCAGGCAATGCCTCAGGACTGAGCTACTGAGGCATAAACTGCTACGATTTGCTTCTGAGGAATGAGTTATTTTAACAAGAGTTCCCCAGCCTGAAAAAAGTCACAGATCCTTCTTATATTCATGTAAATAAAAAAGGCATGAAAGGGCTTCTAAGCTGTGCCTGAGGGGGAAAAAACAGGCCCATTTGAAAACTTTCTCTCTGCCCACCAGTCTGGGCAGCTTATAAAATAATCAGAAATTTTCCACACATTGGATTGAGGTAATTACTCTATTAGAGCACCTCCTTGCAACTGGCACCAAGGCTATTCGTTCCAGTTCACTAGAAAGGAGACTTTAAGTGTTGAAATACTTTTTAAAAGCTATATTTCATCTCAAAATTGAAATACTTCTGACAAGAAGCATGTTCGTACATATTCATTCCACACTTTTCCTGTCTCCTGTCTAATTAGGAGTTTCACCTACTAGACATTTTCAAAGTTGACTGGGCAGGAGGTAACAGTGTAGATAAATCCCAGTGTTAGCTAATTAGTTCCTTCATTCCCAAGACTGCTCTAAAAAAAATCAATGGTCATCTCACACATGAGATGTTTGTAACTGGCCAATGGATAAAAAATAATTTTATTGTAATATTAACTCTAGCTTTATAGAAGATACCAGTCAACATTATTTTACTCTGGACATTGTTTGTTACTTTTGTGATTGAGATGGTGTGATCTGACAGGTAATAAGATCAGAACTGCATCTCTGATTCAATAAGACATTTTAGATAAATCCCCTAATATAGCTCATTTCCTGAGATTTAATCTTTAGATGCCAATTAAATATAGGGTGTAGATAAGATGTCTTGTTTTGGGAGAGAAATGCTGTATATTGTCATAGACCCTTCCACAAAGAATTTTCTGATATTCCCAGCATCTCCAATTCGGAAGAGGACTGAGTTCATGTTGTCTCACAGTGACTTTATGATATTCTAGGATGCTAATTGAATGGACTTGATTGTTTTTACATATTTGGAAAGACAGTCCAACAACATCTATTTGGGTAAATCAGACTTTAATTCTTTTTTTTTTCCTTTGCTGGCAGGTTTGGAATTTTTCTAATTGAATTATTTATATAATTTCTTTAACACACAAGAGTGGCTATATATTATAATTTTTGATCAGAAATTGTCCTATTTACAAGTAAGAACATTTGTTTATATCTGATTTACGAATCTGGGTTGTGAAGGCTCGAAGTCTAGCAATAGTGACCCTCTTCTTTAGGGAGAGGTTAATGCAGATGAAATGATAAGGGCCTTGGATGGCATAAGATTCTAGAGTAGCAACAGTAATAGAACAGCTGAGATTCCTGATGTTGCAGTCATCTCTGGGAAATGCACTGGGATATGGAAGTGGATGATGGAATGTGAGGGTGTTCTGTAAAGAAAACTCACATCTTGAGGATTTGTTTTTCATTTTTGCTGCTACTGCTACTGCTATTTTGTGAGGTTTCTTTTTTTTTTTTTAATTTTGTTTTGTTTTTAAAAAGAAGCATGGTCTATATATTATCTAAAGACCAGATCTATTCCTGAAAAGTAACAGTAAACTTCACAAGTGATTCAATTTATTATTAAAAAGTTGTTCCAAATTCTGGTATTTGGGTACAAGATTTAATGAATGTAATATTAAGACCTGAGAGTCAGAGAGAAGAGAAAATACCTAGAGTTACATGATTAGAACTTGAACAGGCCTTAGAGGTGAACAAATCCAAACTCTTTGTTTTATACAGGAGGGAAATCCTTTAGATTGAAGGAGCATAAAACAGAAGACTTTACAACACAGTTGTATTCTGGATTTCAGATAAATACAAGTAAAGAATGTGCTCAGGAATAACCTTAAAAATGTAATTTTTTATTTTTAATTGATATATCATTTAACTGTACATCAACATTTTATCTTTTGCTATTATTATTTATTGGTCTCCCTCATCACTAGTGCAATTGGAATTTAATCACAGACACATAATGTTGAAGTCCAAATTCTGATGATATGTTAGTGGAATGTTAAGGCTTCCATGTGTGCTTGATGGTTTGGCAGCAGCCACATTTGGGTGCAATTTTTTCTTGAACTTGCTTCTCGGGGAGTTTTTGAAAAGAATATTGCAATACTTTTAAGATTGACAAGGTATTGCTTTCTCTTGTAGGGCAGCAATACATTTATCCTAAAAACAAGAGCCAACCACAGTCTAGTTATTGGCAACTCAGCGAAGTCTAAAAACAAATCTCTTATCCTTCTCTTCCCTGCTTTGAAATGTGAAGAAAAGTGGAAAAGTGTTAGCTGATAATAAAAAAGTCAATTTCTTAAGCAAAGATCATAAATTAGTATCTGTCTGATTTGAAATCAAAGGTTGAAAAACTACATGAGAACGCAAGTAACAGCAGCACATTTATTTATAAGCTGAAATGAGTCCCTTGTGTCAGCTCTTTGGCACTCCAGTCATACATAAGAAAAACTACGATGGGAAAGAGAATTGAAGTTAGCATTCAGGTATGATTTACAGCATCTAAATAAGGTTGCTTTTCTCATCTCAAAGAAAGAAAAGAGATAGATCATTTGCATGAACTCTTTACTAAGGTTTTGCTTTCCAGAAATAACAACTCAGCTATTTAACCTCTATTGTGTCAACTCTTCCATTGGAATGACCATCTTTCTTGGAAAAGTAAGCTCTCTATTGATAAATGACTCTAATAAACTACACACACACACACACACACACACACACACACACACACACACACGTATATATCTATACACATACTATATATACATACATATGTATAATTTTCGCAAATACACACATATTTCCCCTCAATGTTATATGTGAAGAAGCTACATTTTCCCTTATGATTAATGAGATAAGTTCACATAAAGGTTATGCACCCAGCAGAAGTGAAGGCAATAGAGTTATGAGCACATTTAATAATGTTTTTTTTTTCATTAAAATTACATACTGTTCTAATTTGTTGATTGCCAAGTCATGTCCTTTATCCAAATAGCTGGTTGCCAAAGTTTTAAGGCCATATTTGGCTGAAAATGCCAAAGTATACACATTTAAGCAGAATACACACTTAAGAAGGATTATGGGGAGAGGATGACAAAAATAGAAGTTCCTTCACCAGACATTTCAAATTAATAAATCTTTATAATAAAAAGTAGGATCTAAAGGGAGTGTTAATGCTAAAACCAGAGATGAATAAATATATTCTTACAGGAACAGATTTGTCATTCAATTAGGCAATGAGTTACAAAGGTGTCCCCCCAAATTCCTTAAATTGCTTGTGTTTGCAAACTTTTCTCTAATTCATTCAATATTTAATGTTTGATTGAGCCCTAACAATGCTAGGTGCTAAGAGAAGACAAATGTATATATGGCACTCTACTCTCCCAGAAAGCATTTGTAATCTAATATCAGTGATGAGGTATAAATATGAATAATAATTAAAAATTTGAACAGAAATAACTAAACAAAGTACAAAAATAATGATGATAAAATATGATGTTCAATAATTCAACAATGCATATATATTATTTCATATGTCATCTCATGTATATGTCATCCTTATATATCTATTATCTATTTATTTTATCATATGTGTGTATTTAGGTTTACATGTTCATATGCCTGTGTGTGTACTTCTTACAACAACCCTTTGAGGTAAGTTCTGTTATATATTAAATAAATGAGGGAAAATGAAAGAGATTTAGTTCATATTTACACAGCTAGCAAACATCACAGGTTGGATTCACATCAAGCTTCCTAATCAAACAAAATCCAGTACTTTGTGATTACAGTATATTGCTTCTAATGAAGTGGAAGAGTGTGAAGAGGAAGAAAGGGAAAATTTTGATAATGGGAAATATCTAGAAAGGTTTTGTTGGGAAATGACATGAGCCGAGTCTTCAAGAATGGGTATTAGTATTTAAATAGGTAGAAATATACAAAAGTGAAACAATTGTAAGTGAGGGGGAAATGAAGATGACTATTTCTGTATATTCCAGAGGCAGAATGATAGAATAATTCAGGTGAACTGAATAGAATAAAGAAATGTGAAGTTAAGGTATTTGAGGAAACACTGATATACATGTTGAAGTTGTCATGTGTAAAGGCAAGAGTTGTAATGGAAAGAAAGACTTTGAAACAGACACTGTATTCATTGAGTATAATATCTTGTATTTCAATAGATAATAGCAACTAGCATCTAGAGTGAGTGAATTTTAATAGCTGAGCTTCAAAGGAAGACAGTTTGCTAAGTGGTGGGGATAGACAAAGACTTGGAAGTTGCATTGATTCCCCTGCCATGACTTTTGAGTCAAGTATTTTGATTGAAAATTAAACTAATACTAGCATGTACCATCAGGAATGCAGAGGCATCAGGAAACAGCCAAGTCTCAGTGACTATCAGAAGATCCAAGAACATTAAAACATGTTCATTAATTAAAGAACAGACATTCCAAAAAGCACTTTTCAAAAGACATGTAGTTCTGGAATGGGGCATAGCAGTTTGAAGGTCATGATAGTAATGGAGTGGGTAGCACGAGATGGGGAATAGAGTTTGTAGATCAATAGACAGGATTTCAGAATCTCTACAGTGGAGGAGAACAAAGAGATAGAATTATCCTAATCATTCAAAAATAATTCCAGAAGACTTGTGCTTGGATAAATGTCCATTGATAGTGTTGATCAAACAGTTTAAGATCCTTACTACTTGTAGTAGATGGTGAAGGAGTGCCCTGAGAGAGTCAGAAGGTCTGATTCACACTGAACAGGAGCAAAAGAAGGTATGGCCTGAGAGAATGCGGTCAGGTGGCAGAAAGTGGAATTTTAAGCGAGGTTTAGTTGGTAATTGAAGCCTTAGAAATCAAGAGATAGGAAGGACTCAAAGTTGACTTGAAGATTTTAAGCATGAGATGACAGGCAGAATGAGAGCATTAGTATATGCTTAGTATGTACTCCACTGGAGTCATAACAAAAACAAATTCCCAATATGCAAAAAAAATATTTATATAACTCTTTATGATTGCAAATAACTTAAGCAAAAATATATGTCCATCATTTGAAAAATCACTAAGCATACTTTGATATATAAATATAATGGAATATTGCTATATATTAAGAAATACAAAGATTATAAGTACAAGGAAGTATGGAAACATACAAATAAATGCAAAGTGAGTCAAGAGACAGACTAACAATTTACATAATGATTACAATAATATAAATGTAAAAATATCACAAAGTATTCAAAACTATTGAATATCACAAAAACTATGGAAAACAAAGTTGGCCCCCCAAAAATGATATGAGAAGATTCCTCCTTCTACTTCATACTAGTATATTCATAGAGGAGGAATTGACAGCTGTGGAACATTGAATGTAGTATCAAATTATTTTTATTTGTTAATTTTGTTTGATAGTTTTTCTTATTCTTTCTCTTACAAAATTAACATTTATTATATGAAATGTTCAAACAAAAGATCAGTAAAATTTGTCTTCCAATAAAATAAAGAAAATGAATAACTCCCAACTATTATTTCCCCTCAGTACTAGTTCATTTTTCCAGTTACATGTAAAATTAGTTTTCAACATTCATTTTTTAAAAAGATTTTCAGTTTTGACTTTTTTTCTCTCTTCCACTTTTAAATTTCGCTCACAAGGACAGCAAACAATCTGATATAGATTTTTTTTTTTGTAGAATTCTGTTTTTTAATCTACTCTACTATTCGTTTCCATTTTATGGAAAAGTTCATTTCCTTCTCATTCACAATTATGATTACCAGCTTTGTAGTTCACTCCATCCTATTTTCCCTCCTGTATATACTTTTGCTCTTTCTACAATCTTTAGTAGTTTTTTTTTTTTACCCTCCCACTACCTTATCTCCTATTTCCCCATTCCCTTCTCTTAGTGTTTTTTTTTTTTTTTTAAACTCAGTCTACCCACTATTACCTCCTCCCCTCTTCTCACTAATGTTTCCACCTTCCCTTCTATCCTACTCCTCCCTTTTATTTCCTATTTCTCCTCCTATTTATTTATATGCCCAACTAAATGATTAAGTTATTCCTTCTTTGAGTGAAAACTGATGAGATCAAGCTTCAGAAAATGCTCATCCCCCACTCATCTTTTTCTATGATCCAGTTGTCCCATTTCATTCCTCTTTTTACAATACAGACTTTTTTCTGCCTCTTAATGTTTTTTTGAAGTCATTTCATCAGAGTCCATTCATAACCACACCCTGAGTCAATGTGATGTCCCCCCACTGTCTGCTCCTATAACAGATATAGTTTGAAAGAGTTACAGATATTGTTTTCCTATCTAGACATGTAAATAGTTTAACCTTTAGTGTATCTTTTCCCCATTTACCTTTTTATGATTCAGGAAAGTAGCTATGCCTGCTCTTCAGGAAACAGCCTGGTTTCCCAGAGTTTGCCTTCTGAGCTGGTACTGGGGGCTGCCCCACTGATTTTCTCCTCTACTGAGCCAGAACTGAGATCTGATTTGCTGTGATTAAGACCTTTTCACTGGCTTTCTCAAAGTCTTTCTGACCTGGGCTGAATACCTTCTCACCCCAGTGAGAAATGACCTTTCATGAAGTTTTTCCAATCTATCTTGAACTGGAGAATGGTTTCATTCTATCAATCCCTCTTCAGAAGCTGAGTTTCATGTCATTTTTGAGGGAAACTGGGATAGCTTGAGAAGCTTCCTGGCTTTACTCTTCCATCTTCACTCCACCCCCAGAAGATTGTCCTTCCTTCTGTCTCACTTTCCCCTCCAGAGCCATCTGGATCCAGTGGCCAAATAGATCAAGATAACTGGAAATGGCCCTCTGATATAGGTTATACATGCACAATAATTTCTCTTACTTTACAGTATTTAAAAAGGAATTTATTGAGAGAACTAATTGAATCTTATTTTATAGATGAGAACTCATCAGATAATGGCATTTGATTGGTGATATAGTAGCTGAGTAAGAATTCAAATTATGGTATTTTACTTATAAATTGAGAGTTTTTTGCATAATAGAAGGAAGGAAAGAAGAAAGGAAGAAAAGGAAAAAGGAAGAAAAGAAGGAAGGAAGGAAGGAAGGAAGGAAGGAAGGAAGGAAGGAAGGAAGGAAGAAAAGGAAAAAGGAAAGAAAGAAGGAAGAAAAGAAGGAAGGAAGGAAGGAAGAAGGAAGGAAGGAAGGAAGGAAGGAAGGAAGGAAGGAAGGAAGGAAGCAAAGAAAGAAGGAAGGAAGGAAGGAAGGAAGGAAGGAAGGAAGGAAACTCAGACCATTTGGCCCACTAAATGATAGAAGAATATGGTTAGTTTTGCTGGATTATTATTTTTCCTCTTTTAATGTCTATTTTATTTATTTTAATCAGGGATGATTCTCTGGGAGGGACAAGTAAAATACTTCAAGAAATATCAGTGACATAAAAAAGACATCAATAAATATAGTAAAACAAAATTGTAAAAAACATAAACTTTAAAAAGTAGAGAAAGAAGGAAAAATAAAAACAATTAGTAGACTATACTTTTTTAGAAGGTAGTTTCATTATCACTTGATGTATTTAAGCCAAGCTTAAATTATCTTTTGTGATTGTACTATATAGAAATACTTTTTTTATATACAGTTTGGAACAGATAATTTCTGAAATCTCTTCTCAGTTTTAAATTTAGTGGCTTTTGGTTTTTGTATTCTAGGGCCTCTGAGGTCTTATTTAGTATTTACATATATGATTCCATTATCCTCAAGATCCAAAAGAACACTCCAAAATCCTATATCCATACACCCACACACCAACCCCCTTCCCCCAAAGAGATATGACAATAAGGGAACAATTATAGGAACTACTTATTTGATTGGTTTGGGGGGAAAGGAAGGATGGTTTTATTTTAGATCTTTTGATGAATTCCAATATGAGTTGATTGTCTTTTTGCTAACACATTTGCAATGAATCTAATGGAAATTTTCCTTTTCCCCTGCAGTCAACATTTAGGTTATTTTTTTTTCTTGAAAAGAAGCTAGTTATACTTCTGACAGAAGCTTTTTACTTAGCCACTGCTCTAGTAGCATTTTATTACTCCATGCTTATTTTCCCTAGATAGCAAGAGATTCCTGAGGCCCATTTTGGGAAACACTATTTTATTTGCACATAGTTGCTGCTACAATTCATCTATATGATTTCCTGTTTTCACTCCATTTATGTTGAAGTTATGATAGAAGCTTGTCTTTTGAAACATATAAAGGTAACACATCTCTTGGGTCTGCTTTTAAAAAGACACTTCAGTGATTCAAATCTAGATCAGCCATAGAAAGGCATTCTCCTCCCTACCACTAACACTGTACTTTCAGAGACAGACTCTTGATTTAGTTGAAACCATCAACCTATTTGTCTTTTTATTTTTTTTGATTATGTGATAATTTTTCATTTTGTTTGCTTCTAGTGTATACTTTCACTTAACTGTTCCCCACAGAGGAATTTAGAAAAGCTGGAGGGCTCCTTAGTGATTTGCTATGGAGTGACAGGTCTTAAAGAGGTTGCTATGTTGAAAAAGCTTCATACAAAAAGAATTAGGTGCCAAAGTGAAAGGGAAAAAAAGCATTAAAGGGGGGGAAATATGTGTGTATATATGCACATATAGAAACATGTGTATGCAAGCATACATGCGTGTTCATATATACAAATATACATAGAAATGTAAATGCATTGAATATAATGCTCTTAATATATCTGTATATGCATACAAATATACATAATTGTAGTTGTATTTGTATAAATGATATATAAAATATTTTATAAAACATTGGAAACATGAGGAATTTTTATTTTTTGTTATATTCTGAAGCATTTAGTGAATGGAAAATATTTAAAAGTAAAAATAAATATTTTAATTTTGCATTGGATAATCAAGAGATTAATTAGTAGGAAAAATGAATAAGCAATAGTTTATAATTCTCTGATCAGGTACAAAATGCCCTTCTGTGAGGAGTGAAGAATTTAATGATGGTCTTATATACCATAAGGAAGTCCTTCATTTTCTTGGGTAAGTATATTCATTTTTCTCTTGTTCATTAAGAATAAAGTATAGGAAAATTGAGGAATGTTGACAAAAGATAAAGTCTAAGAATAGACAAAGTCAAAATCTTAGGGAATTAATCAAGTTCTATTCATAATATTCATTTCTCACAGAATAGCTAATTCTATTAAAATAGTTATAGAGAAGTTAGGATAGCTTATTAATTTTAATATACTTTATAAACATACAAGCAGTATTAAAAATTACTACCATTTTTTAGACATATACTAGTCAACAGAAAACTTGGGTTATACTCCTATATTTCTTCCCTGAAAACTTTACACATTTTTGCAATGTACTTCTTTTGTTTCTTTCTTCTTCTTTTTCTTTTTTAATTTATTTGCTGAGGCAATTGGGGTTAAGTAACTTGCCTAGGTTCACACAGCTAGGAAGTGTTAAGTGTCTGAGGTCACATTTGAACTCATGTCCTACTGACTTCAGGGCTGGTGCTTTATCTACCACATCACAATAGCTGCCCTTGTCCCTTCCTTCTTTGTCAAAAAGTGTCTTGTTGTGGAACAGCCAAGAGGCCACTGTCACTAGATTGAAGAATATGCAACAGGAACTCCATTTAGGAACAATGAAAAAGTAAAGTGTGGCTTTTATATTTGATCTTGGAGGACATAGGAAGTCATTGTAGTTGATATACTTTGGGAAAGTCACTTTGCTGACTGAATGGGAGATAAATTTGGGTTTTGAGGTAGGTAAATCCACCAGCAATCTATTGTAATAGTCCAGTAGTGAATTAATAAGGCCCTATATTAGAGAACCAATAGGGTCAAAAAAGAGAATAAAGAGAAATGTTGCATATTAGAAGTAGACAAACCTTGATACCATAAAGGGAATGAGAGATTGTGAGAAATCAGGGAAAAATAACTCCTAGGTTGTCAGCCTGAGGAACTGGGACTTGTTGCTTTGTATAATAATAATAAAGGTAGGAGGGGAGCAAGTTTTAGAAGGAAAGACAATGAATCTAATTCCAAATGGAAAAAGTGTATTCCAGAGGAAGGAGAGAGAGATAGAGAGAGAAAGACAGAGACAGAGAAAGAGAGACAGAAAGACAGAAACAGAGTATAGAAAGGTCCAGAAATGTAATTTCATGGTTAGGAACAGCAAAAAGGTATTGCTGAATCATAAAGGGCATGTGGGAAAGTATAACAAGCTGGAAAAGATAGGATATGTCAGATTGTGAAAGGTTTAACTGTCATACAGAAAGATGCCAAAAATATCAATAAGTGGATACCCTGAATTACCAATGTAAATGACTTTGGGGAAAGAGGTAAAGGACAGACTATATCTATGAATTTTGTAACAGTTTTCTGTTTCTCTGTGTCCAGGTAAATCACACACATACACACACACACATATTTTGTTAAAAGGTAAATTAAAAATCATGTTTCATAAAAGAAATAAAATAAAATGAGATTCAAATAGTAACAGAAAAACTAATATTTCCCTCCCCCCAGGGTATCTATTTCAATCATGGATTTAATTCTTTCATACTAAGCAAAATGTATTCTTTTCCTGCTTATGTTATTCCAGGATCTAAATTTTAGGTCACAGAAATTTCTTTAGTTAAGTATGAAATATTTAAATTATTTTCAATTTTTGTCACTAAATGTAAGGAAATTTAAAGGAAGAAGAAAAAAAAAGCCCAAAGTATTACAAAAGATAGAGAAACACAACAAAATTTAATATCATCATTATTCCCATAAGTCTGTGTGAATGAAATTGTATTATGACAACAACAAAATTATAAGTAGAGAAGCAAACTGGGAGGAAACTGACTCTAGGGGGAAAAGAGTAAGTTTGAGTAATGAAACCTTGTCTGCATAGTTGCTCTCTTTGGCCAATATATTCTCAGGACATCATGAATTCTCAACCCAATCTGTCATAGATGGAATGAAAGAGATGATAAAGTAAACTACTTTCTAGCTCAATTGGGTATTTGGGCACAAGTCCATCAAATTAAATCTGAATGAAAATTACCTTAAACAGAAAACAAATTGACAAAAATGTTATTATTTGTTTATTCTATTGTTCTCACCCACAAAAAATGGGACAATTAATTATTTTTTAACTCCTGAGGTTTTCATCCATGATTTCTTGAAATAGAGTTCTCTTAAACCAGGATGTGATATAGCTCTTGGGATTCAAATGGAGTTACTTGATTATGCCCTTAATCCTAAATCATTTTGACTCTCAATGATTGGCCAATAACTGGTTCCAGCCTAACTTCACTTGTATATCATTTGGATTTTGATGGCTCAAACTGAATGTAACTAGCAACTGTCTCTGTTTTGGCTAGAAATTTTAAAGGTCTTCCCCTTTTAGAGTATTCTTGTGGGAAATCAAATTAGGCCATCTTTTGCCTCAATATTTACCTAGCCCTTAATCACTGAGTGGGCATTGTTTCAGACAAACTGAGACCTGGGAAAGATCCTCGCTTGAAAAGGCCAAGATCTCCCATTGCATCTGGAACATTGCATCAGTTATCCTGCCCTATGTTTTGCTGCTGGAATCAGATACCTGTGAAGGAGAGAATGAGGCTGATAACTTTGCACAAGTCTGCCTCACTTAAATCTTTCAAGTGAACCAGGACTAGTCTCTAACCTTCAAGTAGCAGAACAAAGCAGGCTAGAAGTAAAAGGACAGGAATCTCACAGAAGTTTAATTTCAAAGTGAGGAAAACATGTTTGCAAACCAAAGCCCTCCTGAGAAGGAGGACTTATGGCTTATTGCAAGAAGAGCTTATGCATGAAAACCACAAAGAAGGCACCACAAAACAATCATTCTTAGGTCTTGAGTAAAGAGTTCTCATGGCAGACTCATGCATGCAAGCACTGTGGGAACAGTATTGGCTTTCTTGGAATCTTTGAGCCTTGTGATTGTTCATTAGAGCATAGAACCAGAGTTAGCATGGCAGGAACAATAGTGCAGTCCCTAGTTTGGTTCACTTAGCAGTTAGAAGTACAGGAATTGTTCAGAATGTGAAGTGGTGTGATTGATCACTTCCTGTTGCAGCACATCAATTATAGCTTTAGCTCTCAGGCCAAATAGGAAAACAGGAAAACTTCAATAATTCTAAACAGTTATTGATTAATATGAAAATCATAAATCCCTCAGTGAATACCAAGTGCTAGCCAAAGCAATACAATTTGCTAGAGGGGGAGATTATTCAGAGGGTGAGCAAAAAGGACCTTTATGTCAAGTTCAAGGCACAGCTTTCTTGGTAGTCCTTAGCTCTGGAAAACAGCATGTTTCCTAATATCTTGATGAATTCAATTCTCTTAGTAATCAAGACATCATCCTCCTAATGTTTTTAGTCCTTTTTAAGAATGAAGTACAAACAACAACAACAATCCCATTTAAGACTATTACAGATTTTGCAGGAGTTTTGTATGTATCTTTATGGCAGTGTAAGATGTAAGGAAGAAATGGAAGATATAGAACAAGCTGTTAGAAATATGATAAGCCACTTGACTGTATAGTTCATTAGAAAGAAATGAAGGCTACATTTACAGAAAACATACATGTTCCTCTAAATATTTTCAATATCCTTATTTTCCCCTCATATATATTACTAGGAAAGATAAAGAATTGTTTTCCAATTTTAAAATCAAATTTGAACTATTTAAGAAAAAAAAGCAAAAAAAAAAAAGAGAAAGAAATGATTCCATAGAAAGAAAATATACAGAATAACTACAGTGTGTAAAATATTTGAAAGATATTCTAGATAAAATACTCCATTTTACTTTTATTTCAAAATACATTAAATTTTTAAACACAAAAAGTTCTTTTTATATATTCAGTTGAAAAATGTTATCCCATGGTTTATTATTATTATTATTAATTCAAATTTTAACAAAAAACAAATAAAATTAGCATTTGTAAGTCAAATAGAAAAAAGAAGATTAACAATGGAAAATGGGAATGTCTATTATGTATACTTTTCTTTAAAATACAAGAGATAAAAAATATAATTTTCAAAGATGCCCTACTTGTTTTTTTTTAATTTTATTTAATAATAACTTTATATTGACAGAATCCATGCCAGGGTAATTTTTTTACAACATTATCCCTTGCACTCATTTCTGTTCTGATTTTTCCCCTCCCTCCCTCCATCCCCTCCCCTAGATGGCAAGCAGTCCTATTTATGTTAGATATGTTACAGTATATCCTAGATACAATATATGTTTGCAGAACTGAACAGTTTTCTTGTTGCACAGGGAGAATTGGATTCAGAAGGTAAAAATAACCTGGGAAGAAAAACAAAAATGCAGATAGTTCACATTCGTTTCCCAGTGTTCTTTCTTTGGGTGTAGCTGCTTCTGTCCGTCATTTATCAATTGAAACTGAGTTAGATCTCTTTGTCAAAGAAATCCACTTTCATCAGAATACATCCTCATACAATATCGTTGTCGAAGTGTATAATGATCTCCTGGTTCTGCTCATTTCACTTAGCATCAGTTCATGTAAGCAAAAGGACAGGAATCCAAGCATCTCTGTATTCATCCTGCTGGTCATTTCTTACAGAACAATAATATTCCATAACATTCATATACCACAATTTACCCAGCCATTCTCCAATTGATGGGCATCCATTCATTTTCCAGTTTCTAGCCACTACAAACAGGATGCCCTACTTGTTTTGGTTCTTTGTGGTGGGCTGTTTTCTTCTGTTCATTAAAAAAAGAACCAATGACCCACTTTTCTTTTTGTTTTCTATTGTTTTATTATTCAATCCTTACCCTATAATGTTTTCTTTAAATTGTAAAGTTCTCTTGGAGCAGATTTCTTGGGGGGGCAACCTTAGTTTCAGTTCAGAGTAATAATTACCTCAAATTCAGCCAGGAGTTAAAGTCCAAATCCTTTATTGTTTCCTTTTAAGTCTTGTCTCCTTCCTTGGGCCCTGTTAGCTTTCTTAGAGGCCTATCTCTCTCCTTGGTTCCTGTCCCTAGTCTGACAGCTTCAGCCTCTAGCTCCCTCCGAGTCTCTAGCCAGCACAAAGGTGGAATATGGAATGAATCTGACTCTGCCTCTAAGAGTGGGCTTGTGTGTCTTTGTGGGCTTGTCTTTTAGTAGGCTCCTCCTTATATATGCTCTCTTAAAGGTGTGAATCTTGTGGAACTGTAGTAAGTACTAAATACATCTAGAGAACTGTTGAGTACCCTGCTAAACAACCATTGTCTCTATCAATTCCACTGACTTAGCACCGTGTAAGAATTTTAACACTACCTCTTTTTCTTTCCCAACCCTCTAATGAAAACAGAACCTCAGCAACAAATATATATTGTAAATCAAAATATATTGCCTGTAACTAAAAGTGAATTCTATCTTTTAAGTCCATTAGCTTGCTGTTAAAAATATTATTTGAGAAAGTCGATTTCTCATGCTTAAAAAAAAAAAGTTTAGTTATTCTCTAGTACTGGAACTTAATGAGTATTTCTACAGAATTACAGAATTATTGAAGAATTCCAGCCACTGAAAAGCTGCCAAGAGAAAATTTTCTGCCAATTAACTTCTTCCATAATCAATTCACCTTTTTTGTAGGAGTAGAATCTAAGTTATCCCTGATATCATTCAAAAAATATCCTCATGCCTTTATCTTCCCTTCCCCAAATACTTTTCATAGCCTATGATTTACCCAGAAAACCCATATAAAGAGCTGAATAAAGTGTAAGGTAGCCTGATGATGAACTTTCAGGCTAATATTCCATACCATTGATGTAATAATTTCTTTGAGGATACTTTAGACTTCTTTGATATTCCCTTGACATAGGATCATAGCTCATAGTAGGAAGTTAAACACATTTTCATTTATTAACTTGACTAAGAATGCTAAAGAATTGTAAATAATTATATCTTGTCATCTTGCCTCCAGAGCTATATTCAACTTTTCTCCTGCTTCATTTTAGCATGGCTCTTGAGTTTATTTGTTAGACATTTCAGTCTTACAGAATAAATTTGCAAAAATGCACATGGTTCCTTTAAAGATTTTCAATATCTTATTTTACCTAATATATATTGTTAGGAGGAATAGAAAATTGTACTTCTTTTCAAAATCAAATTTGAACTAAGAGCCAAAAAAAAAAAGAATGCTACAGAAAGAGAATGTCTATGTAAAATAACAATAGAATGTACAAAATAGTTGGAAGTTTATCTACTAAGGCATTTTTGAAATTCTGTGAATACAACTGTAAAACATACAGATACAGTCAATTCTCATTATTCAAAGATTAACTATTGTAAAGAGCTGAAACTCAAATGTAAAGTCCAGGTCTCCCTGGAGACCTCAGGATCAGCCAGAATCAAGTAAAAGTCCTTGGTCTTTAGGGGGAGGAGTGAGGGAGATGGACAAAACTTCCAGGAGTTTTGCCAAGGATTTAGAGTCCAGAATCTCCACACTTTTCTTCTCTCCATCCTGCAGCCAAGTGAAATCTGGCTCGTCTTACTCCACCCCCTAATCCCTCCTACGATTATCTGTATACACCAAAAGATCAAGCCAGCACAGAATAGTGAGAAGGGCCATTTTTCCAAACATAAGCTAATAGAGTTATTGTCCAATAGGTAATTAGCCTTAAGTGTTCGGTTGTCTGATTCAAACACACTTTTTAAGAGTTTCAGCCCTTACTTCCAGGGAGCTAGCCTGGACTTTTCAAACTATTGATGAATTTTTCAACTTACTAAAATTTATTTGTAACACCCAAATCAGTGCTCACTTTTGAGGTCATTGATATATGTAGAATGGTGAAAAGTTTGAATCTCCTGTTATGCATATTCCCAACTGTGGTCAAACAAGCCATTGCTCTAATTTTTTGTTTTGTCAGATTTTTTTGCTATTGAATATGGTTCCCAAGCACAGAGCTGAAGTTTTCCTTAGTGTTTCAAAATGCAAAAAGGTTATGATATTCCCTAGAAAATTCATGTGCCAATACATGTGCTAGATAAGTTTCATCTAAGCATCCAAGCACTGATGACTATGTGAGTGCAAAGTAAATGAATCAAATATAGGATATATACAGAAAGAAAGACAAATTCCCCAATCTGTATACAAGCTCACTGCAGCAAGTAAATGTAACCATAAATTTTGACATATTTAATCATGTATTTCTCCAAGGAACAATAGTTCAATATTCACTGATTCAGTGTTTGAAGTCTCTTTACAGAACATACTACAACAAACAATGAGGAAGACTACATACATAAACATACACACAGAGGAATATTAATTTTGATATGTGAATATGCCAAAATATCATTTTGTCTTAAGAAATGATGAAACATGACATCAGAAGTCTTATATGATGTAATAGAAAATGAGTATAATAAGACCAATTTATAAAATCAAAAAATGATAAAGATAAGCTATTTTGAAAGCTTTAAGAATGAGGATATGTTCAAAGACGAAGTTGGATTACAGGTAACTAATGATGAAACATGAAGCAATAAAGAAGCACTGTCATTTCTTAAATGACAGACATGCTTTAAGAAGATCATTTAGATTATTGGATGAACAATGGATTAGACCCTCCTCACATCAGAAATGAGTTCAATAGGCAACACTATATTTATACCATGAAGGGCATAACATTCTCCAAAATCTATAAAGAAATAATGGGGAGAGGGATGGATGGGGAAGCAAAGGGTAAGGGAAAAAGACAAAGAAGGAATCCTTAGGTGGGGGGGAAGTTAAGTAACAGCAAGGAAAGTTATGGAGCAGAATTTAATTAAAGAGACATCAGGGATAGGAAAGACATGTGTGTGCATGTGGGGGTAGATGGGTGTAAGTGTTTATTGTATGTATATATCTACATATATATAATTAAATACATCTTTTCTTAATTGTAGTTTGCTTGGGCATGGTGGGGAGGATGAAAAGGAGGAAAAGAATAAAGAAAATAGGGTGTGTAGCAGAGAACCAAAAAACATTATATACATATATACAACATATATGTATATATATACATTTTTTCTTGCTCTGGTAATTTGTTGTTATATATTTTGAATCTTCCTTGGTGTTCTGCTAGGGGCACGACAATGTTCTCTTTTGTTTTGCTTTATTTTTTTTTGTATATCTTCTTTTTTCCTTACTCTATTTTTTTTCAAATAAAATAAATTTTTAAAAAAGAAAAATGGATTGGAGAGGGGAAACACTGAAGAGAGGTACTATAATTAGGATCTGTTGCAATATCCTAGAAACTTAATAAATTTGTGACTAAATTAATAGAAGAAGATTGATGTGAGTTAAATTCTGGAAGTATAATTAATATGAATGATCAGTTGTTTGAATGTGGGGGTAAGAGAGAAAGAAAATAAGGGATGATGCTGAGATTACATAAATAGTTTTGGGATATTAGCAGGACAGAGTGTTTGGGACTTCAGAATTCCTGGGCTTCATCTGTCCCTATCTAGGTACTGACTATTTGGTAGTTTCTTGGAAAGCTCTCAGCTCTTGCTCTCTCCAGATATATGTAAGATGCTACATTATGAGGACTTTTTCCAACAAAGATCATCATTGAAAAAAAAAAAGAATCATTATGGAGAAGAGCCCTACCTTGCTCATCACTACTAGCCAAAATCATTTATCTACTGGTGAGGCAATCCCTATGAAGGAGTCATCTCTACTAACTACCACCTGATTTCCACTAAGAAGTCAGGCAAGTCAGTCACCAGAAGCAACAGGGCAAACAGCAAAAAAAGGCAAGAAAGTACTACATGAAAAGTGATCCAGACCTATCACTCTCACTGCAATTTTCTCTGAAGATCAGGATTCTGTATTCACGAAGCTAGAAAAAAAAACATCCCAGGGCCCCTCAACCATCATACTTGGCAGCAAACTTCATGGAGAAGTGACCTGACAACTATTCCTACAGATGCTACATCACATCCTTTGATGACCTAGAAAAGAAAAAATGTTATCACCCAAATCTTTAGCACTAGAAATTCATAGGAGAAGAGGATATAGGAGATAAGATGATATATGTTTTAGGAAATGTTGAGTTTCAAATCCTATTTGGACATAAATGAAATAACATATCAGCCACTTGTAAGATTGGACTCGAGTTTAGGAGAGAGATTAAGCTGGATATTTAGAGCTTGGTTTCCACCTTAATAATACTCATTAGCAATCTATGGTCACTTACCAGAAGTAGTCCAAAAAGGGATTTAGTGCTGTTTCCAGGGCTTAGCTCAAAAGAAAATTTGTCTTTGGCACTCTTCCACAAATTCACAGTTGTTTCCTTGTTCCTGGCCTCATTCTGTATTGCATTCTGACTCAGCTACTTGTTAAATAATCCCTGTGATAATTGAAATTAAGTGTTTTCTAGAAACTGTGTGGCCCTTCATAAGCATAATATTTTTTAAAAAGGGCAATGTGATTTTTTAAAAACTTTATTTATAGAGTAATAGAATGCTATTCTACATCCTCAAAAGCCTATCTTTGATGTATTCTTTAGTTATCTACATTATGTAATTTTTAGTTTGATGATGTCAAATATTAAATGAAACAAATGATTCAAAGCACTAAATGAAATCCTATTAGTCTTAACAAATTCATGCAATTCCCCACAATCCTTACTTAAGCTCATATTCATATTTTAAGTTGCATTAATTTTGATTCCTTAAACCTCAAGCATTTGGTCCAACAATTCTGCTTCTGGTTTTCTTCTTCAATATAAGAAAATTAGCATTGGAAGGAGCATAAGGATATAATCATGAACACCTGGGCAGGAGAAAAAGTTGAAATACAACTAGGGATCAAATATAATGTGTTCTTATTTTATGTGAACCCAACGTTCACATCATCTCAGGGAAGCAGGTGGTGGGAAATTAGAAACTGTCCTATAAACCAAAGTAGCCAATTGTTTTTGATAATGAATAAAAGAGAGATAATTTTGAATAAAGCTTTGTTACTTTGCTCTTTGGAATATATGTGCCTTATGAGGATTCCAAATTTCAGTCTTTACATAGCATAGATGATGCAGTGTCCTATGCCTTGTGGTTGTTCAGTCATATCCAACTCTGTGACTCCATGGACTATAGCCTGTCCTGCCCTTTGGTCCTCCACTACTGCTTTGGGGTTTTCTTGGTAAAGATACTTAAGTGGTTTTCTATTCTGTAGGGGACTTCTGATTTAGATTTCTAGCATTTACTATTGAAAACAGGACAGTATCTACTGGCTGGAGATTTAGGTAAGAGATTAACTTCTTTTAGGAACTAAATATTGAAGTAAATTCATTTAAATCTTGATTGAGACATTCTGAAGGAGAGAAGGGAGTTGTATACCACAAGGTTGGATTAATGTAAATTGATTTATCCAAGGTTATTTGTTTAGATAATGGAGGTAATAGAAGGAGGGCCCAAGGTCTCAGAGAAGTGATGCTCAGAGACATCCCATCCTGTCATCATGTTCAAAGCAAGTTCACATCAGGGCAGACTCCATTTAGGCAGGGAAAATTCAATTAGGCTCATTCTGTGGACTGAAGAGTCCCACTGGGGATCAGGAGAGGCAATACTGAGATCACATTGTCTTAACAAAATATATGCTAACAAATGACTTCTTTTTTTGGCCCTGTCTTGGGCTCCCTCTTGTGTTTTATCTAAAGTATATGAAAAGAAATACATCCTTGTGAACCATAGGATGTTATATTTTTTTCTGTTAGCATTCATGGTAGGTATGTGATTCTTTCCCCAATTCCTTTTCAGATATAAGTCTCCATGTACACAATAGGATACTGTTTGATTATTCCATGGGTTAGAATTCAGGGAAATCTTGCAGTTCCAAACTAATCTACACATTTTCAAAGCATGATAGAGTTAGCCATTCACATAAAAGTTAACATTAAATCTCAATGCTAGAATTATAAGACATTTATATATGTGTGTGTGTGTGTTTGTGTGTGTGTGTGGGTGTGTATACATGGATATAGTTTAATTTCCAATTTTTATCAAAGGTGAAATGCAAAATTTACTTCTAAGATACTTCCAATTAATATTCTCAACAAATTTTGGTGTGTTTTGGATAAATGGTCATCAACATATTATTTTGTTATCCTCTGAGTTAATATTTTACAGAAAAGTTTGTATAAAAGACTAATTTCATATTATTTTTTTCTATTTTTTTAGTTAAAATGCTGTGCTTATGATATTAGTGTTTTTTCTATTATATATTTTATTCTATTTTTTCCTCTATGGAATAAGAATGAATGCTAATTAAATTGAAGGAAATTCAAGAGATGTTTTGCATTTAGTAGGCACTAAATACAAAGCACATGATAGGAATTGAGAAGGCTATAAATATGAACAGAATATTCCGTGGGGAGAGGGGAGCAGCTAGATGAGAGCCCTGGCCCTCAAGTCAGGAGGACCTAACGTCAAATTTGACCTCTAACACTTAATACTTAATAGTTGCATGACCCCTACTTCCTCTCAAAAAAATGCAAAAAGAAGAAATCAAAATATTTCTTCAAGGGCCTTACAATTTCTCAAAGTATTAAGACATCTCTCTAAGTCATGCCTCCTTTCTATTCTAAAGAATGCTTAGATGTACATAAAATCGGATAGGCTGTTTAAAAGGTAATAGGGTTTCGGTCTCTTTTTACTAAAAGTCTTCTATCAAAATCTAAATATTCACTTGTCAAATATGTTTTAGAACTGATTCTTAATGCACTATGACTGGACTAGATGATACCTCAGTTACCTTTCAAGTCTGTGATTCTGCACCACGATGTTGCCTCTACTGTTATTGCATTCACACTATCCCTAGGAAATTTTTCCTTTCCCTTTTGAAATCATATATTCCATTTTATCCTCCATACCATAATTTGAATGGCATCTCCTCTATAAAATTTTCCCAGATCCTGACCAATTCACCCTGATTACCACTCCTCATCCTATTCCCTTCCTGAAGATTTATCTTTGACACTTTATATATTATGTACTTGTCATATTATATACTATTATTTTTCTTTATTTATATATTTATATGTAAATTATAAATATATATATATTGCTATTTACTATATTGTAACCTCTGTGAAAGCAAAAGCTAGGCATTATCCAATCTTTATGTTTCCTTTAGCTTAGAACCTGGTGAACTAGGCATAAATTGAATAGTTTATAGAAAATATTATAAAAATTAAGGCCCTATGAGGTAATCAGGCAAAGTTTCATAGGAGCAGCAACACCAAACTGGGTCTGAAAAGATTATTCTAAGGATAGATGAAAGGAAAATACTTTTGGAGGGTTGGAGTGGGAAGGAGGGGAAAAAAAAGTTACCAAAGACATAGTAGGAGAGTGCAGGTATCTTTTTTTAAAAAAAATTTTTTTTCCTTGATTGGATCATTTTCTGTCATTTTTGTGCATATCTATTTGAAAAGAGAATGAGTGATTAGGCTGAAAATTCAGTCTAGAGATAAAGAATGAAGTGGCTAAAAATGGTAAATAATGTGAAAATGAATATTATAATGAGAGGTGAGCTTATTCTGAAGAGGGCCTGGAGAATGTGACTAATCATTCAGTCTTGGACAAAGAGATTCATCTCCACTTAGACCACCCTTGCCTATGTAATCTAGACAAAATGGGTCTACCTCCATTTAGACTTGTCTGACTAGAACACAATGGCCCAGAAATATATACTTATTTCTGTCTAATAAGTGGGTCTACCTCTATTCAGACTTGTCTGACTAGAACAAAATGGACCAGAAATATATACTTATTTCTGTCTAATATTTGCCTCTCCTGTACTTTGCATTCTGCTGACATTGGCTGCAAATAGCTGAATGAGCGTTTTCACTGACTGTTCAAGTACTTGGAAAAACTGTCCCCCCTCATCTCTGCCTCTTGACTTTCTTCACTTCAAAGCTAAAATCCAATCTTCAATGAAAAGCATTCCATGATCATCCTTATTGTCAGCTCTTTCCCACTTTGATCTTTAATGTGTGTGTGTATGTATCTTTTATGTCTTTTTTATACATATTTGTCTTCATATTTTCTCCTACCATAAGACAATGATCTGTTTCAGAGAAAGGATTACAGTTTGTCTTTTTTTAATCCCAGTGTTGAGTTCAATGCTTGGCACAATGTAAACATACTTATTAATAAATAATTCTTGTTGTTTGTTAACTATTTCTTTTCCTAATGTGTTTTGCCTCTGGCAATTTTAACTATGTTTATGGCTTTAATTATTCTACGCAATATTTCACAGAAATATATGATGAAATTACAGAATTAGGAAGTTTCATGTGATTTCAGAGGTCATCAATACTATCTAAACAAAAAATATTATTATAATGACATATCCACCACTGAGTCTTTCCATAAACTGTTTGAAGACCTGTAAGGCAGAGGAAAACACCATTTCTTAAGATACCTTGTGTTGTATCTGGGCAGTTGAAAGTGTTAGGAAGTTTTTCTTTTAAATCATATCAAATCTACCTCTTTGAACTACCATCTATTGTAATGATTTTCCTTCTGTCCTTCAAGCCAAAGAGAACATGTCTCCTTTCTTTTTCATATGATGGAATACTTGAAGGCAAACTTTTAGGCAGATATGGGGGGAAAGAGGGAAAAAATTGGAACAAGAGGTTTGGCAATTGTCAATGCTGTAAAGTTACCTATACATATAACCTGTAAATAAAAGACTATTAAAATTAAAAAAAAAAAAAAGACTAGAGAATTCTGGAAAGATTGTCCAGGGAGACTGTCATCAAGAGAGAGTCAGGTTAGTAACAGATAGAAGATGGTGAGTTAGAAAGGAAAAGATTTAAAAAGAAAGCACCTTTGTAACCTAAATACTTTACAAATATTTCATTTGATTTTCACAAAACTTTTGATAGTTTTATTGTCATCCCAATTTTACATATGAGGAAACTAAGACCAAACTCAAAATACTTGTTCAGAATTATATAGCTCTGAAGCTCTATTTAACTTCAGTTTCTTATCTCCAGATCTAAATACCATGTCAGTAAAAGGAAGTTCACCAATGAGTTAATTAATTTTTAAAAAATAAAAATACCTTTAAAATATATTAGTTTTTCTTATTTCTCACTTTGTTTTCAGTTTTAGAAACTTTCAAAGTTATCTTTGGGGGCAGAAACAAGATGGTGGGGAGTAGTTAAGTCTTTGAGCTTTTCCTGGCTTTCCTCAGATCAACACCAGACCAAACCTCTGAAATGTTTTTGGAGTGACAGAATCTACAAATATGTGGAGTGTAACAAATTTCCAGCAAAAAAATATTTTGGAATAACTTCAGGAAATATCTATCTCAATTGGGATGGGGAAGGGTGTGCTGTAGCCCAGCAGCAGGCACAGCATAGCACAGTGCAAGAAGACCCTGGGAAGAGAGGACTCCAAGGGCCCTGGGAATTTAGTGGGAGGCCCTTAGTCCAAATACAGCAGTGTTTGCCATTCTTTCCTGGTTTAGAAACCAGCAGACTAACTGTGTCATCCAATACAACCACAGAAGGAAAATAGTGAGTCCTTGAATCCCAGTATAACAAGTGAACTAGGCCAAGCTCACCCAGCACAAGGAGGAAGCCGCAGCACTGGCCCAGGGCAGCGGGAAGGCACTGTGAGCAAAATGATTCAAAGAGTTCTGGAGCAGGAGCCAAAATGGCGGAGTGAAGCCAGGAAGCTGCTTGAGCTCTGCCAGTTTCCCTCAAAAACCACATGAAACCATGGATCTGAACAGAGTTTGACAGAATGAAATTACTCTTCAGCTGAAGAGGGAAAAAACTTCAAGAAAGGTCAGTCTCACTGGGGTGAAAACTATACTCAGATCAGCTCAGATAGACTCTGGGAGAGGTGGTCACAGCAAATCAGCAACTAAGACCCTCAGTCCTGGTTCAATAGAAGAGTAAAGCAGTGGGTCAGCTACTAGTCCTAGCTCAGAAGGCAAACTGGGAAACCAAACTGTTTGCTGAAAAGAGCAGGCAAAGCTACCCCTGCAAACACTGGAGGTGGGGGGGGAGGAGGAAGGGGAGTGCTCAAAGCCAAAGCTCAGAGCTGCACAGGAACCTTGGGACAATGCTCCCTCCACCCCAGGAGCAGGGATCTACCATAAAAGTAAAAAAAAAAGGAAACACTAAAAGAAAAGGAAAGAAAATGAGCAAGAAACAGAAAGAAACCTTGACTATAAAAAAGCTACTATGATGACAGGGAAGACTAAAACACAAACTCAGATGAGGACAAAATGTGCACAAAAAAAAATCTCAAAAAGCAATGTGAATTGGTCTCAAGCCCAAAGAGGCTTCTGGAAAGTGCTCATAAAAGACTTCAAAAGGCAAATAAGAGAGGTAGGAAAAAAAATGAGAAAAGAATTGAGAGGTAGGCAGGAGAGTCAACAGTTTGGAAAAGGAAGGAAAAGAATTGTCTGAAGAAAACTCCTTAAACAGTTGAAGTAACAACATGGAAAAAGAAATTAAAAAAAAATAATAACTGAAGAAAATCATACATTAAAAAGTAAAACAGCAAAGGGAAGCTAATGACTTTGTGAGATAGCAAGAATCAGGCAAGCTAACTAAAAAAATGAAAAACTGGAAAAACAATTGACCAGGAAAATAGATCCCAGGAGAGCCAATCTAAAGATTATTGGATTACCTGAAAACCACAATGAATGAAGAAAATAAAAAAAAAATTAAAAAAACCAACAACTTTCAAGAAATCATCAAGGAAGACTGCCCTGATGTCCTAGAACCAGAGAGTAAAATAGTCATTGAAAGAATCCACTACTCACCTTCTGAAAGAGACCCCAAAACTTAAACTCCAAAGAATATTTAGAATAATTCCAGAATTATCAGATCAAGGAGAGAATATTGCAAGCAGTCAGAATGAAACTATTCAAATATTGAGGAGACACAATCATGATTATCCAGAATCAAGGAGCTTTCATTTTAAAGGCCTGGAATATGATATTTCGGAGAGCAAAGGAATTTGGACTGCAGCCAAGAATTAACTACCCACCAAAATGAAGCATTATTTTTCAGGAAAAAAGATGGACATTAAATGACATAGGAGATTTTCATTTCTTTCTGATAAAAATACCAGAGCTGATTGATCTTCACATACAGAACTCAAGAGAAGCATAAAAAGGAAAATGGGAAGAAAAATAACTGTGTTTTTAGAGATTAAAATATTTACATTCCTATATGGGAAAATATGTTTAACTCAAGAACTCCATCTTTATTAGGAGTATACTTAGAAGGTGTAGGTATAATTTGACTTTACTATAATGATATTTAAAAAAAAACTTAAGGATTAAAAAGGGATTATGCTGGAAAAAGAGGAAATGGAGTAAATTACATCACATGAAGAGATTAAAATCTATTATTGTTAAGGAAAAGAAGGTCAGTTGATATGCATTGTGTGAACCTTTATCTCAGAGAGAATATCAGACATATTGTTTATTATAGAAACTTGTCTCTTCCTATAGGGACTTAAGAGGAAAAATAAGAAGGGGTTGCAAAAAGGGAGGGAATATTCAGTATGCGGTGCTCAGAAGCAAAACAGTGGGGAGGAAGGAAAATGGAGAGAAAAAAGAAAAGTATAATTTGGGGTAAATAAGATGGCAGGAAATAAAGATTTAGTAATCTTATTGTGAATGAGATGAATTCTCCCATAAAACAGAACTGATAAGCAGACTGGATTAAAAGCCAGAATCCTACAATACGTTGTTTACAAAAACTATATTTAAAGCAGAGTGACACATATAGAGTAAAGGTACAAGATTGGAGCAGAATCTATTATGCTTCAGCTAAAGTGAAAAAGCAGAAGTAGCAATCTTGGTCTCAGATCAAGCAAAAGCAAAATTAGATCTAATTAAAAGAGATGAGGAAGTAAAATACATCTTTCTAAAGGGTACCATAGATAATGAAGTAATATCCATACTATCTATATATGCACCAAGTGGTATAGCATCCAGATTCCTAGAGAGGAAGTTGAGAGAACAGAAAGGACTAGAATGAAAAACTATATTAATGGGGAATCTTAAACTTGCTCTCTAAGAACTAGATAAACAGAATTAACAATGAAATTAAGGAGGTAAATAAAATTTTATAAAAAATAGATATGATAGATATTTGGAGAAAACTGAATGGGGACAGAAAGGCATACACTTTTTTTTTTCTCAGCAGTACATGGAATCTACACAAAAACTGATCATGTATTGGAGGATAAAAAAATTCAAAATCAAATGCAGAAAGGGAGACATAGTAAGTGCAACTTTTCAGATCATAATGTAATAAAAATTACATGCAATAAATGGCCAGAGGAAAATAGAATAAAAATTAATTGGAAACTAAACAATCTAATCCTAAAGAATGAGTGGATTAAACAACAAATCATAGATACAATCAATAATGTAATTCAAAAGAATGACAATAATGAGGCAACATACCAAAATTTATGTCAGTCAGTCACAACAGTTCTTAGAGGAAATTTTATATTGCTCTCTCTCTCTCTATATATATATGTGCTTACTTGAATAAAATAGAGAAAGAGAAGATCAACAAATTGGGTATGTAACTAAAAAAACTAGAAAAAGAATAAATTTAAGACTTCCAAATAGATATCACATTTGAAATTCTGAAAATAAAAGGGAAAATTAATAAAATTGAAAGTAAGAAAACGAACTAATATAAAGTATTGAGAGTTGGTTCTATGAAAATAAAACACAAGAAAATAGATAAACTTTTAGTTAATTTGGTTAGAAAAAAGGAAAGAAGAAAATCAAATTGCTACTATCAAAAATGAAAAGGGTAAACTTTTCACCAGTGAAGAGAAAATTATAGCAATAATTAGGAGCTATTCTGCTAAACTGTATGCCAATAAATTTGAAAATCTAAATGAATTAGATGAATACTTGCAAAAAATATAGATTGTCCAGATTAACAGAGTAGGAAATACATTACTTAAATAGATCCATTTTAGAAAAAGAAATTGAACAAGCTATTAATCAGCACTCCAAGACAAAAATCTCCAGAGCCAGATGAATTTACAAGTGAATTCCACCAAACATTTAAAGAACAATTAATTTGAATACTAGACAAACTATTTGGACAAATAGGGAAAGAAGGAGTCCTACCAAAATTCTTTTATGACACAGATGACCAAAACCAGGTAGGGTCAAAATAGAGAAAGAAAATTATAGACCAATTTCCTCAATGTGTATTGATGAAAAAATCTTAAATAAAATATCATCAAAGAAATGACAGCAAGTTATCACCAAGATAATGATAAAATATGATTTATACCAGGAATGCAAGGTTGGTTCAATATAAGGAAAACTATTAGCTTAATAAAAATACATCAATAACCAAACTAACAAAAATCACATGATCATCTCAATATGAGCTGAAAAAACATTTGAGACCCATTCCTTTTAAAAAAAAAAAACTAGACAGTATAGGAATAAATGGAGTTTTCCTTAAAAGGATCAGTAGCACCTAGGGAAAGAACTCTGGGAAATATCTATGAATCACTACATAAAATTCCCAATCCCTTTATTTTTGTCTGCCTGCATTTTTGATTTCCTTCACAAGCTAATTGTACACTATTTCAAACTTCGACTCTTTTTATACAGCAAAATAACTGTTTGGACATGTATACATATATTGTATTTAATTTATACTTTAACATATTTAACCTGCTTTCTGGGGGAAGGGGTGGGGGAAAGGAGGGAAAAAGTTGGAACAAAAGGATTTGCAACTGTCAATGCTGAAAAATTACCTATACATATATCTTGTAAATAAAAAGGTATAATAAAAAAGAAAAAAATAAAGAAAATAGTTGTGTCTGAACAGTCACAGTGAGTTGCAAAAATTCAGTACCTCCTGAATACCTAGAAAGATATGATCTGACAGCTACAATCACTCATTAGAAACTCATTGTTTGATTGACTGACTACAAATCCCGTGTTCTAAATACAAATCTCAAAATATCTTTAAGACCCAACCAATAAACTATTTAGAACTAGACTAGTTCAAAAAAAAAAAGGATCAGTAGCATCTATTTAATGCCATCAGCAATCATCATATGTAAAGGGGATAAACTAGAACTGTACCCCAGAAGATAAGGGGTGAAACAAGGTTGTCCACTATGACCATTACTATTCAATATTGTATTAGGAATGTTAGCTTTAGCAATAAGAGAAGAAAAGGAATTAAAGGAAATAGAGTAGGTAACAAGAAAACAAAATCCCTCTTTGCAGATGATATGATGATATTCTTAGAGAATCCTAGCAAATCAACTAAAAACAATAACTTCAGCATAGTTGCAAGATACGAAAGAAGTTCACATAAATCATCAGGATTTCCCTGTGTTATCAACAAAATCCAGCAGCAAATGATACAAAGAAATTCCATTTAAAATATCTGTGGATAACATAAATTTATATGTGAATTTTACCTTCCAAAACAAAATCAGGAAGTATATGAACACAATTATAAAACACTTTCCATACAAATAAAGTACGATCTAAACAAATGGAGGAATATCAAGTGCTCATGGGTAGGCTGACCTAATATAATAATAATGGCAATTCTATGTAAATTAATCTGTTTATTCAATGCCATACTAATTAAACAACCAAGAAACAGCTTTACAGGACTAAAAAAAATAATTAAAAAGTTCATTGGGAAGGAAAAATGTTCAAATATCTCAATGAAATTAATGAAAAATGCATAATCAATCAGTGGAATAGGTTAGGTTTGTGAGATACAATAGTCAATGACTATAGTAATCCAGTGTTTGATAAATAAAAAGACCCCAGATTATGGGATAAGAACTTATTATTTGATAAAAATTGCTGGGAAAATTTGAAAATAGTGGGGCAGAAACTAGGCATTGACCCACACCTGACATCCTATACCAAAATAAGATCAAAATGGAGTCATGATTTAGACATAAAAAGGGATACTATAAGCAAATTAGAATAGAAGAAAGTCTACCTCTCAAATATGCGGCAAAGGAAGGAATTTATGGCCAAAGAAGAACTACAATGCATTATGAAGTGCATAATGGGTAATTTTGATTATATTAAATTAAAAAAATTGTACAAACAAAACCAATGCAGACACAATTAGAAGGAAAGCAGAAAACTGGAAAAAAAATTTACATCCAAGAGTTCTGATAAATGTCTCATTTCTAAACTATATAGAGAATTAATTCAAATTTATGACTACAAGCAATTGTCCAATTGAAAAATTGCTGAAGGATATGAACAATTTTCAGAAGAAATTAAAACTATTTATAGTTACAGTAAAAACATTTTCTAAATCACTATTGATTAGAGAAATACAAATTAAGACAACTATGAGATATTACTACACATCTTTCAGGTTGGTGAAAATGACAGGAAAAGATAATGATAAATACTAAAGGGATGTGGGAAAAGTGGGATGCTGATATTATTGGTGGAATTGTGAACTGATCCAACCATTCTAGAGAACAATTTGGAACTATGCCCAATGGTATCAACCAGTACATATCCTTTGATCCAGCAGTGTCTTTACTGTGTCTGTATCCCAAAGAGATTACATAAAAGAGAAAAGGATCCACATTTGCAAAAAACGTTTGCAGAAACCCTTTTTGAGTGTCAAGGAATTGGAAGCTGAGTTGATGCTCATCAGTTGGGGAATGGCTGAATAAGATTATTTGGGGGAATGGCTGAATAAGATTATTTCAGAGTAGTCTGGAGACACTTACATGAACTGATGATAAATGAAGTGAGTAGAGCCAAGAGAATGTAATATACAGTCACAACAAGATTATGTGATGATCTACCTTGATAGATATGATTCTTTTCAATTTCAAGGTGATTCAAGCCAACACTATGGACTTATAAGAAGAGAGCCATCTGCATCCAGAGCATTGTTGGGATTGAATGTGGATCACAACATAGTAGTTTCATTTTTTTGTTGTTGTTTGCTTTTTGTTTTTATTTCTCATTGTTTTTTTCCTTTTTAGTCTGATTTTTCTTGTATGGCACAATAAACGAAGAAATACGCTTATACATGTTTTAAAATTTTAGATTACTTGCTATCTAGGGAAGGTATGGGAAGAAAGGAAACAGAAATATTTGAAAAACATGGTTTTTGCATATGTTAATGTTGAAAATTGTCTTTCTACATATTTTGAAAATAAAAAGCCATAATTTTAAAAAATCTTTGCTATCTTTAAATATATGTATGTTCATATACCAAGATAAGATTAAAATGGGTCCATGATTTAGGCATAAAGAACGAGATTATAAATAAATTAGAGGAACATAGGATAGTTTACCTCTCAGACTTGTGGAGGAGGAAGAAATTTGTGACCAAAGATGAACTAGAGAACATTATTGATCACAAAATAGAAACTTTTGATTATATGAAATTAAAAAGCCTTTGTACAAACAAAACTAATGCAAACAAGATTAGAAGGGAAGCAACAAACTGGGAAAACATTTTCACAGTTAAAGGTTCTGATAAAGGCTTCATTTCCAAAATTTATAGAGAATTGTCTCTAATTTATAAGAAATCAAGCCATTCTCCAATTGATAAATGGTCAAAGGATATGAACAGACAACTTTCAGATGATGAAATTGAAACTATTTCCACTCATATGAAAGAGTGTTCCAAATCACTATTGATCAGAGAAATTCAAATTAAGACAACTCTAAGATACCACTACACACCTGTCAGATTGGCTAAGATGACAGGAAAAAATAATGATGAATATTGGAGGGGATGCGGGGAAACTGGGACACTGATGCATTGTTGGTGGAGTTGTGAATGAATCCAGATATTCTGGAGAGCAATTTGGAATTATGCTCAAAAAGTTATCAAACTGTGCATACTCTTTGATCTAGCAGTGCTACTACTGGGCTTATACCCCAAAGAGATTCTAAGAAGAGAAAGGGGCCTGTATGTGCAAGAATGTTTGTGGCAGCCTTGTTTGTAATGGCCAGAAACTGGAAATTTTGAATGGATGCCCATCAATTGGAGAATGGTTGGGTAAATTGTAGTATATGAATGTTATGGAATATTATTGTTCTGTAAGAAATGACCAGCAGGATGAATGTCTCTCCAAGCCTTACATGAACTGATGCTAATTGAAATGAGCAGAACCAGGAGATCATTATATACTTCAACAACGATACTGTATGAGGATGTATTCTGATAGAAGTGGATTTCTTTGACAAAGAGATCTAACTCAGTTTCAATTGATCAATGATGGACAGAATCAGCTACACCAAAAGAAAGAATACTGGGAAATAAATGTAAACTGTTTGCATTTTTCTTTTTCTTCCTGGGTTATTTTTACCTTCTGAATCCAATTCTCTCTGTGCAACAAAAGAACTGTTTGGTTCTGCACACATATGTTGTATCTAGGATATACTGTGACATATTTAACATGTATAGGACTGCTTGCCATCTGGGGGAAGGGATGGAGGGAGGGAAGGGAAAAGTCAGAACAGAAGTGAGTGCAAGGGATAATGTTGTAAAAAAAAATTACCTTGGCATGGGTTCTGTCAATAAAAAGTTATAATTATTAAACAAACAAACAAATAAATAAATAAATAAATGTATGTTCTTTGTGCTCTTTAATAATAGTGACAAGAAGGTTTAACTAGGCGGCATGATGGATAGAGCATCAGCCCTGAATTCAAGAGGATCTGAGTTCAAATAGGTTCTCAGCCATTTAATACTTCCTAGCTGTGTGACCCTAGGCAAGTCACTTAACCCCAATTGCCCCAGACTAAAAAATAAATAAATAAATTGATGATTATAATGATAGCAAGAAGAAGCAAAAATACTATCCATTAAATGGACAGTAGAATGGCAATTGTTATGGGTAAATAAGTTATGCAATTTAAATTAAAGTGTATTTTAAATCCTTAGATCATCTAGAGTGGCATCATTATTTTATATAGGAGGGAACTAAAAATCAGAGAAGTTGAATTATTTGTCTGATGTCACAAAGCAAGTTAGTGACAAAATGAAAACTAGAATTCTAGTTTCCTGATTTCTGGTTGATTATTCTTGTCATTAAACTAGATTGTTACTATCTAAGTTAGTATTTGTAAGTATTTGCAGTATATGATTATAGAATAATTATATTGAATTTGCTAACAATTAAGGCTAACTGAGAAGTAAGGTCAGCTCCAGACAAAACTTTGAAGTCTCTAATTTTTGGTCTTGCTTCCGCATTCAACTACCTCTATCTGTTTACTTTTCATTCTATTTTATTAAATCATTTTGTTGAATGCCAATTACATTGACTAAATTATTACAGTATCTCAATTACTCTGCCCACCTAGAGAAACATGGAGTAAGACAAAAAATATGTTTTCAAAAAGAAGAATTAAGGGAAATCAGCAAAAAGTGACTGATATGTTGAAGGGTGAGTAAATATGAATGTTCCATAACTGGGGGGAAGGACGCTTTCTTTGTTTATCTCCTTTAGGATTTTGCTCGTTCTTTTTAATTTCTCTGTATTCACATTCAATTGTTCTATGCTTATTTTTCTATTTACATTTATGGTATTATTTGCATACATTGTTTTTATTGACCTTACATAAGATTGTTCATCAGTTCATGTAAGTTGTACACAATTTTCTGTCTTCATAATATCTTCATAATTTCTTTTTTTTTTGACATAACATCTCAGTCTCCTTAGATTTCTGTCCAAAGTCTATTGGGATTGTTTTGAATCATTGAAAAGAACCAAGTATTTTATAGTTGATCATTGCACATTCTTGCTATTGTTGTGTACAATATATTACTGGTTCTACTTGCTTTGCTCAGCATCAGTTCCTGTAATCTTTCCGGGCCTTCCTAAAATCAGCTTCTTCATCTTTTTTTATAGAACAATAATATTCCATTACCTTTATATACTTGTTCAGTCATTACCCAATTGATGGGCATCTACTCATTTTTCAATTTCTTACTACCACAAAAAGAACTCCTACAAACACTTTTGCACTTGTGAGGCCTTTTTCCTCCTTTATTATTTCCTTGTAATATAGACTCAGTAATGACACTTCTGGGTCAAAGGAAATGAACAGTTTTATAATTTTTGGACATATTTCCAGATTGCTCTCCAAAATGGTTGGATTGTTTCACAACTCTACCAACAATGCATTATTGTCCCATCCTACATCCCCTTCAACATTTGTCATCTTTTCATTTCATCTTAGCCAATCTGAGAGGTATAAGATGGCATCTCAGAGTTGTTTAAACTTAAATTTCTCTAATTAATAGTGATTTTATAATTTCATCATCTGAAAATTATCTGTTCTTATCTTTTGACCATTTTTCAATGTGGGGTTTTGTTTGTTCAAAATCTTTTTAATTTAATGTAATCAAAATTGTCCATTTTATCTTTAATAATGTTTCTAGTTCGTTTTTGATTATAAATTCCTCCCTTCTCCAAATATTTGATAACTAAATTATCCCTTTTTTCTCCTAATTTGTTTAAGAGTACTGATAAGGCACCATATTTTGCATTTTTTTCATTAATTCCTTTGATATTCTTGACCTTTTGTTCTTCCAGATGAATTTTTAAATTATTTTTTCTATTTCTATAAGATAATGTTTTGGCAGTTTGATTGGTATGGCACTGAACAAACAGACCAATTTAGGCAGATTTGTCATTTTCGTTTTATTAGCTTAGCCTAGACATGAACAATTGATATTTTTCCAGTTGTTTAGATCTGCCTTTATTTGTGTGAGAAGATCTGCCTTTATTTGTGTGAGAAATGTTTTATAATTTTCTTCACATAGTTCTTGGGTTTGTCTTGGAGGTAGACCCCCAGGGATTTTATTTTGCCTAAAGCAATTTTAAACAGAATTTCTCTTTCTATCTCTTGATGATGGGCTTTATCAGTAATATATAGAAATATTGATGATTAGTGTGGGCTTATTTTATATCCTGCAACTTTGCTAAAGCTGTGAATTATTTCCAGTAGGAATATCTGTCATTTCTTACAGGACTGCAGTATTCCATTTCATTTGTGTACAAATTTGTTTGGTCATTCTCTAATAACTTGGCATTTTCTTATTTCTAGTTCTTTGTGGCCATAAAAAAGTGCTACTATAAATATTTTAGTGCATATGTGATCTTTGTTCCTATCAATGACCTCCTTGGACTTACATATTAGACACTAAAATCCCTGGAACCAAAGAAATAGATATTTTAGTCCACTATAAATTCTTTGTCAAAATGCTTTTAGTGATTCATAGCTCGATTTACACTGATTTTTGTTCCTACATGCATTCACAAAAACTTTAACATTGGATTTTATTGTCATATTTACCAATTGCTATTGGTGAGATAAAGTCTGAAGTTGTTTTGATTGGTATTTCTTGTTTAATTCATGATTTGCACATAAATTTGAATAATTTGCATCTCTTCCTTAAGAAATATGTTTATCCTTTGGCTATTTTTCTAGTTATAAAAAGCTTTTGGCTATATACATATAGTGTATGTATATGTAAATGAGTGCATCTGTACACACATATATATTTGTTTACATATAAACACACATTCAACAGTTTGTATATGTATCTTTTTGCTTACTTATTTCTTTTCATTTATTTACATAAGCCCCCAAATCTTTCTCTAATACAAGAAAGATCACCAGTTTGATAGATAGAGAAATGAGGCAGGGGGAAGGGGGAGGAGAGGAAGAGAAGAAACGAGAAAGAGAAAGATTATAGTCTGACTTTGAAGCCAGTTGTGCCCATTTTACATAAGAAGGACATAAAGTGTAAATTTTATATATCCTCATGATATGCATCTGATTTGAAGAGTCAATGCTCTTTCTACCACCAGATACCCAGTATTTTAAAACAGCAATAAAGTCTCTATTTTGAACTTCATATCATGCTTTGTTTGACCCTCTCATATTAATTTCAATATAAATTACAAATTACACATATAATAATTTGTATATATGTATATCCCATTACTAAAAGTAAAGATCCAGATCATAGACAAGTTTTTATATGGAATTGTTATCTTACCCATTACTTAGTAAACTCATATTTTGCTTGGTCATTTTTGATTGAATGAATGAATGAAGGGTTTATTAAGCACTTACTATATATGTGAAGTACTGTGCTTAGTGCTACATATATAAACAGAAACATTACAAAATCTCTATTATCAAGGAGCACATATTCTAAAGGGGAGATAATACATTTAAGATGCTTCCTTTGTAAGTCATTTGGAAAAGTATAGGGACCATTAGGGTGCATATAACGAATATATATTTTTTACTGAATTGAATTGTATATTCATTAATAATCAAATTAGGAGATTGTATTTATTCACATTTACTTTCAACAATTACTTTAAAATTTTCAAACATTCTTTTTAAACTGCAGAATCAAATAATAACTATAATATTCTGATATGTTTAAAAATACATAATCTCTAATTGTATTTTTAAATATTAGAATATGTCAATAATATTATTTGGGGCATAAATTGCATTATAAATAATGCTAAATTTAAAAAGATACATAATGTCTATTTTATCAAAAATGAATCATTTTTCTCATTATTTCTATAAAAAGTTTATTGACTAGGGAGATTCTATGTCTATCGATATAGTTCCTATGCATTGAGAATCATTGCTCTATGTTACTATTTTGCTTTCCACAAATCTTCTGATATCAAATTAGGTCGAATAGTCCCTTTCCACATACAGGCTCTGAAAATATTCTCTCACAACCAACAAAACAAAGAAACAATGACAACAAAAAGAGATAAAATATCTATGTGGATTTATACTTCCTATTAATGACCATATAGGGAGAAACAAAATTTTGAAGTATGATTGGGTGTTATTGGAGATAACAGTGGTAACTACAAACAATTTTACTTCATTTGGTCAATTTTTTTCCACTGGAGTAAGATGGCAAATTCTGTGCAATGATTCCCACCCAATTCACTCTGAAAAAAAAAAATGTTAAGTAGTTGAAATTCTGGTCCAATTGTAAATGGTTGAGATGCTTGCCTCAAAATACATAGTTGAAACTTTTGCACTATCTCTACCTTTAAATAGGTTCCTCTCTCCCAAGATATTTTTGTTAGAATCTCATATTATTTTTATTCTACCTTATTTTATAACAAATATTCATTGATGATTATAAAGTATTGATTAAATGCCTAATCGTGGATAGGTGATTTCTTAGGAATCTGTCCTATAAATTCTGCTAAAGTGTCTTTAACTAGTTGTGGAAAATAATTCTTTTTTGTTTTGTTTCTTTTTTTGCTGAGGCAATTGGGGTTAAATGACTTGCCTCAGCTAGGAAGTATTAGGTGTCTGAGGTCACATTTGAACCCAGGTCTCCTAACTTCAGGGCTGGTGTGCTTTCCACTGTGCCACCTAGCTGACCCCGGAATATAATTCTTAATTATGTCCCCAGAGAGGATCTATTTCTGGCAGATGAATCTCTGATAAATGTTTTTTGCTCAATATTGTTTTCCCTAGTGCAATACAGTTGTTACCATGCTCTTTCTCCTTTGAAAAAGACAGAACATGGTATTTATTTTGAGTTATATGTGATTCTGTACGAAGCACTGACCATTTACCATTTTCCAGTTTTTTATAACATTTGACCAATCAGAACTTTCCTAGGTGAAGATAGAATGATAGACAATATGATATTAAAGCAACTATATTTAGGATTTTGCCTCCTTTGTGATATATACAGTAAAAAATGCAGCATAAAATAATTACAAAATTAGTCATTATTAGAGGTCATACAATAATAGCTCTGAACAGAGATTTTAGGGGAAAATTCTAGCATGATCTTACCAAATAGGTATCACAAAGAAGTGTTTTGTGCTCTAAGTTTGTATAATAAATAGTTAATGATTATGTTAAAATATTATTATATTATATTAACAATTACTTTATGGGATTTTTTATATACAAATCATAAGTATTTCAGTTGCATTAGAAAATTAAGTTTTGATCTAATGATTAGCAAAGATGGCTATATTCCCTTCAGCATGTCAAAGTCACTGCTATTTTTTTTCTAGAATCATAGGGGTATAGCTGAAATTTCAGAATGTCAAATCTAGTTTAAATAAGTATTTGTATGATTGAGTGCAAACTAAAAATATAGAATTTTTTCAGAATTTCAGATGTATTTGGTATGATAACATGTGCTTGAGTAAGTGACTTTCTGCAATATTTAGCATTTTTATCTTTAATTAACAGGGACACAACAAATACAAGTACAGGTATATCACATAGGTGTTATGTTGAAAAATTGTAGAACAGTATAGATAAAATACACTCATGGTATATTCAATAACAGGATCACTATTGAACACTAGCTTAAAAACTTAGCATGGGGATAATTTGAAAAATCTCAGTGATGATCATCCAGTACCGTGCTTAATACTCAATTATTTGAGATATGTCTGGTGCAAGTGAATTTATAATGTGAATGAATAGGCAATGCAATAATGCTTTGGCCATAGAGTGTGAAGGCCAAGGTTATTGCACTTTTGATGTGTAGGTTAATTTAAAAGATTGTATTAGTATTCCCATAGGCTGCTATAATTTGTTCTAAAATACTTTACCAGCTGACTACATATTTCCTTGAAAGTTGTTTTATTTAGTCATCCCCAATATTTCCTACACTGATCCTAAAAATTATCATGTTAGGCAGACCAATAAGTTCCACTTAAGCCCAGTGTGTGTGTGTGTGTGTGTGTGTGTGAAAGAGAGAGACAGGGAGAGAGACAGAGACAGAGACAGAGAAAGCGAGAGATAGGGAGAGAGAGAGACAGAGACAGAGAAAGAGAGAGACAGGGAGAGAGAGAGACAGAGAGAGAGAGAAAGAGAGAGACAGGGAGAGAGAGAGAGAGAGACAGAGACAGAGACAGAGACAGAGACAGAGACAGAGACAGAGACAGAGGCAGTGTGTGTGTGTGTGTGTGTGTGTGTGTGTGTGTGTGTGTAGGAAGAGAGAGACAGAGAGACAGAGACAGAAACAGAGTGAGAGACAGAGATAGACAGAGAGACAAAGAGAGACAGAGAATCAGAAAGACAGAGAGAGACAGAGTGGGAGGAGGGTACAGGAAAAGGAAGAGAGTGAAAGACAGAGATAGAGACAAAGAGAGACAGAGAGACAAAGATAGAGAGAGAGAGAGACAGAGAGAAGCGAGCATAATAGTTGCCTTCGATTCTGTCAATGTCAGGAATTTATTCATTCATGTGGTCAACCAACATTTGTTAAGCTCCATTCTTAACAATGCATGATGCTAGACACTAGTCCCCTGATGGCCGTAACTTCACTTAATGACCTATTACAGATTTACCACCCACACTTTCAAATGGAATGCTCTCTTCCCCAAAATAGATAAAATTGCTGCAGAACGGAAGATAAGCTGATCTGGTTAAATAAAAAGGTCTTAAAGATGATTACATATTAATTGAATATTCAAATAATTTACCAAGTGGCTATATAATCAATCACATAGTTTATACCAAAAATCCATGAACTATACCAAACACATACCCACTCACATAAAAACACAATTTGCATCACGGTGAAAAACAATGAATGTCCCTGTTCTATTCCTTTTGCTCTTTGGATAAACTAAGACTCTGCTTAGCCTTCATAATTGAGTTATAGCAGTCATCTATATATTAGATTCCAGACTGAGCCTTGGCAAGTCTAAGTAATAGATTGAAAAATACAATTATTGCTTACCTACAGAATTCCTTTGCTTGGGAGGTAAGGCATATATATCAGAAAAGTTGTTGTGTTTTTTTCCCCAGGCCTATTCAATAAATGAACGTTACACCAGGATTCTTACACTGAGTATCTTTGAAATGGGTTTTGTATTGATTTTTGTAACTACCCTGTTAGATGACGTTATCCCTTAGTGTGTCATGTTTAGATAGGTCCGCCCGGAGCAGGTCATTGAGGTGATAACTGTCATTTGGAGGGACAGAAAAGCAATCATAGCTTTTTCATTACTTACTGTTTTCCCCCTGCAAGTGTGGGATCATTTGACATATTATGGCTTCTGTGATTTAAGCTGCATTCTGAAATTAAGTGCTAGAATATCAAGCTGTGGGTTTAGAAAAATAAACTTGATGTCAAAGGAACCACATGCCCTGTAGGTCACTCATAACCATGATCCAGTGGCAACACTTCAAAAAGTAGAGAAGAAAAAATAAAGGAAGAGAGCATTAAAGAGTAGTCAAACATATACATGATAAACTATAGATAAAATATATAAGCTATAAATATTGAAAATAATGATGGTGAAATCATGCATGTGTGTATATAAAGTTGATTATGATTGCCTAGTTTTTTTTTTTTTTAATGAATGGCTAATTATTAGTAGAAAAGTCTTGAATGCATTCGAATATTAAAATTATATGCATGCATACATATATATGTCTATGCCTTACATATATATATGTGTGTGTGCATATACATATACATATACATATACTATATATACTATACTCTCGAGAAGAGTATAGTGTTAGATAAAGGGCTAGCCACAGAATGACACTACTGAGTCATTTAGTGTCTCATTGCTCTGGGAAGACCTGTAATGTTATGAGTTGTAGAACAGTTGTCTATTGAGCTTCATATCTAGAAAATGTTTTCTATAATAATAAAATTAAAGACTATGCACACACACAAAACACACAGACACATAGATGTATGGCAAAGACCAAAAATTTTTAAATTTATTTTTGCAAATGGATATGGAAAATCAAATACTACTTTGTTGTAAAGTAGTTATATGAAGGACCATGTTTCTATACATTCTGGTAAACCCATGTTTGACAGGAAAAATAATTCTCCCAGTTATATGGAATTCTGAATTAAATCACATTACTGTGGATACAACGATTAAGAACCAGTACTTATATCCATAGGGTTAGTTATGTGTACAAATTATATATAACACAGAGTTATAAAGATATACAGAAATGCACATGTATATATGTATACATATGCATAAGATTACATAAATTATATATGTATATATAATTTTCGTTATTAAGAGATATAATAAAATAAACAACAGGGTTGTCAAAAGTCATGTAGTGGGAAATCATTAAGTGAAAAACTTATATTTAATCCCTGGCTTTCTTTGATCTCAGTCAGCATCTTTGTCAAAACAATGGGAATAATAATACTAGGCTAGATGATCTTCAAATTCTCTTCTAACTCAAAAGCCACTGCACTATCTATCTAATGCATGAATTACAAGGAAAATATTTTCCAAAATGTCATTTTTATTATATGTGTTATTTGCAGGCATTTCTTATTGGGAGAAAATTAGTACCTTTCATATATATCAAAATTTAAGTGACTGGAACTCCCTGAAAAAGTGCTAGAATTACTTGTAAACTCCTAGTATAGTATTAAAGCCTTGTATTTGACATCAGGAGATTAATATTGGAATCCTTGCTCTAATTCTGGATTTTGTGACCATGAGGAAAAAATTCTCTTAATTTCTAAGAGGCTGTTTGCTCACTTAAAATGGAATGTATTTTTATACTATTTAATTTGAAAGATTTGCTGTGAGGAAATATTTTCTGCAATTTGAAGTTTAAATGAATGAATAGATTTTATGATTATAAATATATTAGTTACCAGACAGTAAACAAATATAATCAATATATTATTAATAAAAATTATTATTATTTTCATGAAATACAATAACAATGCATATATTGTCTTATATACTCACATATGTATAAGTACATATGTGTGTCTGTGTGTGTGTGTAAGATAAAGAGGGTGTCCCCTGCTGGGATTTGGTGTCAAATATATTTTTTGATATTTAAAACTCTTTACAATCTGGCTCCACACTGATTTTCTAGACTTTTTATATGAAACTTCAAGTAATGTTATACAAGTCAAATTGGTTTTCTTGGGGTTCTTCATACATTACACATTGTTTACCATTACCTTCCCTTTGCACAAACTATACCCCATTAATAAAACATCTTATTTCTCCATACATCAGCCTGTTTTAATTTTGTTTCCTTTAAAGTTTAACTCAAATACTACTTTCTACATGAGGTCTTTTCTGTTCATCAAAGCTGTTAGCACATATTCTTAAACAAATAAATCTGTATTATATTTTTATATAATTATTTTTATATGTGTATATATTATCTCTTTCTATTGAAAGCAATCACTCTTGAAGTCAAGGCTTTTGTTTCTGTCTTCGAATTCCTACCATATAACATAATGGTTGGCTCCTAGTAGGGGCATACAAATTGTTGATTGAATAAACTCTGAATCGTCCCTGCTATAGTGGTAACACTGTGATTATATAAAATGTCTTTTCTCACACACTCATACCAAAAACCTTCAACTCACCGAAAAATTCTCTTCAGAAAGGAATTATGGCTAAGAATGGGAAAGCATAATCCTTTTCTCAATGCTTAACTACCTTCATGTATAGCAGTCATCAAAATATCAGTGGAAAAAGAAAGTTTTGGGGGACTTTTGGGTCCTGTTATCAATAAGAAGAAGACTAGATGTTTTTCCTAATTCCTATTAAAGTTCATAAGAAAGTCCTAAAGTATTATTATACTATAGAAAAAGAGAAATTGCAGCTAAATCTTCCATGGAAAGTAGGAAGCACAAGACAGTCTTAAAAATGAATGTTAAAGAATGTGAACACTCATTACATTCAGTATCCCTCTCCCAAAGCATATGATACAAATTCACTCAAAAGACTATGGGGAATCCAATAAAGGATTTCTGTCCTGCTTTAGAGACTCTGCCTATACACTTCATCCCTGTTCTTCACTTAACATTCTGCTGAAATCAGTAGCAGACATTGACACAACTCAGCCACTAGGAGTAGGAGTAGGAGGAAAAAGAAGAAAGGAGAATGAAGTTTCATTTTTCCTGAAGTAACTCTGAGGTTAGAGAATCCAAGCATGAAGAAGTTGTATCTAAAATATCTCCCTCACTTTACCCTAAACTTTTGAATTGGCAGGCAGTGATTAAGACCAGTCATAGAGGAAAATAAATAAATAAAAATTGGGCAGGAGGTTAATCTGTGTGGCTATACCAACCTGAAAGAAAAAAGAAATGAAGACTAGAATCTATATGGATCTAGCTATCAGAACTTGGTATAGAAAGCAACATAAGTACAAAGTTAAATTTTTCATTGTAGAAGAAACTCAGGAACATATCCATCATAAAACAGAGGAGTCAATAAGTGATAAAGTAATATAAGGGGAAAAGATCTAAAGACAGCAATAATTTTAATTAAAAACCCCACAAAATTAAAAATATCACACAAATAGATATGTCACAAAAGAATACTACAAGTAAAATGAGGAATAAACACTTTATATTGGTGGTGGTCAGCCATTTTTAAATTGTGTCAGACTCTTTGTGAGTCTGGTTTTATCTTAGCAAAGATAGTAGAATGATTTGCTATTTCTTTAACTTCCAAATTATTTTACAGATGAGGAAATAGAAGTAAACAGGGTTAAGTACCTTGCAAAAAAAGTCACATAGTTAATATGTGTCTAGTCTAGATTTAAATTTATAAAGATGTGTCTTTCTGACTCCAGGCCCAGCATTCTATCCACTGTGCAACCTAGCTTCCTGGAATGAACTTCTAAAACATCTAAAAGATCACAATCATCTCTAAATAAACATTGCAAGGCCAAGAAAGCTTAAGACAACACCTGGTGAAGAAAATGCTATGGAATTCCAAGAGAGCTTGGATACATAGTAAGGTATATTTGAATCTTTTGAAATAATAATTCTCAAGAAATGTTAGAAGGAAACAAATGTTAGAAGTTATGATCTATGCAGGGTGGGTAATTAGTAGACTTAAAACAATAACACAACAACAACTTTAATCCAAGGTATGATCTCTACAAAGAATAAAGAAATAAAACAGTATATTTGGAACATAATTGTCGGCATTTAAAAGAAAGTTTTATTCTCTCTTTGATTTCTTCTTTTTTTTTTCTTGTTCTTGTCTTACTCCTATTATTAACATTTGTATTACTATATCAAATAATAGAGTAAAAGGACATCTTTGTTTTACTCCCACATTGATTAGGAATATTTTTAGTGTGTTTTGGGGGGTTTGGGGTTTTTTGTTGTTGTTTTTTGCTGAGGCAATTGGGATTAAGTGACATGCCCATGGTCACACAGCTAGGAAGTGTTAAGTGTCTGAGGCCACATTTGAACTCTGTTCCTCCTAACTTCAGGGCTGGTGCTTTATTCACTGTGCCACCTAGGCTGCCCCTCTAGTGTTTTTTTAATTGGAAATAATGCTTGTTTATTTTTAACATAACAGTTTTATTATATATTTTTTAAAAATTGACTATCCTGGCAATTTAGATTATATAATTGTCATTTATTAAAGAACATTTTTTAGTGACAATATTTTGAAAGAGATATAATCTTTATTGATGTTTACTAAAGTTGTCACATAACTATTTTTAAAACATATGATACCAGGTTACTAGATAATAGAACCTTTTATTTAGTCTGGAAACATATAAATACATAAGTAACTATGGGCAAGTGGTAAAAAGGAGGAAACCATTCAATACCCTAGTGAGTTTAAAACAAATCCAGCTATCTAACATGTTCATTTAAAGAAATATGAGGGAAAATCTTTGAAACATACAGTGCTTATTTTGCTAAAAGCTAAACAAAGCATAAAGATATCTTATTCTCAATATTGTAAAAATCTTCCATCTAAAATTAAAAGTAGGCATCTTATGTAATAAGGATAGGATAGAACCTTTTCTGATAAACATAGAATATATATCAAGTATCTATCAAAGATGACCTCTATATTTTTTATAGTTCTGGAAATGCTAACAATATGAATAAAAAGAGTTAAACCCATCTCTATTTGACAATCATCTCATGGTATGCTTTATGGTATATAAAATCATTTTATGGTACACAAAATCTTAGGTAATCAGGAAATATGCTTAATAGAGACAATGGTTTCAGTAAAGTTTCAGGGTACAAAATGAATCTCAAAAATCAACTAGATTTTGGCATAATAATATCAAACTCCAGGAAGAAATAATAGAGAAATAGTACTCTAAACAATGGAAAATACATCTAGCTAATCACATAAAAGTTTTACATATGTACAAATACAAACTGTTCATTAAAGAAATAAAGAATAACCTTTATAGTGCTAGTATTATTTATTTCTAATGGCTGAAATGGGCCAATATAATTAAAAATGGTATTACTACCAAAGGTTATTTGCACTTATAAAGCTTTATCAGTAAAATTACTAAGTACATTCTTGAATATACTTAATAAAATAATAACAAAATTCATTTGGAAAAATAAAACTAGACCCAGTGCTGTCAAATTTAAAAAGAATGGAGCCCAACACATTAACTAAGTTTTATGATGTAATATTATCATTTTTATTGCTTTTTAATTTATTTTGTTATTTTTTCTAATTATATTTTAATCTTATTTAAGGCATTCTTGATAGTATTGCAGGCCACATCTTTCCTCACCTCTGTGTCAAAAAACATCTTTTCATATGATGTGGCATTAATTTCCTTCTTTTTCTATAATATTTGTCATATTTTATATCTCCCTATTCTTATCTCCAAGAAGAAATTCATGGTTTGCTGGTGGCAGACTTCTTTGTAGTTATTCAGTCTTGAATTTTCTTGTTTCCTATTCCTGACCAATATTTTCCAACTTTTTCTATATTCATCATTCCCAATTTTTATTGAAGTAATCAATTTTCAAACTACATGTGAATTTAATTTGGAAAGCCTTATTAAATTCTTTATAAAATTTCCCTTAATCATCTACTGAAACCAATATTGACAAATAAAGCATTATTATTTTTTTTATTTAATTTTGTTATTTTTTCCAATTAAATGTAAAGATGGTTTTGAACATTCACTTTTGTAAAATTTTGAGTCTATTTTTCCCTCAGTCCCTACCCTCTTTCCCTCCTCTCCACGACAACAAGCAATCTGATATAGGTTATATATGTACAATCATTTTAAATACATTTCTATATTAGTCATATTGAAGAAGAAAAATAAAAAGGGAAAAAATGAAAAAGAAAAAGACAAAAAAGGTGAAAATAGTATATTTCCACCTACATTCAATCTTTATAGGTCTTTCTCTGGATGAGACTAGCATTTTCCTCCCAAGTCTATTGGAATTATCTTGGATCACTGCATTGCTGAGAGAGCTAAGTCTGTTACTATTGATAATCACGCAGTCTTCTGTTATTATTTACAATATTCTTTTGGTTCTAGTTACTTCACTCAGCATCAGTTCATATTAGTCTTTCCAGACTTTTCTGAATTCAGCCTGCTCATCATTTCTTTTTTTTTAATCTAATAAGTATTTTAATGACATAAGATTAAGCATTTGTACAGCACCCCTTTGTATCAAGCACCATTCATGCTTTACAATTATCATCTCATCTGATTCTTACAGAAATCCTATGAGGTGTGTATATAAACCATACACATAAACCATATTCCTATTTTACATTTGGGGAAACTAAGGCAAACTATGATTAAACAGGGAAATACAGTTACAGGATTTGAACTCACTTCTCCTCCAGGTCTAGAACTCTCTCCAAGATTATGGAGAAGTTTTAAAATCCTAAAGAGAAGTTTATTTCAACTATGTATACATATACTGAGGTTATATAAAGTAGCATGTAAATCACATGGAAGAAGCAATAATTTTAATAGAAGTTCATTTTGTGACAACATTTGTGCTTCTACTGACACTTACCTTGAAAACATTTGTCTTTGATCATATAAGTGTGGACTGGTTTGCTTTCCCCAAATTAAATTCTTTTCTAATTGAGTGCTGTATTTCATGCCATCTACATGTATTTCTTTCTTCTCTCTGATGGGAACATCAGCCACTCTCATTTTTTTAAAACATTTTTAATAGCTTTTTATTTACAAGTTATATGTATGGGTAATTTTACAGCATTGACAATCGCCGAACCTTTTGTTCCAATTTTTCCCCTCCTTCCCTCCACCCCCTCCCCTAGATGGCAGGATGACCAGTAGATGTTAAATATATTAAAGTATAAATTAGATATACAATAAGTATACATGACCAAACCGTTATTTTGCTGTACAAAAAAATTGGACTCTGAAATATTGTACAATTAGCCTGTGAAGGAAATCCAAAATGCAGGCAGGCAAAAATAGAGGGATTGGGAATTCTACGTAGTGGTTCATAGTCATCTCCCAGAGTTCTTTCACTGGGTGTAGCTGGTTCAATTCATTATTGCTCCATTGGAACTGATTTGGTTCATCTCATTGCTGAGGATGGCCAGGTCCATCAGAATTGATCATCATATAGTATTGTTGTTGAAGTATATAATGATCTCCTGGCCCTGCTCGTTTCACTCAGCATCAGTTTGTGTAAGTCTCTCCAGGCCTTTCTGAAATCATCCTGTTGCTCATTTCTTACAGAATAATAGTATTCCATAATATTCATATACCACAATTTATTCAGCCATTTTCCAGTTGATGGGCATCCACTCAGTTTCCAGTTTCTGGCCACTACAAACAGAGCTGCCACAAACATTAGTGCACATACAGGTCCCTTTCCCTTCTTTATGATCTCTTTGGGATATAAGCCCAGTAGTAACACTGTTGGATCAAAGGGTATGCACAGTTTGATAACTTTTTGCTGCTCATCATTTCTTATAGAACAAATACTCGATTTATGATGATAATTTTGAAAATATTTTTGAAAATAAAGAAATGTAAGAACATCAGATTTCCATGAGGTGTTTCTTGTTACCTCAGGACATCAAAAAAAAAAATGTACTTCTTTCCACTTATTTGCTTCTCTTGTTGTTTGTCCTGTATTATTGAAAAGGACTATGAAATCAGGGAGATAATGCCATGACATGGAAGTGAGTTGGATTTGAATGAGGGAAGGAGCTGCAAGGTCACCTGCCTCACTTTCCTCTCAAAAGCCATCTGGGTCCAGAGGCCAACTAGAGATCAAGATAACTGGAGATGGTCCTGAATGAAATGAGAGACGTTGGCTTTTTTAAGCTAATGTCTTCAGCAGGTCTCAGTTTACTGAGGCTGTACCCATTCAATGATTAAGTATAGGTAATCATTGAGGCAAAGAACCTTCTCTTTAGCCTAGTGAAAAAAAAAATCTAATGAATAAATGAATGAATGAATTAGAAAAATTTACCTCAGGGAAAATTTGTTTTTTTAAGGAGAATTCATGACTGCTCTTCTATTTTGCTGTAACTTCATTTTGATTGGATTTTCTTTATAATGAAAATGTCAAATTCATATGTCTTAATTCCTCTAATAACAGGCTCATTCACTGGTCATTGAATAAAGATCTTTGAATTAGAGTGTCAACAAGTAAGTTAATATTTGGAAATGCTCTAAGAAGTAACTTAGGCTTAATTCCTTTCAATTGAAGTAAACAGAACAAACATTTATTGAGTCTGCCACATTTTAAATACTGAAGCATTTTACAAATATCTCATCTGTTTTTTCTCATAACTACCTGGGAATCTGGTATAATGATTATCCCATTTTTATAGTTGAAAAAGTTAAGACAAATGAAGTTTAAGTCACAAAGCTAGTAAATGTCTGGTAAAGCATAATTTCAGGTAAAGCATTTTATGTAATACAAAATTTACATGTTCCTCTTCTTCTCTGACAGTATCACTTCTCTAATCCTCTGATATAAGCAAAATATCAGGAGAATATGAAAATATTGACAAAGGATTGAATTGTCCTTTTATGGTAAATTTATAAGGACATTGGTAGTTGCATGGATAGTTACCAAAGTTTGGAAGGCATGGATAGGTTGCCAGCAGCATTGTTGGAGAAAATATCATTATTAATGAGATCATAGATCAATTAGGATATTATAGGAGTAGATATGTGAATTTTCTTTTAAAAATAAATTTGATTAAGAAGACAGAACAAGAACGAAGATTCAACTCTCAGAATTCACACATAAAAGCCAATTTGCCATCTCCCTCCCACTTTTGTTTTAAAAGATAGACCTAGAGGATGGTTTATCAAATTCATTTGCTTCCATCCTCTTACATATGTTATGACAAATAGAATACAATGACTTTAGATTCTGTGATAAGTAGCACATATATTTTAAATCACCTATTTTAATTAATAACTCCATCTGTAGAGACATGTAATTTAGTGGTCAAATGTTTCAGTATTAAACTCAGCAATGGGAAAAAACAAAAAAAAAAAAAAAAAAAAACAACAACAAAAAAAAAAAAAAACAAGGAAAATCTTGTGTTCCCCTAGTTATACCTTTTGGTTCTTTTATTATATCCTTTCTATAACTGTATTCAAGTCAAAGAATATTGATTTCCCCAAAATATCACAAGAGATACAACATGAACCATTCAAGTATTACAAAAATAAACTTGCCTTTACAGAGTCACAAGCTTAGTTTTATTTGATGCTCATGTTATTGATTTTTATAAATCAAAGAAGTCTGGATAGTTTATTAAGAACATTCATTTAAAATGGTGTTCTGTTAGTGATGCCAATATTTTAGTTTATTCCCATTATATACTGGGCCTCTGTCTTTCTCTTCTTCTAAAGTATGGTCTTGAAAGCCACAAATGGCCTGATGTTATGTCTGCATTACCTTTAACAATATAAATTGCTGAAACCCAGTCTAATCCACTTCATGCATCACTGGGAGTGTACCCAATTGTCTAATTTGTGTTCCACTATAGAAGGGTAAACTTATTTTCCAAAAGGACTTCACGGTTAACCAATTATTTATTTTAAATACTATTTGGATTATTTCATTACTATATATTAAATGAAAAAGAAAGGGAAGCAATGAAATTATTTTTTTCTCTTTTGACTTTCTTGCTTTGAGACCTGAAAAAAAAAAAGATATTTTCTGGCTTTTAAAATAGAGGAGTCAATTCTCAAAGTGAAACAAGTTTGCTGGTATCAGTCATTTCACTGCCATGTTTTGTGTTGTCAGGAAACTTTACCTCAATTTTCTAATTTTTATGAAAATAGAATAAATGATTTCTATATATCTATTCCAATTCTAAAATTCTGAGATTCTAAGAATTAATTGCATATGTTATCAAACAATCTATATTTTGGCAGATACTGAATAATTAATAAAATAAAAAAATGCTTAATGATTATAAAACTATTGATTTAAAATATTTATCAAAATTATTTTGATTATAAAGCAGTTAATTTAAAAATAGTTTCTGAATCAAAAACTGTTATGAATTTGAAAAATTAATGTGATTTCATGCAATATTCATATATTATACAAAACATTAAAAAGACATGTTATAAACACAAATAGTAAAAACAGTAATAATAGCATTTCAATGTATCAGACATATAGCATTTACAACAACATAACTAGTTTCAAAAAGTGATTTAAGATATTGATATAAAATTGAACAACGTCAGGTGGAATAAACAATAATAGATATGCTGGGTATACCATGCTACCCTTAAACTGCAGAGGAAGAGACCTAGAGAAAGGTTTCCAACACATTATATAAGTTTTCTTTGAATGATCAATGGAAGATCATGGAAAAGAATTGCACAAGATGAGAAAGCATGGGTTATAATTTATATTTACTGATGGAAAACTTGCATTGAGATCATAGATTAATGAAGCTTTTTCTTATCACTAGTGATGTAAATGTTATATTCCACAAATTTTCTGCCTTTAAAGATATTTCAGTCTAGTAAGTGAAATAAGATATATACAAATGGCTGTATTGTCAAGTCAAAAATCTAAACCAAGAAAAAGTGTCCATAGAAAGTTTCACAAGAGTAAAATTCACATTCAGCTAGAACAATAGGACATGTTTTCTGGATGAGCTGGAATCTGAGTTGGGATCTGAAAGAAATGACTGATTTATACCTCACGAGATATAAAAGAAAAGATATAAAAAGAAATAAAAGAAATATAGACATATACAACAACATGAGCCAATTCACAATTTACGTTTAAGTCATTTCAATAATTATAATACATAGTTTCATTTGACTGAGATGAAAAGAGTGTTTCAAATCAAAGGCCAAAAAGTATATTGAAGCTTGATGGGACAGGATACTCAACTACCATCCTGAGAAATATGGACTTTCACAATGAGAAAGCACTAAAGCATTATAAGCAAAAGAGTGACTAGATTCATACTTTAAGAAAATTGTGTAAACAATGATATCAGTCACAAAGATATTAGAAGAAAGAAGGCAATTAGAAGGTTATGCTACAAGTTCAGGAAAATAGGATGGTAGTAATAGGGGAAAAAAGAACAGGATGACTTTAACAAATATTTTGAATGTAGTATTGGTAGAATTTTATTTGATGTGAAAGTTGTTATTCTGAGATGAATCAAAAATTTTCTCTGATTTTGTAACGTTTTACACTTTTAAAAGAGTACTTAAAATATATTGTTTTGCATTGTTTTTGTTTACAAATTTTCTCTATTCATCCTTTTATAGGTTGCTTATAATAAGCATATATATATATGTTTCTCAAAACAGAATTATATATTATTCTGCTTTGATATATACTGTTCTTATTGATGAAATCACAGCCCCATCCAATTATTCAGGCTTACTTACTTATTAGACTGTAAGTTCCTGGAAGGGAGAGATTTTTTTATCTCTGCATCTTTCATTGCCCATTTCAAAAACATAATGATTCAATAAATATTTAAATGAATGAATAATTTTCTCATGGCTTCTTTTCTAGAAGTATTACATTATTTGTTCTTTCTGGTGAGTAATATGAACAAATTGTATCACGTATCTTGTGGATTTTGAAATAATTTAGGAGTCTATAATGATAACTTTTAAGGTTAAATAAGTAAAACCTTAGGGAATTCATTGAATCATCAATCATTGAAATGCAATTTAAAATATACTACCAATTTCTCAGTTGGCACTTTGATCCCTTCAAAGCATTTCCCAAAGCAATAGTTCTCCTCTGTCTGTTCACCTTTACCATAGCTGAACTGTAATTTTCCCCTTAATTGTTTGATAAGAACATCACTTAACTTACTGTAATGAATAATAACAATAGTTCACAGAATTTTTTTTTAATTCCACAGAACTTACTTGTCAGTTATCCATGCTATGAGAGGCATGTTACTCTTTATATCTTTTATTCTAAAATTAAAATGAAGAGTCAAAAGCAATTTTCATTGATTTGTGATTAATGGCATAGACAAAAATTACTCTTTACTAATAGTATTTTGTGCTGATTGTTTCTGATCGTTTTCAACCATAGAAGTTATAAAGTCACTAAATTTTCTCCAAACCTTCAAAGCATATATTACATAAGCATTACAGATATCACTGTTAGGGCATCAAAATAGTTTGAAAAAGCTCAGCTGCTGAGTATGGAGCACTAGAAATAAAAAGTGGCAAATGAAAGAAAGATTCAATGAGAGATAAAATCTAACAAGAGGAAGAGAAATAAGAAAGCTATAAGCAACAAATTTAAATAAGCATGTTCAGCTTTAGGGATAGTGTGTAAACACATGGACAGTTGGTAAGATAATAGTATCTCAAAAAGCTCTGCTCTGTGAATTAATTAAAGAAAAATGATAGAGACTGAGAGCATAAACTCATATTTCACAGTATGCATTAAGGGTTAGAAAATACTTCAAATCTATCTCATGAAGGAGTTACTGAAGCACAAATATCTTGTTTTTACAGGTGAAAACAGAGACTCAGGAAAGTAAAGTGAATTCTACCTTTTATTCAAATTTTTTTTGATATAAAGACTATGTTCTAATTTGAAAACATATTGGTCAGTGTAGCTGGAAGATATGACTAAGTTCAGTGGAACTAAATATTTCCATGGAATATCTTTTATTATTTTTCTCCTTAATCAAAAGTGTTTTATAGTAAAAAATAATAATAATAATAAATATTAACTCTATATAGAATGCTTCTCTCAGTCACTTTTATGATGGGAAAGATGTCATCTGCCTTGCAATACTGCTTGAAAAAATGTTGATATTCTTTACTTATATCATTACAAAAGAGGCCTTTGATGCATGTGTTATCACAAAATGTTTATCATAAAATTTTTATATCAGTGAGAAAGTTATCATAAAGATTTTGGGTTGTTGATTTCTCCTAGGTTTATTATCATTATTAATTGGATCTGAGGTGTTTTCCACATCTTTACCTCCTTCAGGAACTACTACAGAATAATAAACCTTTAATTAGTTAATCTGTGAATCATTCTTCCCAGAAACCATTTTTCAATAGATTGTGAGTGTTTAAATATACACAAATAAATAAGCTCTTGAAAGTGATTTTATCATTCTCCAAAAACTTCTGATTTTATCCTTGATTTCAATATACCTTCAAGGCATATGAATATAAACAAAAAGATAAAGATGTTTAGATATCTAGAGAGAAGGAGCTTCACTATTCGTTTTTTTAAATTAGGGAATTAACTATTACGAATATTCTACTTCCTTTGAGCTTTAAATCTTTTGTCTATAATGAAATATATCTTTTGGTTAAACTTTCTAGGTTGCCTAAAAGCAAGAAAGAAAGGAGAGGGAAAGAGGGTTAGATAACGAGTAGAATTATGGGATTTTGAGATTTGAAGAACAATGGGGATTATACAAAATCTCGTTTCATATTTTACCACTGAGAAAACAGGCATAGAATGGGAAAATAGGGTAGTGATAAGAATGATAGATTTGAGTCAGTGGGTTTGGATTAAAATCCTACCCCTGATGTTTTCTATGACTTTTGGCAAGACATTGAAGCTTCTTGGGTCTTTGTTTGTTCATCTGTAAATAGACAAAATAAAACAAACAAACAAAAACATAAAAAAGGTTAGTTTAAGGGTCCTTCCAGCTCTAGATGAATCATCCTATAATCCCATACTTTCAGTGATTTGTCAAGTTCCCTCAAGAAGTGACAGCCATATTTTGAGTCCAAACCCAGTGCTATTTGGGTTTGCACATTTTCATTTCTCAAGGATTTCTTTGCCCAGTAAATAAAGTTGTCCAATCACCAATTAAGTGACTTCAGAGAAATCCAGTCTCCATTATTATTTTTTTAAGTACAAATGAAATGGGTCCTTCTCCATATAAATATTACAAGGGCAAATTAGTCAATAAAAAAAGGGAAACTAAATGGTTGTAAAATTATAGGAAATGATATAACACAAGTACAAAATAAAATAATTGCAATACCATTCATTTTTCTTTTATGTCCATTTTTATATGTATAACATATTTTATTGTTTTTATTGCATCTAAGAAAAATTGAAGGCAAATATTCTGTACAGAAATCGTTCCCCCTGCCCCCCCAAAAAGACATCATCCTTGTCTTCATAGATTTGACAGAACATAAAAAAATGTAATAGGGAATTAAAAAAAAACAACTAACACTATAATCCATATTACTTAATAAATGCATTTGAGAGTTGTGAAACAAAGTTACATGCTAACTATTATAGAGCAAGTCATTCATCATTAGCCAAAGGCAGCAAGGAACACTTCTAGGAAAAGATGCAAAATGTTGTTATGTTGATTCTTATGTATTTCCTTTTATTTTTCTTAAATTCTCGTATTTTCAGTGCATTCTTTTATGCCAGTTTTCATTTTAGTCAATTCAATTACGTTTTTCTCATCCCTTTGTGTCCTCTAATGCTTCTTCCCCCTATCCTTTATAGCTCTTGTTTTCTGCTTATCTTGCACCTATTTTTTTTTTCCATTTCTGTCCTCTTCATTCTAGCTTTTCCATCAGAAACTCATCCTTACTTATGCTTAGGAAAAAATAGTACATTTTAAGAGACTAAAATATTTAGTAATACCTGAAGGTTCTGGCTTGCTTTTGTCCAATTCTGGAAACTTCTTTTGTTAAAGAAAAAAAAAAAAAAAACCACTCTTTCTGGAGATCCTTAAACACCTTCCCAATTTTAGTCTTCCTTCTTTACTTTTCTCCTACTGCTTACCAGGTCTTTCACCCTTTTCTTCTCTTTTCATCTTCCTTGGTATGCATTTGGAAAACTTTTCATTTTGCTAGGGCTTCAAGAGGTTGCCTTTCTCTGACAGGTACCCCAGGAGATGATGCAGCTTTATCCCAGCAAACACAAAGAAATTCATTGGCATACAGTGCTCACCAATGCCAGAAAGCTACTCTATAGTTTCATCACTCTCATAATGTTCCAGTAGCTCCAATTATGATAAGCCTTTCAAGTAATTGAGTTCTTTTTAACAAACCAGAACTCTTAGTGAATGCTTCTAAGGCCTCTTTTTGCAGATGAGTTTTATTTTCTCTCATATTCATATTATTCATAATAATGCAGCGTTCTAGCCCTGAAGACTCCTCAAAGGAGGAAGCTGACATCTATGTACTACCTAACAAGAAACAAATTGATAAACTTCTGAAACATTCTTTGAAAATGAATGCCAGCCCAGTCGACTTCTCATAACTGCTTTTTACACCTCATCTCAGCACCCTAGAAACCTGCTGTCAAGCTCCATTTTATTCTATGTGTGGCCTGACAGTTCTAAGGTAGAGTGTATCCTAATTCTTCCAAATAAATTAGATTTCAGACATTTTTTTTAATGAAAACAGTCTCTGCTGAAGTCATAAACAGATCCTATTGAATAAAGTATCAACAGAGGCTCACATTGTTATCTATAGCAGGCTTTCTGAACTATAAGACAGCAATAAGTTAATCATATCTCTGTAGCCCCAGTAATGGGAATTAATCAACAGTCAAATAGAATGTGGAAGTGGATTTACTCTACTGAAAGCACATCACATTTTTCTATGGAAAAAACTGAGAATTTACTTTTGAGGTAGAATAGAAATGAAAGTTAGGGGCAATAAAACCCAGTGTTGCCACAATCTAATTAGAGACCCAATAAATAGTCACGGGATTCTTGTAGTGAACCACACAGGCAATGGAAGATATGGTCCAATTATTTCTCAACTATTTCAAGATTCCCATGTTCCTTTGTTATGTTTATATCTTAATATATGTATGCATACCATGTTATAAAGTGCCAGATAGCATGGTGATTAGAAGCCTGGAACTTGACAATATGCGGTATAAATGAGATCTACTAAAATATTTTCTCACATTATAAAATATAATTATATTATATAAAATATAAAGATGAACTGGATAAAATTTAAGTGATATTATATTTCATGGAAGCAATAAGAGATTGAATGCAAAGTGAGACAAAGCAGAAGGTCAGTATGTAGTTTTCTGTGTATACAAGAAATATTGTTTGTTTGTTTGTTTTTTAAACAAAGACTATGTAGATAAATTGAGTTTGGGTGGAGTGGGGATACTGGTTAAACAGATCCAAAGAGCTATGAATCTCAGAATAAACTTAAGAAATTTCAGGGTAAGTGAGTAGGACAGGTCCAATGGAGATTTATAGTGACCTTGCTGAGAAAACACAAGCCTCTTCTTGGATTTGTGCACAGTGACTTGAGAGGCAAAATTATGGAGCCACTTAATCTTTTTTTGCCTCAGTTTTCTCATCTGTAAAATAAGGATAATAGTAACATGTATTTTCCAGTGTGGTGAGGATGAAATAAGATGATAATTTTAAAGCACTTAGCACATTGCCTGGCACCAGAAACTTAGCACTATATATAAATGTTCATTATTGTTAATTATCATTTTAAAAAATCTTTGATTTACCTATGTTCTTTTAAAAGGTTCTGGCTTTTATCTCTCTTCAATTTCAAGGCTAACATGCCTGAAAAAGTTGGGAGGGATTTATCCCTTCGTCAGTCTCTAATAAATAGAAATGGTGATTGTATTCAGTTTTACACATGTAGTCCTAGAATACTAATCCTAAATCCCAAATTGTCACTTAAGAGAAAAATAGATTTTTAATTTTCTAGACAATATAATCATAGAATCAAGAGTTTCTACCTAGAAAAAAGGCCATTTATAGGCAGATAGTTAATGCAGTGCATAGAGAACTGCACATAGACTCAGGAAAACCAAAGTTGAAACCAAGTATTTTCTAGTTCTGTCACCCAGAGCAACTCACAGCCCGTATATTTGCTTCAATTTTGTTCTGTCCTTTTATATTCATGTCTGATTCTTGGTGACCCCATTTATGAAGTGTTTTGCAAATCTTAAAGTACACTGTACCTGTTATGATCATTAATTAGCAGTCATCTGGAGAATTGTTTCATGGGATAGCCTTGTTCCAAAGTTACCAGGAACATGAACCTTGTTGAATTTGATATTCAGGCACCTATCTCAAGGAAGAAATTTTCTTATTAAAATAATGAAAAATGACACTAAAACCAAGGCTTGGGGCAAGAGCTAAAACAGAAAATGACCCTTCTGAGCAGCATGTACCTTAAATCAGAATTAACTCTGCGTGAACACACTTGGATGACACACTTGGGTGGCAGTAGGAATATATTGGACATTAGATGACAGAAAGAAAAGCATATAAAAATCGGAACCAGGCAACACATTCAATAACTAAACAGTTAATTGTTTATAGGAGAACAACAGAAGCAACATCACTAAAAGGAAGTCATTTTTTGATGTTAATAATAATTTTTACTCAAAAAAACAAACAACAACAGATAGTGAAGCTTATCTTCCTCCCATTGTCTGAGAAGTATGGGGCAATAAGGAAAGATTGATATGCACTGTCAGAGTTGATCCTTGGGTTAAATGTTGATTTCTCTGTTTTTATTTGTTTTGGTTAGGCTTTAGTTAAAAGGGAAAAGATTAATGGCATATTAAGGATTAATCATATCATAAAACAAAGGGAATTAATGTATTTTAATAAAATTAACCTACATTTTCTTTCTAACAACCAAAGAATTTATCAGTTACTAGAGAAAATTAACTGCAATTATATATACAATCATATAATAAATGAAGATATCAATAACTTGCCACTAGATGGAAAGTTGATAGACCATGGGTATATTTGTAGAGAAGTGAATTAAAGCATTAATTTAATTGGTTTCATACTTTATTCAAGTAAGCATTTATTTCATTAAAAAAAAATTATGAAAACTCATAGTCTATATATAGCACAGGTCAGTACAGTAGAGTAGTAAACTCACCTCTACTTACTTTGTACCATATGGGAAGAGTTAAAAATTTCCAATTCCTCAGAATTATCTCTATAACTACCTGGGAAAATTAAGACAGCTCTGAGGTACCATTACACATCTCTCAGATTGGCTAAAAAGGGAGGAAAAGATAATAATGTTGGAATAAACTAATACATTGTTGATTGAGTTGTGAAATGATCCAACCATTCTGGAAAGAAACATGGATGCCCAAAGGGGTTGTTGTGCATGCTGTTTGATCCAGTAATGTCTCCACTGGGCCTGTATCCCAAAAAGATAATAAAAAAGGGAATAAAACCCTCATGTGCAAAAATGTTTGCCATAGCAAGTGACAAGTGACAAGTAACTGGAAACTGAGATAATGCCCATGAGTTGAAGAATGGCTGAATAAGTTATGGTTTATGAATATAATGGAATATTATTGTTCTATAAGAAATTATCAGCAGGATGATTGCAGAAAGGCCTAGAGCGACTTACATGAACTGATGGTAAGTGAAGTCAATAGAACCAAGTCCTTGGTTTAGTATTGAGTAAAAAGTCAAGAAATATGTTGGATAAAAAAAATATTCTGACCATAAAAAGTTATTATGAGGAGAAGGAAGATCAAAACACTAACTCAGAAGAAAACAATACAATGAAAACCCTTATATGCAAAGTCCCAAAGAAAAAATTGAAGTAGCCACATGCCATAAAAGAGCTCAAAATTGTTTTAAAAATCGAGTGAGGGAGAGGAAACATTAAAAAGAGAAATGAGAGTAGTGCAAGAAAATTTTGAAAAAGGGGTCAATAGTTTGGCAAAGGAAACTCAAAAAAAGAAAGAAAAAATAATCCAGAAAATAACAACTTAAAAACAAAATTGGCCAAATGGAAAAAGAGATATTAAAATACAGTAAAGAAAAGAATTCCTTGAAAAGAAGAATTGACAAAATGGAAAAAGAGGTACAAAAAAATAACTAAAGAAAATGCCTTAAAAAGAAGGATTAGCCAGAAAGGGAGGAAGGAAGGTACAAAAATTCGCGGGCGCGCGCACATACACACACACACACACACACACACACACACACACACACACAAACTCTTTTAAAAATGAGAATTGGCCAACTAGAAAAGGAGAAACTCACTAAAGAAAATAAGTTCAAATACTATAATTGGCCAAATGAAAGCTAATGATTTTATAAGGCATCAAGAAATAATCAAGTGAAATAAAAAGAATGAAAAGATAAAAGAAAATGTGAAATATGTGATTTAAAAAAAAAAAAAAAACTGACCTGAAAAAAATCCAGAATAGCTAATTGTGAAAGTATTGAACTATCTGAAAGCCATGCTCAAAAAAAAAAAGGAGTGATATCATCTTTCAAGAAATTATCCAGGAAAACTGTTCTGATATTCTAGAATCAGAATTTAAAATAGAAATTGAAAGAATCCCTTCATCACTTCCTAGAAAACTCCCAGAATATTATATCCAAAGTACAGAGCTTCCAGGTCAAGGAGAAAGTATTACAAGCATCCAAAAAAAAAAAAAATCAAGTATTGTTATCATAAGATTTAGCAATTTCTTCATTAAAGTTATCAGAAAGTTTGTAATATGATATTTCAGAGGGCAAAAGAGCTAGGATTACAACCAAGAATCACATATCCAGTGAAATTCATTATAATTCTTAAGGTGGAAAATGGATATTTAATGAATTCTTAATGAAAGCATTCTTAATGAAAAGACCAAAGCTGAATAGAAGCTTTGACTTTCACCCCAGCTTCTGGGATAAGAACTAATTATTTGACAAAAACTGCTGGAAAAATTGGAAAATTTTCAATTTCCAATTTCCAAATTGTATAGCAGAAACTAGGCATTGATCAACACCTAACACCCTATACCAAGGTAAGATTGAAATTGTTCACGATTTAGACATAAAGAGGGATACAATAAGCAAATTACAAGAAGAAAGAACAGTCTACCACTCATATCTGTGAAGAAGGAAGGAATTGGTAGCCAGAGAAAAAATAAAGAACATAATGAAATACAAAATGGATAATTTTTATTATAGTAAAAATTTTTTGTACACACAATACCAATGCAGACAAGATTAGGAGGGAAGCAGAAAATTGGGAAAAACATATACATTCAAGGGTTCTAATAAAGTCCTCATTTCTAAAATATATAGACAAGTGACTCATATTTATAAGAACCATTCTGCTACTGATAAATGATCAAAGGATATGAACATCATTTCAGATAAAGAAATTTAAATCATTTTTAGTTATATGAAAAAAATACTCTCACACTAGTAATCAGAGAAATGCAAATTAAGACAACTCTGAGGTACCACTACACATCTCTCAGATTGACTAAGATGACAGGTAGAGATAATGGTGAATGTTGGATGAAATGTGGTAAAACTGAAACACTAATACATTGTTGGTGGAGTTGTGAACTAATCGAACCATTCTAGAGAACTAATTTGAGGCCATGCCCAAAAGGCTATCAAACTATGCATACCCTTTGATCCAATAGTGTTTCTATTGGGTCTGTATCATAAAAAGGGAATCATAAAAAGAGATCATAAAAAGGGAAAAGGACCCACATGTGCAAAAATATTTGTGGCACTATAAAAAGTGCTAGAAATTGGAAACTAAGTAGATGCCCATCAGTTAGAGAATGGTTGAATAAGTTATAGTATATGAATGCTATAGAATATTATTGTTTTATAAAAAATGATCATCAAGATGATTTCAGAAAGGCTTGGAGAGTCTTACAAGAACTGATACTAAGAGAAGGTTGAACACAGCAACAAGAAGATTATGTGATGATCAATTCTAATAGAATGTGACTCTTTCCAACAATGAGGTGTTTCAGGCTATTTCTAATGGTCTTGTGATGAAAAGAGCCATCTTCCCTCAGAGGGAAGATTGTGGGGATTGAATATGGATCACAACATAGAATTTTTTGTTTGTTTGTGTTTGCTTGATTTTTGTTTTTTTTTCTCATTTTTTTTTCTTTTGATCTTATTTTTCTTGTGTAGCATGACAACTGTGGAAATTTTGGAAGAATCACATTTAACACATATTGGATTACTTGCTGTCAAAGGGAAGGAGTGGAGTGGGAGAGGGAGAAACATTTGGAACACAATGGTTTTGCAAGAGTGAATTTTGAAAATTTCATGCATATATTTTGAAAATAATAAGCAAAAAATATTTTAAAAATAAAAAAATCATAAAAAAGAAAAATAAAGTTATTTTTATACACAACTCTCAAGAGAAGCATAAAAAGATAAACAGGAAGGAGAAATTAATTATAAGGGATTCAATAACGTTAAATTGTTTACAATCCTATATGGCAAAATGACACTTGTATTTCTTTAAAATTTTCTCATTATAAGGCTAGTTAGAAGGAATATACATAGATAAAGAGCACAAATTTAATTGAGTATGATGGGAGGATTATCTTTAAAAATAAATTAAATTAAAGCGTAAGAAAGAGGAATGCACAGGGAGAAGAGGAAAGGGAAAAGTATAATGAGGTAAATTATCTGCCATGAAAGAGATCAAAAGAGCTTTTACAATGAAGGGGAAGATGAGGATGTTGGGACAGGGGCAAAATGCTGCAGAGTGCATAAACCTTAATCTCATCTTAATTTGGCTCAAAAAGCAAATAAAATACACTCAAATGTTTATAGCAATCAATCTTACCATACAGGCAAGTAGGAAGAGAATGGGATACAAGAAGTGCAGAGGATACCTAATAAATGAGTGAACACAATAGGGGATTTAAAAGTCAGAAGCAAAACACTTCTGAGAATAGACAAAGTAAAAGAGAGAGAATGACAGAGAGAGACAGAGAGGCAGAAAAACAGAGAAAGAGAAAGAGACAGAGAGAGACAGAGATAGAGACAGAGACAGATAGAGACAGAGAAGCAGAGAGATAAAAAAAGAAGAGAGGGAGAGAGGAAGAAAGAGAGAGAAGGAAGGAGGGAGAGAGGTGGGAAAAAAGAGAATTAGGGGAAAATCAGTGTTAAAAAAAAATTTCAGCAAGTTTCTCTGATGAAGACACCATTTTTCAAGTACATAGAGAACTGAGTCAAATTTATAGAAATAAAAGCCATTCCTCAATTGACAAGTGGTCAAAGAATATAAACAGGCAGTTTTCAGATGAAGTAATCAAAGGTATCTAAAGACATTTGAAAAAATGTTCATCACTACTGAAAAGAGAAATAAAAATTAGAATAGCTTTGAGCTATCAGACCTTACCTACTAGATTGGCTAATATGATAGCAAAGGAAAATGAAAAATGTTGGAGGGAATGTGAGAAAAGTGAGACACTAATGCATTGTTGGTGAAGTTGTATATTGATTCAACCATTCTGAAAAACATTTTGGAATTATACCCAAAATAAAATCATGCATACTCTTTAACCAAGCAATACTGCTATTAAATTTATATTCTAAAATGATTTTTTAAAAGGAAAAGGAAAAGATCCTATATGTACAAAAATATTCACAGAAGCTTTTTAATGGTAGCAAAGAATTGGAAATTGAAGGGATATCTATCTATCAATTGGGGACTAGCTGATGAAGTTGTATATGATTGTGATGAAGTACTATTGTAGTAGTGAGAGCAAGATGCTCTCAATAAAACCTGGAAAGAGTAAGATGAACTGATGAAAAATAAATTTAATAGATATAGGAGAATACTGTATGTAGTAACAGTTATAGTGTATGATGATCATCTCCAAATGACTGAGCTATTCTTAGCAATACAGTGATTCAAAATAATTCTGAAGGATTTATGATGAAAAATTCTATGCATTTCCAGAAAAGGAATTAATAGAATCTAAATGTATCATGGAAGAATAATTTTTTTCTCTTTATTTTTATTGTTTTCTTTTTTTGTCTGCGTTTTCTTTCACAATGTTATATTGAATTATGTGTCATGTGACTGCACATGTATAACATATCAAATTGCTTGCTTTCTGAATTGGAGAGTATTGCAAAGGAAGAAGAGAATTTGGAACTCAAAAATTCAAAAAAAATGTTAAAATTATATTTCTTCTAATGGGGGAGAATCAAATATTAAATTTAAAAAAAAGAACTAGATTCCTATAATATATGTGAAAAAAGATCTGTAGATAGTATCTTCAATACAACAGCTATCTTATGTTTGGTGAATTATACCATCATTAAGCATTTAACTATTATTGATTAGGCCCATTCCATTTCCTAAGCACTATGTTAGACACTAGAAATAAAAAGACAATGAAATAATCCCTCTCACAGAGATTATGATCTATCAGGGGAAATATAATTTACATGTACAGTTAATACAAAGCAATCTATGATGGGGAAGGATCCTGAAATGTTATAATAATCTGCTAATTGCTTTCTCTTTCTCCACCTTTTCTCCTATGCCACATAATTGCAAAAGTGATATTTCTAAAGAAGAAATTTGACTTTGTTACTTCCCTGTTCAAGAAGATTCATTTTCACTTTATTTGTTACCTCTAGGATCAAATGAAAACTTCAACTTTTGGTATTTCAAGGCCTTTTCCCATTTATTGACAGATTTTCTTTCTAGACTTCATTCAGAAATTACTCCCTTTCAGAAGCTTTCTGGTCCTCCCAAGTGAACAAGCATTAAAGTAAGCACTTAGTAAGTGCCAGACATTTCCTACCTGCTGAATTTAGCTTAGTTTTGTTCCTTAAATATTACATTCCCCTACCTTCAACATGCTGTGGAACATTGTCATGGAATGTAGTTGTTGAGCTTTCCAGAATTCCTACCCTCTTTCAAGGTTACCAAAGTGCCATTACCTATAAATTTTTTCCTGATCCCCATAGGTATCAGTGTCTCCCTTACTCCAAAGTTCCTTTCTATCCTTATTTTCTATTGTTTGAATACATTTCATATCTATGTATAGGTGTATATATTATACTCTTTGTGAAGAGGTCAACAGGGAAAGATAACAGGGAGAGGAGTAAGGATTAATCTTATTTTTATCTTTTTATGTATAACAACAAGCTTAATGCCTTAAACAGAGCAGATTTTTGAAGAACATTGCTTACATTTAGTTGGGGGTGTCACAATTTCAATTAGTACCTTTAGCTATTAACAAATAAGTATGCACACAGAAACACACCAAACCTTTGCCTTGGACTCTAATCCTAAATTTCTAGTTGTTTTCCAGAAATTCCCCACATGAATAACAAGCTGACATTCCAAAATGAAACTGTTTAAAATTTAATTCATCTTTTCCTCAAAATATTTTCATCCTTCTAATGTCATTATTTCTATTGATAAATATTTACAGCCACTCGGACTCCACAATTTTGAATCATGTTTGATGAAAATCTTTCCTCTCCCTCATTTCTTCAGTGCCCTATATATCTTTTTCTTTCCATCATTCTTAATTTCTCTCTAACCTCTCTGTCTCTGTCTCTTTTTGCTCTCTGTCTCTGTCTGTCTCTCTCTTTGACTGTCTGTCTGTCTGTCTGTCTGTCTGTCTCTCTCTCTCTCTATCTTACACACACACACACACACACACACACACACACACACACACCTCACCTGAATTAAGAGATTTCTTAAAAGTTTCCTTCCTCCAATCTTTCCCTTCTCTTATCTAGCCTTCATTTATTTTCCTAAAATTTCTCCCTAATTTTCAGGATGGGTTACATAATTTATCTATTCAAACATTGTTGGTCCTATCCACAGCAAAAAAGATAAACTTCTTAGCCATCATTTAAGAAATTTCCACAAATGTGGCTTTCCAGGCCCCTTCCTTGATGCATTCTAAATTGTATCCAAAATGAGTAATTAATTTTCCCTTTATGTTTACTCTGGGCTTTCCTGCAAAACATTTCTTGTATTTTTTTGGAATTTATGGATTTCTCATATCTCCTTATTAAAATTTTCTTCTCCTTTTAAGGTTTAGTTCAATAATTATCTTTTCCATAAATCCATTACTGTTATCCATAGCTGCATGTCATCTCTATTTCATCATCTTTTCCCTTCACCTAGATCTCTTCATTGCACGTCTTTAGTGGTATAACAGAAAACATTTAATAACTAGTACTTTGGAGGGAAAAAAAATACTCACAATATACTTTTATGTTTAATCAACACTTTTTTCTATTAAGTACAGTCTATGAACAAAAGTATAAATCACAGATTTATTTGTAATACTTGAAGATTTCCAAGGAATATAAATGTTAATAGACTCTTTAGAATCAGTTTGAATTGAATCCAGAATACCCCTGATTTAATTGTACTTGATTTGGTATTATACTTATCTGTGTTCTATCCTGTGTATTCCCCTATTGGAGAGGCTATAACACCAATAGATTTTAAACTGTGGGGGAAAGAGCTGTCATTTTTCACTTTTCTCTTCACAGCATCTAGAAAAATATCTTGCTCATAGAAGGAATTTAACAAATATATGTAGAATTACATGGAGTTTGCTTCAGTGTAAAATAAGGGACTTAGAAATAGCTTTTAATTGTAAAATGTTAATTCTAAATGTCATAATATTTAAGAAAGCAGAAATCAAGAATTAAAGTTCAATAACAACTTTGTCATTTAATAATAAACAGATATAGAGTGCTCAAGTTGACCTAGCTCCCCTCTCTATTTTTTTTTTGAGAAAACAAATCAATAAAGAAGATTAAATTAAAGCCTGATTTAAGATAAAGAAAGAACTACAACCAATACAGGGACCAGGATATGGCCAGTATTATTTAAACTTCTGGTAGATGACAGTAGGAATTCTATCATCATTGGCAGTATTAGTAGTAGTAGTATTAGCATTTGTAGCAGCAGCAACAACAGAATCAAAGGCGGTGGTAATAGTATTATTATTAATCCCTTGCTACTATTATATGCCACTTTAATGTTTGTGGGATGCTTTACTATATTATGTCATCTGATCCTCACAATAATCCTAGGATTTAGGTGCTATTATTATACTCATTTTACAGAGGAGAGAATATGATGTACCCAGGATCACACAGAAGTATCTGAGTGAGGATTTGAACACACATCTTTCTAACTCCAAGTTCAGTTTTTAATTAAACACCAAAGTTGGTATTTGGTGAATATGTGATTAATGAAAATATTAATCTACACAAAATAAAAATGGATGTTACTGCAAAAAATAAACAAAACATAACAAAACAATAATATCTTAAAAATGTGTATTTTGTTCATGATGGGTCAGTACTATCATTTTTCTGTATGAACCGCACTACCTTTAAAATTAATGGGAACTGCCTTCTTTGATAATAAAAGTGGCAGCAAACAAAGGAAAAATCTGAGATTACTTCCACTTCTTTGCATGAAGGTAGAAGAGAATATCAGTGATGTTAGCCATACTACATTCTGCTATGATACACTGATGACATTATAAGAAAATACATTTGAAGGAAGATTGGTTGCCAAAGATTTTCAACGTAAGTAGGCAGAAGGTTGCCCTGAGTCTAAATCGCAAATGGATTATTGAGAAGTCTTATAAACAGAACGATATGATTGTTAAGAAAAACAGTGCTCTCTATATTGTTGCGTCTGAGAATAAAAGATTAACTTTCAAACAGACAATTAGAAAATTCGGGAATGTAAAGAGTTGTAGTGTCTAGAGGAACCTCTATGGAAATGAAATTCAGAATTCAATGCAAACTCTCTTTAAAGTGTCTTTCAGTGTTTGACAATAGTAACAGTGCCTAGGTCCATGACTTGCAAATAATTTAACATTAAAATACTGCACACATCTAATTTCTCATGACACATACTCTTCTTTGTGTGTACTAGAGGATGTCAGCTGGTGTAATGGCTGACAGGCCAACCCATTATCATTTTTTAAAGCACCTTTTGAATTTTTTCATGCCGTTTGCATTTTTATTTTAAAAATAAATAATTTGAACTTTCTACATTTTTTATTTAAACATTACAGTATCCTTCTTATTACCACTCTGACTTATATACTAGGTTTTTATGGGATTAACCCATTACTTATGTAAATTTCAGTTTAGATTCTTTCCCTATGTTTCTTGGTTAACACTTAAATTGCCAAAGAAGACAAAATTTTAAGGCATTATTAAAATCTTCACTATAATTATAGAACTGGAATTTTATTGTTAGATTATTATCATCCATATGAGATTAATTATAAGATCTCAAATATCACTTTTTTTTTTTTTACAACTAACAGCACATTAACACCTGAGCTGCTCCAGGAGTCTTAAATGATGATTGTTTGATTTAGAAAGTATTTAATAAGAATTGCGTAGCTTGGTTAAGATGATGTAATTAAAATGATGATGATGATAAGGATGAGGAGGAGGATTAACACTAATACAGCTCCATAAGATGATAAGTGAGATTTATAAATATTAATTTATTATATCCTCACAACATCACTTTGAAGGAAGTTATATCTTTTAAATTTTTATTCCCATTTTATAAAACAGCTAGGTGGCACAGTGGATAGGATGCTGGACCATGAATCAGAAAATACTGAGTTTAAATTTGGTCACTTACTAGCTGGATGATTTTTGAGCAAGTCATTAAATATTTGTCTCAGCTGACTCATTTATAATATAATCAGGATAACCTACCTCTCAGGGTTTTAATGAGAATAAAATAAGGTAAATGTTGCAAAATGATTAGCTCGGTGCCTGACATATATTATGTATTTCATAAGTGGTAGCTATTATTATGAGAAAGCTGAGGCTTAAAGAGATTAAATGACTTGTCCCAACTATGTATCTCTGAAGTTGAATATGAACTCAGATCTTACTATTTATAAAACTAGGACTCTACAGTGTTATTTCATTAGTCCTTTATTCCAAAGATAGCAAAGAACTTTTTCTATCATAGAAAAGAACCGGAAATTAAGGGATTACCCACATTTGGAGGATACCTAAATAAATTATGGTATAGGAATGTAATGGGATATTATTATAACATAAGAAATGATGAGGAATGGTTTAGAGAAACACAAGGAAAATAATATTAACTGACATAGATAGAAATGATCAGAATTAAGAGAACAATTTATAAAATAATAAAAATTGTGAAGAAAAATACTTTTAAACACTTGAGAACTCTCATTCATACAATAATTCAGGGACTAAGTATGCTATACCTTTAGTGACAGAGAGGTGATGATCCTAAGAAGCAGAATAAAATAGACCTGTTCAGACAAGATCAGTCTTGAGTAAGTATGCTTATTATAGGAGCTTTCATTTTCTTTTTTCCTCAAAATACCACATAAATACATGCCAAGAAAGAAAAAAAATTAAACAAAAGAGGGTCAATGCAGTGTTTTTTATTTAAATACATAGTTGAGAAAAGAAAAGAAGGTCAAAGAGAATCATTAGCAAGTAGGAAAGCACTGAAAGTAGCATGTTAAATTTGTTTTATGTTTAATGAAAACAAGTTACTTATGATAAGAGATTATACTTTTATGTAAAAATTGTCATGCATGTGAGAAGAGAACAATGAATAAAATAGTGACATGGTAAAAAACAAAACAAAAAAAAACTTAGGAAAATGTCTTCTCATAAATTCAATTGACCATCAATTATCTCTATGAATTTATCATGAAATATTCTATCCTCCTACTCACAGGGAGTTGATGAATTCAAGATATACAATAAGGCAAACTTTAAACATGATCAAACTGGAACATTGTTTTATTTAAATATGACTTTTTTTTTACCTGAACTATTATATTAATAAGGGTAAGGAGAGCATAAGAAAAGAAAAATAAAGGAAGAAGAAGAAAAAAGATGAAATAAAAAAAGAAGAAACAAAGGAAAAGCCTGAAGGAATGAAAGAAAAAAGAAAGAGAGGAAGAAAAGAAAGGGAATGATTATTGAAACATTTTTAATATAGAGAATATAACAGAAAGTTCATAAGGAATCAAATAGAGCAGCTTTGAATTCATTTTGTCATTTAAAAGAAAAACAAACAAACAAACAAAGAAAAAGTTGCCTGCATTTTAGGAATTTGTAATTTCATTTGCAGTTCTTTTTTCTGCTATATTATCTACATGGAAATGCTCATTGTTGTTAAGGCCAGAACAAAAGTAAAATGAAATTAATAAATAAAGCCATCCACATATAAACAAGCACAAGCCCTTTACTCAATGGCCTCTGATAGCACCAGAATGTTATGGATATAATGGGGTGGGCATATCAATACTTTGAAATTTAAGAATCACAAACATTCAGTTACAGACTTATTTGAATGGTTTACCTCCACTATTTTTACTTCAGTTTAATATAAATCAATCAAACAAAGATATATTATGTACATAAATAACATTTGCAAGATATAAATGCTAAGGGTCATAGATATAAAGACAAAATTGGTACTATGCATCTTTAAGGAAAAGGAAATTTGAGTACTATTTTATGTAACTGTGATTTAAAAAAAAAGTTTATAGTTATAAATATTTGTTGAACCGAATTGAAAGGGGCAAAGAAGGGATGAAAGCAGAATGAGATGAGAGTAAAAAGCTTTTAGCTAATGAAATCAAGAAAGATTTAATCTAGGGGATACTACCTATGATATTTTTTAAAGGTTTCAATAGGCTATGATGAAAAGAATGTATTTCATGTGCCATGGCTTTTGTTCATGGAGAAATGTGGAAATATTAAATGAGAAGAGAGAACATTAGTTCAGCTAAAATTAAGGGAGTAACATGAAATAAACTTAGAAAATGAGTTTAATGTCAGATTGTACATTGTCTCAGACTTTAGGTTAATAAACTTTTATTTATGCTATATAGAGTCAAGAGTGAGTTATCGAAATTTGTTGAAGAGGAAAGAAAGATGATCAGCCCTATATATTATGAATACTACTTTAGCCACAAGACAGATAAAACTATTTTGAGCAGAGATCCGAGAAAGAGGGATAAGAAGATGATCACAAAGCTCCATTAAGAATCTACAATTACTTAAGCAAAGACAAAGTCAGTGCATATCTAAAGAGGCAATATAAGATAATTATTTAGAAGTTAGAATTGACAGGATTTGATGAGAGAAAGAGAGAGGGAGACAGACAGACACCAAAATGTTGAACTTGGGTGATTGATAAGAGGATGATGAATCTACATAAATAAGAAATTAATGGGAAATAACAGCAGGTTTGGGTGAAAAGATACTTTAGTTTAGAAAATGATGAATTTGAATGCTAATGTGGCAATCAAGTTGGGGAAACCCAAAAGGCAGACAGAAATTCAGGCGCTCTAGTCATCTATGTGCACTCTCATATGGAAACCGTTAAGATCACAAAGAAAGATCATCATGACGTACTGGAGTGATGAATTTAAAGTCAAAACACTTAGAGTTGAGATTTTAGATCTATTTATTTCTTGTGTAACTTTGGAAAAATCACTTAACCTGTATTAAAAAAAATAATTTACTTCTATTAAATTAGAGAGTTGGAACAGATGATTTCAAAGATCCTTTCCAGAGATAAAACTATTAACCTCCAAGATCAAATTATAAGAAGAAGATAGAACCTTTTGTGTAATATTGGTTGGTTAGTTTGTTGCTGCTGATTGTAGTGGGTTATTGCTGGTGATTATTGATTGAAGTGGAGGTAAATCAGGTAGTGTTGGATAGTGGGATGTTGTTATTCTCTCTGTAATGTATTTTGGTGCACTCTACAAAATTACCTTTTGTCTAGAATTTATTTTAAAGTGCTTTGTAATGGGATGTGGTACCTGAATAAATGGCACATTTGACTATTAAATTAGCACTTTATGTTGCTTCTTCAGGGCATGGCAATGAATATATTTGGGAGAAATATGAATAAGTCTATTATTATTACCACTTTTGCTTCTTCACTGAAAGATGAAGAAACCATGCCAAAAGTTTGGTTCTAATTGCATTATGCTGCTATAGGGGAAAAACTTGGGATTTTATCCTGATCATATTTAATTAGAACTGGGATAAATTCCAGGGACAGGGATTGGAAAACGATTTAAAATGTTTACCCAAAAGATGGATTATCTGATAAAATATGCATGCATTACAATATTTTAAGAAGGTAAAATTACATTTTAATAAAGGGAGAACGCTTAAAGACATCCAAATACCGACAAAGATGACAAAGTCACAAGATCTCCAGGCTGGGGAAGGATAAATGTGTTTGGGGGGATGGGGGAGAGAAGGAAGTTTTTCTAGGAATTCCTCCAACCCACCACATATTCACAAGAAAGAGCAGCAGAGATGCTGAGTACAATTTCCCTCCTTTGACAGGTATAGCCAAAAAGCAATAGGGTCAATGGTGGTACACAGGGGCCCACTGTGGTTGTCTGGTGTTTCTCAGGGACATCTGCTGAACGAGGGCCGCCATTCCTGAGCAATGTACGGAACACAGCAGGGATGTGGTTCAGTCAAACACTAACTGAGCTGCTTGGTCCTGGTGCAACAAGTGCAGGGCAGGGTCTGGCGGCAGGGAAGGTCCTGCTGCTCAGGAGAGCGGCCGCGTTCGGCTCCTTGGGGAACCCGGAGCTTCACTCCTCCAGACTTGTAGAGGTCGCTGTTGAGGCAGATTGCCAGCGGCGCTAAACCCTGTCCTGCTAGGCTTGCTACTCCCCGTTGTGAAGGCACCACAGGTAAGACTCTCTGGCTGCTTGCTACTTGACGATCTCATTAGTTGACTTTCCAAGCCGCGGCTGGGTTTTTATCCTCCGGCATCTGCTGTTCGATGCATGAATCTCTGATGTTTTAATATCGTTCCTCATCAGGGACTAGCTTGAAGGAGGGAAGCCCCCGACATTGTTGGGGTTCACCATTTACTTGTAGTGGTATCATTTCCTGATAGCTAATCCTGAGGGGCCCTTCCACATTCTGCTGAGTGCCATGGGACACGTGGCTGATGTACTGGCACATCTCCACAAACCTGCGGCGCACCCAGCCACGGCCTGCATCCTCACGTGGTCCCATGCTACTTGTTTCCTCTTCCGGTTGATGGAGGTGGTGACGCTTCAGTGACGCAATTGGAGAAATGGTCAGCATTTGTCGTCAGATAAATTGATTATGCCCAAAATATTGGCATCTGTGGCCACAATAGATATAGTGTTTCTCAGCATTAATACCATACAACCCCGTACTGCTCAAATACTACCAAAATCAAACAAATAAGAAAGCATCTCACATCTGGACTGAATAAAGCCATCAAAAATGACCCTGTTGTATTAGAATAATGCCATAGTACACAGATAAATAAATATAAGATAAAATGAAAGGGGAAGGAGAAATAGATGCAGATATTGGGGAAAATTTCCTAGTGAACATGGCATCCTTGAAGAAAGTGAAAAATTCTAAGAGACTGTAATGAGAAGGAAATACAACCTAGGAAGGAGATATGGAGACGGAAGATAGAATGCAAAGTACTGGGAGCATTAAGTCATTCAGTCTGCTTTCTGGCATTGAACAGTAGAAATACGCTATGTATGGTTTTACATGTCAGACAAAGGAATTTTGTATTTTCTATTATGGGAAATAAACTTTTGTTCTGATAATTTGTCACAGAAAAAAACTTGAAGGATATAAGCTTTTAAGGGTAATTAATTTGAAAGAGAAAAAAAGATCTGGTTAAGGTATAAAGTTAGATTAAGTTTAATTTTTATTTTTCTACTTAGGTGTTTCTGATATCAATTCTTGAAAGTTTCATCCCCAGTTCTAATTAAATATAAGGAGAATTAAAATGCACTCTCCCTCCTCCCAGCATAGCTTAAAAATGCAATTCAGATCAAACTGTTAGCATAGTCTATTTATCTTTCAGAGAACAATACACAAGTAATGATGATAATATTCATTCCAAGTATATTATCCATTGTTTAAATTTTTTTTCCTATTAAGTCTTATTTTCAATTATTTATTTTCTTGGATTTTATTCAAATCAAAGATGGGTATTGTTGTTTGTCCTTCATTCTCAAAGAGGACCAATGACATCAGGAAGGTGATATCATGACTTGCAAGTGAACTGGATTTTAAGTGAGACAGGGCTGTGCAAAGTCACCACTGATCTCATTCTCTCTTCCAGAGTCATTTGGGTCCAGTGGTAAAACATAGATTAGGTTGACTGGAGATGGCCCTAATGCAGGAGGGGAGAAGACCTTGTTAAGCTAAGGTCATTTCTAAATCTCAGTTTGTATGAGGCAACAGTCATTCTGTAATTAAGGCTTGTAAGAAATGAGACAAAAGTTAGCCTCTTTTACTTACCTACATACACACACACATACTTTATACACACATACACTCACACACACACAAATAAATCTGGGAGAAGACACTCAGAGTTTCTGGCCATTTCAGAAATAATTGTCACTCACTCTGAGCCAACAAAATTCAGACAATGATCAACAGACACTTGGATTAAGATTTAGTTATTATTGGCCAAGCAGTGAGAGCTAGAATGATTTGGGTTTTAGGTGTAGTCCTGCAGCACAATTTGAATCCCAATGGATTTATCATTGTCTAGTTTTTCAGAACTCTATTTCAAAATATTTATATTTCTTCTAAATTCTTTATCAGGTCTCAGTTTGTCTGTGGTAACATCCCTTCAGTGATTAAAGCTAGGTAAGAAATGAGGCAAAAGATGACGTCTTTTACCTACTATCAAAAACAAACAAACAAACAAAAAAAAAAAAACCCAAAACAACAACTACAACAACAAAACAACAAAAACAATCTGAGAGGGGAAATCCCTGAGGGAAAGAGAAGAGTAACAATTGCTATTTATACTCATTCTGAGTATAAATCACTCTTATTTCAAAACTATCAAAATACAGATTTGAAAACCATCAAAACCCAAACAACTAAATAAGGCTTGGGCTGAGATTTATTATTGGCCAGTCAGTGAGAGCTAGAATGACTTGAGTCTAAGATATAGTCAAGTATTCCCAATGAATTCATCAATGCCTGATTTTCCAGAGCTTTATTTCAAGAAAGGCATATTCTTTTGAGTAGTGCACCCACATATAACTATGTTTCCCCATGTGGACAGAGAGAAAGGGAGGGAGAGAAGGGGAAGTGAAAGGGAAGGAAAGAGGGAGGTTGGAAGAAGGAAAGAGAAAAGGAAAAAAGTACGAAACAAAGGAGGGAGACAGAGAGGAAGAGATGGAGGAAGAAAGGAAGGAGCAAAGATTGCTCACCGGGAAATGGCCAATTAGGTCCTCAGTGGAGCTGATTTTTCTACTCACAATTGTTTTTTGTCCTTTGTTCTAGAAAAGAACCAATGACATCAGGAAGATGATAACAGTCAACAATAAATGCATTGGATATCAAAAATTTTAAGGAGCATTATAAGGAAAATAATATCAACTATTATTTCTTTGAAAAGTTGTAGGGTTTTGGATTCAACTTATATGGGCTCAAAGGATCTACTTCTTTTACTAACTACTTGCATGCCACTGGGCAAGTCCCTTAATATCTCTGAGCCTCACTTTCCTTACATATAAAATTAGGAAATATTTTAAATATTTTCCAAGAGACCTGACATTTACAAATCTCTGATATTGAGAGACTGATAGGTGGCACAGTGGATAGGTACCAGGCCTGGAATCAGGAAGACTTATATTCCTGAATTCAAATATGATTCCAAATAGAGCTGTGTGATTTTGAGCGAGTCATTTAACCCTGTTTTCCTCAGTTTCTTCATCTGTAAAAATGAGCTAGAGAAGGAAATGCTAAGTCATTCCAGTATTTTTGCCAAGAAAATCTCAGATTGTGTCACAAAGAGTGGGATGGGCTGAAAATGATGAAACATGATATTAAAAAATTGTATTCTATTTTAAAAGGTTGTTTACTACTTCACAACAATAGTAAATGTGATCCTGTATATTACTTTTAATGGGTAAATTCTTTTTAAATCAGCAAAACTGATTTTTTCACTCAAAGTATTTCTAAAATATGACAGTAAGGGCATTATTATTCTGGGCATTAAAATAAATTGAATCCTTTAAAAAAAAAACTATTACTATTTGAAAAGGTTTCCTAAATCACCTATTTGGGTAATTGGGGTAAGCAGATAAGCATGATCAATAACTTTTAATTTCTTCTTCAGAAACTAATGCAATCTCTGCTCTCCAAGTTATAGGTAATGATGTTTCCAAATATTTGTTATATATCTTACCTTAATAATCTCAATTTTCTCAGTTTCAAATCAAATGTATCTATTTAGAATAACATTTAGAAATTAGCACTATCAGTAAATCAATTAAAAATAAAGAAAATAGCAATAAGAAAATATACATAAAATTATTGGTTTTGTCAAGATATGCTCAAATATTAGTGTAACTAATTTAGGCACTAAATTTCATTCTAGGCCAATTAACTTAAATTTTTGGCACGGCTAGAAGTTGTACTTCTTAGTTCGTCTGAATTTGAATGATTTTGGTCATGAGGAGATTGACCAAGATAATGTAGATAATTTGGTTCGAATTCATTGCTTTTCACAGAAAAACAACAAAACAAAAATAAAAACAAAAACCATCAAGATGACATTTACATGACAGATGCTAAGTAGATTTCAAAAACAAAACAAAATAGCAACAACAAAAATTGTTACTGTGAAGAATATTTCTGAAATGGAAATGATTTGATTGTTCTGTTTGTAAATATTTTATTTTAGACTCAGAACAGAGTATAAAACTTGAATTTCGATTATCATAGATATATCCAAAGTAAAAATGTATAAAAATGCAATCACATCATCTTTCAACTATAATAGAGGGGGACATATGCATGCATTCATGCATACATACATACATAAACACATATGCATATATACACAGACTGATCAGAAGATGGAATTATTGGGGTGGTGCAAAAATATACTGGAAGATATTTAACCAGTGGCTTTCTGAAAATACACAAAAATCACATTTAAAATTAATCTGCATTATTAACAATTTTTCCATCACTTTCTTAAGGGTAGAAAATCAACAAAATAATAAATCAAATCCTGATTGTAGTATTAGCTGCTTTATGATTTAACAGCCTGCTCAAGTTCAAGTTGACTTCAGAACACCCCTAGAGAGCAAGGTAGCAATGTTTTCACCTATATGGACATAACTATTGTGCAGATAAATGTCAATGTATATATTACATAATAGTATAGAGAAAAGTTAAACTCATTTCTATTATTTTTTCTGGCTCAAAAGCAACTGAAGGGCACAAATGATTTTGCGATATGACTTTAAATAAGCAATGGCGTTACCTGTGTAGCTCCAAGTATCATTTCTCTTGTTTTCCTTAATATAAGAAAGGGGGCTCAGGCCACATCTGTAGTACTGTATTTCAGAACAAGGTGTGCTTGTTCTACCAAGGATATACCAATAATTCTAGGTAATCAGCAGAGTACATTACAGGGGAAATTCTGAACCAACAAGCTGTACAAACAGAATAGCAATCAGAAGATTTAATGCATTTCTGATGTACATTTAAGGCACTGACACTGGGCCACAGATGTACATGTGTTGTGTTTTATATTGCTGAGATATGGCCTGTGAGAACCTATTATAGCATATCATCATCCAAAACTACTGGATCCAGGAAAGGAAAAATTCCATCACACATTACCCCTGCAGATGTATTAGAGAAACAAATTGTACTCGGAATTGAAAAGTCACAGGCTTATTCTGTCTTAATAAATTCCTGCCAAAAGGCTAAGTGTAAGACTAGAAATACTTCCCAAATGTTGTTACTGTATTATCATCTTTGACATCTCAAGGGCTGTTCTGAGGATCATCCAGATATCAGTTCAGAGTTCTCACAATAAATCTGTTTCCCGGCCTCTCCCTCCACCCCACCTCAAAAAAAAAAAAAAAAAAAAAAAAAAAAAAAAAAGAAAAGAAAAGAAAAAAAAACCTGTGCATGGTTTTTAGCCATTTTAAGTTGGCTGTATGTGAGATTTAAACATTCCCTTTACTAAAGGATGACAATTTTTATCTAACTTTGTCAGTCTGCTCTTGGCATAAATACTTCTCAAATTTGTATCTGTCTACCTTTAATTTATTTTGCCAACAAGATAGTCTGAAGATATTCTGATCCCTTTTAAACAAACTAATTATAAAAACGATAGAGTGGAAATTTTTAAGTATTAGAATAATCAGTCACTATAATGTTTTTATCATTATAATCATTATCATGATTTTAAAATTCTGGAACAAACTGACCTAATTTCCAAGTGGTAGAATCATCTGCTGCAACAGAGGCCAATTATTAAGCAAGTATTTAGGGAGGCAATAGAAACAGGGTTTTTTTTTTTTAATTTTATTTAATAATAACTTTGTATTGACAGAATCCATGCCAGGATAATTTTTACACAGCATTATCCCTTGAAATCACTTATGTTTCATTTTTTCCCCTCCCTCCCCTCCCTCCTTCCCCCCCCCTCCAAGATGGCAAGCAGTCCTATATATGTTAATTATGTTGCAGTATATCCTAGATACAATACACATTTGCAGAACCGAACAGTTCTCCCGCTGCACAGGGAGAATTGGATTCAGAAGGTAAAAATAACTCAGGAAGAAAATCAAAAATCAAATAGTTCACATTCATTTCCCAGTATTCCTTCTTTGGGTGTAGCTGTTTCTGTCCATCATTTATCCAATGAAACTCAGTTAAGTCTCTTTGTCAGAGAAATCTACTTCCATCAGAATACATCCTCATACAATATCATTGTCGAAGTGTATAATGATCTCCTGGTTCTGCTCATCTCACTTAGCATCAGTCCATGTAGGTCTCTCCAAGCCTCTCTGTATTCATCCTGCTGGTCATTCCTTACAGAGCAATAATATTCCATAACATTCATATACCACAATTTACCCAGCCATTCTCCAATTGATGGGCATCCGTTCATTTTCCAGTTTCTAGCCACTACAAACAGGGCTGCTACAAACATTTTGGCACATACAGGTCCCTTTCCCTTTTTTAGTATCTCTTTGGGGTATAAGCCCAATAGAAACACTGCTGGATCAAAGGGTATGCACAGTTTGATAACTTTTTGGGCATAATTCCAGATTGCTCTCCAGAATGGCTGGATTCGTTCACAACTCCACCAACAATGCATCAGTGTCCCCCTTTTCCCGCATCCCCTCCAACATTCATCATTATTTTTTCCTGTCATCTTAGCCAATCTGACAGGTGTGTAGTGATATCTTAGAGTTGTCTTAATTTGCATTTCTCTGATCAATAGTGATTTGGAACACTCTTTCATGTGAGTGGTAATAGTTTCAATTTCTTCATCTGAAAATTGTCTGTTCATATCCTTTGACCATTTATCAATTGGAGAATGGCTTGATTTTTTATAAATTTGAGTCAGTTCTCTATATATTTTGGAAATGAGGCCTTTATCAGAACCTTTAATTGTAAAGATGTTTTCCCAGTTTGTTGCTTCCCTACTAATCTTGTTTGCATTCATTCTGTTTGTACAAAGGCTTTTTAATTTGATATAATCAAAATTTTCTATTTTGTGATCAGTAATGGTCTCTAGTTCATCTTTGGTCACAAATTTCTTTCTCCTCCACAAGTCTGAGAGATAAACTATCCTATGTTCCTCTAATTTATTTATAATCTCGTTCTTTATGCCTAGGTCATGGACCCATTTTGATCTTATCTTGGTATGTGGTGTTAAGTGTGGGTCCTTGGAAACAGGGGTTTTTGAAACCCATTCTGCCACTACCCTTTGACTTTATCTCTTAAAAATAAGTGTTTTAATATTATAATATAAACATGGTATGTATTAATGTGCTTCATTATGATGCTGGTAGAATGATTATTATAAAAACTGGTAGGAAAAGTTGCTTCTCAGAGCCACCTATTTTCTTAACAATTCCATGAATACGTTTTTGTACCAATTCCATTTACCTATGTAAATGTATATTACATGCCATATTTAATTGAAAATATCATTTTTAAACATAAGACATGATAGAAATGATTAAGTGAAGTCTTGTTGAACACAATATAAGATAAAGGACTTACAACAAATAGTAAGTCATTACACTTGGTTCTATAATCAGTCAGTTAACAAATATTTAATAAACATCTACTACATGTCAGGAACTATTGTATATACTGGGGATACAAAGAAGCACAAAAAATAGTCGCTATTCTCAAGGAGCTTCCATTTTAATAGGCAAAGAACTTTGTATAAGCAAAAAAAAATAGGACAAATTAGAGATAAACAAAAGAGTAAAGGATTTGGCATTAAGGAAGATCAGGAAAGGTTTTCTAGTGGACATGGAACTTTTAATGAGACTTAATAGAAGCCAGAGAAGCCAGTAAATGGAATGTCAGATAAATGAAGGAAGTATGATACAAATTATTTTGTGTAGGTAGAAATGGCAAGATAGCACAGCTGAGTGTTACCCAAATCATAAATCTTTAGCTTAGATGCTTGGGGAATTCTCTCATATTAATATTTTTAAATTACATTTGCATTTGCCTTGTCAGTCATATGTAACTGATAATTAAAAGACCAATCTTCAAATGAAGCTTAAAAGTCTAATCTTAGAAGAGACATCAAAGATGAAATAGGATGGACAGAAGTTCCTTTAAAAATCTATTTTAAAAATTGGTGCTAGTTAATCTGGAGAAGAGACGACTGAAGGGAATATAATAGTGTAAATAGTATCAATTAGAAGAGTTATTAGACTTATATGATAAGGGTGATAGAGCAGAAGTGGAAGCAATAACTGGATGTTGAAAATGGATAACTTTACATTTGTAGAGTATAAAAATCCCAATTCAATTTACCCACATAAATAGTTGCCTAAAGTGCTAAGAGTTAATGGACCTTCAAAACTCATGTTCAGTTAGAGTTAGAGGTAAAACTTTCACCTAGGACTTCTTTGCTCCAGAATTGTCTTTTTGATCTCCGCATAGACTTTTTGAATAATATGTTTTAAAGACAATAAAGTTCTATAGACATAAAGTCTGCCCACAATTGTATTTGTAAAAATTAGGAACAAAAAGATTTAATTTCACATTATAATTCATTGTTTCAGCGTATTGTTACTGCATCTGAATTGGCATAGTACAATCAGAGAACTTCTCTTGTAATCCTCCATCTAACTCATGGTATCTCTGACTCAGGGTACTTTCTCTGGTATCTCCCATGTCCAGAATACTTTCCCTCCTCTGCTTCAACTCACAACTTCCCTCTTTTCCTTTAAATTGAATATAAAATGTCATATTTTGCTAGAAACCTTCCCCATCTGCTTTTAATTCTAATGCTTTCTCTCTATTAATAATTTCTTATTTATTTCATGTATACCTTATTTTGTATTTATTTTATTTGAGTCATGTGTCCTTTTTTAGTTGTATACTCCTTGAGGACAGGGACTTTTTTTTGCTTCTTTTCATATCCTAAAAGCTGAGCATATTGATTGATTGGGGCAAGTAGGGATAACAATGGATAGAATGTCAGCCCTGGAGTCAGTGGAACTTGAATTCAAATCTTGCCTCCCATCTACTTTCTTTGTGACTCTGGGCAAGTCAATTAACCCTGTTTCCCTCAGTTTGCTCATATGTGAAATGAGCTGGAGAAGGAAATGTCAAGCCATTCAATTACCTTTACCAAGAAAACTCAAATGTGATCATGAAGAGCTGGACACAACTGAAATTATTAAACAACAAAATTGATTGATTAGTTCCACTATATGTTATCTCCTATCCCATCCCAGAAATATATATGTATAATATATGAATTTATATATTTATATATATATATATGTGTGTGTGTGCATACATTTTCTATGTGTGTGTAAATTTATATGTATTTATAAATATATGTACATGCATATAAACAATGCATTATAACATGGTAGGAGAGAAGGGATTCGAAACCATTTCTTCTGACTAAAGAAACACTCCTCTTGCCACAGTACAACAGTTCACCTCCAATTAACAGATATTTCCTTATTCCCCAGTTATTTCCTGCCACAAAAATTATTGCTATATTATTTTTATATATATGGAATTTTAGTTCATCTTTTATGTCACAAGATTATATTCCTAAAAAAAGAGTTCTCTGAGTCAATCTGTGTGAGCATTTAGGTAACTTTATTAATATCAGTCTAAATTGGTTTTCATAATGATTCAATTAATTCACAGTACTATTTACACTGTATTCATTAGCTTATTCTCCACAGCTCTTCCAACATTAACTATATCACAATTTTTCATCTTTCCCAGTGTACTGATCATGATTTGAAATTTCAAAGTTGTTGATTCATATTAGTGTTTAAATTTTTTTCTTAGTGGTTGCTATAAAAATAAATGTCCCTAATTGTGTTTTGTTTTTAAATGAAATGGTCTTTAAAAATATTGACATATGTATTTTTTTTAATTTTTTAAAATTTGCTTTAGAGTGTCACTTTTTATGTCTAAATCATGAACCCATTTCCATCATATCTTTGTAGAGGATGTTAGGTGTGGGTCAGTGTCTGGTTTCTGCCACACTAATTTCCATTTTCCCAACAATTTTTGTTAAATACTGGTTCTTATCCTGGAAGCTGGGATCTTTGGTTTATTAAACACTAGATTACTATAGTGGTTGACTATTGTGTCTTGTGAACTTAACCTATTTCACTGATCTAATACTCTGTTTTTTAGCTAGTACCAAATGGTTTTGATGACTGCTGCTTTATAATAGTTTTAGGTCTGGTACAACTAAGCCACCTTCATTTGTATCTTTTTTCATTAATTTTCTTGAAATTCTTGACCTTTTGTTCTTCCAGATGAACTTTGGTATTTTTTCTAGCCCTGTAAAATAATTTCTTGGGAATTTGATTGGTATGGCACTGAATAAATAAATTAATATAGGTAGTACCATCATTTTTATTATACTAGTTCAGCCCACCCATGAGCAATTCATTACATCTGATTTTATTTGTGTGGAAAGTGTTTTGTAATTATGTCCATATAGTGCCAGACTTTGTCTTCACAATTAAACTCCCAAATATTTTATATTATCCACAGTTATTTGAAATGTAATTTATCTTTGTATCACTGGCTGTTAGACTTTGTTGGTAATATGTGAAAATGGTGATGATTTGTATGGATTAATTTTGTATCCTGAAACTTTGCTAAAGTTGTGAATTGTTTGTAGTACTTTTTAGTTTGAATTAGCTGATTTGCTTATTATTTCAAGAGTTATTTTAATTTAATTTTGTTAATCTCCCCTTTTTGTTTTCAGAATTTCACATTTGGTATTTAATTGGGGGGGGGGAGTTAATTTGTTCTTTTTCTAACTTTTTAGTTGCATGCCCAATTCACTAATCTTCTCTTTTTTTATTTTATTTGCATCTATTATAGATTCAAATAAGCATCTAGAGATAGTAAACTTCACCTAAGAACTGCTTTGACTGCATTTCATAAACATTGCTTGTTGTCTCATTATTCTCTTTCTTTTGGATGCAATTATCGATCGTGTCTATGATTTGTTATTTCACTCACTCTTTCTTTAGGATTAGATTGTTAGTTTCCAATTAATTTTGATGTATTTTCTCCTGGTTCTTTATTACATGTAATTTTTATTGAATCATGATCTGAAAAAGATGCCCTTACTATTTCTGCCTTTCTGCATTTGATTTTGAGGTTTTTGTGTCCTGACACATGGTCAATTTTGTATAGATTCCATATACTGCTAACAAAAAAGTATATTTCTTTCTGTCTCCATTCAATTTTCTCCAAAGTTCTGTCATACCTAACTTTTCTAAAATTCTATTTACCTCCTTAACTTCTTTTTTATTTATTTTGTGGTTTGATTTATTTAGTTCTGAAAGAGAACGTTTTCTTTCCAGTATAGTTTTGGTGTTGAATTTTCCTTGGAGCATTCTTAATTTCTCCCCTACGAATTTGTATGCTATATTATTTGATGCATGTAGGTTTAGTAAGTATTGATATTACTTCATTATCTATGGTACCTTTTAGGTACATTACTTATCTCTTTTAATTAGATTTTTTTTGCTTTTGCTTGATCTGAGATCAAAATTACTATCCCTGTTTTGTTTTGTTTTTTTAAAATTTCAACAGAAGAATAATAGATTCTGCTCCAGCCTTTTACCTTTACTCTGTAAGTATCACTCTGCTTTAAATCTTTTTCTACAACATATTGTAGGATTCTGGCTTTTAATCCATTCTTCTATCTGCTTCCATTTTAAGGGAGAATTCATTCCATTCACATTCACAATTAACATTACTAGCTGTATATTTCCTGCTATTTTATTTTCCCTGTTACACTGTTCTCTTTCCTTTTTTCTCTCTTCCCCAGTATATTGATTCTGATCACAACCTCACAGAAACAGCCCTTCTTCCCCTTTTCCTTTCTTCTTTCCCCTCTTACTTACCTATAGAGTGAGGCAAGCTTCTCTGTGAAGAGAGTTAAGTCTGGTATTCTCTTTTTGAGCCATCTTTGATGAGAATAAGGTTTACATAATGCTTATCCCCCTCTCTTCTTTCCCTCAATTGTAATAGGTCTTTTTTGCTTCTTCATGTGATGTAATTTAGCCCATTTTACCTCCCCTTTCCTCTTCCAGTATAAACCCCCTTCCTCCTCTAGTTTCTTTTTTATATGATCACAGTAAAGTAAAATTATAACTACACCCTCTAAACATACACATAATAGATATACAATTCTCCAAAGTTAAACATATAATCTTCCCGTATAGGGATGTAAATTTTTTTTAATTTTAAAAGAAAGTTATTTTTTCCTCTTTTTTTTAACCATTTTATACTTCTCTTGAAAATAACTTTCATTTTTTCTCATCTACAAAATCTATCAACAAGTAATAGCATTTAAAAGATGGTTATGAGAAGCAAAATATTAGTTACATAAAGCACTTCTCAAATATTAAACCTTTATATAAATGTGAGTCATAATAACTTTGTGAATGAAGTGAGATTTAAAACTGAGCTTCTCTGAGTTCCTATGCAATACATAGTCTCGGAGTGGTGAAGCAAACTAGTTGTTATTAAACAAAAATGCATACCAACCACAAAAAAGTTGCCATCCAGTTAATGTTGTCCTTCTTAGTAAATAATAACTCCATCCTCACCCTCTCAGCCAAACATTCAAAAATATTCATATTCGGTACCCTTCAATATTTATAACACAAATTGAAATTAATTTGCTTCATAAATAGGAGTCAAATAACCTATCAGGTCACTTTGTTTTTTGGGGAAAATATATTCTCATATGAAAAAGTACCTGCCATGTCTATCAAACTGTGCCTACCATTTGACCCAACAGTGCCACTACTGGGTCTGTTCTCAAGAATGTGAAAAGAAGGAAAAGACAGACTTATGCAAAAATGTTTACAGCAGCTCTTTTTGGGGTGGCAGAAAATTGGAAAATGAGTAGATGCCCATCAATTGGGAAATGGCTGAAAAAGTTTAATCTATGAAGATAATGGAACATTACTGTTATGTAAAAAATGATGAACAAGTTGAATTTAGAAAGGCCTGGAAAGATTTACATGAACTGATGCTGAGCAAAACAAGCAGAACCAGGAATACATGATGTATGGTGATATAAAAAAGTGTGAATATAAATCAACTGTGAAAGACTTGAGTTTTTCTCAGTGATTCAAAGTAATCCAAAAAGACTTTGGACAGAAAATGCCATCTGCATCTAGAAAAAGAATTATAGAGATTGAATGTAAATCAACAAGTGCTATGTTCACTTCTTTTTTTCTATTTTTTTTTCTCCCAAGGTTTTTCCCTTTTGTTCTGATTTTCCTCAGCTAACATGATACATAAAGCAATGCATATTAAAAATAGATAAATAAATTGAAAGAAAAAAAAGCATGCAAACCAAAAAGAAAAAAAAATGAAGCTAGTTAAACCAATTATTTGGATACATAGAAATTTATTACCAAACCAATTTTCATCATGGAAGCATTGCTACTCAGCTTAAACCTAGCAATTAGCTCAACCTAACAAAACCAGAAAATTAAAAGAAAAGTGAATAAAATCTAAGAAATGTAATATTAAATAAACTGACATGGAAACAAGTCAAGGAGAGATGATCTAAGAATTTATTCACTATCTGAAAAGAATGATCAGAAAAAAAAATCTAGATGCTATATTTCATATAATTATAAATGAAAATTTCCAAAACTTTTAGCACTTGAAGGCAATCATTTTCCTTTTGATTCTTGATAGATTTTATTTTGACATGTTTGTTTGCTTGTCTTTTCCATTTGCTTGCAGATTTGTTGTGCAGGACAGTTTTTGCCTCTTCTTCTTTGCCCAGACCTTAACAAATATTTATTGATTGATTGATTATCCACAGGGAGAGAAAGACAATTTATTTATTCTACCAATGAAGTGCTTTTTAACTTTTTTTAGTTAAGTACTCACTTAGAACTTATCTTGTATAGTGTGAGATATTAAATATTTCTGCCATATTGCTCTTTAATCTTTCCATTAGTTTTGGTTTATCAAACACTATGCTATTATGTGTATTAACTTTGAGATCTTACACCAATATATTGATCCCTTCTGTTCTATTTCATTTTTTGCTATTATTACATGTGAATTAGCAGTGGAAGATTGGGTTTGTTAATTAAGAATTATCTGGAGACCCAAGTGAGTCTCTCAAAGGAAAAGGCTTTGTTATTGTACAAAATAGGATGGGACCAAGAAGCATCAGGGGACTGGTTGGTCAGTGACAGTATTTCAGGATGGGTACTTATTAAAAAAAAAAAAAAACAGGGCTTTTTGTTTATTCTTTGCTTATTGAATAGATGCTTTTAGGGAAGATATTTATTCCCCAACCATTAGCCAGATTTTGAGTCTAGATGTCAAAACATATTACTGAAAAAAAAAACTTTGTTTTTGCCTGTTATTTTGTAATTTGATTAATATACAAATATATTTTACATGACCACATGTATAACATATATCAAATTGCTTGCCTTTTCAAGAAGTCAGGAGAGATTAAATCTGGAACTCATTTTTAAAAACAAATTAATATAAATTATTTCAAAAAAAATTAGACTTCTTAGTTGATAAAAATTAGTTAAAGTCAGGGAATAATTGCTATTATTTCAAACACCACATTTGAACCAAAAATTACAGATAGCCAGCTCTGTTACTTTCTACTTCTACAAAGTAGATCTACAGTCATTTTTCTTGATTTTGTCTTTTAGTATATGAAAAGATTTTTGTTATTTATTTAGTAACATTCCCCTTTTCATTGATCTTTTAGTTATAGAAGCAATAAGAACATAGGGCTTCTCTTTCAACTACTTCTCATTTCTCTATAGATTATTTTTTGAGGTTGTTAGTTATTCTGTTATTTGTTTTATTCTCCCTGCTTTGAACAGGAATGTTCAAATGAACAGAAATAATTTAAAATAAAAAAAAATAATTTAATAGCCTTTTCTATAACTTATGAGATCTCTTTCCAATTTTCTTAAGTTGTTGTACTAGCAAATAAAGAAATCATTCATATCTTCAATTCATTTTGTATGTACTCATATTTTGCATTCATATGTACTTTAGTGATCAGCATTTTCCTCTTTAAAAGATTTCCAGGAGTGAATAGTCATTAGACTTTTCTTTTCCCCTTTCTTTCCCCCTTTCCCCAATGATCTTTTTCTGAATTTTCATGCATTTGAGGCAATTATTTAACAACAACAATAGAGACAGAAAAGCAAAAATGAAAGAGACAGTGAGCTCAAGGTGTTATATACATGCTTCCTTTTAAAAAATTTCTGTGTTCTGAATTTATTGCCTAAACAACTTGTACCTGGACCATTTTGACTCATTAGCCTCCCCTGGCCCTAGACTCTCCCAATCACAGAAGATGCTATGAAAATTATAAAAAAGTTATTTACCAAGTTTGCTGCACAATGAATACAGCTAAATCACACATTTCCTAAAATTGACATGGTAAATAATGCCAAGAAGAGTCAAACTAGTCAATACACTATTGGTGAAGATATTAAGAAAAACAAAATGACTAGAATATTTATCAAGATGGGTAGTCACTATAGAAGTCACAAATTCATCCAAATTGACCCATGAGATTTAAGTAAGTCAGACAGGATTTAAATCATTCGACCAGGCTTATAATGGCAGCTCTATAGCATATGTAATTAGGTATCCTTAAAACTATATTTAAAAAAAAATTAGTGGTAACAATATGAACTGAGAGAGAATTGGACTTTTCACTTGAATTAGGGGCAAGATAATCTTTAATATGAAATACTGGCGAAATGTAACACTACTTTTAACTCTAAAACTTGTGTGTGTTTTAACTGGGTTCCAGGAGAAGAAATTAATTTTAGGGGTAATATTTGGGTTCTAATTATATTATTGTTGTTGTTTGCCCTTTGTTCCCAAAGAAGATTATGACATTAGGGAGGTGATACCATGACATAAAAGTAAATTGAATTTAACTGAGAGAGGGCTGTGCAAGGTGATCTGCCTCACTTTGCCTTTCAGAGTCATCTGGTTCCAGTGGCCAGATATAAATCAGGAAGATTGGAAATGACCCTGAATGAAATGGGAGATTTTGGCCTTTTTAAGCTAAGGTCTTAAATGAAAGATAAACAATATTCTCTGTGAGTAAAGCTGGCCCATAAACTGGAAATGGTTAATTGAAAGACAGTCCTTTCCTTCCTTCTTTTCTTTCTTCCTTCCTTCCTTTTTTCCTTCCTTCCTTCTTTCCTTCTTTCCTTCCTTCCTTCCTTCCTTTATTCCCTTCTTCCTTCTTTCCCTGCCTATTTCCTTCCCTTCCTCCTTTTTTCCTTCTTTTCTTTCATACCTTGATTCTACTTGGCCAATATCAGGTCCTTTTGATCTAATCTATAACCAGATTTCTGCTTGTAATATTGATAGAACATTTGAGTTAAAACAGGTTTGAAAACACACTAATCACAATAGCAATTATTTTTTAAAATCAGTTGTGTCAAACCTATTTGATACATTTTGCCTTATTGTTCTAAATTTTAAAAATAGAAAACACAGATTAAGTATTTTTCTTGTGTTGACAAACTTCCTATCAGAAGTGAAATTTGAACTCATCCTATCACTCCTCTCATTTTCTGTATTATCTCTCTTTGCATGTTATCATGAGAAAAATCTGAAAACAGCCATATTAGGAAGACAGATACCTTCAATTCCATTTCTGGGCAAAAGGATAGGCCCAAATATTTATAATACAACTCAAAGTCAATAAGTAATCAGTGTAATTTAAGTTGAGCAAATGAATGAAAATAAATTGATCATTAAATAATTTGATAGACCTCCTTAATAAGATACTCAAGAATCACATGCCTTCTATACTACGAATGTACAAATTTAAAGTAACATGATTACAGTGTACACCTGCAGACCCTGTTGCACCACTCAGGCTGTGTTTTACTGTGGGTCAGGGCTGTTAATCACCAGAAGGCCTCAGGGCAGCTACATAGAGCCTTATTTATGAGCAAATCAAGAAACCGAAATACTGAACCGTGCCTGATTAGCTGCACTAATATGCTACTTGTGGCTAATTTCTGAGCTGCTTAACTCACAGGTGTTTGCCCTTGCCAATAAATCATGCCGACTACCACCTCTTTGCACTCTCGGTCCTGCCATGCATATGTGGAGCCTATTTAAGTGACAGGCAGGAAATAATTGATGGTGCACTAAATCACTCCTGTGCTTAGCCAACTGGTTCTCCTTTAAAAGAAGCACTGCTCCATTCCCACTCTTCAGCTCATTTCAGATGTTATTATAACCCAAGTCTTCTGTGCCACTGCATGCAACCTTTCAAAAGTACAAAGTGTACATTTCCCCAATTTTATTTGTTTTACTTGTAGAGCACACCCTTTGCATAAGACAGTGCCATTAAAGTTTCCACCACAGCCAGCAGTTTAATGAAGCAAAACAGAATTCCAATGACTTTGGATTTGGAGGAGAAAGGAAACTCACTAAGAACTCTGGCAGCTATAGTCATCTATTTCCCTTTAGTTTATTTTTGTTTAATTTAAAGTCTTGATGAAATGAATTTCAAACCAAACAAAATGGTCAGTCAATTCTATGGGCAGTACTTTTACATTATAAAAACAAAACAAAACAAAAAGGTGGATTTTTTAGCTCCCACAGCAGCCTATCTTATAATAAGACAACCTACGTGAGTACATATATTATAGTCTTTACACACACACACACACACACACACACACACACACACACACACACACCACAAAGAGAAACATTTAGTGTGCTTGACAAAAAAAGGTTCCTTTTTTTTTTTTTCAACTAGATCTCAGGAATCAGGGATCTCAGGGATCAAAGGGAAATGAAAAATGAGATGTGAGGAAAGAGGAAATGGGCATTAATATAGATTTACCCTATTACAAAATAACAATAATTTTGGCCTGGAAATAGAAGAATAAAAGAGATATAAAGTTCATATTGGCATTGAACTAATGAGAGACCAATAAGTTATATAGTTAATTGAGAAAAACACTGGAATTGAAGCCCAAAGATTTGTGTTCATTAGTCACCACTGCCACATTCAATCAGTATGTCATGAGGCAAATAACATCATTTCTATGCCTTCATTTCCTTATCAGTGAAAGGAAATTACTACTAATAGAAAGCAACAAAAACAATATATACTTATCAGAGCTGTTAAGATTTAATGTGTTAATGCATGTCAAGTAGTTTGTAACCATGGAGTTTTATTGCTAAAGAGAGAAACTTTATCCAATATGATCTTTTTATGATATTTGCCAACTTAGATTATTTTTAGTCTTAAAAGAAATTTATCTCTATTTTTAATGCATGATTTTTAGAATTTCCATTTTTTCTTACTTTATTTTATTTTACAAAAAAACAAAATAAGAAAATAGAAAAATAATAAAGGAATATAAAACAAAACAAAACAAAAAAAGACATTGTCATATGCCTAGAAGAATATTAGGGAGGATTCAACATATATGACAACAAATTATCAATTCAAGAAAGCATATATATTAGTAAAAGAAATTATAATTATGAATGTCTATTTTTACTTTGCTTCCTTGTAAATCATTCTTCTCTGCTATGCATCTTTTTTACTTTATTCTTTTTTTTGCTACATTATTCCCCACTCCATTCCCAAGCAGGCTATACTTTAGAAAGAATATATTTATGCATACTTGTGTAGATATATACATATATATATATATATGTATGTATACACACACACACACATATATATATGTATGTATGTGTATATATATATATATATATATATATATATATATATATATATAATATATATATATATATATATATATATATATATATATATACACACACACACATACCACTCCCCCCTACACATATACCTCATCCTTCCTGCCAGATACACACATAAATCTTTCCTATGCCTGCTGGTCCTATGCTTTAATTCTCCTTAACTTGCTTGTTATTACTTAACCTTCCCCCAAACCATGGATCCTTCCCTTGTCTTCTTCCCACACATTTTGCTTCTCTGTCTGCTCATCTCTCCCCCCTTATTTCTTTATGGATTTTGGATATTATACCTATCATGGTATATATGTAGTGCTACCTATTTAACTCATTTACAATGTGTTCTTTGGAATTGATCTTTGATATTGATTCTTATATGTCAATTTTTCTATTAATTTTGGGTTTGGTTTATAGAAACTCTTGAAAATCTTCAAATTCATTGAATGTCCATTTTTTCTCATTTAATATTATAAATGATTTTGCTGGATATGATATTTTTGGCCACAGGCCTAGTTCTTTTGATTGTCAGTACAAATGATTCTAAGTCCTGCAGTATTTTATTATGACTGTTGATATGTCCTATACAAATTTAATTGTGGCTGCAGCATATTTGAGTTTTAAAAATTGTTTCTTGCAAAATTTTCTTTTGATCTGGGGGTTTTGAAATTTAGCAATAATATTCCTATGATTTTTCCACAAAGGATCTTGTTGAGGTGATGATGGGTGGATTTTTTTCTAGTTCCATTTTCTGCTCATTTCTATCACTACCAGGAAAATTTTTTTGGATTGTTTCTTGCATTAGTATTTAAAGGTTAATTTTTTGATCACAACTTTCAGGCATTCCTTATATTCTTATATTATTCTTAGATTTTCTCTTCTTAATCTTTTCTCCTGATCTGTCTTTTTTCTTATGAGGTGTTTCACATTATATTCTATTTTTTCATTCTTTAGAATCTGTTTTGTTATTTCTTAGTCTTTCATAGCTTCATTGACTTCCCCTTACCTAATTTTAATTTTCATAAAATTATTTTCTTTGAAACTTTGTCCTTTTCTAGTTGGCTAACTTTTTTTCATAATCTTCTTGTTTTTCTTGGATAGTTTTTTATTATTTTTTATTTTTTTCTCTTTTGATTTTAAAATTCTTTTTTGAGTTCTTCTATAAATTCTCTCTGAGCAAGGAATCATTTACTTTACTCTTTAGATAGAAACTTTTACTTGTTTCCTTTTCTAAAGATGAACCCCAGTTTTCCTTATTTCTATAGTAAATTTCTGTGGTGGTGTTAAGGAAGTAAAATAAAAAAAAAAAAAGAAATATAAAATAATGAAGATGCCTGTAAGATTACATTCAAGAACAACAAAAATATAAAAAATTAATATATCTCTTTCTAAAGATAAAAAAGTAAATTGTAGATGGAAGAAGTAAAGAGCTGAAAAATTATATACTTAAACTTTCAACATCTCACAGATTAGCTCAAACTACAGAACAGAAAGAAACACAAAAGAGCAGAAGGGAGGAAGAAAATAGAAATGTGTGATGAAGCCTGTGGGAGTCAATGGTAAATAAAATAGGGAAAATAACTCCTATCTTTTAAGGAGAAATGCTATGGCAGAACAGGTGAGGTAAAAAAGGGATTGAATTGAACCAGTGGAAATAAAGGAGGGAATTTTGATTCAGTTGGTAAAAGATAAAATCATTGAATAATCATTCATAAGGGAAGTTATATTCTGTGAGGGGGAGATGTCTACATTTCAAGTGCTATTATTTGTAGAGATTTGGTTTTTAGAGAGATACTATCTCTGAGAAAATATTGTCCCTCTATTGAAAGAATCCTGCCTCAAGAGGAGAATTCAGTTTTTTAGGAATGACATCTTACAGAAAATTGGGAGTATATAGATCCATTGATGAGATTTCATGGCATATTTTAAAGAACATCCTGGGGAAATTAAGTGGCATAGATGGCACAATTCTTTAGTAGGTATAATATTTTATATTCCATTATTTTTACAGGAATTGAGAATATTTTTTAAAATAAGGCATAAGGGGTAAAAGAGCACGGGATATTTCTATGGCAATTTTTTAAAGAAAGTACTTAAAATAAATATTTACAAGATATTATTCCATGACAACGTGGAAATTAAAGGAGAAATTAATAGATATGAGCATCATAAATTTTTAAAAAATTAACATTTTAGAAAAGACAAAGTAAAAAAAATAAGGAAAGAATTTCTTAATTGAAAAGGGCACTGAAAATGAAAAAAAAATTAATTTAAGGGGATCAAAATAAATGAGATGTTTAACTATGTAATTGAGAAAGGGAAAAAAAAGTATTAGAAAACATTTAGTCAAAAGAACATTGAATTTTGAGTCTGACTACTACAAACTCTAGTCTCAGTTTTTCTGCTTCCTGAACTTGTAGTTATTAAATGTGTATAATAATGCCACATTTCCTCTAAGTAACCTATAGTTTAAAGTTTCTCCTTATTAATCTTGCTTTCCCTTTTCACTACTCTATTTTTAGAAATCACACTACACTTTTAAACTTATTATCTATTTTCTCCACTCTCTCACATCTTACATATATATTCAGTTACAAATTTCTATTAATTTTATTTCATATACATCCACTTGTTATTATAATTATAGCCACTTTACTCTTGCCTTCATTTATCATTCACCAAGACTTCTTTTCTTCTTTTTCTAAATCCAAGTTATTCTTCACATTTTTGGAAAAGGAAAATTCATTCTACATTAATATTTTTATTTCTTCTCAGTTCTGAGAAGTTGCTTATTATTACTTATCAAGCAAAATCTAAATTCTTTTTTTCCCCTGGTAACATATGTTCTACTCTAAACTAAGCATTGCTCTAAATTTCTATCTTAAGCTTTTCTTTTGTGAGATTTAGCAAAACCTGAAATATTATGTATTTAGCTTAAGGGACATTTACTATATACTAAACAAATATTTATTGACTGTTTTTGTTAGGTGGACAAATAAACAAAATTTCAATACATTTGCAAAAAGTATTATATTTAACTTTGGTCTAAACATATCATTTCATCAATGTGGGGAGTTTTTTCTCAACTATGTTCTTCCTCTTCCCCAAAGCAATCTTGGACTCTTTACTAGGAAGCAATCTGAATTCATTTCCTGTCTACTATATCCATACCTTGACACTGATCAAATGGACCAATTCTGTTTTCCATTTTTTAAGCTTCCTTTCAGTTGTTGTCTTCTTTAGAATGAACACTTTTTGCTGACAGGTTATCATCTTTTGGTTCTTATTTTTATCCCTGGGGTTCAAAATAATCTCTGATAATGATGACTTAATCAATACTTTATCTATCTATCTATCTACCTCTCTATATAAATCACCAGTAATATTGTATCATAAAGTTAGAAAGCAACATGAGACACTTAAAGATGAAAAAACTTGCTCATTGTCTCACACAGCTAGTATGTGTCAGTTGCCAAATTCAATCACTGGTATTCCTTACTCCAAGACTACCCCTGTATCAACTACATCATATTGCTTCTTAACAGAGAGATGCCCAAGCTATGGTAAGTCTAGAAGTATAGATTTTATAGTTAAAAAGCACTTTGATATCCACATAGTCTAAATCCTTCATTTTATAAGTGGAATAAATAAGGCCTAGGGAGATGAAATGAATTATCAAAGTCTGAATGGGTAAACATGAGATAGAATTTGAAATCAAGTCTTCTAATTCCAATTATTTTTCTTATATATCAATATATTGGGGAGATGTCATTGTATGATAAATTTGTACTGTCCTTTTTTATGAACATAAGATAACTATAATGAGTTTCAGTGATTACCCTTGAGTAAGAAAAACTTAGATTTAGTCCAACCTTTTAAAAATTGTTTTATTATTTTCAGGCTATCATGTACATTCAATATTTTATACATATTTATTTTTGAAACATGTTGGGAGAGAAAAAAATCAGAATAAAAGGGAAAAAGCACAAGAGAAAAAACAGGGGGAAAATAAGTGAAGATATTCAGTATTCATAGTTCTCTCTCTAGATGCTAATGGCATTTTCTATCTAAAGCCTATTGGGATTGCCTTGGATCACTGAACCACTGAGAAGAACTAATCTTTTATAGCTGACCATTACACAATCTTGCTATTACTGTATACAATGAATGTATTCTTGGTGTTACTTATTTTGCTCAGCATTAGTTCATGTAAATCTTTCCAGGCCTTTATAAAATCAGCTTCTTCATCATTATTTCTTTATTAAATCTTTTTTATTTTTCAAAACATATACATGGGCATTCTTCAACATTAATAATATATAATATAGTTTTAGATCTGGTCTGTATCAGGACAGCTTAATTTGATTTTTTTTCATTAGTTCCTTTGAAATTCTTGACCTTTTGTTTTTCCAGATGAATTTTGTTATTATTTTTCCAAGATCAGTAAAATTGTTTCTTGGGAGTTTGATTGGTATAGCACTAAATAAATAGGTTAATTTGGGTAGTATTGTCATTTTTATTATAACTGCTTGACTTATTCAGGAGCACTTGATAGTTTTCCAATTGTTTATGTGAATTTATTTTGTATCCTGAAATTTTGCTAAAGTTGTGGATTATTTCTAATAGTTTTTAGTTGATTCTCTAGGGTTCTCTAAGTATACCATCATATCATTTGAAAAGAGTAATAATTTGGTTTCCTCATTACCTTCTCTAATTTCTTTAACCTATTTTTTCTTATCTTATTGCCAAAGCTAGCATCTCTAATACAATATTGAATAGTAATGGTGATGAGTGGGCAACATTGTTTCACACGTGATCTTATTAGAAATGGTTCTAGTTTATCTTCATTACATATGATGCTTGCTGCTGGTTTTGAAGAGATGCTACTATTTTAAGGAAAATAGTTTTTTCTAATATTGAACCAACACTGCATTTCTGGTATAAATCCTACTTGGTCATAGTGTATTATCCTAGGGATGACTTTCTGTAATTTCTTTGTTAATATTTTATTTAAAATTTTTGCATCAATATTCATTAAAGAAATTGGTCTATAATATTCTTTTTTTCTGTTTTCATCCTACATTGTTTAGATATTAGTACCATGTCTGTGTCATAAAAGGAATTTGTATGTTTCTTTCTTACCTTCTTAAATGATTCTCAACTAATTAGCAAATTCAGCCTCTAAATTAGTTCTAGATTGGCAGAATTCACGAATATTGGGAATGAAGCAAATTATTAGCAGAAGATAATTTTGAAGATCACTAAAATCTTTGGGTTGGGCATGAAGGAGGTGGCTAGGTGCAAGATTGCAGCAAGTTCGGTCTCCACGAGACAGTGCAGACTCCGTGAGGTAGAGAATCTACAGGGAGGAATCTACCATAGTGTTGGCTACTCTGCCTTGATTGGAAACCAGCAGATTAGCAGAGAAGTTATAAAAAATGCAACACAAGCACAAAAGGTAAATAGTGAACCCCCAAATTTGTCAATGAGATTGCTTTAGGACTTCAAAATCTGCAGGAATCATTGGATTTCCTGACACAAGAAGTAATGGACAATAGGTTGGTTTTGGACTATCTCTTGGCTGCTGAAGAAGGTGTATGTGTGATTGTTATTTATATACTCTCCTTCTAGGACTTATGGACAAGTATAATTCCTCATGTTGATTCATGTTGTTTGTTACATCACTACTTGCATGTGTTATATTATTATGTGTTTGTGTAATATCTCCCATGCTGATGGATTTATGTATACCTGTTTCAAGTAAGACCCTTCAGCCCAGAGGAAACTTGGTAATGATATCTGGTTTGACTGCCCATTTCCCTTTGGTGCCCAGCTCCTTTCCTGAGAAGTCAGGAAAGGCATGAGCACCAGTGTTCTAAAACAAAAGAAAATGAGATGGACCCACACTTAACACCATATACCAAGATAAGATCAAAATGGGTCCATGACCTAGGCATAAAGAACGAGATTATAAATAAATTAGAGGAACATAGGATAGTTTATCTCTCAGACTTGTGGAGGAGAAAGAAATTTGTGACCAAAGATGAACTAGAGACCATTACTGATCACAAAATAGAAAATTTTGATTACATCAAATTAAAAAGCCTTTGTACAAATAAAACTAATGCAAACAAGATTAGAAGGGAAGCAATAAACTGGGAAAACATCTTCACAGTTAAAGGTTCTGATAAAGGCCTCATTTCCAAAATATATAGAGAACTGACTCAAATTTATAAGAAATCAAGCCATTCTCCAATTGATAAATGGTCAAAGGATATGAACAGACAATTTTCAGAGGATGAGATTGAAACTATTACCACTCATATGAAAGAGTGTTCCAAATCATTATTGATCAGAGAAATGCAAATTAAGACAACTCTGAGATACCACTACACACCAGTCAGATTGGCTAAAATGACAGGAAAAAATAATGATGAATGTTGGAGGGGATGTGGGAAAACTGGGACACTGATGCATTGTTGGTGAAGTTGTGAACGAATCCAACCATTCTGGAAAGCAATCTGGAATTATGCCCCAAAAGTTATCAAATTGTGCATACCCTTTGATCCAGCAGTGTTTCTATTGGGCTTATATCCCAAAGAAATACTACAGAATGGAAAGGGACCTGTATGTGCCAAAATGTTTGTAGCAGCCCTGTTTGTAGTGGCTAGAAACTGGAAAATGAATGGATGCCCATCAATTGGAGAATGGCTGGGTAAATTGTGGTATATGAATGTTATGGAATATTATTGTTCTGTAAGAAATGACCAGCAGGATGAATACAGAGAGGACTGGTGAGACTTACTGATGCTAAGTGAAATGAGCAGAACCAGGAGATCATTATACACTTTGACAACGATATCGTATGAGGACATATTTTGATGGAAGTGGATTTCTTTGACAAAGAGACCTAACTGAGTTTCAATTGATAAATGATGGACAGAAGCAGCTACACCCAAAGAAAGAACACTGGGAAACGAATGTGAACTATCTGCATATTTGTTTTTCTTCCCGGGTTATTTTTACCTTCTGAATCCAATTCTCCCTGTGCAACAAGAGAACTGTTCGGTTCTGCAAACATATATTGTATCTAGGATATACTGCAACATAACTAACATATATAGGACTGCTTGCCATCTAGGGGAGAGGGTGGAGGGAGGGAGGGGAAAAATCAGAACAGAAACGAGTGCAAGGGATAATGTTGTAAAAAAAAAAAATTACCCTGGCATGGATTCTGTCAATATAAAGTAATTATTAAATAAAAATTAAAAAGAAAAGAAAAGAAAACAGTTGAGGAAAATAAATGAGATCAGTGAGAGAATGACATGAAAGCCAGATGGCTAATATGAATTATCTAGGGAGCATTAGAAACCAGAATGGCAGAATTGTAAAATGGAACAGCCCTGCCTGCATTTTTATATGAACTTATTCCAATGGACAAAAATAATGAAAGCACTTATTTGTTGAAAAAAAAAAGTGAGAGATGTAGAGGATCACAGATATTGGGGAATTTGGAGAAAAGTATACTTGAAGCAAAGAAACATACAGCAAGGTGTTTACTCAGTATGACTGATAAGATAATGATTCTCTAGTTCACATATAATTAGTACTTAGTGTGATATAATGGTTCTACAATTGGCACATGTTCTGTGTGCTATAGTGATGTAGTTGTATTCAGTTATTTAAGGGTTAAGAGGACTTGAAATAAGCAGACTCCAGTGAGTGTGTGCTCAAGCTCAATCTCAGACTCCAGAGTCCAGACTCCAGACCCCAGACTTCACACTCCAGACTTTATTCCCTATTAGTTGATTCAAACCAGTTCCAATTGCCCAGTAATGAAGAGAGCCATCTACACCTAGAAAAAGCACTGTGGGAACTGAGTGTGGACCACAATATAGTATTTTCACTCTTTCTGTTATTGTTTTGCTTGCATTTTCGTTTTCCTTCTTAAGTGTTTTTTTTCTTTCTAGATCCTATTTTTCTTATGCAGCAAGATAACTTTATGAATATATATGCATATATATATATGTAACACACACACATATATATATATATTGTATTTAACATACAATTTAACAAATTTAACATATATTGGACTATCTGTCATCTAGCAGAGGGTGTGGGGGGATTGAGGGGAAAATTTGTAACAGAAGATTTTGCAAGGGCCAATGTTGAAAAAATTACCCATGCATATGTTTTGTAAATAAAAAGATATAATAATAAAATGAAAGGAATTTGGTAGGAGTGCTTCTTTCCCTATTTCTTCAAATAGTTTATATAGTATTAGATTTGGTTGCTTTTTTGGCTTCACCTGAAGCATAATAGATTCTGCTCTTGCCTTTTACCTTTACTCTGTATGTGTCTGCTTTAAATGTGTTTCTTCTAAACAACATATTGTAGGATACTGCCTTTTAGTCTAATCTCTTAGCTGCTTCTGCTTTATGGGAGAGTTCATTCAATTCATATTTATGATTAAAACTACTAATTCTATATTTCTCATCATTTTATTTACCCCAAATTATACTTTTCTCTTTTCTTTTCCCCTTTCCCTCCTCTCCAGTATTTTACTTCTGAGTGCCACTTGCTTCAAACAGCCCTCTCTTTTTAGAGCCCCTGCCCTTTTCTTATACCTTTCCCCTACTATTTCTGTTTTTCCTTCTATTAGTCTCCCCCTTCCCTTTTCCCCTTTCCCTACCTAGTTTCTTATAAAATGAGAGAAGTCTCTCTGTGAAATCAAATATGTCTAATATTCTCTCTTTGATCTAAATCTGATGAGAGTAAGATTTACACAATGTTCATCACCCTCTCTTCTTTCTCTCAATTATAATTGGTTTGCCTCTTCCTAAGAGGTAATTTCCCTTATTTTACCTCCACTTACCCATTTTTCCTGTACAATCCCTTTTCCACCACTAGTTTCTTTTTTATATTATAAGAGTAAAATGAAATTATACATGTACTCTTTATGTATACCCATAACAGAGATATAATTCTCAAGAGTTCTTTTCTTTTTACCTTTTTTATTCTTCTTTTGAGGTCTCTATTTGGAGGTCGATTTTTTTGTTCATCTCAGGTCTATCAGAAATCAATGGAATTCACATGTTTTGCAAAATGTCTATCTTCTTCTGTGAAAGAAAATGTTCAATATAGAAGGGTAATTTATTTTTGGGTGCAGTTCAAGTTCCTTTGCCTGTCTGAATATCAGATTCCAGGCTCTTTGATCCTTTAAAGTGGAAGTTGTTAGGTCCTGGGTAATCCTTATTATGGCGCCTCAATATTTGTATTCTTTGTTTCTGGCTATTTACAATATATATATTCCTTGGTCTGATAGTTCTTAAATTTAGCCATGATATTCCTTGGAGTTTTAATTTTGGAGTCTCTTTCAGAAGGTTTTTAGTGAATTCTTTCAATGGTTATTTTACCTTCTGATTCTGGGACATCAGGGCAGTTCTCTTTGATGATTTCTGAAAAAAAAAAAATCATGGTTTTCAAGAAGTCCAATAATCCTTAGATTATCTCTCCTAGATCTATTTTCCAGGTCAGTTGTTTTCCCAAATAGGTATTTTACATCTTCTACTATTTATCCATTTAATTTTACTTTTGCTTGACTGATTCTTGATGTCTTATTGAGACATTCATTTCCATTTGTTCAGTTCCAATTTTCAGTGAATTATTTTCTTCATTTACTTTTTTTAGTTCTTTTTGTATTTGTCCAATTGAATTTTTAAATGAGTTGTTTTGTTCTATGATTTTTTTTTCCATTTCACAAATTCTGTTTTTCAAGGAGTTGTTCTCATTTTACATTTCATAAATGGTTTTTTTTAGGGAATTCTTTTCTTTTTTCCATTTTATCAAATCTGTTTTTAAGGAGTTATATGCTTTTTCCATTTCACTGAGTCTATTTTGTAATGAAATTTTTTCAGATAATTTCTGGGTTTCCTTTTCCAAACTCCCTTTAAAAGTGCTCATTTCCTTTCCCCAGTTTTCTTCTAGCTCTCTTTTAAGATCTTTTATAATTTCTTCTGGGAGAGCCTTGTGTGATAAGGACCAAATTGTATCACTCTTTGGGACTTCATCTGAAGATGTCTGCTTTTAGTCGCCTCAGGGTCTGAAATCTGTTCTTCTCTTTCACCACCAAAACTATGTATGGTCAAGAGATGTTTTTTTCCTTTTTACTCTTTTTTAAAAAAAGTTGAGATCTGCTTTTAGGGCAGGGGAGATTGTCCAAACTGGCAGCAAGCTGCATTGAGTCCATGCTGACTCACCCCTGGTGCTGGGTGGACATGGCTAGGTTCCATGACATTCTGGCATTTGAGGGGTTCACTCTTTACCTTTTGTGTTTGTATTGGATGTTTTCTAACTTTTCTGCTGATCTCCTGGCTTGCAACCAGAGCAGAGTAGCCAACACTTCCATAGATTCCTCCTTGTAGATTCTCCAGGGTGTGGAACCCATACCACCCCACATTTGCGCTGCCTGCATTGGCTTCAATGCTTAGCATATCTGTGCTTGGCTTGCCTCTTTCTCTGTGTCTGATTGAAACAGACTTTTTCTGGAGATCTTTGAAATTATCTTCTGTAGTGTTCTGGTTGGTTTTTTGGAGGTCTCTGGACCAGCCTTTGTTTCAGCAGAGTAATCACCATGAGACTAGCCAGAGATAAAGTCTAAATTCTTTATTATCTTCTTTAAGGTCTTGTCTCCTTGGCTGGGATCCAGGCCAGCTTTCTTGTGGTCCTCTGGAATGTGTTTTGGTTTCTGTGGGGAAGGCAGGAGGACCACCATGATGATCTCTGTCTTGAGGTCTGTCTCAGTCCGAGAGTTTATGCTCCAGCTTCCAGCCACTGTCTTCCCTGAGTCTCTTCCAGTCCCCCAGAAGAGCTACAGGAGCCTGACCAAAAATTAGATCTCTCTCTCTATCCTTGTTAGCTTCTTATATACTCTATTATAATCACACCATCATGGGTGTGAACCTCGTAGAATAGGTGTTAATTTTGTAGAACTATATTAAGTACTAAGTTCATGTACTGAACTAGGTAACTATTAATCACCATGCTAAACTAAATAATCATTGTATTATCAATTCCACTGACTTAATACCTTATAAGAATCCTTGTTTCAAGTACAGAGTTCTGGCCCATAACAATCTTCTACTGGTAATTTGTTACTCTCCCATTATTTGTGGATTCTGCTGATCCAAAAGTAATTCAGAGGCTGAATTTACTAATTAGTCTGAGGGTCGTGGGAAAAGGTCAGAAGAAAACGTGTGTTCTCTCCACCATCTTGGCTCTGCCCCTTCATCATTTTTTATAGAACAATAATATTCTATTACTTTCATACACCATAACTTAGTCAGCCATTCCCCAATTGATGGGCATCCACTCATTTTTCAATTTATTGATACCATAAAAAGAGCTGCTACAAACATTTTTACATATGTGGGTTCTTTTTTCCTTCTTTATGATGTCCTTAAGATACAGACCCATTAGTAGTACTGATGGATCAAAAAAGTATGTGCAATTTTATAGCCCTTTGGGCATGGTTCCAAATTGCTCTCCAGAATCATTGGATCATTTCACAGTTCCACCAACAATGCATTAATATCCTGGTTTCCCACATTCCTTCCAACATTTTTCATTATCTTTTCCTTTCATCTTAGCCAAAGTGAGAGGTATAAGGTGGTAACTCAGAGTTGTTTTAACTGCATTTTTCTAATCAATAGTGATCTAGAGCATTTTTGCATATGACTATAGAAAGCTTTATTTTCATCATCTGAAAGTTATCTGTTCATATCTTTTGACCATTTATCAATTGGGGAATGACTCGTATTCTTATAAATTTGATACAGTTATTATATATTTTTAAAATGAGTCCTTTATCAGAAACACTGATTGTAAAAATGTTTTCCCAGGTTTGTGCTTCCATTTTAATCTTGTTTTCGTTGGTTTGTGCAAAAATTTTTCATTTAATGTAATCAAAGTTGTCTATTTTGCATTTCATATTTTTTTCTAGTTCTTTGATCATAAATTCCTCCTTGTACAATTATCTGATAGGTAAACTATACCTTGATGTCTTAATTTGTTTATGGGATCAATATATTAGTGAAATTTCAGTTCTGTTCTTCTATCTTTATAGCTGTCTCTATGATAAGTATGACTGGGGGAAAAAAAAAGCATTGGGACTATTGCAATCTTTTTCTAAGGATGATTCCTGAATGTCAAATGAGAGACTACTTGGTAATTGGAAATTATGGATTATCCTCTGGAAAGAAAATCCAAATTTATCTGCAAAGATAATGATTCCATCATTCTGCTTCTAGTAGTAATCCCCTAGGTCCAAGGTCATAAAGTCAAATATCCTCTTTAAAGATGCAGACAGTCACCTTTCCATACTGCCCAGAAGAAGGTTACATATGATATTGTCTTCAGTTTCCATCATAACTTTAAGGGGAAACTTTTACAAATCTGGAGCCACATATATATTTAATCACCCCAACTTGGGGGCTCTAGAAAGCAGGACATTATATTTGAATGTGCAGACTGCTGACTGGCTGGCTGACTGAGACTGCTGATGCAGACTAGGAGACTTAAGGAGACAATAAAGACTTTGGACTTTATCCCTGACTGTGCTTGTGGTGATTATTCTGCTGAAACCAAGGCCCATTTGGAGGATGTCTAGAGAGCTAGCAAGAATATTATAGGGATCCACCACAGTTTCCCATTTTTTTTGCCACTACAAAAAGGGCTGCTACACACATGTTTGCACATATGGGTCATTTTCTCTTTTTATGATCAATTTGGGATGCAGGCCCAATTGTACTATTTGCATAATGGCCTTTAATAAGATTCTAGGCACAAGCACTGGGAAAGGAGTAAGGCTCTGGTTTGGTTGTGCTTGGAGGATCACCCACTTGATCACACTATCTCCTTGTTGAAGGACTGCTGTGGGTGCCTCTTTTGTAGCAAAAATTGATATTTTCAAGGGTTTTTGAGTGACTCTTTCAATCACACTGGATAAAGCCAGTTCAACCTCTTTCAAAGCCTCTTGAGCTTCTTTTGTAAGCTAGTGTGGTGAGTCTAAAGCAGTGTTTCCCTTTGAAATGTCATATTATGGTTGCAATTGATAGATAGTTAAGCCTAATAGTGGACACATCCATTGTATATCTCCTATTTAGGAGTCCTAAATGACTCCTAAAAGTCATTTAAAGTGTTCAACTTCTCTGTTCTTAAAGAAAGTTTTTGTACTGTAAACACCTTAGGATATACTTCATATCCTCAATATTGAAAAGGAACAAGTTTTTGAATTTTTTCTGAAGCTATGTGCAATTTGTAGTTTAATTGCACTTAGTGTTTCTATGGTCTTTGGTAGACAATGCTTCTAACATTTGCTCCTCAAGTGCACACCCCAAGATATCATCCATATGATGTAATAGCATAATTTTTGGAAATGCTTTTCTTACTGGAGTAAGAGCAGCAGCCACATACATTTAACACATAGTGCAAATAGTACAATTAATTATCTTGGATAAAACCTGTCAGGATATAAATTAATGTATGCTATGAAAACATCTCAGAGTGGCAGATTTTATTGGCCACAGCTCCAAATTTTACACACGGGTCTCCATTAAAGATAACCAGACTATTACACAATTGGCAATGAATTTTTGAAGAAAAGATTTTTAAGGTTCCTCTTAAAGGACCAACTTCCTTTACAGATGCATTCAAACATTACATTTGTGCTGTATACTTTTGTTACTTAACTATAAAGTAATCAGAACTTCCTTCCAGTCTACTCAGAAGAATGAATTGTATGCAATTATGCTAGCTCTTACTTATTTAATCCAGGAGATGTAAATATATCTGATTCAGCTTATTCAGTGGGTGTGGTACAAAGAATTGCCAAAATCCAAATAAAATTTGTGGCTTCTAATATATATCAGCTCTTTAAGGAACTTCAAAAACAAGTGAGAAAGCATCCAGGTATGATTTATATCTTGCATGTCCACTCTCATAGTAGACTTCCAGGCTCTATTTTTTGTGGAAATCCCAAGGCAGATAGTCTTCTAACCATGTAAGCCAATACTCTTTTATTTCAGGCAGCCCAAGAATCTCATCCTAAATATCATCGGACTGCTTGAGCTTTACGTTAGTAATTGGGATAACAAAAGAGGAAGCTAGGAGCATAGTAAAAGCTTGTACAGTTTGCCTTCCTTTCTATGCTCCTCTGCTCCCTCCAGGTAAGAACCCTCATGGTTTGAAACCCAGTGAAATTTGGCAAATGGATGTGTCCCATTATAAATCTTTTGGTTGTCTGTCTTTTATCCATGTTGTAGGAGACACCTTTACAGGATTTACTTTTGCAATACCAGCAGCAAAAGAGACAGACCGAGTGGTCACTGAATTCCTTAAATAAGCTTTCACAATTATGAGTGTGCCAAAAGCAATAAAAACAGATAATGAACCTGCATGGACTTCTAAACATTTTGCATACTTCTGTGCACAGTATCAGATTTTACACACCACTGGCATACATTTTAATCCTCAAAGACAAGCAACAATAGAGAGAAGAAAGACAGACATCAAGACACTCCTCCAAAAACAAAAGAAAGGGGAAGCCACAGGCAACCCTAGAGAACTTCTAAATTTAGCTCTTTATACTATTAATTTTTTGATTTTTGATAAAAATGCACTGGAAACAGCAGATAGGTTTTATAACCCACCAGAAGGGCAGTGTCCAGTGTGAGCAGCTCTACTATCTTTAGATAATCACCAAGTGATGTGGAGAGATCCAGAAAGTGGTGAATGGAAGGAACCAGGTAGGTTAATTGCTTGGGGGAGACGGTTTGCTTGTATCTCTACAAATGGAGAAGGAATCAGATGGGTGACAACGAGCTGTATCCACCTTGTTCATCAGAAAGAGAAGACCCTTGGAACATAGGGGAAGACCCAAGAAACATTGGATGGTTCCATCTCTGACTACATGTACCGATGAAAAAACATGGCTTTACCTCAATGTGTATGACATTTGACTCATGAACATCAAAACTTGTTAATGAGACTGCTGCAGGATTTCAAAACGCTCAGGAATCATTGGATTCCCTGACACATGAAGTGATGAACAATAGATTGGTTTTGGACTGTCTGTTGGCTGCTGAAGGATGTGTATGTATGGTTGTGAATTGATAGTTATTTTCTACACCTTCCTTCTGGGCCTCATGGAAATCTTTTATAATACTGTGTTGATTCATGTTGTTTGTTACATCACTTCTTACCTGTGTTACTCCCCATGCTGATTCATATTGTTTGTTACATCACAACTTGTGTGTGTGATTCCTCATGTTGATTCATGTTGTTTGTTATGCCTGTGTTGTATTACTTCTTGTTTGTGTAATACCTACCATGCTGATGGATTTATGTATACTTTTTTCAACTAAAGCAAAAGAAAATGAGACATGTAGAGGGCTGCAGATAGTGGAAGAACTCTGGGTAAGGTATAAGACCCTTCAGTCCAGAGGGAACCTGCTGACAATGTTTTCTTTTTCTCCCCATTTCCTTTTGGTGCTTCTTATCTTTCCTGAGGAGTCAAGGAGGGTGAGATCACTTGTGTTCTACTTGAAGGAAGGGATACTTATGGTAAAGAGGAATTTACATTTCTATAACAGGGTGCTTATAGTTAGCACTTGCTCAGTGTGCTGTGCGCCTCCTCTTCTTCCTCCTCTTCCTCCTCCTTCTCCTCTTCTTCCTCTTCTTCTTTTCCTCTTCTTCTTCTTCCTCCTTCTCTTCCTCTCCTTCCTTTGCTTCTTCCTTTTCTTCCCCTTCTTCTCTTCCTCCTCCTCCTCCTCTTCTTTTCCTCTTCCTTTTCCTGCTTCTTCCTCCTCCTTCTACTGCTTCTTCTTGCTTGTAACTCACCATATAGAACTTCTCTATAAAGTACACCATTTACTACACCATGAATAAAAACTCATGTTTACATGAGTAAACATACACTCAATGTAGTTACCATTGAGTAACTACAGGGTTACTCAAAGTGGACAGGCCATAGTAAAGATTTCTGACAAAAGATAATACACTAGAGAAGGAAAGAGTAAATCATTCCACTATCTTAACCAAGAAAACTCCATGGATAGTACTAAAATTATAAAAGATGACATCAAAAAATGAATCCTCAGATTAAAAGTTGTCTAATTCAATTCATTGTTGGGGAATAATGAAGAATAAGTAAAAGAAGCTCTAGTACTACTGGAGTACTAAGTCACAGTCAAGAAGCTTAGCTGCAGATATTTGTGGTGATTATAAGAAAATATAATCCTTTAAATATCAATATTTTGTAGGAAACTGGAATTTATGAACAATGAATCAAAGTAAACTAGATGTGACCAAACAGGAGATGGAAACATTAAACATCAACACTTTGGGTGTCAATGAACTTAAATGGGCAGAAATAGATGAATTTAAGTCATGACATACTGTGAGTAAAAATCCCTTAGAAAAAATGAAATAGCCCTTATAATTAATAGCAGGGTTTAGTTTGGGGCATAGTCTCAAAAAGGACAAAATGTTATTTGTTTAGCTCCAAGGTAAATCATTGAACATCACAGTAATATAGATCTATGATCCAAACACTGATATCAGAGATCAAAGATGATCTATGAAAACCAATATTATCTTCAAGAAAAAAACATACACATACACATACACATACAAAATGCCATATTCACCATCATAAGGAATTGGAATGTTAATGTTAAAATAGGAAATCAAAAGCTAACTGGAGTAATATATAAATTTGGTCTTAGATTTCAAAATGAAACAGCTTAGAGACTAATAAAGTTTTCAAGATAATTCACTGAGCATAGTAAACTAGTCAATAACTTAATACAACTATTGCAAATATGAATGACATTGTTCACACAACTATAAAACTAGTAAAAGACTATGAGTAAGTTGACTATGAATGGATGATATTTCCAGAGTTCAGAGTAGAACTGGGGATTGCTTTTTTTTTTGCCAATTTTGGTGAGTTTTCTTTTGCACATTGTAGGTGACATCAAAACAGGAAGAGTACAGATGGTTTGTACCTTGGAAAAATGGTGTCATCATTCAAAGCAATCTCAATTCATTAAAAGGTCATTTGAACATAAGGAAATTAGAGCATTCAGTAAAAAGTTAAAACAACTAGGGAAAATAATCTCATAAAACAGATATGTGCAGGATCTAGTTCTCATGTTGATGAACATTTATAAAACATGTACTAAGAGAGAGAAAAGTTGTTATACATTATGAATGTTCTACAATGGTGGCCTTTGGTATATTTGATGATTGGTCTCTTGGAGTGAATTTAGGGAAAAAAGATCTGGAGCCACAGCTGTACTTTCCATTTTCTAACCCATGGAACCCATGTACTATTCAGACATCAAATAATCATACAGTTTTGAAAGTTTAAAAATATATTTTCAACATATCAATCCCTTTTTGTTACCTATCAACTTGGATTTTCTAATTATCTTCCCCTACATCTTTATACCTCTCACTCATATATTCCCTCATTGTTATTTGATAACCAAATGTACTGCAGTATAAGAAAATCGGATTTGGCAATAGACTTCCAATATTGACTACTTATATTATATATTAGATAGTGTAGTTGAGAAAATGTTAGACATGAACTTAGGAAAACCGGCATTTGATTCTAGCCTAGACATTTATGATTAACCTTGGGAAGATCAGATCAATAGACAGATAGACAGACAGACAGATACATAATATGAAAATTGAGCAATAATTAAGCATTTCCGATATGTCAGGCAAGGTTCTAATGGATGGGCATGTAAAAACACACATATATGATAGATCCTACTCCTAATGAGTCTGTTTCTTTTGGTGAAACATAATATATAAAATAGAACTAAAAAGTGAGAAAGACCCATGGTGAAGGCATCTCTGTAGTGGAAAGACTGTTGATGAAGTTGTGGCTCAGCTTCTGTAAACTGTAAACTGTAAAATGAGGATAAAAGTAGTTCTGATTTCACATTTTTGTAAGGATCAAATATAATAATATATATAGTGTGCTTGTTATAAATATTATGAATATTGTTTACCACCATCATTATTTTATTATGTATTGTGATTTTGAACAAATAATTTACCCTTCTGAGCATCAGTTTTACTATATATAAAATCTAGATAAATTAGCTTTTAAGTTGTAATTACTTTGCAGGATTATTGTGAAATAAACTGTTGTAAACTCTAAGACATAATAGAAAGGCATATGAATATACTCTAGTCAAAACTGCAATAAATATATTCTCTTCCCCTCATCTCTTTAAGAAGGGTTAACAGTTCATTCTCCATATTTTCCAGGAATAGGGAAAAAAAAGCTTCACCTCCTAACATACAACCATATTTTCTTCAAAGGGGATTGTGTGAGTGTATGTATGCCTTTGCATTACATTAAATTTTTATTTATTCATTTCTAGATAAATAACTACAATTTCAAGGAACAATTGCAAAAGAAAAATGCATGATGAAACTAGGGAATGGCAGTATCAAGAATTATGGTTTTTCTGTCTCATATTTAAGAAGCACAGACAATATGGCTATGGCATATACTATATTACAGACAGCAGGGTAGTTCAGGTATTGGAGAATTAAAAGGGCAGCAGCTAAACCTGTCAGAAGACACTTTCAAGATGTAGCAGTGAAGAATTATATCACAAAGGTCACTCAGAGAAATAAGAGTGCCACAAAGTTAAGTACATCTAGAGAAGATCAGATAATAGGGAATATCTTTTTCAAAGGAAAAAAATGATAGATTGCAAAAATTGTAAAGTGAAGCACATGGCAGATATAAAGGGAAATCAAGACAAGAAGAAAAAATAAAATAGAAGGGTAATACAATAGAAGTGAAGCTGTAGAAATCATAAAAGAAATGCTTGGAAACAACTGCGAAACTTATTGAATAAAGTAAAATTTATTCAGAACATTCAGATGGTAAGATTCAGAAAAATAACCTTAAGAGTGGCATTCTAGCTGATTGCAAGATGCTAGAAGAATACATTTTTTTAAATTGTCATGTGTTTTCATATAACACCATATGAATAATTTAACAGGAATGCCAAAAGATATGAAAAGCATATTATCAGTGAAATGTTAATGCCAGACCAAAGAATTTACTATTTAGGTGAATGCTTAGGTCTAGCTTGTGATAGTAACACATTATGTTGACTTGTGAAATGTAATAAAAATTATTGCAGCCTATAGGAAGTAAAAAAATAATTGATTAATATTAAGAAATGCATAATTAAAATTATAACATTGTTATCTTGGCTAAACTTATTTTATATTCTAAGAAAACTAGTGGTATAGGAGAATATATTCATAAGCAGTAGGTTTTGCATTATGAACTTTTCTTTCATCATTATAAATAATATTCCTAGCACCAATCAAAACATTTATCCAGATGTTATCACAGGAGATAAAATATGCCACCAGGAATAGATGTTGTAGGTCCACATTTCTTAGGAAAGAAAGTAAAACAAAAAAGATCAAATATTCATGTTTAACATATGCTGGAACAAACAAATTTTTGAATCTGGCATAAGATGATTTGATTATAGAGAATGAATGCTAGGTAGCTGAATGCCCAGGTGTTAATATTTCAGTATGTTAATTGTCAAACTAGATTGTCTATATTTCAATTGTGTAGGCATTTTGACAGGGATTAGTGCCATAATTTCATAATGAGAACAATTAAATAACTCATGAAACAATATTTTCATTTTGTAAAACATATTTTACATATATTATTTTATTCTTACAACTCAAGGTAACATACTATTACTATCCCCATTTTACTGACAAGTAAATTGAGTTAAGTTAAATCACATGTCAAAAGAGCTATTGTGTCTTAAGCAAGTTTTGAATGTGAATCTTCCTGTATCTAGGTCAATCAAGAATGCTACCTGACTGTCTTTGGACTCTGTTTTAAATGGCTAGCATGTATGCCAACTTTCCCATCATTCATTTCTCTGAATTATCTTTGTGATTCAATTATTTGCTGCTCCATCTTAAAAGCAGTTTTTGACAAGTTTAGCTGATCCCATTTACATTCTTAAGAAAGGCATATATGCATGCATGTGCATTTACATATACAAACACATTTATATGTATATACATACAAAAATGCATAAAATAAGGGCTACATGGCACAGTGGAAAGAGGGCTAGAGGCAGCTAGGTGATATGGTAGATAGAGATTCAGGCCTTCCTTGTTGAAGACTCAATTCTGGCAGTTCAGTTCTGGCCTTAGCTACTTATTATGTAATCCTAGGCAAGTCAATTCATCTCTGTTTCTCTCAGTTTCCTCATCTGGAAAATGAGATAATAATTGCACCTATCTTCTATGGTTATTTTGAGGATCAAATGAGATAAAACTTGTAAAATGCTTAGCACAGTGCCTGGCACATACATAAGTAGTAGCATTTTTTTTTTTAAATCAGTGAACATAGATTCAAATTTTGGATCCGTCATGCTATTCAGTGCCAGTAAGACCTTGAACATGTCATATACTTTTCTAAGGCTCAGTTTTTTTAATCTATAAAATTTATGTAGAAAAACAATATATCTATAAAATCTATAAGATGGCTGTGCAGATCACAGCTTCTTTAACTGTATTTCACAATTCCATATAGGGTCTCATAACTGAATGAGAGGGTTGAAAAATTATGATTGTTATAAGCAAATATTCGATTTGTATACATATTTTATATTTCTATATAAACAAAATCACATAAAAAATTCTTGAGCAAAAGTGTTCACTAATGGAAAAAAGTTTAAGAAGCTGTGCTCTTAAGTTAAAATCCTATTTAACTTTTAAATCTATGATCCTAATGCCATGACCTCTGAGAGAAGGTTCCCATGATCAATTTCACACCTGGGCCAAGAGGGCTTACTTTTAAACTTTTAGGAAGCCTGTGGTTAAACAATTTATAATATTTATGCACTTTTTTTTTCAATATAATAAGTTGGCATCTACTATCAGGAACATGTATATCATGTGACCCTAATTTGATAAATTTGTTCTTTTGCAACAATTTGCCACAAGCTATCCTATTCAATGTCCACTGATAAAAAGATAAAACAAAATGTTATACAAGCCTTCCTTTTCTTCACAGAAAAAAAAAATGTAGCAGAAATGGAGGGGGTCAGTTTTGGGCATGACAAACTGAAGCAACTTATAAAAATATGAACCTATGACAAAAGCCGTTGATAAAATACTGTTACAGATTTGGAACTCTTTTAATTTACAATACACATAAGAGTTATATTTCTGTTGCCTAGTCCTGATCTATCAAACAACTCAAAATAAAGAAAAACTGGGTTGTCCTTTTTTTCTTGCAGCTTCTTCTCTTATTTTCCATTTCTCAAAAGGAGTCATTCATAGATCCTTAAGCTAGCATACTCAGATGAAATGGACATTATAACGTAAATGGATAATAGTGTATTCTCACTAAAAACACTTTCTAACCTTGTCTTTGGAAATTATACGCAATCTTTTAGAAATAAAAGTCTTGTAAAATTATCTAATTTAGTGAATATTTTAGAATCAAGCCATTTTTCATTTATTATAAAACTAGAATGGGTTAAAAAATAATTCAGTTATTTTTACAGGTGTTAATGAAAAGATAAACATCTAATTTCCAATAAATTACAATTTTTGTGATTTAAAAAATTCAGTTATGCACTGAGAACAAGTTAAAATGTGTCACTTTTATTTTTATAGTGTATCCTTTGGAAGGGATTTGGGACCCCCTTATGCTTTTTCTTTTTTGGTGCCACATTGAAAATCAGAGATTACTTTTCCTTTAAAGCAGTGATACAGAATATAAACTCAGAAAGAAATAGGAGAAATAATCTTCAGGAAAAACAAATAAGTACATACTATATATACCTCCCATATTATGTATATCAATTAAGGAAATACAAGTATTTTCCTGTTATATGAACGGTTATGTTTTTTAAAGCCTTGCATGTTCAGTTGTTCTTTCCTCTTCATTTTTCTAGAATCTAGAGAGAAGATATTGAGGCACATATTTTTGCTCCTTAAAAGGATTTACTCTTCTGTAAATAGGTCATATCTCTCATCCTTAAACTAGGAAACAAGAAAGGACAGAGTAAATAATATCACTTGCACAATTGCAGGAATAAAATCCTTTTCCCTAATCCCATTTAGTCCATTAACCTCACTAAATTCAATCATCTGAAAGATGTTCATAAACTTTTCAGTTAGAACTTGAATATTGATCACGGATCTTTATTATATATCCCTCTGATGGGTTTCACAGAAAACTGCCCTGTATCAGCAGTAGATTGTATTATCATTAAAAATGAGTACAATTAAAACCAAATAACATCCATGTGTTTAAAAATCTATAGGACTGTTTCTTTCTAGATGATCCTGAAGGGGATTTTGTTTGCATAATCAAAAATCATAAATACCAATGAAACATTTTTTAAGGATATCCTCAGACACAAAAAGAAGAAAATCTTAATTTTCCTCACTTCTTCACTTATACAAAATTCTTTGGCTTCTCAGAGAGCCAAAACTGTCTGAGAAAAGTGCGTTAAAGAAGAATGATCCTGTGTTATTGATCCAGAACACTGAATTACCTACTAAGAAGACCAAAGACAAGAAACTGAGATTCATAATGGTAGTTGTCAAAGTAAACAAGCATCAGAATAAACATGATACATGTTTATATGTCCAATGTCAAAATAATGATTAAAAGTAAAGGAGAAAAGAAAAGCTATACCAGTTGTTCATGACTCAGATACTTTTCATTTTTTACCCAAAAATGAAAGATGGCCATGGCAAAGACATGTTAATTAAATTTTCCTACACATAATAAAACACTTTTCATTATTTAATGATCTCTCTTTAGTTACCCTAAAATAAGTATAACTAAAAATTTGATTATTTGGGGGTTTTGGTGATCTGTTTTTAATTAGTTTGTTTTTTAAAGAAGCCATATTCAAAATTCTAAATCAGTGGTTCTCAAACTTTTGTTCTCAGTATCTTCATGTTGTTAAAAAAACTATTGAGGATCTGCTCAAAGAATTTTTGTTCACATGGGTTATATTTATAGCTATTTACTATATTAGAAATAAAAATGATTTTGAATTTGTAGACCCTCTGAAAGGGTTTCAGAGACCCCAACAATTCTTTGGATTACACTTTGAGGACCACTGCTCTATGTGTTATAAGAATTGAGAAAGGCACTGGGGAGGAGGCATATTTAATAAACTTTATGCCTCCACCTACTATCTGATGTCTCCTTTCTTTGATGGCAAGTAATTTTTCTGACTAAAGATTTATATTTTGCTAATGGAAATATTGTACATGCTGGGGGAAGATGCAGGGAAAGATATTAGAGAATAGGAAGAGAAACAAAAGAGGAGAGAAAGAGGAAAAAATAATATGTACTAGGACACATTTTGGAGAACATTTTTGGCTTTAAAATGAGTCTCATAATATATATTAAAAATTCACTACTGTTAGTCAATAATATAATTCTTTAAGATATCCTAAAATGCAAAACCTACAGAAAGGAATTAGATGCTATTTAATGGCATATATGTGGCATAGTAGGAAAAAATAAGGAATGAGAACCAAGTTTTTGTTTTGTTTCCAAATTAAAAATCAACAAACAATAATTATCTAAGTACAACTTTCAAAATTTATATTCAAGTTGGGGCAAACATGACAGAGTAGAGAAGCAATCTGCCTAGGTCTCCAAATTCCCCTCCACAGAACACTAAAATACTGCTTCAAATTGAATTCTGGTGTAAAAGAAGCAACAAAATTTATTCCTGTAGAAAAGAGGCTAAATGATAAAACAATTAACTGATTGTCCTTATTAGGGTATGCAGAAACTTCAAGTATAGCCTCCAGTTTTGAAAGATAGCTGTTCTCGCTAGAAAAAAATGTTAATTTTAAATATGATTTATATTAAATATTTTTGTTTGCAAAAAATGGGGTGAAACAATTTTGTACTTTGTAAGAGAGAATGATAACAATGAGATAACATACCAAAACATTTAGATTGCACCCAAAGTAATACTTAGGGGAAATTTTTTCCCTCTAAATGCATACATCAATAAAATAGAGAAATAGTAAATTAATGATGTAAACCCAGAAAAAATTAATAAAAATCAACTTAGACACTAAATTGGAAATATAAAAAATCAAAGGAAAGATTAATAAAATTGAAAAAAAATAATTGAACTAATTAGTAAAAGTAAAAATCTTTTAAAGAATAAACCAAGAAAATAGAAAAACCATTAGTTAATTTGATTAAAAAAGGAAAGAAAAGTTATCAAAAATAAAAGGTTTAATTAATCACTAATGAAGAAATTAAAACAATTATTAGAAGCTGCGTTGTCCAATTATGTACTAATAAATATGGCAATAGACGTTAAATGGATGATAAAAATATAAATTGATATGATTAACAATTAAAGAGAAAATAGAATATATCAATAATACTATCTTAGAAAAAACTAAAAAGCCAAAATAAACTCTCTAAGGAAAACAGTTCCAAGGACCAGATGGATTCAGAAATGAATGATACATTTAAAGAATCATTAATTTTAAAACTTTATAAAATAATTAGAAAAAAATAGATAAAGCAGGAATTCTACCAAATTTTTTTTATGATTCAAATTTGATTTTGATATATGTAAATCAAGGAGAACAAAATTATAAACAAATTTCTCTCAAAGATATTGGTGCAAAAATTTTGCATGAAATCCTAGCAAGAAGATTACAAAGATAATACACTATGATCGGGTGAGATTTATGCCAGGAATTCATGACTGGTTCAATATTGGAAAAACTATCTAGGTGTGATTGATTATATGCATAGCAAAACCACCAAAAATCATTTATCTCTATACAGAAAAATTCTTTGACAAAACATGAGAGTCATTTCTATAAAAACTACGGAGTTTAGGGGAGAAATAGAACTTACCTTAGAATTATAAATAGTATCTCTCTAAAACCATCACACATTATCTGTAATGAGTGTAAGCCAGAAAGATAATGGATGAAACAAGAATGCCCATTATTACCACTATTCAGTATTGTTCTAAAAATGCAATCTATAACAATAAAATTTTTAAAAAATAAGTAATTAGAATAAAAATGAAGAAACAAAGCTAACGTCTTTTGCAGATGATAAAGGTGCATTAGAGAATTTTAAGGAATCAACTAAAAAAATTGTTGAAGCAATGAAAATTTTCAATAAAGTTGCAGGATATGAAATGAACCCTCATAAATGATCAACATTTCAAGATGTTAAGAACAAAACCAAGTAGGAAGATATAGAAAGAGAAATTATATTTAAAATAACTATAGATAATATGAAATACTTCACAGTCTACCAAAAAAAATCCATTTATTATATGAACCCAATGACAAAACACTTTCCAAACAAAAAAGAAAGATCTTTAGATCAATTGGAGAAATATCCATTTATCATGGGGAAGCTGAGACAATATAATAAAAATTGCAAGTCTACCTAAATAAATTTACTTATTCAGTGATATAACAATCAAATCATTAAAACAAAAATTATAGAGTTAGGAAAAATAATAACAAAATTCATCTGGAAGAACAAAAGACCTAAAATAACTAGGGAATCAATGTGTGGGGGGATGTAAAGGAAGTTAGCCTGTTAGCGTCAGATCTAAAACTTTATTAACAAATCATCAAAACAATTTTGTACTGATTAAGAAATAAAGTGGTGGATCAATGGAATGGGTTAAGGATGAATACAGTGTTATAATTGCATTAGTAATCTTTTGTTAGATAAACCCAAAGATCTAAGATTAGGGGAGTTAAACTAACCATTTGGGGGAAAAAGTATTAGGAAAGCTATCTGGCAGAAATTCAATATAAGCCAATATCTCACACCACATACTGAGACTAGCTCAAAATACGTACATGATATACATGATATAGATCTACAGGGTGACATAAATTAGGAGCAAATTTCACCTGTTGCTTTTATAGATAAAGAAGAATTTAACACTAAGTAAAAGATAGAAAAACCTGAAAAGATTTACATGAACTGCTAATAAAGGATCAGACTCAAAAGAATATTGTATACGGTAATAGCCATATTGTACAATAACTAAATATAAATGGCTTAGCTATTTTCAGCAATAGTGATCCAAAACAGTTGTGAAAAATTAATGATGTTAATTACCTAGAAAAATTAACAATAAAATTCATATGGAAGATAAAAAGGTCAAGAATTTCAAGGGAACTGATGAAAAAAAAAATCAAATAAAGGTGGCCTAGCTGTATCTGATCTAAAACTATATTATAAAGCAGTGGTCACGAAAACCATTTGGTATTGGCTAAGAAATAGACTAGTTGATCAGTGGAATAGGTTAGTTCACAGGACAAAATAGTCAATAACTATAGCAATCTAGTATGTGACAAACCCAAAGACCCCACTTTTTGAGATAAGAATTCACTATTTGACAAAAACTCCTAGGAAAATTGAAAGTTAGTAAGGCAGAAACTAGGCATTGACCCACACTTAACACCTTTCAACAACATGAGATCAAAATGGGTTCATGAATAAGGCATAAAGAATGAAATTATAAATAAATTGGAAGAGCATAGGACAGTTTACTTCTCAGACCTGTAGAGGAGGGAAGAATTTGTGACCCAAGAAGATCTAGCGATCATTATTAATTCCAAAATAGAAATTTTTGATTATATTAAGTTAAAAAGTTTTTATATAAACAAAACTAATGAAGACAAGTGATAAATGGTCAAAGGATATGAACAGACAATTTTTAGATGATAAAATTGAAACTATTACCACTCATATGAAAAGATGTTCCAATTCATTATTGATCAGAGGAATGCAAATTAAGGCAACTCTGAGATATCACTACACACCTGTCAGATTGGCTAAGATGACAGGAAAAGATAATGTGGAATTTTGGAGGGGTGATGTGGGAAAACTGGGATACTGATGCATTGTTGGTGGAGTTGTGAATGAATCCAACCATTCTGGAGAGCAATCTGGAATTATGCCCCAAAAGTTATCAAACTACGCATATTCTTTGATCTAGCAGTGTTTCTATTGGGCTTATATCCCAAAGAAATATTAAAGGAGGGAAAGGAACCAGTATGTGCAAAAATGTTTGTGGAAGCCCTTTCATAGTGCCTAGAAACTGGAAACTGAGTGGATGCCCATCAATTGGAGAATGGCTGAATAAATTGTGGTATATGAATGTTATAGAATTTTATTGTTCTGTAAGAAATGACCAGCAGGATCAATACGGAGAGGCTTGGAAAGACTTACATGAACTGATGCTAAGTGAAATTAGCAGAACCAGGAGATCATTATACACTTCAACAACAATCCTATATAAAGATCAATTCTGATAGAAGTAGCTGTCTTTGGCAATGAGAGGATCCAAATCAGTTCCAATTGATCAATGATGAATAGAACCAGCTTCACCCAATGAAATAATACTAGGAAATGAATGTGGACCACAACTTAGCATTTGCACTCTTTCTGTTGTTGTTTGCTTCCATTTTTGTTTTCCTTCCCAGATTATTTTTGCCTTCTTTATAAATCCATTTTTTTCTTGTGCAGCAATATAACTGTAAAAATATGTATACATATATTGTATTTAAGATATATTTTAACATGTTTAACATGTATGGGACTGTCTGCCATCTAGGGGAGGGGGTAGAGGGAGGGAAGGGAAAAATTGGAACAGACATTATTGCAAGGGTCAATGTTGAAAAATTACCCATGCATATGTTTTGTCAATAAAAAGCTATAATAATAATAAAAAAGAAAAAAATTATGATTAAAAAAAATCCATCTCCAGAAAAAAAAAAAAACAAACAAACTTAGGACAACTGAATGAAGATCAAAGCAAACCTTTAAAAAAAAAGAAAAAGAAAAAAGAAAAAACTTTTTTTAATATTCTTTTTTTTGGTATGGTTTTTTTTTTTTTTGGCAAAATGGCTAAAGTGGAAATGTTTTGCATGATTGTATATCTATAATCTATAACACATTTCTTGCCTTCTGAAGTAGGGAAAGAGAGTGGGAAATGAGCATTTGGAACTCAAATTTTAAAAAGAATAAAAATGCTTTTCTTGTAGTTGAGAAAAATTAAAGTTAAAAGAATAAAAGACTTTATATTATGCAATGTAAATACATTTTTAAAATTCTATGTTTGAGGAGCCACTAATCTTTGACTGGAAATATATTAAATGAACAATTAAGAAAATGTATGCAAAACACATTTTAGAATTTTAAATCAATATATTAATGTGATTTATTATAATTATTAATATCATTAATAATAATAATACCTACATAGAAACAATGAGGTCAAAGGAATAGTGAAAAAGGCCACCTAGGAATATTTAATTGTGGGAAGCATAGTTTCAGTCATGAAATGCTTGAAAGTTTTAGAAATAGATAGCACCTGAATAAAGCTTTGTATGTAAATACATTTAGTCTTGGTTAGTGAGAAAAATGAATTCCCCCAAAGCAGTCGAATGTACTAAAGTCATATTATTTGAACTTATAAGAGTATAAAATATGGTACTTGGTTCCAGCCCAATGGAAATGTGCCATGAAAATCTGAATACTGATACTAATTCAGGAAATTAGTTATTTGCATTAATTGCAACCTTGCAGACAAATTCTAAAATTCCTTTCACAAGAGTGTGTTCTCTAGTAGTGGGGTAGAAAGGGGGATATGATTTTTGCTAATGCATAGTGGTGAGTGATAGTGTATGGTTTGGGGGTAACAGTTAATAATTTGGTTTTGTGCACAAGGTCTCTGTGGTCTCTTACAACTCTCATATTTAATAACTGTATTATCCTAATTTTAAATATAAAATGAATATAAAATTTCATTGCCATGTGTTTATCATTCCAAATCTAATATTTGACTTTTGATTAACAAAGAAGCCACTAATCTCTGACTAGAGATGTTGTTCTTTATTTATTAACTTGTTATTGTCTTGTTCTTGTAAATGTCACTTGGAGCTAATTTCTTATGACTCATTCCAATTATATGTGTATGCATATATGTATGTTTACATAGATTATATAATGAAATATGTAATTGGAAAAGAAAAAGAAAGTCATATACTGAAAACATTAAATAATAGATTTTTAGTCCAAGTGCTACACTGAATATATGAGTAAGACCTGGACAATAATCATACAAAATGGGACAATGCATTTTTTTGAGGAATATTTGAATAAGTTATGGTATATAAATATAATGAAATATTATTGTTTTATATGAAATGACAAGCAGGCTGATTTCAGAAAAGCTTGGAAACACTCATGTGAACTGATGCTAAGTTAAATGAGTAGATCCAAGAGAACATTGTACATAGCAACAAGAAGATTATGTAATGATCAAATATGATGGACTTGGCTCTTTTCAAAAAGGAAGTAATTCAAGGAAGTTCCAATAGACTTGTAATGGAAATGTAATGGAAAGAGCTATCCTTATCCAGAGAGAGAACTATTCACGCTGAATGTGGATCATAGTATTTTCACCTTTTTCTTGTTTGTTTGCTTGTTGTTTTCTTGTTTGTTTGTTTTTTTTTCTTTTATCCTTTGATCTGATTTTTTCTTGTGTAGCATGATGAATATAGAAATTCATTTAAAAAACTGCACATATTTAACCTGTATTAGATTGCTTATTGTCTGTGGGAAGGGAGGAAAGGTAGAAAAATTTGGAACATATGGTTTTGCAAAGATGAATGTTGAAAACTATCTTTGCATTAATTGTAAAAATAAAAAGCTATTTTTTTTTTTATTAAGGGGCAATGTAAATCAATCAGGCACTCTACTAGCAGTGAGGTCCTAAGATAAATGAAAGTATTACAATTCTTAATGGTAACCTTAAGAAGTAATATTGCCATTTGTTAAAGGACAGGTCAATTCTCCGAGAGTCTCAACTCCACAGCTGTGGATTATAACATCTGAAGGAGTTGCAAGGCAGCCTTTGCTGACACAGGTGTCATGGACTGGAAATGAGATAAATTGGATGCATAGGGAAGAGGAGAGAAGTCAGACAATGCAATGGCCTCTCAGTCAGAGAGGTCAGAGAGCAACAACTGTCTCAGTCTCCTTGTATCATCCTCTCACAAGAGGAGATCCATTCTGGGTTGGATCTCCAGCAGCCACTGTCAGGTGACTCCCATATATTACACAGCTCTTCTGTGTATTCCAGCAGCCATGTTACACTTATACTTTAAAGGAAGCTAATTGGTGAAATAAAAGTGTGCCTTTTAAAAAAATAGTGGCTTAATAGAGAACGATATGAGAAAACTCTTTTAAGAGTTCATAATATTTCCATATTGTTATTATTAAATTGAATATTTCCTAATCTTTACCTTACCTCTGCTATTTCTTAGAAATCAACACACCATTTAGAGGTATATTAAATTCACTTTAATTCACTAAGCATTTGTTAAGTATTATTACATGCAAGATATTGTACTAAAGCTTAGAAATAAAGGTCAAAATATTTACATAATTATTAGGGTTGGTGTCTAACTCAGGCTGGTTCCATGGTAGTTTATGTCTGATATTGGAATGAAATTAAATAACTGAGATCTATTCAACATTTTAAAATGAAGGTTTTATTAGCCATCGAAGAGGAAGAACACTGAAAAAGATATTCAGTGAGGATGCATCATTTAATCGGCTCATAGTCTGCTATAGAGTTAAAATCAAAGTTACAGGGAGGCATATTGAGGGTCATGGGTCATGTAAGAGGAATGGAGAGTGATCAAGTCTCAAGGAGTGTCTCAATACTTCTAAAGGAAAAGAACTAGAATCTTAAAAATCTGAAGGGTGCAGAATAAATTACAGTGAAAAGCTAAGCCAATCTAAATGTCAGGTCACTAGGAAGATCCATGTTATCACAACAGGCCTGACTGTACAAGACAAAGTGAAAAACAGAAAAAAAAAAGTTTAATTAATTTAAAACACATTGCTTTACAAAATCAGAAAAAAAAAAAGTTTAGGAATCAAAGATAATTTTGCTAGGGAGTGACAATGGAATCAAATCAAATCAAACAGGAAAAAAAAATTTTTTTCTCCACAGATATAAGCTCCACCCTGAGAACTGAATACAAACTTTGTAAAGTGCCTTTATTTCTCACAGATAGGCAGGACTAAATCCAAAATTACTAGACAGAGTAGAGTTTTCTCCATTTTAAACCTTCATAAGACTCACAGGTGCATTTCTAAGATTTGGAATAATCCACCATCAAACCACCATCCCTTTGCCTCTATATTTTGGGAACAAAACCATACATCTTTCCTTCTCTTTCTCAGTCCATAGAATTTAGATTCTGTGAATATATGTCAGGGGAGGTCTATGAATTTGAACTGGGAAAAATCATATTTATTTTGACTAACTTCTAAGTTGAAATTGTCATTTTCTTTAATTCTTTAAAAACAGTAATCCGAGGAGTAGACAATAGACTTCCAAATTGTCCAAAGAATCCATAACACACACACACACACACACACACACACACATAAGAAGATTTTAATCCCAGTACCATAAAGGGTTATCCATGTCTCATAGAATTGTGTAGAGTTGAAAACATGAATAAGAAATTTGAATTGGTCCCACCTCTGAATACATTGTGTATGTGATCCTGAAAAAGTCGTTCAACTTCTCAGTATACTACATAAGCCCCCAAAAGTATAAAGTGAAAAACTGTTTCCCTTCTACTTTCATAAAGAGAATTACCTCAGTAGGCATTCTGTGTAATAAGAACATAGTCATTATATGTAAGAAAAGCAAAATTTTAGGTATGATCCTTCCCAAACTCTGTGTGTGTGTGTGTGTGTGTGTGTGTGTGTGTGTGTGTGTGTTGAAGAAGTATGCTAAATGTGAGGGACATAATGATCAAAAATTAGTGTTGGCTGTTCTGAAGTTGAAATATAATATGGGGATAAGATATATACCATGTGTAAATAGCTATTTGCTAAATATAATGAAATATAAATGTTTTATCTAGTAATTTAATAAAGCCTTTTTGATATATTACAAAATTAATATTGTAATTAGCAATGGCTTCTTAAAATTATTATAATCTAATAAATTTTCATTTCAACTTCAACTAAAAAAAAAGGTTAATATTTTATATTTTGAGTAGTGTTTCTCCCCCATTATTTTCTATGAGGTTCTGAAGCATTTGTCAATCAAAAAATAGGCAAGGAAACTCACAGAACATAATGAAGCTAAATTTAAATAACTAGTTTCAATGTGATGTAAGTTAAAATTAAAGCAAAATTCTTTGTGGGCACAAAACCATGAGACTTGCAACAGACTAAATTGTTTGTCAAAGTTCATGTGAATTCTAACTGCCTAATGTCTCAGGGCAGTCAGTAATCACATCAATTTAGATGACTGTTCTTTCTCTTTCTTGACTTGCCTAATGAACTTTTCAGGTCCCTGGATTTGTAGAAATATAACCTATCCAAAACATTTTGCATATAACAAAAGCAAAGTATTGTCTTTGTCTTGGCCCAGCTCAAGATGAATAGTGACTGTCAAGATTGTAAAGATACAGATGATGGAAAATTGCACGTGTTATGCTAGCAATGGACATGCAAAAATGTATACCAAGACCTAAGAGCAAAGGTATATATCCTTTTAAAAAATGTTTTGGCATATTTAACATACTTGACAGTAGATTCAATTGTCAGACATTTCTAAGAATAGAAAATCCTAAGGAAAGTTCAAGAAGAAAAATAAGAATTGTGCACACAAAAATGTAAAGTCAGAGAATGATAAAATACAGTACCGTACAATGCATATTTCACATACATGTGTTAATGTATGGGGTCTGAATATGCATGCAAATATCTATGCCTTGATAAAGCTACAATTTAGTAAACACAGGTTATCACTTCCAGCTATATAACTTCTACTTCCATGTATCTCTTTTTCCCTACATTTCTTCAAATAAAATCTCTAGAAGAGTCCCACCCAGAATGCTGATGAACTTCCTCTAAATCTACTGATAATTCTTGGTTAGAAATTTAATAATGATTATACCTTAATGCTTTTATATTTTTCAAGATATCTCATATGCTTTTAATATATACATTTTTGAAGGAGAATATAATATTGAAGTCCAAATTTGAATACTTAACTCTTTTTTATTTTTCAATGTTTCAATTTAGTCAATGTGTCTTTCAATTGGTCTAAAAATTATATATTTCATCAAATGTAAATTTTTCTTTCAGTATTACAGATTAGAAGATGCTTTAGCTTCTGTAGATAGCTTCATAAATTAATGCATCCAAAAATGATGAATTTTCCTTTAGCCAAATTTAGAGCAATGTGTTGACCCTCTCCTTATTGAACTAAGCTAATCTTTGAACCACCAATATACAGTTTATTGCCAGGTCTTTTTTTAAACTTTGTGCATTGGTAAAAGATACCACGATGGTATAGCCTTTATAAACTCAAGAGTTTCATTCAAATAAGAATTTAATAAAGAATACATATAAATTTAGTTATAGAATTGTATACATATAAATTAAAACCCTATATTAATTTGTTAGATAATTAATTTTAAATACAAGTTTAAAGTGAATAGAAGAAATCAATGAAAATATTAGTAACAAGTATGAATAGCATCAAGGAGCAGAAATGGAGTCAAAGACAGATACTTAAAAAATTAAGGCAGATATTTACCTTCTAATCCAATAATTATGAAAATGGATTAACAAAGAAATAGTTTCCATAGATGATTTTATGAATTTATCTTAAGAGGGCAAGCTGCATTCTGGCAAGAAAGCAGGAGAAATTGTGAATTATTACTGTTTTATTGGAATTAAAAATGTTTCTTGTCTAAGAGTAAGAGTGTAAAAGTGTTGGAGATGGACCGAGTACATGATTTTAAGTATATAGTATTATTTCTAAGTGTTAAAAGGAAGGAAAATTTTCACTAGAGGTGGGAGTAAGGAACATTCAGATTTATGATTCTCCTTTATCTATGGAACCCAAAGACATAAATTAAAAAGAAAATACTTTTCTAAATATTTGCATTTTAAGAAGATATTATTTCTTTAAGAGTTCATCTCAAACATGCATACGAGAGAATGGGAGAAAACAAAAGGGGGGAAGAGGCATGATAGAGACACAGAGACAGAAAAAGAGACACTAAAAGAAGCAGAGAGAGAAGAGGATAGGAAGAGAGACAGACAAGAGACTGACAGAGGGGAAAAGAAAGTTATAATTATTAAGCAATGTTTTTTTGCTGCTTGTCCATTTTATGATGAAAGTGCTTTCCAGAAATCTACTCATAAATGACTAGCATCTCAAATCTAACAAAAGTAATATTTTTTGAGTATTTAAAGGCATAAATAACTTTTGTTTTCAGGTCCCCCTAACAGGGAGAGCTTATGTGGTATATGCCAATGCCAAATGTTAGAATATTATATATTTGTATGTTAAGATGCAAATGTATAAACAAATAATTGGCTATTTGAGAAGAAGAAAATATTTGTAATCATCTATTCACAATTACTTTTGACATGTAAGGTAAAGATCAGTAAATCTTGAACCCTCTAAAATCTCCTTTCCCCATTTAAGCATTGTCACATTAATTGAAATCTTTCATGTGAGTTTTTGTTAGATTAAAATTACATATACAGGAAATAGCATTGCATCTCAATAAACACAGAATACACACACACACACACACACACACACACACACACACTCATGCATATATCAGATCTACTTGATTAGCACAATTTTGACTCAAACTAGAAATATTACTGACTGATTTCTAGATTCCATTTATCTTTTCATCTCTTTTCTGGTGGGACAACTAAGGAAGAAAATGTTTGTATGTATTTCTACAAAGCAACCATCTTCCATCCAAAGGACTGTAAAATTTTGTTCTACATGCATTATTTTATATATATATATATATATATATATATATATATATGGGAAAAAATCATTTGGGCATGGGGAACAACCAAAAGGAAGCCCCAAATGACAGTTACTTCTGACTGTCAATCTACAAATTTAATGAGAAACTCTGCCCAATTTAATGAATTCTGATGCTTCACTCTGGCATCATTTTAAACAAAACTTACATACACAACCATGTATGTCAATGTTAGGCCTCCATTATTGCAATACAATGTGCCTGTAATGGAATAAGTTTCCCTTATGAACTATTAACTATATATAAGCAATTCCTACTAATTTACTCAGAGGGAGAATGCAAGAATGTGTGTGCCTGCATGACTAGTTTGTGGAGACAGCTTGAAAATGTTTAATCAGGACTGGAATCATCGTGGGTGTACATTAGCAAGAAGAGCTAATGAAAAACAATGAAAGAGAAAATGCTACCACTTTATGTCAGAGGTGAAATGAAAAATCAAAGGCTAATTGGGCTGTAGTTGAAGATAAACTAACTGCATCATATACCCATTAGCACAGTTCTTTGTCATTCAGTGTTTGTGAGTTTGAGTTTAGTCTGGGTTTACTCTTAAGTTCAGATATCATCTGAAAAATGGTTTCCTTATTTCTCTAATTCAAGATCCAGAGAACAGAGGTGGAAGGACAATCAGGGGCAGAATGAATTAGCTTTCTTCTAATTTGCTTCTTGGACTCAGTGCTATGTGCTTTTTTTACATCTTGGGTCAAGCTTGTTCTTTTCTTAGTATATGAACAGAAACTAAAGTATCTTTCCCAAATGCTTGCTCCACTGGCTTGAAAATTATATTGAGTCATAAAAAGTTTTTTTTAATTGTTTTCATAAAAAATTGCTTTTAAATTTGCTTTAAAAGCAGAAAACAAAACAAAAACTAATATCACAAACCTGTAATTGTGTGCAGATTTCAAAACTAATATTATCCTAAAAAGACATATTTTCTTTATTATGAGTTTATTCCTTGCTTATCATTTCCCTTCTCTCTTCAATCTGATCTATCCTGACATTCTTTATCTGTTAAATAGTTGGGTGAGGGGAAAATCTACATGCACTCTCTCTCTGTCTCTCCTCTCTCTCTCTCTGCTTCTCTGCCTTTCTGCCTCTTTGTCTCTCTGTCTCTCTCTCTCTCTCATACACACACACACACACACACACACACACACACACACACACACAATCTTGTGCTTTTCTCTATGCCACTGAGACCTTACTCTGGTAAATTCAAGTTGAAGAATTCAGGTTGTGTCACGTAGCAAAAACAGTGAGTAGAACAAATAATTCAGACAAGTCAACTCCAAGAGTTAGAAGTCTCTAATTACTAGATTCAGTCACAGACAAACAATGTAGTCGGAACAGGCTACTCACACCTAATGTCACTCAACGAGGGTGACAAATTTATGAAAGGTCGAAGTACCCTCCATATGCAAAACTTCTAGTGAGAATGATATTTTTTCTGTCATACTGCTGAGGTGTTGGGCCTTTGACAATGCTGCCACCTGCTGATATCCTGTGCTCCTTTGAGAATAATTTTAAGACAATTTCTCACTTTTCCTCTAAAACAGGGCATCTATAGTGGTATGAAAGCTATGTATACGTTCTTCTGTGTGCTTTCAGCTATTCAACAATTTGTTTAATAATTCCTTTCAGTATTAAGTAGAGAGTTAGTACTAAGATGAATAATAACTTAATGTGATAAAAGACAACATTGAGACAATTTTATCTTATATTGGCATATAGCTTCATTATACACAAGTCTGATTTCAAAGGGGAATACCTATGGGTCTAACAATGTCTTCTGTGATTTATGTGGATTTACTTCTTATTTTCCTCTAAGTATATTTCTACTCAATCATTGGACAATGAAATTATAGTTATTAAAATATTTAAAAGTGACTAGCATTTATTTACTTTTTCAAAAAAGAATAAAATATGAGGGAATAACTGAGAACTATGTCTTCCAAGTTGCAATATGTGTGGTATGTCTCCAAAATAATGAAAATAAAATAAAATAACATTGGTTTCATGAATGTTTGCCTTGTGGACAAAAATCAGTAAAGAGATTTGTACATGTGCATTTTCCTATGAAGAAACACATTAGAACAATTTTCTAGCTATAGAGAAATATAGAACAATATATGTTCTTTTTTTTCTGGTTCATTACAAAATATTCAGATTGGCTTTCAATTCAAAGGCATTTTCTGGATAATTATATGCCTCTTTACCTTTGTGCTTGGTAGGCCCAGGACTAGAAAAGGAATCCTCAAAGAGTTATTTCAGGAATTTATTGTAAGATTCCTACCATTCCACTAATTCATCAAAAACAAACAAACAAGTAATTTTCCTATTGTGGAGATGGGAAGAATCATATAATATACTACTTTTAGTCTACTTATTTCAGAAATGACCAAGCCATTGCTTGAGGTATACTTTACAAAATGTTGTCATAATATAAAATTAGTGATACTAGAAAGGCATGGAGAATGAAGGACTAATGGTTAATGGGATGCCTAATACATCAGTGATAGTAATATTAATTTGTCAAGGGAAGAAGTCTAAACTTACCTTCTTAGTTCCTGCCTCCAGAAAATTCATTTCATCATTTAATAGAATAAGGTAAAGAATACAAATCACTGTGAACCAACTGTTATACTTAATTAGAAGAAACTTTATGTTTAAAATAAAATCATTCCATAAATAAAGCAGTTTTTAGTTGAGTTCCTATATTGCCCCTTTCTATTCTACCTACATCAAAAATTATGTTAATGATGAGTTTTCCCAAAGAGCACTGCAATTGAGGCCACTTTTGAAAAAAAAAAAATTAAGATGGATACAATTCCATTTTTCTTTCCAGAAAGAATACTGCATTAAGTGGTTGCAGCAACTAATTTCTTTTAGTATTTAATTTTTTTTGATAATGATCTGAATTACTTAACATTTCTTTTCCCCTAATACTCCTACACACACAAGCACAAAATGAAGCTGAAAAGATGGACACAAGGAAAATTTATGAACATTGTCCATAATTATATTAGACATCTAATTGTCTTAGACATCAGAATAAAATGTAATTGTCTTTTCTTATCCTTCTTATACTTTTGTATTGTGCAGAGATTAGTGTCTTTAAAAACCTTAACAGATGTTCCAGGTAATAGAGCAAATTTGTAGTGCCTGAATTTTATAATCACTTCCTTTAATGCCAAAATTTTATTTAAATAAATTTATTTTTCACAAATGTGTAATTATTACACATTGGGCCTCTCTACTTTCTGATTACATGAAATATAAGCTATCATAAAACTATGATAATTTACAAGGCTTTTATTTTTAAATTATTATAATTATTATTTTAGACACTTTCAGTGTTAGAATTCAGTTTATTAATACTGACAACTTATAGAAAATAGTCAGCCTATGTTACCTGAATGCCTTTGTTTCCCTAAAAATATATTTTATGTTCCCTTAAATGATCTTGGAGGGTCTGATAAGAGATTTTAATAATAGTTATTCTCTTAATTGTAAACCAAATCCTGCAAGTTATTAGAAAGCATTGAATATATTTTCAAGTATTAAAAAAATCTAAACAAGTCTTAACGTTTTCAGTATTTGTTGTTGTTAATTTGGGAGGGGGGGGGGGGATTGTTTGCTTGCTTGTTTTTGTGCTGGCTTTTTAATTTAAAATATCAGTGCTTTCTCCCAAAGGGGTTTAATGCTTAACAATTGCCTGTATAATTGAGTGTAGCCTATGTGTGTGTCTTTAAGGTAGTGCAGTAATAACTTGCCTTTGAACTCTATGAGTACTTATTTGTATTCTGAGTTTTACTTAACAGGGATAGTTTTCCTGCTTTTCTTTGCATCCTTAGAATTTAGTACATTAATAGCAGGCAATTAATATAAATAGTTAACTAAGAGCTTCTTCCTTGTATTTGTAAGATTAAGATTGTCTTATACTCACATGCTGAGTTTACTTATTTATAATACAGTTATTTAGACTTTTTTCAGTCATGTCTGACTCTTTATAACCCTTGGGAGAAATACTGGAATGATTTGCCATTTCCTTCTCCTACTCATTTTATAGGTGAGGAAACTGATCCAAACAGGGTTAAGTAATATGCTCAGGGTCACCCAGCTAGTAAGTGTCTGAGGCCAGATTTAAAGATGAATCTTTGTGAGTCCAGGCCTAGCACTATCTTGTGTGCCCTTTAACTGACTTATTAAACACATAAACATATGAAAACAGATATATAAAATCTTCCTTCTGTAGTGTTTTCCCCACTTTAAATTAAAATTCAAGACTAGACAAATTATAACTTTTGGAAACTTGCTAGCCAGTGAAATATTTTGCTGGAAAGTTTTTTGCTTTTTTATTTTTTTGACCTTCCCCATTTAATAGGTGGTTTTCTTTCTTCCTTCATACAACTCCACCAATTTTCACACTAGAGGACTGTTAAAAATTTCCTCTCTTTTAGTATGTTTTCCTTCTGTGACTTATTTTGCTACCCTTCCTGTTTATAATTCCCCTATAGGGCTACATAAGAAAACTGAATGTGCTTCTCTATTATCTACTATTCTTTTTATTCTCCCCCATAAATCAATCCTTTCAGATCCTTTATCATCTTTTACTCCCCTTCTTTGAACTTTCTCTAGTTTGGCTACATGATTGTGATAATGAGGTCCCCCAAACTCAATAAAGGTCTACTCCAGGTGATATATGCCAGAGTCATGCTTAACAAGAATGCTGCGTCTAGCTTTATGAGTACACACACACACACACACACACACACACACACACACTCCATTCTAGCAGTCCAATCAATTTAAAGACCTGTCTTGTTTTAACTCTCACTACAGATAGAGGCCCCTACACTTCAGTTTGATGCCAGAGGGCTTATCCGTAAATACTGCTTGACTTTGAAATCAAAGTGAGGTGAGAAGAGAGTTCAAATTTTCTCATGCTGAGGTATGAGGCTTGCCAAAAGACAAGATTGGACTAATAAGGGCTGGAACCAGCTTTATCTAGTTAATAACAGTCTTTGACATTGTATGACAAGATACTATTTTCTTGTGTTTATGTCCTTGAGAAATGCCTCAGAGATAGGCAGGCATTTGAAAGATTTTAATCTCTCTACTAATGAATCATAATAGTCACCTTTAACAATGCTAAGAAAGCAGAAGGAAAAGTAAGATATTTTTTCCCTCTGGCTGGCTCTTTTTCCTACATTTTCCCGTGATGATACTTAGACTTTTTAAACTAGTGATTATCAAAATTTGCCCTCTTTTTTTTTCTTTCATCCCCCTTGTTGAATAGGATTCCTTATATAAATTACCTCTTCATATTTATATTTAAATCTAGCCCTGTCTTTCTCCTTGTTAAATAGCAACCAGTAATTTATCTATTAATATTAAGATGGCTATCTATCACCACTGTCTCAAATTACATTTTATGATTATGTGAACCTCCAGGAAAAAAGAGTCCACTGACCTGATTTTGGTCATCAGAGAATAATAGCTTTCCTGGGAACTCAGTTGAAATCTATTTACTTTAATAAATTTTACATATTTTTAAAACAATGTATCTATATAAAAATCACCATATGGTAATCACATAAAATGCAAATTTTACTTGTACAAAAAAAGGATAACCATTAAAATTCTGTATTTAAAGTAAATTTAAGAAATTAGAAAATGATTCCTAGTGAGTTCTGTCCTGTCCTTTCCCTTTCCCTGGGGAAAAGATTTATTTGTTGTTGAGGTGTACTAAATGTCATCTAGAAATTTAGAGTGCATCTCAAGAAAAAAGAAAATACAGGAAATTCTATGTTTCTAAAAGTAAGAATTTGATTTTATTAAGGGAGAAATGAAAAATATTTCAGAAAGGAAAAAAAATTAAAATCTCTTTCCAGAAAATTTATGGCAGATAAAAAGGTACAATTCAATCAACTAAATTTTTGTTTTACCAAGTCATTGTTGATTGATACATCTGGATAATTGTCACAAATTTTTCATTTTTAGATACCCCATGTTTGGCACATTATACACAAAGCCTTTATGTCAAAAGATAGGAATAGCAAAAGGGTTTTTATGGTTTCATTCATATCTAGACAGCAATGTAGATCTCTTTTTCTTTTTAGGTTCCTTCTTGCCTCTTCTTTCCTCCCTTTCTCTTTTCTATCCTTCTTCCATCCTTTCTACTCTCCCTCCCTTTCTCCCTTCCTTCCCCTTTCCCTTTCTTCTTTCTTTCCTTCCTTCTTTAGATAAGAAAATCAGATGCTGTGTTGATTTTCAGAGCAATGAAGGAGACTGAATTGACAAGATACTACTTTTCATTTGTTTCCACACCCATGCTAACAACTTGATTATCTAGATTTCTTTATTTCTTTTTTTTTTTTAAAAAAGAAATTAGTGCTTCCTAGGTATTTTTAAAAATACCTAATGACTACTTATATTTAATCAAGTTCATCAATTTTAAGGTGTGGGTGTATATTTTCTCTATCAGCTCTCATTTGTCATTGCTGATTTGTAAAATGTAAACTTAAAGAAGTTAAACCAAAGACCTGGAGCAAGAAGAAACCAGCATACCCATGAGTGCAGAGGCAGGGGAGCAGGGAGGCTGGGCACTTGCTGGAGAGTAGAGCTTTTGGTTTGGATTTCCTGGTCTGAGGGAAGAGCTGAAGTGAAGGCAGAGGCACTATCCCCTCCATACCAGACTTAGAGGTCTTTACACTAATACCTCTTTTAAAAAATTTAATTTGGCATAGAAATATACTATGGGAACAGGGAAGACCAGGGTTTATCTTCAGAGAAAGACACTGAAGTAAAAAAGAGACCAGGAATAACAAAACAGATTATAAAAAATGAAAAAAAAAAAATTGAACAATGCAAAACATAAGAAAAATGACAGATCTGGAGAGCAGATCAAGAAGAGAAAATATAAGAATAATTGGATTGCCTGAAAGTTACAACTAATAAAGGACCTTGACACAATAATGCAAGAAATAATTCAAAAAATTGTCCTGGAATGAAAGATCATGAGGGGAAAATAGAAATAGAAAAAAATCTACCAATCACCACCTAAATGAGATCTTTTGTGAAAAACACATAGGAACATTATTGCCAAATTTGGAAACTCCCAGATCAAAGAAAATTCTGCAAGAAACAATAAAAAAGCAATTCAAAAAATTGGAGCTACAATTAAAATTGTACGACTTATTAGAAGCAACAATAAAAGATCGCAAGTCCTGAAATCGTATAAAGTGACAATAAAAAAAAAAAAAAAAAAACTAGCCTGTAGCTAAAAATATCATATGCATCAAAAGTATCTATAATAATGAATGAGAAAAAGTGGACATTCAAGAAACTTGTAGATTTTCAAGACTTTCTATGAACCAAACCCGAACTTAATAGAAAATTAAACATATAAGAAATAATATCAAAGATCAATTTCAAGGAACTCAACGTGAACAAATTGTTTATGTGTTGTTGTTTTTTTTTCCCCACATGGAAAATGAATACCATATGTTTAAAATTGACATCTACAATAGGGCAGCTCAAAAGAAAGATTAGGGCACTTAAATTAAAACTAGTAATAGTCATTATGTTATACAAATGTGGTGCAGAGGAAGAATAGACACAGAGGCATTAGAGGGGAGTTCTCAAAATCTACTCACATAGGAAATGAATTAAATAGGCAGCACTACATAAGTACCACGTTGGGTATCGCATCCTCCAAAATCTAGAAAGAAATAAAGAGGGAATGGACAAAGTGGGTAGCAAAGGATATAAGAAGATGGCAAGGGAAGGATCCATGGGTTGAGGAGAAAGTTAAGTAATAGTAAGGCAAGTTAGGAGCAGAATTAAAGCAAAGACTCAACAGACATAGGAAATGTGTGTGTGTGTGTGTGTGTGGATGTATGTGTGTGTGTATCTACATATGCATACATTAACATATACTTTCTTAACTATAGCCTGCTTGGGAGTAGTGGGGGGGGTGAAAGGGCAGAAAAAGAATAAAGTAAAATAGATGAACAGCAGAGAACAAAAAATGAATCATAAATATAATTTCTTCTGCTAATATATATATATGTTTGTCTGTGTGTGTCTGTGTGTGTGTATGTGTGTGTGTATGTGTATCTATGTATATGTAGATAGATACACACACACATACACACACGCATATATATGTATACTTTCTTGAACCGGTAATTTGTTGGTATATATTTTTGAATTCTCCCTTTTGTTCTGCTAAGTACATGACAATTTCTTTTTTTTGTTTTGTTTCATTTTGTCTTATATTCCTTTTCTGTTTTTCTTTTTTTAAATTCTGCTTTTTAAATAAAATCAATTTTAATAAAAAAAGAAAAAAGTTACACACACATATTCAATATGTGAAGAGAAGTCAAATTAGCTATAGCTATATGAACTAGGTCCATACTAAGTTTGTCTTCATTTTTTTTTTCTACTTTTTCCCCTTGCAATTGCTCCACGGAAATTAATAGTTTTGTTCTTGAGTAAGAAATATTACAATAATTAAAAATAATTAAAATGAAAAATGCTCCTGTAAAATTATAAATTAATTTATATGTAGAATGAGCATATAACAAGGGTACATATTTTTAAGTTTCTGAAAGCTAACCAAACTAATGTTAATATTAACTTAAGATAATTAAATCTCTATATTTTCCATACATTCTTTATATATCTATTAATATAAAAAGCTCATAATTACTTCAAACACTTTTCTGGAGATCAAAAAATTTTCTGCAGTATCATTATCTAAATATATATGAGAGGAAGAAATTATATTATTGATGCGTCTAAATATACTACTATAATTTTGATCATCCAGAAGTTTGTTATTTCTATTAGTTTCTTTTACAATGTGTTATGTCTGTTTAATGTTAATTATTCCTTCCTTGCAGAATTATTTGTTAGAAAGATAGTGTTGCAATTGCAAAAACATGATATACAATGACATGCTAATTTCCCTTTTCATCTAAATTAAACAATTGCAGATGAAATAAAGGAAAGTCTCCAGGAACTGATCTGTTTATGCTCCATTAAACATGTAAAGATGAAGAACAGTAGAAAATGAATGAATAGTATTGTAAAAGACTTTCTGTAAGTGTGTACACCACTAATATTAATGCCAAGTGGTTCCCATGTGACTGCCACTGCATTACAAAGACCATCCATGGAGATGTTATTAAGTCCCATTTTTAAAGGGCAAGAACACTTTTTTTTTTTTTCCCCCAAAAAAAAAATTTCTTCACAAGCCTAAATAAAAGATTTCACTCTTAAGTACTAAGACATTTTTGTAAATTTAGTTTTGAAAGTTTGAATTCACTATTTCATTAGTAAATCACATTTCTTGATATGGAAAGTCTGAATTTGCAAGTAATTTGATAGAGCTAAGGTTTTTAGTGCATTAACAGCTGATATTGTGGCAATCTAATGAAAAGTACTAGTGTGGTACCAGGAAATAAGATGTATGATTAAAAGACTAAGGTTTTAGAAAAACAAACAAACATTCCTTTTAGATTCTAAGGAACTAAGATGGATTCCTAACTTTGTCTTTAAGTGTATTAACTTTAGCAAGTCACTTCAAACCTATGGGATTTAGTCTCTAGTTCTTAAAACAATGACCAAGGCAGGCTCCTTTCACCTTTCACAAACTATTGATCTATGATTTTATATAATTCAAAAGAGTCACTTAAATGATCAAAGAGTTCTATGTTCCAAATGTTTTGGTTGTATAGACAGCTATTGTCTCTGGAAATTTCATTCCAAATCCTTGAACCAGTCAAGATTTATCACTATATCTTTGCTTTCCTTTTTTAATTTAAAATTAACATAACTACATACTGTAGTACATTCGGATAGAACAACAGAGGAAAGACAGACAGACAGACAGAGACAAGAGGAGACAGAGACAGACAGAGAGACAGAGAGATTCAGAGACAGAGAGAGAATGAGAGACAGAGAGACACACAGAAAGAGAGATAAGGAGAGAGGGAAAGAAGGAGGACAGGACAGTTTCTTCCAAAATCAGCAAAAATCTTACAAGCAAAGATAAAGAAATTGTCTATTACCTCTGATTGAAAAATGATATCTTTTAAATATGATAATATCTTCCCTCCCCTCCCCCTTCTTTTCTGCTCCCTCACCTTACCCTTCCCTTTCTACTTCTCTCCTTCTACCCTTCCCTTTCCTTGCCTTCTCTCCTCCCCTCTTCATATATATATATTTTCTCAAACTTTTCTCTTCTTGAATTACATGGTAATAATGGTATCACTGAGTCAAAATATTAATAACTTTTTAATATAACTTTGCATCTTGTTTTCCAGAGTTCTTGGACAAATTCACAACTTTAACAAAAATATACTAATGTGCCTATTTTCCAACAGATAAAAAAATATATCATTTTGCCATTTTACTATTTTACCATTACCATTTTCACCTTTTGCGATCCTTCTCAATCTTATGAGTGCAAAGTAAGCTTCATAATTGTTTTAATTTGCATTTCTCTTTTTGGACTTGAAGAAGTCTGTCACAATTGTTGATAGCTTAGTTTTTTCTTTTTGGAAAATGCCTTAAGGGTGACTTTCAAATGTTTAAGACTTCCTACTTCTTGTCAAAGAAGAAAATTTAAAAAGGGAAAGTGGGACAGAAATGCAGCTTACATTTATATTGTAATGTATAAAAATAAAAGTATTGGCTGTTTTAGCATTTTTTAAAAATCAATTGAAAAATACTTATGAATATCTGATCACAAGATTCATATTGATATTTAGAAATATTTCATATTGATATTTAGAAATATTAGTCATACCATTTTCTAAGCTACTTAAATAGATATACACATGGCTTTAACCATAATTAAAAATCATAGAATTATATAAATGTAAATGAAACTAATTTCTATTCTGGAATATGAAAAATCCTTTGAATCATTAATAAGTTCATTCATGAATTACTTTATAATTTATTTAATATTTGTCTTTATTCATTTGTGTGTTTGCTTTTTTTCCTCCTGTAAACTTAAAGAAATGAATGGAATCTTTATAAGATAAGTTATATACTTACAAACAAAATGTTCATTGTTGAAAATGAATTAAAAAAATATTTTTGCTTTGAAGTTTTTGGTTATCCAGAAATTTATTTAATAATTACAGATTTAGAACTGGAGTGGACCTTAGAGGTTTTCTTTTCCAATAACATCATATTATAGATAATATAATTGAGGCTCAAAGCCATGGAACTATTTGTTCAAAATCACATAGATCTTAAAGAGCAAAGTGGAGACTATATACAAATGTCAAATGAAAGTTCTCTGCAATTCCTTCTACATCTTGGCCCATATGCTTTATAGATCAAGTTTTTCTGTAGGTTATAATCTAAATATGGATAACATAACCCTGAGGACAAAACTGATGAAAATTCTTCTTAATGAGACACTGTATATCAACACTTGCCTATTTATAAACACACACATGTTCATACTCATTCATGAATGCATATGCAGAGGGACACAAAGATTGTTCAGTTATTAAACTGGCAGAAGTTGTATTTAAAATGCCCCTAGGTGGTAGCAAAATATTATGATTATATTAGTAATAAATAAACCCAGAATCATAGAAATAAAGGAGAGACAAAGTCAGGATCAGGATTTCCTTAGTACTTTATCATGATCTGTTTATAAAGTCAGAAAAATGAATTATGGTATAGAAAGACTGGTCAGTTCAGTTTACCATAGCTAGTCTTTATGATCAGTGTTCAAAGTTTATAAACAGAAGGATCTCAGAGCAACTGGTAATTGAAATAAAAAAATCTGATGGCAATTCATGCTGATATCCTTTTTCTTTTTGTCATATATGATTAAAATATATGATGAAATATATATATATAATATAATTAATATTTGTATGCATATATTTATATATGCAGTCATAGCCCAGTCACTTAGATCAAAGCTTCTTAAACTGTGGGCTGCATTTTGTTTTTGTTTGCATAAATTAAATAAAGTTGCAAAAAATATGATTTATTATTAGCAAATGTTTGATTTGTATACCTATATACCTGAGGTTTCATAAAATTGTTTTGGGTATAAAGCGTCACAAGTGGAAAAAGTTTACAAAACCCTGACTTAAACAATATATTTAAATTAAGAAGATTTGTGGGATCATATAATTAATTAACTCAGTATTCACAGGATTCTTATATACTACTAAAGAGGCATGATTACTGAGTATATTTCATGATCAGGGCTTTCACAAATATAGGCAATCATTCCACAGACATAGACCATAGTCCTTTATATGGCTTGCTCTTTTGAGAATTGCCATTTTTACAATATTCACTACTTTGCACTTAACCTAGTCATGTTCATCTCTAAATTAAAGTTGGTCAGATACCCTATAAAAGCTATTCAGTCTGCCTTTGCTTCCATAATCAGAACCTTTCCAGATATGTAGATTTTCTCAGAACTATTTCTTCACTTATTATTTTAAAAAATCACAGTCATGTTCACATCACAATATAATATCAGTGTTGGACTTTAAGAAATTATAAGTGCGTGTCTGCATGCATATATATGTGGCATGTGTATATGCAAGCTAAAAGCCAAGCATTTTCATTAATATATAATAATGCTTAAATAATTTTATACATAAAACTTTCTAAATTTATATTATATATATACACTCATACACAAATATGTGTGTGTATGTATAATTTATACTTTATAGAGAGAAATAGGTTGAGTAACTTGTTCAATATGACACAACTTTTTTTAGTGGTTATAGTGTTATTGTTAAGTCATGTCTGCCTATGACCCTTTTTAGGATTTTCTTGGCAAAGATGCTGGAGCGATCTGCTCTTTCCTTCTCCAGTTCATTTTATCAGGATCATAATGGGTATATAGGTTATCTGTATAGCCATCTTTTTCTTTCTTTCTTTCCTTCTTTCTTTCTTTCTTTCTTTCTTTCTTTCTTTCTTTCTTTCTTTCTTTCTTTCTTTCTTTCTTTCTTTCTTTTTCTTTCTACTTTCTTCCTCCCTCCCTCCCTCTCTCATTCCTTCCCTCTCTCCCTTCTTCTCTTTCTTTTTGTCTCTCTGCCTATCATCCATATATCTATCTATCCATAATGTTGCTTTTGAAGTTGGGAAAACCTATCTTCAAGTTCTGAGTCTCACAAAGATTGTTTGTATGACTCCAAACAAGTCACTTAGCCAGTTAGTGCTCTAGGACAGTGGCTGAAATTTAAATAGAAACAAGGGGCCATTGAACCACACACAATAATACTTGTAAGCTACATATTAACTTAGAAAAACCACATACTATTATTATCTATATTCTAACATAATTTTATTTTGTTGAGTATTTCCAAGTACCTTTTAATCAGAAAGACTCTTGCTGGCCATGTGTTTGACACCTAACACAAGTCACTTCATGTGTTCATTCTATTGAATCTTACTGTGACACAGTCACTTTTAAATATTTGTTTTACAAATACCAAATGAAAATACAGTAGCAAACAGCACATGCTCATTATGGTATTTCTTATATTCTTATCACTTAGAATTGTTTATTTATTTGGAGGCATGTTATTTATTTCCATTTCTTTAGAAAGACATCATAAAACTTGTTTCCCCAAAATAGAAAGGAGTGAGTTAAATTCATGAGAATATGTCATTCCCTAATTAATAAATGATCAAAGGATATATTCAGATGAAGATATCAAAACTATATATAATCACATAAAAAAGCTCTAAAAAAACAAGTAATTAGAGAAATGCAAATTAAAAGAATCTTAAAGTACCATCTCAGTCATATCAGAATGGTTAATATGTGAAAAGGAAAATTATAAAAGTGGAGGGAATGTGAGAAAACTTTGTTGGACTTGTGAAATGATCAAGTCATTCTTTAATCAAAGGGTATTAAACTGTGCACATCCTTGGGTACTATAATAACTTAAATTTTATGATCCCCACAATATTTTTAAATCTTAAAAAATGTATTTGTATAAAAGTATTTATTACAATTCTTTCTGTGGTGGCTAAAAATTGAAAATTGAGGGGATATACTTATCGATTGAAAAATGGCTGAAGAAATTGTGGTATAGAATTATAAGACTATTACTGTGCTCAAAGAAATAATAAGCAGGAAACTTTCAGAAAAAACCTGAAAAGACTTACATGAACTAATACATAGTAAAGTGAGCAGAACCAGGATAAGGTTGTGCACAGTAATAGCAATATTCTATGCTTAATAAGCATGAATGATTTAGTTATTCTTATCAATGATCCAAGATGACTAAGGCCTTATGATGAAAAATGCTACCACTAGGAGAAATGATGGCATAAAAATATAACTGAAGCATGATACTCCCCCCACAATTCTCTCCTTCCCTCCCTCCTTCCCTTCTTATCCCCTCCCTCTCTCCCTTCCCTTCCTCTTTCCTTCCTGTAATGACCGCGTATTTAAAATCAGCCGGAGTCAGGAACTCAGGTTAAGGGAAAAATCTTCAGTCTTTATTGAAGTGAAGAGGTAAAAAAAGATTGCGATAGCAATATGGGCAAGAAGGATTGCGATAGCAATATGGGAAGCTGCGACAGGAAACCAGCTAGCAGAGAGAGATCTGAGCTGAAAAGCTGTCCCAATTGCAATTGCAAAAATGCTAGCAGTCTCTCCTTCCCCTTCCTTTTCCACTCCCCTGCCTCCACCCACCAAAATCGTCATTTCCTATACAACACATCAGGACTTGCACAAAGAGTGGGCGGGGGCCATTCTTTCTCCAAGCTTATATATTAATAGAGTATGGTCCAATTACTATTTAGCCTCATGTGCTTGGGACTTCAGTGCATCAACTCAAGCCTCAGCCCATTACATCTTCCTACCTCCCTCCCTTCCTCCTTCCTTCCTTTTTCCCTTCTTTCCCTCCTTCCTTCGTTCCCTCCCTCTTCTTTCCTTCCTTCTTTTTTCCTTCCTTCCTTCCTTCCTCTTTCCATCCTTCTTTTCCTCCTTCTTTCCTTCCTTGTATTTTCTTTTACAAAATGACTAACATGGAAATGTTTCAGATTATTGCAAATGTATAACCTACATCATACTTCTGTCTCAGAGAAAGAAGGGATATGGATAGAATTTGAAACTCAAAAATTTTAAAAATTATTTTTACATATAAGTGAGAAAACCTTAATGTCTGTATGTGTATATTCATACATACAAATATATACAACATATATACACATATACAGTTTATATATATAAAGTATAAACATGTATCTATCTATATGTAAGTATGTATATATATACACCAAGTCTACAGTGAAATTGAATGTTAATATATTTTTTTTTTGTTGTTGTTGTTTTTAAGGTCTAATATATTTTAGGATATTCATGTAGAAAAAGAAAAATGATGAGAGTATAGAACCCCAAACTTCTGAACTATTTGTACTACTGATTGCCATTTATATTTCCTTTTTTAAAAAAAATCTTAATTTTCTTTGACATTATATCTTTTAATTCCAACAAATTTTTTGTTTTCCAGTTCTACCTTAGTGTGCTTGTTAATTTGCATGGAAGGTTTAGTTCAATGATTTAAAAAAAAAAAAAAAAAAAGAGTGGTTGTCAGGAAAATTTTGGTTATTCCTTGACCAATTGTAGTGAAGGAATAACCATTTTCCATTGTTGTTTCCTTATCTAATTTTGACTAATTATATATTATAGTTTCAAATATCTTACATTTTTGTTCTAGTGGAATAATGGTATAAATACTTTTATTGCTATTAAATATATCAAAAAATTTGGATATATTTTAAATTTTTTATAACTATTATTGTTACTATTATTATTATTAGCTGCTATTTAAAGAACATTGACTCTGCAGTGTGGAATTATGTGCAATGTGGTGACTCAATGGTAGAGTCATTTAGTAACTATGGTACCAAAATTGTTGAGCCAATCATAAGTTTTCTAAACTATATAACAACATGTTTTTTTAATCTTCTCAACACTTTAACTTTACTAAACAATGTGTGAATGAGTGAAAATTTCACACTTTCTTTGAAGAGGAAAAAATAAAACAACCATTCTCAAAGTAACAGTTCTTTCATGCAAGAGTAATATGCAGTGACACAGAACACCAGAAGACTTGGATTATAGGTTTATCTGTCCCTTTTTATGGGTGACCTTGAAAACGCTTAGAGAAAGCTATAGAGAAAAGCAATTACATTTTTGAAATTACACACCACCATTCTCATTCATCTTGATAAGCACTTTTAAGGAATCCCCAAAAAGGTTAGAATATTGCTTTTATAAGAGTTGTAGAGACTTTACTTCTGCAGAGTCAGTTTGAAAGTAAATTTAGATATACAGAGATGCATTTGATTTCTTTTGTGAAAGTAAATTGGCCATTTCCAAAAGAAAGAGGATGGAGATGGGGGAAAACATATGCTGCATGATCATTTATTAAAAAATGATTTTTTTAATAAAAATTTATTCTGTTGTTGTTGTTGCTGTTGCTACTGCTGCTGCTTTTGTTGTTTTACATTCCCTAAGTTTGTTTAGTTAAAGTTAAAACTATTTAATCACTAAGCTGATCATTTCCATTAGTGCACAATTATGTTGTTAGGAAATCTGTTTTCTAAATCTTTGCCCTGATGGTATATTAGGAAAAAAAGAGTAAATGATCTATGTACTCATCCATGTAATTATAGGGTACCTCTCTCCATAGTTTCAGAGGGCTTTTGACAAGAGTATACAACATAATATGAAGCCTTATCTGATAGCCTCATGTCTCTCTCTCTCTCTCTCTCTCTCTCTCTCTCTCTCTCTCTCTCTGTCTTTTTCTCTTTCTCCCTCTCTCTCTCTCCTCTCTCCCTCAATCCCTCTCCCTCTCCCTCCCTCACCCCTCTCTCTGTGTCTGTTTCTGTCTCTGTCTCTGTGTCTCTGTGTTTCTATCTCTTTCTCTCTGTCTCTCCCTCCCTCTGTCCCTCCCTCTCCCTCTTCCTCCCTCTCTCTCTTCCTCTCTTTCTCTTTTTCCCTCCCTCCCTACCCCCCTCTATCTCTACACACACACACACACACACACACACACACACACACACACATCCTTCTATCCCCTCATGTTAGAATTGTTATGTGGTCAAGATAGCCATCTTTGGATACAAAACCTTGACAGTATAATCCCTCTTCTTCATTGGTTGCTTAAAGATGAAAAGGATTTGAATTAGTTTGGTAGCAGTGAGAAACAGGATCTCTGAGAGAGAAATGAAGGACAAATCCTGATGCATTCCATTCTCAAAGGTTGAGTCTTTCCCGTCTGGCCCAACTACCTTTTCTTTTCCAATTAGAAGACAATAGAGAAGTCTTTGAAAATGCCTGAATTCACACTGAGCACAGTGAAAGCTCTACAAGCTCATAGCTTCAACTTGTACTCTAATAGGAAAGAGCAATAGGGCTATATTTGGAACCGCCTGGCAGTTAGCAGATAGAAAAGAAACTTCAAAAAAAAAGTCATTCACCTTCTTTTCTGAAGACCCCCTTAGGAGTACTATTGGAAGGAATCCTGTCGACCTGCCACAGTTAATAGTCACTCAGCAACCTAGCCTAACCATGATTCTAGAATCAATGTGCTATACTATTCAAGAGTACCATGTCTGATACTTGAAAGGATGGAAAACATGATATGTGACAGCTGCTTATGAGTGATAGTGATAGTGAACAAAAAGTCTAATGGATATTGGAATCTTCCCACCCTGCATACAAAAAGCCTAGGAGTGAATGATGACTTCTTTTAGCATGGCTGTACTTTACAACTGGCACCTTCCTGTGTGCCAGATTGGCATCTCCAACTGCTCAACAACCCTCATTCCCATGCCATGTCTATGGTGGAGGCTTGTTTCTCTTCAATATCAGTTTGCTATCTTTACATAAAAATGTTTTACATTACAAATCCAAAGAGAAGGGAAAATAATGGTGGGGGGGTGATAGGTGTTGGGAACAAAAGGCTGATAGAGTGACAGAAAAAATATATATATAGTTCAAAAAGAAATCTAGCTTGAATTGGAAAATCGTGGATAAATGTATCACTTAAAAATTTCCAGGATGGATTTTTATATAAGGATGGAAGAGAAGATCTGTGAAGAGTTTAGGAACTCATTTGGGGCCCACATATATTCCTAGATTTGGATGGCAGAACCTAATATCTTAACTTCTATCAAGTGAATGGCTGAATAATTAAGGAGATAACAAAATTACATAATTTTGTTAATTACAATATAACTAATACCCTCAAAAATTTATTCCTTTGAGATGGGGAGAAAAGTTGCAAGGGACTATCATCCCTGTTTTAGAAATGAAGAAAATGAGATGAAAACAAAAGGGGTTGGATGAATCAACTTTTAGGATCCTCTGTATTAACAAAACATCATGGAAGAATTAAATAAGAACCAAAATTAAAAGTTAATTTCTCTATATTCTGTTTTTTTTTTTTTTGTTAAAAATAACATTAGCCACAAATATTATCCTGCATGATTCAAGGTCCAGTGTGTGTGTGTGTGTGTGTGTGTGTGTGTGTGTGTGTGTGTGTGTGTGTTTATCAAGTTAGTTGGCTCAGTAGATAGAGAATTGGATCTGGAGTTATTTAAAAACAAAAACCTGAGTTCATATTTGACCTGAATTCATATTGCGCTAGTTAGAAGACTTTGGGCAAGCTTTTTAACATCTATTAGTCTTACTTAATCTTATTTTCTTCATCATATGTAAAATGAAATTATGTATGTAATTATGTGTCAGAATGAATAATTAAATAAATAATTTACCTCATCCATCTGCCTTTATGTTTTTTCTCTAATAAGTAAGACATGAACTTTATGTTCTGTTTTCTCCTCAGAAAAAATAAAGGCAGAACAATATGACTTTTAGCAATCATTCCAACTGAAAAATTTAATGTTCTAATGATATCATATGGCCAAAGAAGATGATATATATATTGATCTGTCTCTTCCTATAACTGTTATGTATGCATAAAATCAAGCAGCTAACTTTCAAGATTACATAGGCCTATTGAATTCTGTTCAATTAAATTTCACATTATTTAATCATTACTTCTTTGTTTAGCTATTACCAAGATTAAACATACAAAGGAAGATGTTCTAGGATGAGTTAGATAAAGAGAAAAATCCACCCTTCAATCCTCAAAAATACATTTTTCCCACTACAGATAAATTACCATTTGGTAACATTCACCAAAAAAAGTGATGATGTATCACCAGCTCATTCTGTGAATCCCCCAAATGCTGTGTCTGGGATAATTTCTGGCTGCTTAAACATTGACAGAGAAAATCTTTCTAAGGCACAAGAATGTATGCTATTTACCATTAAAGTGGAATTCATTTCTTCTTTGAAGAATATTAATCATTTTCAAAGGCAAGGGAGCCACCCACTCCACTAAAGCCACTGGAAATTTTCATACAGATTTAAAGATTTGCCTGATTTAATAAATGGCAGATGTCCACTGATGAGTAATGCATCACTCAATTAAGAGGCTAAAACATGAAAAGTATTTTCTTTTAATCTTTGAATAGCAATATTTGTGAGGGAAGTTCTTAACTGGTGGAATGATGAGATATTATTGAAGTTTAAGTTTTGGGGATTGTAAAAAAAAATCACTTCTGAGATGTTAGTATTTACTGGGGAGATGCATAAAATTTACCATGATTGAATACTTGCAGGATTTCCAAGAAACCTGTTTCAAATTTAAATTATTAATAACAATTGATCAATTATTATTTTGCATTCACTGAAAGTGCTAATGGGATATGTTGTTTTCACTTTTGGTTTAGAACTTGGCAACATTTAATCAAATATGCATCATGTGATTGGAGCTGAGTTTTCTTCAACATCTAAGGACCAGTTACCAAAATCTCTTTTGCCCTTTTCTCAAATTCTTGTAAGTTGGGAATGTGCTAATGCAGCTCAACTGATTTTTATTTTTTTTACTTCTTAATTCCCATTTGCAATTGGAAGTGTGAACCCTCAAGTAACTATTCACTTCTCATCCACTCACCCATCTAGGAAATATAGCTATAGTCCAATAATGGCAAGCAAGTCAAAAGAATTAGCTCTCAGACTTCAAAGTGTCCAAAGCCTTGCTTCTTCTTCATTGGCACTTCATCCCCAGCAACTAAGCAAAAATGGTAAGGTAGAGGAAGGAATTCTGTAAGCTTCATCTATTGAAAAATATCTTTCCAAAGAAACTGATAACATGGAAACAGATTTATATTCTGTTTCTCTTTTTTCCTTCTTAGATTTTATTTATCAGATACACACATGTGTATGTGTTCATGTAGACATATGTGTGTATATTCATGTATGTATACATATATGTGTGTATACTGATGTACATATATAAATTTTGTACATATATTTATGTATATTGTATATGTGTGTATATGTGTGTGTATTATTCCTTCTTATCCATATTTCCTTAGAGAAAGGAAATATTTATTGTAAACATTTATTAATGCATACTGTGTGATATAAAGTTCTATCATTTTCTCTATTTTACAAATAAGGAAAGGCAAACAGAGGTAAAGTGACTCTTCAAAACCTACAAGATAGTAAGAGGCTTAGTTCAGATTTGAAACTAGATGTTCCTGACTCCAGATCTGACCTTTACCTATTGTTTCATCTAGTCACCAGGTACAAGGTAGAGGCAGGATTGTATCAGATGTGTCATTTCATTGTTTTAAGGAATTATCAAAAAAAGAACTCTCTTTAAATGAAAATTATTTACTTTCTTGATATTTTAAATTTTAGAATTGTATCTATATCTTTGAAAAGTCACATGACTTGCTCAAGACCACTCAGGCATTATGTATGAAAGCACCATTTGAACAGTTTTTTTTTTTTTTTTTACTTGAAGGCTGGTTATTTATTATAGCATGTTGTCTTTTGTTATTATTATTTCATTAAATCTGAATAGAATAGAAATGATTTGGAAGCAGTAGTGATATTTAACAATTTTCCTCATATATCTGAAAGTATGATCAGATAACGGAAACATCCTGAATGTAGCTATCTAGAATGTCTTACACAGGAAAGAATTATCAAAATCCTGCTGTAGAATATCAGAAAGTCAGAAGCTACCTTGGTTTACAGCTCCCTCAGGAAACAGTAAAAAAGGGAAGATTGTCTCTATCAAAAATATTCTCTAGAATTCAAGGGAATAAGATTCTACCCAGAACTGAAGGTCATTTTATTTTCAGAGTTTGTAGGTGGGGATGGGGAGATTAGAGATAGAAAGAATGTTCGGATTATGGGACAATATGTCAAATCTCAAGGGCAGGGTGAGTGTAATGGCATACCAACATATGAATCTGAGTAGTCACAAGTTCCTTAGGAGCAATAGCTAAATCAAATTATACAAGAGAAAATGGGAAAAGTGAGAGCTGAAGACAACTAAAGCTAGTATAACATGTCCTCAGGAGATATTCTGTCACTCAGAACTTGGCTAGCAGCTAATCTTTGAGGATTGTGGAGGATGGAGGTAGGAGGATATTTTTTGAATGCTGTAGCTGATAAGCCCCTATAAATGTATTTTATCTTCCTAAAATTATTATTATATTAAGTAGAAAGACATATTTATCCTTAAAAAAGATATTTATATGGTAATATATTTAGTGCAAAATATCATTCCCAAATGTTTGACACTCCTATAAATACATTGAAAACTCTTGGCCAAAGTAGATTATGCTTCGAGTATATAAGACAGGAGTAATTAATTAATAGATTTAGTTTTTGGACTTCTTTTTTAAGTCTTTGATAGTCAAGAAAAGTTTCCCTTGGTATGGTACAACTTTTCCACTTAATTCCTTGTAAAGTCTTGAAGGTTTTTTGGTTTTTTTGTTTTTTGTTTTCTTTAGTTATTAGAATTTATGAGATTACCCTTTAGTCAAGGAGAGAATGAAATGAAAGAGAAAGAGATTGACATAAAGTAAAGTGACAAAGAATTGACATAAATTCTAAAATTTAAAATATAAAGGAAGTAAATTATTTTCATTTAAAAAGAATTTCCTTCTGGTCTCCAAGGGATTCTTTCTCAGGTGGCTTAACTACAGACATTGATGATTAAACTTCTAGACACCCAAATCTTTGATTTCAGAATAAACCGCACTCACACCCCAGACACCCCAGAATCAGCTGGAGTCAGGATAAGCAAAAGTCCATCTTTATTCTTGGTTTTTAGGGTAGAAGTGAAGGGGATGGAAGAGAATCTCTGCAAGTGCCTTCTCCCTTTACCACCAAGAGTGTGTCTCTGGGCTAGCTTTTCTCCACCCCCTAGTCCCTCCTACAATCCTCTATACCACCAATATTTGAGCCAGTACAGATGGTGGGAAAGGAACATTTTCCAAGCATATGCCCATAGAGTATTGTCCAATCAGTAATTAGCCTCAAGAGCTCAGCAGTCCTGACCTCAGTGCATTGATTCCATAGTTTGAGCCCTCTACAATTTACTAGTTTTATACCAACTTTACAGGACTCCTCAATCAGAACAAATTTTCTCTTAGCACTAGTTGAAATTCTGTGAGATGGCTAGGTCTTGCTTACAACTAGTGGACAACCAATAGATATTATTACCTGATAAATATTACAGGGAACAGGATCTTGTCATTTACTTCGTGTGTTGAGATAATTTTACTGATTCAGTATCCTCCCCACTATTTCACTAAGATTCCAGGGAACCTATATGAAAACTTTAAAAATGAGTTGTATCATATTATACCATGTATACTATAAAGCAGTGGGCAAAAAAAAAAAATCGATCAGTAGAATAAATTAAGTTCACAAGACACAGTAGTCAAAGACTATAGTAATCTAATGTTTGATAAACCCAAAGCCCCCAGCTTCTGGAATAAGAATTCATTGTTTGACAAACATTGCTAGGAAAATTGGAAATTAATACGACAGAAACTAGGCATTGACCCATATCTAACATCATATTATACCAAGAAAAGGTCAAAATGGGTTCATAACTTAGACCTAAAGAGTGATACATAAGGAAATCAGGAGAAGAAAGAATAGTCTACCTCTCATATCTGTAATGGGCTGAGGCTCGAGTTGATGCACTGAGGTCCCAAGCACGTGAAGCTAAATAGTAATTGGACTATACTCTATTAATATATATGCTTGGAGAAAGAATGGCCCCCGCCCACTCTTTGTGCAAGTCCTGATGTGTTGTATAGGAAATGACGATTTTGGTGGGTGGAGGCAGGGGAGTGGGAAGAGAAGCGGAAAGAGAGACTCCTGGCTGGTGTTTTGACACAGCAGCTCGCATTGCTATCATGACCGCCCTTGACCTCTGATCCCCCTCTGCTAGCTGGCTTCCTGTCACAGCTGCTTATATTGCTATAGCAATCCTTCTTGCCCAAATTGCTATCGCAATTCCCCCTCACCTCTACTGAAAATAAAGATTGAAGATTTTTCCCTTAACCTAAATTCCTGACTCCGGCTGATTTTAAATACACAGTCATCACACATATCTATGGAGAAGAAAGGAATTTGTGGCAAAAGAAGAATTAGAGTATATTATGGAATCAAAATGAATAATTTTGATTATATTAAGTTTATATATTAATAATATATGTATATATTATATTAATATATTTATATGATTATATTAAGTTTTCATACAAACAAAACCAATGCAGACAAGATTAAAAGGGAAGCAGTAAAGTGAAATGAGCAGAACCAGGAGATCATTATACACTTCGACAATGATATTGTATGAGGATGTATTCTGATGGAAGTGGATTTCTTTGACAAAGAGACGTAACTCAGTTTCAATTGATAAATGATGGACAAAAGCAGCTACATCCAAAGAAAGAACACTGGGAAACGAATGTGAACTATTTGCATTTTTGTTTTTCTTCCCGGGTTATTTTTATCTTCTGAATCCAATTCTCCCTGTGCAACAAGAGAACTGTTTGGTTCTGCAAACATATATTGTATCTAGGATATACTGCAACATATCTAACATATATAGGGACTGCTTGCCATCTAGGGGAGGGGGTGGAGGGAGGGAGGGGAAAAATCGGAACAGAAGTGAGTGCAAGGGATAATGTTGTAAAAAAAAAAATATCCTGGCATGGATTCTATCAATATAAAGTTATTATAAAATAAAATAAAATAATATATATATACATATATGTGTGTGTGTGTATATATATATATATTATATATATATATTATATATATATATTATATATATATATATATGGAAGCAGTAAACTGGGGGGAAAAAATTACATCCAAGGATTCTGATAAAGGCTTAATTTCTAAAATATATAAAGAATTCACTCAAGTTTATAAGAATACAAGTCATTCTCCAACTGATAAATGGTCAAAGGATATGAACAGACAATTTTCATATAAAGAAACTAAAACCATTTCTAGTCATATTGAAAAAGGTGCTCTAAATCACTATTGATCAGAGAAATGCAAATTAAGAGATCTCTGAGGTACCAATACCTCTCAGGTTGGCTGAGGCAATAGGAAAAGATAATGAAGAATGTTGGAGGGTATGTAGGAAAACTGAGACACTAACACATTGTTGGTGGAGTTGTGAACTAATTCAACCATTGTGGAAAACAATATCAAGCTATGTCCACAAAGGGATATCAAAATGTGTATGCCCTTTGATCTAGCAGTGTTTCCATTGGCATAAAACTCTTTAAGGAGGGAAAGGGACTGGCATGTGCAAAAAAGTTTGTGGAAGCCCTTTTTGTAGTAGGGAAAAAACTGGAAACTAAGTGGAGAATGACTGAATAAGTTATGGTATATGAATGTTATGGAATATTATTGTACTATAAGAAACGATCAGCAGGATGATTTCAGAAAGGCCTGAGAGATTTACATAAACTGATGCTAAGTGAAATGAGCAGAACCAGGAGATCATTGTACATGGCAACAACAAGATTATGCAACAATCAATTCTGATGGAAGTAGCTCTTTTCAACAATGACGTATTTCAGGCTACTTCCAATAGTCTTGTGATGGAGAGAGCCATCTACACCCACAGAGAAGACTGTGGAGATCAAGTGTGGATCACAACATAGTATTTTCACTTTTTTTGTTGTTGTTGTTTGTTTACATATTGTTTTCTTTCTCATTTTTTTCTTGTTGATCTGATTTTTCTTATGGGATATTGGAAAGTTAGGGTTATTGAGGACAGAAGAAAAGAGAAGTGTTAATTATCCCAAGATAATAGCATGAATGGAGAAGCAGCTTGTATCTGCCACATTTACAATGGCATTCTTTAAGATTATGAGAGATGACTTTTGTAAATGGGAGGTCTGTGACTATGACACAATATGCTTCAACTGTGGCCCTGGCCCAAAGTGTGTGTGTGAGGGGAGGAATCAGAGAAGGCCCCAGCTTTATCTTCATCTATTTTTTCCCTTAAGTTATTTTTTTTCTTAAAAAATACATTTGTGGATTTAATAAGTATGTGTGATTGATCCTATTTTTATGTCGATGGTGTTCTTTTGCTTGTAGCATAGGAGCTATAAACCAGGAATCTAGGACCATCTTTTCCTAACTCTGAGTTGGCTACTCAATCTCCAGTCCCTTGTTAGAGAGATGTACTCTCTAAATGGGAGCATTAGCATGACCTATTCAAAGTAAAGAACTTTTAGGTCCTATTTAATTTTCTTTTCTCATAGACATAGGATCGAGTTTCATATCTATTCAGATGTGAAAGATTGGTCTACGAATGCTTAACCAGATAAAATCACAAATCTTCTCAAGTTTTAAAAGAGACATACCAAAAACAAATAAAGATATCATAGATAATTAGTAAAATAAAAGGCATATTACTAATTGCCATCCTGAGTGCCAAACATACATATATAAATATGTGTGTATGTATTTATATATGTGTGTGTGTGTGCATGTACATATATTTACAAGCAGATGACTCTGTACATGTGTGTATTTATTGTTCAGTTATTTCAATGGTGTCTTACTCTTTGTGGAGTCATTTATGTTTTTTCTTGGCAAAGATACTAGTTTGTCTATGTGTGCTAGAGAAATAGCACAATATATGTGTTATTTCCTTTTCCAGCTCATTTTACATATGAAGAACTGAGGCAAATAGGTTTAAGTGACTTACCTAGGATCATACAGCTAGTAAGTGTCTGATGCCAGATTTAAAGTCACAAAGATGAGTCTTCGCTCCAGTACTGTCTCTGTACTCTGTACTCCTTAGCTCTGTGTGTGTGTGTATGTGTGTGTGTGTGAATACACAAACACATCATATTATTGTATATATGTGTGTGTATATGTATAGACACATACAGATAGAGAATTGGTAGATAAAGGTTCACACACACATTTGAGTGTATGTTTGATAGGGATTTAATGATCTCATAACAAAATCATTCCCCTCATAGGATGGAAGCATGTTTGTATATAATACATAATTTTATAGTAATCAGAGAGCTGAATAGCCAATTAGTCCAATCTGTATTCTAAAAGTATTTACTTAAACATACCTGAGAAATCTGGAAATCACTAATAAGGAATAACTTAGTATCTCCTTAGTCTGATTTCACTTTTGAATAGTTTAAATGTTAGGAAATAGTTGCCTTCCATAAAATCTAAATTCGTTTCTTTTAAACTACTATTCTAAATGAATCAAACAAAGCTAACTTAAAAAAAAATAATTTTAATTTTGAATTAGAAAAATTCTAGGATAGAATTTTTGATAGGAAGTAAAGATATACACCTAAGGATTTTGACTTTTTTTTTTGACAGGCCTCACATCATAATTATCCATAATATTATGATCATAAGATCACAAATGTAAACTGATTAAACTTTAAAAACCATCTGCTTCAAGCCAGTTAATCTAACCCATGTAGTTAAGTGTCAGAATGATATTTAATGGAAAATCTTAGACTCCAAATTTTCATTTCTTTTCATTTTTTAGTGATACTCTCCAAATAAAACTGATGAAGTAACGTGTTAGCACAAAGAACATTGACATTAATAGCTTTTCTTCAGTTCACATATATATATGTTTTACTGGGGTTAAATTAACTTGGCAACTGTTATTTTGTGACAACCTGAACTTTCTGTTAAAAATGTATAATAAATGAAACACTTGTTTAAATAACAACCATATTTAATGTTCCCTGGGACATCACATAATGAAATTTTGTGAACATGAGTAAATGTGATAAAAATGCCAAATAGAATTTGTGACATTATATTGTTCTTTCTTTTCCTAATCTTGGAACAAAATCAATTTATTTGTCTTTTCTAACTTTTGTTGTAGCTTGATTTTATAATTCATCACACATAGTATTTCTTTAAAGCCATAGGTGTGTATTGTGTATGTTTATGAAAAAGCAAGGTGGTGTAATGGACAGAACAAAGGATTTAGTCAGGAAGATCTGAGTTTAAATCATTCTTGGATATTTACTAGAAGTGTGAACTTGGAAAAATCAATTAACATGACTTGGCAATTTTATCATCCACAAAATTGGAATATTAAGGATGCTTTAAGGAATAATGAGATAATGTTAATAAATAACTTTGCATACTTTGAAACACTATATGAAATAAAAGTTATTAATACTATCCTTTAATCATTCATTTTGTAAAAGTGAGTGTATGTGTGTGTGTGTGTGTATATGTGTGTGTACATTTTTTTGATAAAATGTTATTTCCAAGGAGAGAGGTACTCATTCATTTTTATAATTTCTTTAGCACCCAACTCAGATTTGATACATAATGGATTTTTAACGGTGCTTGTTGACTGAATATTTAGTACTTCAAAGTTTATAAAGTGATTTTAAAACATTATCTTATGTAATCCTTGAAACATCCTTCAAGGTGATATTATTATTCTCATTTTACAAAGAAGGAATTTGAGATTCAAAGTAGTGATTTGCCCAAGATCATACACTTAGTAAAAATAACAGTCAGTCATTAAGTCTAGATCTTCTGACTCATCTAATTTCATTTGTTCTACAAGAGATTATAACATTTTTTCCCTCAACACTACCAAACTAATCCTACTTTATTATCCATTTTTAATGGCTCAGTCATTTCGGGTTATTTTTGATATTATCAAAACAATGAGTAAACTTCATAAATGTTTTAAGCTAGTAATCTCCAAGTTCTTTTGAAGATATGCCACTTCCTCATTAATTGCTTTATTTTACAATGTCCTTCCACTGCCTTTCTAAAGTTAATGTATAACTTTATATATACATATATATGTGTGATCTTACAATTAATTGAAATGAATTTCTATGAATTTCCAGAAACTTGTTGAAATACTTTATCTCCTAATGTCTTAAAAATAGATGGAGTCATTCTGTTGTGTCATGAACTGGGAGTTGGTTGTGATTTTGACTTAACATTCTTCTTTTTGCTAGTAGTTGAGCTCTTACCCATAGGATCCTGGGCTCTAATTGTTGAATCTTTATTTTTAAATACACATTGCTTTATGAATCATGTTGAGAGAGAGAAATCAGCAAAAGGGAAACAGTATGGGAGAGATTTTAAAAAAAAGAAGAAGAAGTGAACATTAGCATGTATTGATTTACATTGTCTTAGTTCTTTTTCTGCATGCAGATGATATTTTCTGTCCAAAGTCTGTGGGGATTGCTTTGGATCACTGAACCACTGAGAAGAACCGAGTTTTTAATAGATGATCATTGAACATTCTTGCTATTATTGTGTAAATTGTATTCCTGATTCTGCTTGATTCCCTCAGCATAAATCCATGTAAATCTTTACAGACCTTTCTATAATCAGCTTGTTCATCATTTTTTATAGAACAATAATATTCCGTTATTTTCATGTGCCACAACTTGTTCAGCCATTCCCCAATTGATGGGCATCCACTCCTTTTCCAATTCTTTGTTACCACAAAAAGAGCTGCTGCAAACATTTTTGCATATATGGGTCCTTTTCCCTCTTTTATAATTTCTCATAACGACAAAAATATTATTTATTGGGATACAGACCCAGTAGTGGCACTGCTGGATCAAAGGGTATGCACAAATTGATAGCCCTTTGGGCCTATGCCCAAATTACTCTCCAAAATGATTGGATCATTCCACCAACAGTGCATTAGTATTCCGGTTTTCCCACATCCCCTGGAACATTTATGATTATTTTTTCCTGTCATCTTACCCAATCTGAGAGGTGTGAGGTGATACCACAATGTTGTTTTAATTTGCATTTATCTAATTAATAATAATTTAGAGCAATTTTTCACATAACTATAGATGGCTTTAATTTCAACATCTGAAAATTGTCTATTCATATCCTTTGACCATTTATTAATTGGAGAATGACTTGTATTCTTATACATTTGACACAGTTATTTAGATATTTCTTTATGTATTTTAGAAACAAGACCTTTATCAGAAACATTGGCCTCTTACTTCCCTTTTAATCTTGTTTCTGTTGGTTTTGTTTGTGCAAAAACTTTTCAATTTAATATAATTAAAGTTGTCCATTTTGCTTTTTATAATGTTCTCTATTTCTTCTTTGATCATAAATTCCTCCGTTCTCCAAAGATCTGATAGGTAAATTATCCCATGTTCTCCTAATTTGTTTATGGCATCATCCCTTATGCCCAAATCTTGTATCCACTTTCACTTTATTTTGGTATGGGATATAAGTCTATGCTAAGTTTATGACATATTATTTTCCAGTTTTCCCAGCAATTTTTGTAAAATAGTGAGTTCTTTTCCTAGAAGATGGAGATTGGGAATTTTTCTGATATTAGATTGGTAGAGGTCTTGATTATTGTGTCCTCTGATCCACTACTCTATTTCTTAACCAATATCAAATGATTTTGATGACTTCTGCTTTGTAATATAGTTTTAGGTTTGGTACTATTAAGCCATCATCCTTTGTTTTTTTTTTCCATTAATTCCCTTGATATTCTCGACTTTTTGTTCTTTCAGATGAATTTTGTTATTATTTTTTCTAGTTCTGTAAAATAATGTTTTGGCAGTTTGATTGGCATGGTAATGAATAAGTAGACCAATTTAAGCAGAAGCCATGTCTCTTTTCAATTCTATTCAAGGTAACTGGCCAGTTAAAGGTCTCATTTGTGTGTTCTCTTTTATTAAAATGTAAACTCTTAGAGAACAGATACTATTCTTCTTACCTATATTATTATGACCAGCACGTCACACAGCGTCTTTTGTTAAGTTCTTAGTAAATGCTTTAAAATAAAATATTTCTTCATTCTTTAAGTTTCTAAATAGCATTTTCACCCTTATTACATTAAATAACTAGACATTTTTATTTAGTGCAGAAATCTCAATACATATTCGGATTTTCCATAACTGTATTGTCCATTCCATTAATGCATTTGTCAGAAGTTCTACTCTATTAATGATCTCTCTTATTTCAGACATAATAAAAAGAAACTGTCCACAAAATTTGACAGGGAGTATAGAGAAAGTGTTTCTAAAACACTCCTTTGCCATATACCACATATTTTAACAAAAGGATGCTGAAAAATAAATCCAATACTAAATGGGCAGTTTTATGAACCATCGACCTGTTGCCTGCAAAGGAGTCAATGAACAACAGAATCCCATCCCCTCATAGCAATTCTAACTCTGACTGCCTTTGTCATATATTCTCTTTCATCTAATCTTTTCCTTTTCATATTAAGATATAAGTGCTTTGAGAACAGAAAGTGCTTTATGTAAACTGTTTATTTCTTTCATTAATATTGTAGTATTTTAAGCATAGTAGTTATATACTAAAGTTTTGTTGTATAGTTCTGTGTTGCAGCCGATTATATCAAGTTAAGCTGTTCTTTGCATTAAGTTCAATTAGTTCTTAATGAATTAGTTCCATTCACCTTGACCTGTCAAAATTTAATACTTTTGTTTCTTTTCCCTTGTAGAGACTAAGCTACAATCTTTGAAAAGATAGCAACTAGCAAATTTAGGTCTTATAATCTTGGGGAATTTATCAACTTCAATGCTCTCTTCCCACCTGGCCTGCAATAATTCAGAGCTGATTTCAGTTTCATTCACCTTTGCTCAATTGTCATATACCATTTCTGTGGTAAGTAATGGCACAGCTAAATCATTTATCTTTCTATGCTATATAGTATGGAAGTAGGATTCAGGGAGATTAGTATATCTGGTCATATTTAAACTAAAGTTCACAAATAATGAAATCAAATTACACAAAGATTTTTTTTTATAATCTTAATTTTATTGAAATAAAAATGGCACATACCTAAATTCAGTGAGCATGGATTAAATACTTAGTAGAGAAATCTTACATTATAAGAAGAAACATCAAGTTTAAATATCACATAGTCCTTGCCTTCATGAAAATTATAGTCTAGCAAATAATTAGAACATATACTGAGAGCCAAGATAGAAGAAGAGGACGTAATATCCCCAGGTCCTCTCAAACCACTTGAATAAAAATCTAAGAAAAACAGTCAACAGAGTAGTGACTAAGAAATCTAAAGGACACGTACATCATCATTCCAGCCCAAGATGACAAATTTAACTATAGAAAACTAACCAGGGCAGAAAATGTGGAATAGAGCAGGATCAGAAATACAGATACTGGACTCAAAAAATGGCCTCAGAACTGACTTACTGAAGTTTCAGAGCTTTCTATCTCATTAGTAGAAGCTGTGGCAAGTAACCCTTTACTAGAATTCAATCCAGTGACAAATCTACAGCTATGTTGTTTATACCAAAGTTGAGGTCTAGAAATAAAAAAGAATAGGAGGGCAGGAATCAGATTATACCTATGATTAGATGACACAAATGCTGCTAAAAGTTAGCACTTCTCTGACCTGCACAACATAGCATTCTATACTTATAATACCTGGAAGCAAGAACCAAGATAAGTGAGAAAAGGACTAAAGAAATATAATATATATGTGTGTGTATACATATATATGTATGTGTATATATATGTATATATGTAAATATGTAAAACATTATAGAACAAAAAAATAGAAAGAAAAAAGTCTATTTAAAATTACTGCAGAATACATAACATACTTGAGTTTCTATCTACCAAGAAATACATAGAACAATATGAATTCAACAAAATATTTGACAGAAATAAATGTATATCTAAAGATTTAAAGCCAGTAAAACAAAAGTAACAGTCCTAACTAATTTACTTTTCAATGTTGTACCAAACTTTCAAATGATTACTTTACATTATTAGAAAAATAATTCATCTGTAGAGACAAAGGGACAAATCTCTTTTTTATTATTAGTGTAGCTTTTTATTGACAAAACATATGCATGGATAATTTTTCAACATTGACCCTTGCAAAAACTTCTGTTCCAACGTTTCCCTTCCCTCCTTCTACCCCCTCCCCTAGATGGCAGGCAGTCCCATACATGTTAAACATGTTAAAGTATATGTTAAATACAATATATGTATACATATTTCTACAGTTATATTGCTGCACAAGAAAAATTGGATTTACAAAGAAGATAAAAATAATCTGGGAAGAAAAACAAAAATGCAAGCAAACAACAACAGAAAGAGTACAAATGCTAAATTGTGGTCCACATTCATTTCCCAGTGTTATTTCACTGGGTGGAGCTGGTTCTATTCATCACTGATCAATTGAAACTGATTTGGATCCTGTCATTGCTGAAGATATCCACTTCCATCAGAATTCATTCTCATATAGGATTGTTGGTGAAGTGTATAATGATCTCCTAGTTCTGCTCATTTCACTTAGCATCAGTTCATCATTAAGTCTCACCAATCCTCTCTGTAATCATCCTGCTGGTCATTTCTTACAGAAAAATAATATTCTATAACATTCATATACCACAATTTATTCAGCCATTCTCCAATTGATGGGCATCCATTCAATTTCCAGTTTCTAGCCACTACAAAAAGGGCTTCTACAAATATTTTTGCACATACCAGTTCCTTTCCCTTTTTTAAGATCTCTTTGGGATATAAGCCCAATAGAAGCACTGCTGGATCAAACGGTATGCACAGTTTGACAACTTTTTGAGTATAGTTCCAAATTGCTCTCCAGAATGATTGTATTCGTTCACAACTCCACCAATAATGTATCGGTATTCCCACATCCCCTCCAACATTCCACATTATCTTTTCCTGTCATCTTAGCCAATCTGACAGGTGTGTAGGGGTATCTCAGAGTTTTATTAATTTGCATTTCTCTGATCAAAAATGACTTGGAACACCTTTTCATATGAGTAGAAATAGTTTCAATTTCATCATCTAAATATTGTCTGTTCGTATCCTTTAAACATTTATCAACTGGAGAATGGCTTGTTTTTTTTATAAATTAGAGTTAATTCTCTATATATTTTGGAAATGAGGCCTTTAATCTTTAACTGTAAAAATGTTTTCCCAGTTTATTTCTTCCCTTCTAATCTTGTCTGCATTAGTTTTGTTTATATAAAAAGTTTTTAATATAATATAATCAAAATTTTCTATTTCAGGATAAATAATGATCTCTAGATCTTCTTTGGTCACAAATTCCTTCCTCCTCCACAGGTCTGAGAGGTAAGCTATCCTATGTTCTTCTAATTTATTTATAATCTCATTCTTTATGGCTAAATCATAAACCCATTTAGATCTTATCTTGGTGTATTGTATTAAGTGTGGGTCAATGTCTAGTTTCTGTCATACTAATTTCCAATTTTCCCAGCAGTTTTTGTCAAGTAGTGAATTCTTATCCCAAAAGTTGGGGTCTTAGGGTTTGTCAAACACTAGATTGCTATAGTTATTGACTATTTTGTCCTGTGAATCTAATCTATTCTATTGATCAACTAATCTATTTCTTAGCCAATACCAAATGGTTTTGGTGACTGCTGCTTTATAATGTAGTTTTAGATCAGGTACAGCTAGGCCACCTCCATTTGAATATTTTTATTTCCATTAGTTCCCTTGAAACGTTTGACCTTTTGTTCTTCCATATGAATTTTGTTGTTATTTTTTCTAGGTCATTCAAATAGTTTTTTGGGAGTCTGATTGGTATAACACTAAATAAATAAAATAGTTTAGGTAGTATTGTCATCTTTATTATATTTGCTCAACCTATCTTTTTGGCTTCATGTGAAGTATAGTAGATTCTGTTCCAACCTTTTACCTTTACTCTGTATGTATGTATTGCCCTGCTTCAAGAGTGTTTCCTGTAAACGACATATTGTAGGATTCTGGCTTTTAATCCAGTCTGCTGTCCACCTCAGCTTTATGGGGGACTTTATCCCATTCACATTTATGGTTAAAATTACTAATTCTGTATTTTCTGCCATCGTGTTAACCCCAGATTTGCTTTTCTCTTTCCTATCCCCCTTACTCCTTTCCCCAGTATTAAATTTATGGGCAACATTTGTCTCACACAGCCCTCTCTCTTTAGAATCCCTATCTCCCTCTAAGAGTCCCTCCCCTTTTTTTAAATCTTTCTCTTACAATTTCTGTATTCCCTTTTAGGAGAAGGCTAACCTACTCCTTCTTTTCCCTTCTCACTTTTCTTTTTTCTTTCTTTCTTTCTTTTTTTTATTATATAGTTTTTAATTTATAAGATATATGCATGGGTAATTTTTCAACATTGGCAATTGCAAAACCTTTTGTTCCAACTTTTCCTCTCCTTCCCCCCACCTCCTCCCCCGAATGGCAGGTTGACCAATACATGTTAAATATGTTAAAGTTAAGTCAAATACAATATATGTATACATATCCATATAATTATTTTGCTGTACAAAAGAATTGGACTTTGAAATAGTGTACAATTAGCCTATGAAGGAAATCAAAAATGCAGGCAGACAAAAATAGAGGGATGGGAATTCTATGTGATATTTCATAGTCATCTCCCAGACTTCTCTTGCTGCGTGAAGCTGGTTCAATTCATTACTGCTCTATTGAAACTGATTTGATTCATCTCATTGTTGAAAAGGGCCACGTCCATCAGAATTGATCATTATATAGTATTGTTGTTGAAGTACATAATGATCATTTCACTTAGCATCAGTTCATGTAAGTCATTCCAGGCCTTTCTGAAATCATCCTGCTGGTCATTTCTTACCAAACAAATAATATTCTATAATATACCACAATTTATTCAGCCATTCTCTAATTAATGAGCATCCACTCAATTTCCAGTTTCTGGACACTACAAAGAGGATTGCCACAAACTTTCTTGCACATACAAGTCCTTCTTTTTTTTTTTTTCCCTTTCTTTTTTCCTTCTTTAAAATCTCTTTGGGGTATAAGCCCAGTAATAATACTGCTGGATCAAAGGGTATGCACAGTTTGATAACTTTTTGAGTATAGTTCCAAATTGCTCTCCAGAATGGTTGGATGTATTCACAATTCCACCAACAATGTATCAGTGTCCCTGTTTTCCCACATCCCCTCCAACATTCCACATTATCTTTCCTTGTCATTCTAGCCAATCTAACAGGTGTGTAGTGGTATCTCAGAGTTGTCTTAATTTGAATTTCTCTGATTATTAATGACTTGGAGCATTTTTTCATATGGCTAGAAATAGTTCCAATTTCTTCATCTGAGAATTGTCTGTTCATAGCCTTTGACCATTTATCATTTGGAGAATGTCTTGATTTCTTATAAATTAGAGTCAATTCTCTATATATTTTGGAAATGAGGCCTTTATCAGAACCTTTGGCTGTGAAAATGTTTTCCCAGTTTATTGTTCCCTTCTAATCTTGTCTGCCTTAGTTTTGTTTGTACAAAAATTTTTTAATTTGATATAATCAATTTTTTTTATTTTGTGATCAATAATGATCTCTAGTTCTTCTTTGGTCATAAATTCCTTCCTCTTCCACAAGTCTGAGAGGTAAATTATCCTATGTTCTTCTAATTTATTTATAATCTCATTCTTTATGCCTAGGTCATGAACCCATTTTAATGTTATCTTGGTGTACGGTGTTAAGTGTGGGTCAGTGTCTAGTTTCTGCCATACTAATTTCCAATTTTCCCAGCAATTTTTAATCAAACAGTGAGTTCTTATCCCAAAAGCTGGAGTCTTTGGGTTTGTCAAACACTAGATTATTAAAGTTATTGACTGTTTTGTCCTTTAAACCTAATCTATTCCACTGATCAACTAGTCTATTTCTTAGCCAAAGCCAAATGGTTTTGGTAATCACTGCTTTATAATATAATTTTAGATCTGGTACAGCTAGGCCACCTTCATTTGATTTTTTTTTCGTTAATTTCCTTGAAATTCTTGGTCTTTTGTTTTTCCATATGAACTTTGTTGTTATTTTTTCTAGGTCATTAAAATAGGTTTTTTGGGAGTCTGATTGGTAAAGCGCTAAATAAATAGATTAGTTTAGGTAGTATTGTCATCTTTATTATATTTGCTTACCCTATCCAAGAGCATTTGCTATTTTTCCAATTGGTTAGATCTCACTTTATTTGTGTGGAAAGTGTTTTTTAGTTTTGTGCATATAGTTCTTACTTTTCCCTTGGCATATAGATTCCTAAATATTTTGTACTATCAATAGTTACTTTAAATGGAATTTCTCTTTGTAACTTTAAGTGTTGGATTTTGTTAGTGATATATAAGAATGCTGATGACTTATGAGGGTTTATTTTGTATCTTGCAACTTTGCTAAAGGTGTGGATTATTTCTAATAGCTTTTTAGTAGAGTCTCTGGGGTTCTTTAAGTATATCATCATATCATTGGATTCCTCATTACCTACTCTCTTTCTCAACTCTTATTATCAAAGCTAGCATTTCTAATACAATATTAAATAGTAATGGTGATAGTGGGCAATCTTGTTTCCCTCCTGATCTTAATCCCCTCCTACTTTTCAATGAGATGGGAGAAATTACTCTGTAAACCGAATATGTCTAATATTTTCTCCTTGAGAAAATTCTGATGAGAGTAAGATTCACACTATGTTCAAACCCCTCCCTTCTTTCCCTCAGATATTTAAAAAAAAAAAAAAAAAAAAAAAAAAGGTTTTCTTTGCCTCTTTGTGAGATGTAGTATCTCCACTTTCTCCTTTTTTTGGTACAATTTCCTTTCCACCTCTAGATGTTTTTTTTAATATTATAACAGTAAAACCAAATTATACATGCACTTTTTATGTATACACATAACAGAAATACAGTTCTTAAGATTTCTTTTCACTGTTTTATGCTTCTCTTGAGTTCTGTAGTTGGAGGTCAAGCTTTTTGTTTAGCTCATGTTTTTTCATCAGAAATAAATAGAATTCATCTATTTCATTAAATGTCCATCTTCTTCCCTGGAAGAAAATGTTCAGTTTGGCTGGGTAAGTTATTCTTGGCTGCATACCAAGTTCCTCTGTCTTTCAGGATATCAAATTCCAGGCCCTTTGATCCTTTAATGTGGATACTGCTAAATCCTGAGTAATCTTTATCGTGGCTAAGGGACAAATCCCAAGGAAAATAATGGGAAAAGTAAGTAGGAAGAACACCTATTGGTAATATGTTGAAAACTATATTGTGAAATATTAATGATAAATTTTCTTGTTTAAAGAAAAAAAACTTAAGGACTTATTAGTGTCATGTTCAATATGGTCAACTTTTTTTTGAGGAAAATACTTTGTTTGATAAAAATGCTAAGAAAATTGGACAGTAGTTCAGTAGAAATCAGGTAGAATTTAGGTTTACCTTATACTAAAATAAACTCCCAATGGTTATATGATATGGAAATAAAAGTTGGCATCATAATTAAGTTAGAAAAACAAGGAATAGATTACCTTTTAGATTTATAGATATAAGAAATCAGGGGAATACAGGAAATAAAATTAACAATTTGAGTTTATAATATTAAAGATTTTAAATAAACAAATGAAATGCAACTATAAATCAAAAGGTAACAATTCACTTAGGGGAAAATCTTCATAATAGTTTTTTCTGAGAAATGTCATTTCCAAAATACATAAGGGATGAATTCAAATTATGACTTAGAGTCATCATCCAATTGATAAATGATCAAAGCATATGGAATAGTAGTTCTGAATTAAAGAAATCTAAGCTTTTTGCAATAAGCAGAACCAGTAATATAATATACATAGTAACAGCAAGATTGTGTGATGATCAATTATGAAAGATTTGATTCTTCTCAGTGGTTCAGTGATCTAAGGCAATCCCAATAAACTTTGGCTAGAAAACACCATCTACAGCCAGAGAGAAAACTATGGAGACTAAATGTAAACTAATACAAGCAATGGTCACTTAATTTTTTTCTTTTTCTTGTTTTTTTTTTTCCTCCTTGCATCGTTTTTCCCTATTATTCTGATTTTTCTCTCCCAACAAGATTCATAAAGAAATATATATTTTTAAAAATTAATGTACATGTATAACCAGAAAAAATAAAACAATATTTTTAAAAAGAATAAAAATCTAAGCTATTAATAGCCAAATTTTTAAAAATGCAATTGATTTAAAACATTAAAATATTAATTCTATCACTGATTGATGAGATTGACTTTAAAAAATTAAACATCCTGGAGAGGTTTTAGAAAATAGAAATATTTAATATATCCTTGGTGAAGCTTTTAATTAGTACTGTCATGCTGCAAAGAGTTTGGAACTATAAACAAAAAATTCCTGAATTATACCATTTCACTAAATGATACCACTATTGGGCCTATACCCCAAAAAGATTTTAAAAGAATAGAAAAAAAATGTCAGTAAAGACAGACATAGTTCTATCATCATTTTTTATGGTTGCAAAGAACTGGAAAGGAGTAGTATTCCCATTAAAAGGACTATGGCTGAATAAATTATGGTACATGAATGTAATTGAAAACTTTTATTCAATAAAAAAATAAAGTGATGAAGGGGCTGGTTTTGCTGCTGCTGCATTAGATGAACAGAAACAGGGAAATACTAGTAACAATGAACAATCTTGAAAGACTTTAATACTTTGGTGAAGAATTGTATCCCATTTCCTTACAGAAAGAAGATAAAATAACTATAAAGAGTGAAAGATAACGTTAAAAAATGTGGTCAGTATGATAATTTGTTTTGCTTTACTATACGTGTTTATTTCAAAGATTGTGATTTTATTTTGTTTTCTGGAAAGGGTGAGAAGAAGAGATGATACTTGTGGCTTTGTTGTTGTTCATTAAAAATGTGATTAAATATAAAAACACATATGTAAATAATTATAATACAAAATGGGACGTATCTATTTAGATAGATACAGATGTATTTATTTAGATATCTATTTAGTTTAGAGAAAGAGCTACCTGAGATCTCAAAGTCTATATAGGGTCATAAAGAGCTTTATGGGAGCAGAGGCTTTGATTAATATTTTAATGGACTCATAAGATTACAACTGTGTGTGGATGGTGTGATGTTACAGTCTTAGAGCTTGGAGTGAATAGTTTTGAATGCTGTTCTAAGATGTTGAACAAAATTCCATAGGTCAGTTAGAGTTATTATGAAAGATTTCATTAGAGGAATGACATAACAAAAAATGTATATAAGAAAGATGAATCTGTCAATGTTTTGAAAAAAGTATGGAAAGAAAGAGAAGAATAGAATTAGGGAATATTTTAGGAAACTTTTACAGTAATCTAGGTAGGTGATGATGAGTCTATTTACAATGAGATGGTAGCTTAGGGAATATGGAAGAAAGAAAAACTAAAGTGAGAGATTAAGGAACTAAATATCATAGACTTGATAACTTATTAGGGAGATAAGGAGGGAGGGGGTAGACAAATATTGTTTCAAATAAGAGAGACTGAGTGAATGACAGTATCATGGACAACAATACTGATATAGGAAGAATGAACAATACATTTCATTTTGAATATCCACAGTTTGAGGCCCCAATAATTAGAGTCATAAACACCAAAGAAATTGCTTTCAATGTACATATGTCCATTGTAGTGCAATTTTTCCTTAGAAGGAGTGCTGCTTCCTTTTCTAAAAGTTAATTGATTGGCTATATATATGATAATAAATAATTGAAGTAAAACATTGGTGACAGCTTGTGGGATCTAAGAATTAAAAAGTTCAATGTCCTGGAAAGAAAGCCCTAAAAAGCCTTTAAAAAAAGATATAAAAGTCATGATTTGAGGACTCTACTTATCAGTGGCTGAAGGAGTCAAGAGAGGAATCATCAAATGTATAATAGAAAATGATCAAAATTCATACGGGCAGCTAGGTAGTATAATATGTAAAATTCTGAACTTGGAGTCAGGAAGTATTCAGTTTAAATCCAGCTTCAGATACTAACACTTACTAATTATGTCATCCTTGGCAAGTCATTTACCTTTCTGTGTCTCAATTTCCTTATCAATAAAATGAGAATAATAGCAGCACTGATTTTCTGTGGTTCTAATGAGGATAAAATAACATACGAAACATTTTACAAATATTAATACTTGTTTTAAATGTTATAATGAATTAGCCATGAAAATGAGAAGGATTAAAAAAGAGAGAAAGAATAGAGACAGAAGTAAAAGGGCTCTACTATAGAAATTTGTTGATGACCTAATGATACAATAAGAAGACAAGGAGCCAATGAAATTAAGAAAGAAAAAGTATTAGGAAAAGTAGAGCTGGCTGTCTCTGAAGCCAAAGGAGCTGAAAGAATCCATTCTACACCTGAAGTTCATAGCATCAAATGTCACAAGAAAGTTAAGGAAAATGAATTAAATATATTTGAGTCTAAAAAAGTAACAAACTGTCAGAGTATTATTTCAATTAAGTAAGGGTCTCTTTCTTTCCTAGACATAGTGTCATTCTCAGCTTATTTTGCAGGAAATATCACATAATAGTTATTTGATAAGTGCTTCTAGAATTGATCATTCAGAAAGGGATTTCACTGGACTACTAGGGACAGAAATAAAAACATAATGTATTGAGGAAAGTGTAGATGATGAGCAAATTAAGGACACACATTTTTTCAATAAATTTAAGCAGGAAGAGGAGGGAAGAAAGGCACAATAGTATAGTTAGAAGGTAAAATGGTTAAATAAAGAAAGAAAGGTAGCAAGAGAAGGAAGGAAGGAAAGAAAGGAAGCAGGGATGCAGGAAAGAAGTAGGGAAAGAAGGAAAGAAGGCAGGAAGAAAAGAAAGAAGGAAGGAAAAGATGAAGGGAAGATGGGAGGAAGGAAAGAGAAGAAGGAAGACAAACATGTCCTTTTTTTGGGGGGAGAAGAGTTTGAATAAACATATATGAGAGAACTAACATGACAGAAGTAACTTTTGTATAATTCTTTTACTCTTTTGACCAGGAGAGACATGATCCTTGATATTCTATAATAATTATAAATCATATGAATCAGGCTTTCTGGACCCTAAGGAAAAATATGGTTCCTTAATTTATTTCCAGTAGTCAATGCATTATAAAAGCTATTTTGAGTTCTCTTAAATTTTGTTTTGGAAAATAGGATAGCACAGTTAATAGAGCTGCAGTCTCAAAATCAGGAAAATCTGAGTCAAGTTAAATCCTACCTTTCATAAGAGCTAGCTGTATGAACCAGGGAAAAACACAGAGCATGGGTCACATGTGTCTTGAGGAAAAGGAAAATGTCTTATTGGAATAGTTTCCCAGGATATGTTAGTAATCAGTCCATCTTCTATGCAAGACCAGAAATATAGAACACTCTCTTAATGTTTCAAGGTCCCAGGCAAGAAATTACATCTAAGATTTCACCTGAGTTGCAACTATTACTGATGTAGGATGCTGAAGCCCACTAAAGCCAGGGAGGTCACTGGTCAGAGTGAAGGAAAAAGCACATTCTAGGCATGGGAGACAGCTATAGAATATACCCTAAAAGAAGGGATTGAATATTGTATTTGTAAGATACCTAAGTGTCATTGGATCAAAAAGTATATGTTACTGGCTAAGGTGTATGTAAGGAAATCAGAAAGGTAGCAGGGGTTAGGTGATAAAAGGTTTGAATAAACTAAGGAGGGTAGCCAGGATATAGAAGAAGATGTTTAATATGATTAAGTGGAGATATAATACCTACATATTCAAGTACTTAAAGGTCTATCATGTGGAAGAGGTTTCCATTTACTCTGGTTTGTCCCAAAGGATAAAACTAAAGACTGTGGATGAAAGGTAAAAATTGACATATTTACTGTAGATTGCAGGAACGAAAAAAGGTTTTGAACATAAGTAATGTAGAAATGGAATGAATGGTGAAATTACTAATCACCTTGATTTATTTGAGTTCCTTTATAATATAGGAGAGGCTAAAATAACCTGGGAATGTAAATCAGCCAATCAGGAAGCAGAATAAATATTGCTGCAGTTTGACATACCAGTGACCATGGATGAAGTGACCAGTGTCCACTGGATAAACTTGAAATATATCCTTTGCTGTGCTAGCAACCAGAGGGCCGGTTCTAACTGGTTCATTTTGGCTCCAAATGGAGAAAGCTTGCACAAACATCCTTGTTCTGAATAATCTATATTCCTCCTACTTTCCTTCCTCCCTTTATTATAAAACCATATAAACTAATCTCTAAATCTTTAGAGCAGAAGACTAAGTTTTCTTGTTCTCTACATATCTATTTTGTTCTTGTCAATATATATTTTGGGGTTTTGCACTTGAATTATACCTCCTTTCCCTCTGTTCAGACAGTTGTACCCTAATTAATCAAAATGTCAATAAGTAGAGTTCTTTACAAAGGATATAACCTGAATTGTTATTGAGTCAGTTTCCTTTAAGCAAAGGTTATATTGTAGAAGTGTTTGTTTTTCAAGTAAAGAGTTGGACAAGATGGTCTGTGAAGTCCCATTAAGATTCTGCAAAAATTTAGGCAAATCAACCAGCAAGTAATGTGGTAAGCATTAGGAAGAGAATGAAAAATCAAAGACTAACGTTCCTTGGATATGTTTTATCTTCAATGACAAAAATTTCTACCAATATCTCTCTCCTTACCTAAATTCATCCTATATCCCTTTTTCCCCCAAAACAAGTTTGAAAATACATGCAATTTCCACATCTATGAGGTGAAAAAGACACTAATCTCATTCGGTACTGTGGAAGCTAGATTAGGACACAGAGACACAGAGACACACAGAGAGAATGTCAGAGAGGTCAATATATTCAACAGATTAGGTATATAACATACAGAAGCAAACAAATAAAATAGGGGAATTGTTTGATAATTCCAAAGACTATTTCCTGGGGAAAGGATTTACTATCTGACCAATGCAAAAAGAGCACTGATAGAAATTATTTTTAGAACAATTCACACCATTCACTAAGAGAAGTACCAAATAAAAATCTAATCTTGGTAGGAAGGTTGCATCATAAACAAGTTAGAGGAGAAAGGAATTCTTTCACATTTGCAGTTTGAGGAAGAATTTCTGACTAAATATGTGATAGTGTATCACAACATATGAAAATAGTTTTGATTTATAAAATTAAAAGTTTACATAAACAAATCTAACAAAGCAAATATTAAAAGGAAAATATTGGCTAAAAAAATCTTTGCAACAAGTTTCTTTGATAAAGGACTCACACCCAAGATACAGGAAACTAATTCAAATTAATAAAACTAAATCATTATTCAAGATATAAATAATCTAAGAATATGAATAATCAATTTTCAAAGTTAAAAATCCAAACTATAAAAATCATATATAAATATTGTAAAACATTAGAAATTATAAAAATGCAAATTAAATAAAATGAATTAACTAGTTTTACACCTTACACCTATCATTCTGACAAATATGTGAAAAAGAAAAATGCTGAATGTTGGACAGTCTTTTAAAAAGAAAAAAAGCGCATTAATATAATCTTGATGGAGCTGTGAATTGGTCCAGCCATTTGGTCAAGCTTTTAGTTACTAAGCACAGAAGTTTGACTCAGTTATGCTCTTAGTAAGCCTACATCCAATAATGTGTTAGAACTTGCTCAGAATGCTTTTGATTGTTAAATTTTCAGTGTGAGCAGTTTCATCTTGAGAATCAGCAAACATTATTAATCAGGGTTGATTTATTGTTATTGTTATTTAATTAAATTTCTTTTAGTTTTGTTTAATTAAATGCTAACAATACACATTACATTTAAAAATATGCCCTATCTACATTGTTTTTTAAAAGTCACTTTTCAAAGATTTCATACGACACTCCTGTTTCCAAAGAAATCAAAGAAAGAAAAATATCTAGAAAAATAAATGTATTTATAACAGCTCTTTTCATAATTACCAAACATTTGAAACTAAGATTGTCTTCTTGTTAGGTGATTGTTAAACTAATTGTGGTATATTTGTTCCATTTAATTTTACTCTGCCAAGAGAAATAATAATAGGCAATTTGGGGGGAAATTACAAGGATCTCTGAGAGCTGATATAAAAGGAAGTGAGCAAAAGGATAAAAACAATTTATTATTATAATCCAATAATAATAATTTCAATTTATTTTGTTACAATGATAATATTATGGAGGAAAAATCTTCAATATATTTCAAAACTCTGATTAACAGAAGATTAAAGAACAGGATATAGAATATGCTTAGTACTCAACTTGCAATTTTCAAAAACTAGAATCACAGTCCACCTATGGCAGGTGTTAGTTATGAGCAAAAATCAGGAATCGGATCTCTTGAAATCTCTATGCCTCAGGCAACTTCCTATGACTTATCTACTAAATCATAATTGGTTCTGATCTGCTTTCTTTTACAAAATGTTGTTAGATGAATTCAAAGGGATTACTTAATCCAATGACACCATTCTAATTTCACTGGGTTCTCTCATATTTGCCTTTATATGAGGATGTTAAACTCAGGACACAATAGCCTATATCTCCTGTGGTATTCTAAATGTTTAACAACTGGCTTTCCAAAAAGATACATGACACACTTTTAATTTAATATGTATTATATTAACATTTCTTCTGTCACGTTCCTAATTCTAAGCAATAAAGAAAACAACAAATTGAAGCTAGTTTTATGGTATTTGCTGATTTCACATTAGAAATTTAATAATGGGAGTTCACCAGCTGGTTCTAGCTAGCCCCACCTTCAAGGTCTTTCTAAATAACTTTGGAATTGATTGTGTGATATAAGAGATGTTGGCAAGGACCACTCGGCATGGTGTACCTGCATTAAAGAAAGAACTGCTTTGTGAGCAAAGTCGAAGTGAAATAGCTCAAAAAAAACACAACACATTTAGAGAATTCATCCTGAATGTTCACATGGACTATTTGTGCCCTACCTGTGGTTATTCTAAGTATTCTAAGCTCATATTTGTCTGATCATCAACAGTTGGACACACTGTAACTGGACTCTAACAAAGCAATATAATTTTGGTCCTTTGAGAATGAAGGACAGCAACTCAAATACATATTTGGAACACCATGCCCTTCCATATTCTTTGTCCCCAGAAGTCAGTTAGAGTAAAATCCTAGAGATAAGAAAAGTCTTGTGGGGAAAAATAGCTATTTGCTAAATCTGTGCCAGGATTAAAGTCTAAGTGATACATTTCCCTAAATGATAGTCGAAAGGGCATGCTGACCTACAAAGGTAAAAGGATTTGCTAGCATAGAAAAATCCTATTCCAAAGCAATAATTATGATAGTCTTTGCCCCAATAAATTAAAATATGTTCCTATTTCTAGTAAGTAGAAGGTCAAGGAGACGATAGAGGAGAGAAAAAGGAAGTTGTAGCTTCTGAAATAAGTGAAAAAGTGTGATCTCATCTCCTGATCCACTAAACCAACAATGAAAGTCCAATATAACTACTGAAAGACCTGTTTTGCTTCAAAATAAGCACTATTTGATTAGTTGATTTTCTTTAAGACATTCAACTTTCAAGAATTTTATAAGCAAATATATTCACAGTTTTAATGAAAGTGGATATCTGATCACAGTATTCCTTTTGGCTATTTTCTAGTGAATATTCTGCTCTTTTTATTATTATAGCCATTGTGAAGATGAATGTATCAGAGACATTACTTATCAGCATTTGTACTTCCCTGACAAGACATTTGGCTAATAGCACATCTTGCAAAGGGACTCTATGAAATGATTATGAATCATATGTGGGAAATCATTTCTACAAATATAATTTTACGTAGATTAGAAATTTCTATGCTTTATTTCAAAACAGGCAACTAATTTTGCCCCTTGGTATATGCTAAGAGATATTATTTGAAAGAAACCACCAGGCATTTGTTCTTTATATAACTAACAAATATTTTTCCAATTTCAGCATCCTTTAATGGTGAGCATTTTAACAGTATACTCTTCTTTCTAATACTCATAAATTGATGATTTTACATTTAAAGTTAAAGACAATTAAGCCTGTGAAGCTAACTTATGCCTTCCAATTTGCTTAAGCACAGGATGAGGAAACAAAATGATTCTTTCACAAAGAGGAATAGTTTTCACCTGAAAAAATAAACTGAGAAAGACAACATTTACATATAACTGATGATTTAGTGTCCTTAAAGGATAACCCGTATTATCTCATTCTTAAAAATGGAAATACCTAGAAATATTATAACATAATTTGTCAGTTTCCAGCAGTTAGTTTGTGTAAATTCCCTATCCAATTGGACTAATGGTCTGAGTGTATTGTCTGCCCCATACATAGGTGACATAGATTTGAGAAAATAAAGACTATCAGTGCAACTACTACACTTTAAAGTTTTAAGTTACCCTTTTCTTGATCAGTGATTCAGAAAGTAATATGGTCATTTGGTGCCTACATAACTTCTCTTAAAATTACCAAATTTTAGAAATGACCATTAGTCCTTAATTGTATACCTTGACAAATGAAATTAGGATAGATACAAAGTATGCATTTATGCATGTACACACATGTGCATTAAGTAGAATTTAGAAAAGCATATCATGTTAATATATATGTATGTTTGCATGTGTTTTTGTATATATATGTACATATACATATATATATACACAAAAAGAAGCTAAGTGGCACTGTGAATAAAGTTCTGGGCTTGGAGTCAAGGAAGATTGTTCAAAGAAGTTAAATCTGGCCTTCAATACTTACTAGCTGTATGATCCTAGGTAAGTCACTTAACCCTGTTGCCTCAGTTTCCTAAGTTTTAGATATAGAAATTGATCTGGAGAAGAAAATATCAAACCACTTCAAATGGACTCACTAAGAATCAGACATGTCTGAAAAGACTGAACAACAATTCACACGTATGTGAAAAAATATGTTTATATTAAGCATACAATGTATAAGTATTATATATTGTATAATAGAACACATATTAATTAGCTAGAACCACATACATTGCAATATTTCTTGTTGGGAATGTGAAAGTGGTCTAGATCTGGAGTTCATCAATGTGAGGAAAACTCCCAACATCAATGTAGATTCACAATTTCTCACACCTGAAAATATTAGTCAAGGATGGAAGTTGTTGTATTTAGCTTTCAGTTCTTCATCACCTTCTGTTGCCTTAGCAAATGATTTCTTGGGCTTTATATGGCTCACAGGCTAAATGTTCATTCCCTTTGGGTTAGGAGATAGACTAGTTTGTGATAGAGTTTGTGACAGAGGCAGGACATGAACACTAAGGTTAGCCCTTTCTCCATTATAGGACAGGGCCTTTCAACAACAATTATACATGAAAAAAAAAAAGTACAATGTCCCAACAGTATGTTGTATTTTTCATGAGAAGAATTTTTATATAGGAATAAAAATCAAATCTGAGAAAGGTCAAGTGACTTGCCCTGGATCACACAAAGATACTGTCTGGTAGAGAATTTTTGCACATAAATGCCTTGATTTCAAGGTCAAAGTTTTCTTTCCAAAAAAATGTTTTCTCTTACTAAACTTTTAAAGTGAATGCATGTACAAATTCTGCTGTACTATGTGGCCAATAATGAAATGAACTTAATTATCAGAAGGTAGGAAAATACATTCATGTGTGTTTATCAGTTCTTTCCTTAGATACATGTAGTATCTTCCTTCATATGTCCTTTGTGGTTAATTTGTTGGGTATCTGGTGCTCAAAGTTTTTCTTACGACAACATTGTTATTATATACAATGTTTTCTTGGTTCTGATCATTCTGTTTTTATTATCTAATACAAGTCTTTCCATGGTTTTTCTAAGATTATTGAGCTCATCATTTCTTATAGTAACAGTAGTAGTCTATCACAATCATACTTCTTTAGCCAATCTAATCTTCTTCATTTTCCCTCTTCTACATTCACTTAGTCTGCTGATTCTGTATCCACATCAGTCCACTTTTGGCTTCTATCTCATTTGAAGATTTTTTGAAGATCTTCTCTCTTCTTACCTGGATGAAATATGATCTTTGATAATTACAATAATTTATTTCTCTGCTTCCAACACTTCTCCTCTTTATCCTCTACTACATAACTGGTAAAATATAATAGTATGATTATGCCATTGTTCCAACACAAGGAAATACAATGGCTATCTATTGCCTCTCATATAAAAGACAAATTTCTTTTGTAAACCTTTCCTAATTTGCCTCCTGCCAACATGTTCAGATTTATTATCGTTATGTCTATAAGTTATGAATTCATTTCGTTGCTTATCTCTTTTTTTCTATACATGGCAGCCCAACCTCACAATATTGTGCTTGTATGTCCCCCACTCCTAGAATATTCTTCTTACCCAATTCCCCAAGTTATTTGTGGTTTGGTTTAATTGTTTTGTTGTTGTTTTGTTTTGTTTTGTTTTGCTTTTTTGCTTTCTAAAATTGTTTTCTATTAACTCTAATTTTATATTTATTTATGTCTCTATGTACATTATATATTTTGAATTGATTGTAAGCTCTGTGAGGGCAGGAACTATTTTATTTTGTCTTTGTGCATTAGCACTTAAAACAATGCCTTACAAAGATCAGGTACTTAATAAATATTAGTTATTTATGAATTTCCATAGTACATTAAAACTTAAAAATAACTTTCTGATTCATTGTTTCATTTGATCCTCACAAAAATCTTGCAAAGTGGGAACTGTTGCTATTTTTTTCCTACAATCATTTTTTATTTATGTTATTATCATTATTTTGATCAGTCAGATCTGTAGAGCCCTACTAAGTGCCAAACTTTGTGCTAAGTGTTGCACATACAAAAACAGAAAAAAAGGCAATCTCTGACCTTAAAGAACTCACAATCTAATGGAGGAGAGAATTAGTAAACATGTGTGTGTATACACACACACACACACACACACACACACACACACACACGAGGTTAGCCCTTTCTCCATTATAGGACATAGCCTTTCAATATCAATTATGCATGGAAAAAATAGTACAAATTCCCCAACAGTATGTAATATACATGTATATGTATACTACATATATGATTCCTATATATTATATGTATGTAATTATATACATAATATATAATATATTATAATTACATACATATATTAATTATATGCATGTTATAATTATTATGTTTATATATAGTTACATACAAATATATATGTTACAATTATATATTATAAATAATTGTATAACTACAAGTATATATATTTGTAATTATGCAATTAGACAATTTGTTTATATATTATATAATTATAATTATACATATATAATTATATATTATATAATATGCTAAAAAGCTGTATAGAGGAAAAATATGAAATAATTAATGGAATAAAAGCACTGGAATTAAGGGGGGTTGGGAAAGGCTTCCTATTTCAGATGGGATTTTAGTTGGAACTTAAAGGAAACCAAACTTGTCATTTCCTTTATATAGAAATCTCCGAGGGGGATTTTTTTTTCTTTTTTTGAATCCAAAGCACATCTGTAACAGTTACAATATTACCTTTGGCACAGAAAAGTGAGTTTACTTGCTCAAGCTCAAACAGTAAGAATGGATCAAAGACAAGCCCTGAGCTGGGGTCTTTCTGATTCTGAGGCCACATATCTATCTCATGTGTACTGTTGTTTCTCATTGCACAAGTATTGTTTATCCCATTATTTCAGCATAGAAATTTGAGGCATAAAGAGGTTAAGCAATTATAACTAATAAGCATCAGAAATGAGATTTGAACATGCATCTCAACTGATTCAAAGCTTCACACTTCTCTACTATCTCTCAGTTCATCTCAGTAGTAATTAAGGTGGAATTCACAGTCATATTCTTTTACTATTACAGCCCTTATCTCACCCCCAACTATTCTTTTCCCCTCTGAGTTAAGTGGATAGTTCAAATCTTCATATTTCCATTCCTCTTGAGCTTCATTTTTTTTTTTTTTTGGTTGACTAATGTTTGATTGTCTTTTCAATTAACATTGATCTGAGTGCAAACAAACTTAAAATACTTAAAATGTAATTTCCCCAGAAATTAAATTGGTTTTGAGATTGGGAATTTTAAAAGAGGAAATGTCACTTGAGTTGCCATTGCTTCTATATACTTCTATATTATACTATATACTTCTGAAGGAACCTCCCAGTTTTTCTAACCATATGAATAGCATGATCTAGTACATGAGATTAGAAAACGGCTAGCCTGGCAAACCCACAGAAGCTACATGAAATGTGTCATTTCCTGAGCCCAGGATAATACTTTCCTGAGCCAGTGATAGGAGATTACTAAATAATGTTGGTTTTTGAATGAGTGAGTGAATCTCCACTCCTAAAAGTACAAAGTATAGTCAACAGCAGTAATATTGTCTTATAATTCCTTTTTCTTTCACTGCAAGTTTCCAGCTTTTCTAAGTTCTTATTCTCATTAATTCCAGGCCTGGATCAACATTGTGAAATGTTTGTAGTTTTTTCAGTCTTTCTTATCTTGTAATTAGAGTCCCAAAAAACTCATTGAAGCCCACTTGGAGTGTGTACTCTGAATTGTCCAGAAGTTCAAAGGTATTTTTTAGATGTCCAGAATGAAGAGAGAAAAAGAAAGATAGAGATAGAGAAAAGCAGAGAGACTGAAAGACAGGCAGAGACAGAGACAGAGTAACAAATAGAAACAGACGAATGACAGAGACAGAATCAGAGGCAAAGAGACAGAAGAGTTCTACTACCTTCACTGCCCCAATTTTGACCTTCACGTATTCTCGTTTCTGGTATTTTAAGTCAAACTATTGTGACACTTTGTAGAACATTACTCTCTTCTTTCTTTGGTTTTTGGAGTTAGGTTCTCTGTACAGATCCACCAAAACTTCAAACAGAAAGCTCATTAGAAAGCTGTTGTAAGCATTCAAAGTTGACATTACATCAAAAGCATAGGTTAAACTCTATAATGCATCCTTCCAATGTGGCAACAAAAGTTCTTTTTTATCCCTTGATCGCAGGAGCTCACCTGTAGGAAATGTTACACCTTTTTATTAGACTAGTGAATCGTCTTTGCTGTATTAACTGGAGACATTCTTGACAGGCTTAAAGTCGTTAACACCTCTGAGGAATGCGCAGCAGAGCCTGCAACATTACCCCATGTCTCTACATGTTAGTAACTTAGGAGTTTCCCAAAGTCATAGGCAGACTTTCCTCTTGATACTTGGGTAGCAGATTTATTGAAATGAGGAAAAGATGAGCATTGTTGGCAGAATTCTTCCCAGCACAGATGTGCACAATAAAACACATTTGATGTCTTCAAATACAAAGTCCAATGCCTTAAATTAGCAAACCTGTTGGATTAATATGACAGGTTTGCAAAACAAATCATCAGTCAGCCATTGTCAGAATTAATCTGTATGGTCCTTATTGGCATGTGGTTGAGAATTTATGGGGGGAGGAGGGTTGAGATGGAGATCAACCCTCCCTCCACCCCCCAGAAAAAAATAAAAAGTTAACAGTCCACAGTCTGCTTTTGTTGTTTTAGTTTAAAGATACTGTTGAAAAATATAAAATATTTTATTTTTAAGATACTGTTGAAAACTGGCAATTTGTTTTTTAATCTGGTGCCAGACATTTAAGGACAGATTTGTCCCCTCCTTTTCCCCCTCTCCTTCTTTAAATATTGGATTATATTTTCAGTAAATGGGTATAGAGTTTACTAATGGCAGGTCAGTCATTATTCTTTTAAGTGGTTGATAGGATGTTTTGATTATTAAACAATTTAAAGAAAGGCACTGTGCTACAGTGAATTCAATATGATGATTATTTTGTTAGTTTTCATTATAAGAGCTAGGGGGGAAAAAGATGTATTAGAATATATTAAAACCTTGGGGTAGAGTGGGGGACAGGTAAGTTGCACAGTGGATAGAGTGCTGGGCCTAAAATCAGGAAGACTTCATTAATTCAAATCTGGCCTCAGATACTTACCACCCATGTGACCCTGGACAAGTCACTTCATCCTGTTTATCTCAGTTCCTTATCTGTAAAATGAACTGAAGAATGAAATGGCAAACCATTTCAATATCTTTGAATTGATATTCCTCCCCCCCCAAAAAAAAAAAATAAATAAATAAATGGCAAATGCTCCAAAATGGGATGACGAAGGCTGAACAACAATAAAATTCAATGGATTATCTTCCAAGTTTAACAGAGGAAAATCCAGCCTTTCCCAATAGGACAGAATTATTCAGTCAATCAGCATTTATTAAGCTGCTAGTATTGTTAAGTACTCAATATTTTATAAAAGTAAGATATACTTTCCTTTCAAGGTACTTACAATCTGTTGGGAGGGGTAGATTCTATATTTTTAAAATGAGATGGTTGGACTATAACACTTCTAAGGTCCCTTCTAGGACTTAAGCTTTGATCCTATCATCCCACATAGATTTATAATATATGTGACATAAATACAAAGATATAGATATATATGGTGGGCTGAGGATTACATTAATCATTGGTACAATCAGGAAAAGCTTTTTTGAAGAAGACACTTGAAATGTACTTTTGAAAATAAAAAAGTTGAAGAAGAGGAGGAACATTGTAAGCTTAGGGGATGTTACACATAGATGTGCAAATTCATGAAAGAAGGAGGGAGGGGCAAAGAAGGAAGAGGGAGGGGCAAAGTAGCTCTGGTCACACAGTTGGAGGACAGAGCATGAGCAATGCATGATAAACCTGGAATAATAGTTTTCTTTGCACAAAATTATTCCTTATTACCTGTTTCATTAATAATTTTCTTTTTATTCTTCATAAATTGATAGTTTTTGAGTTTCTACCCTTGCTATTTCCCCTTTTGTACTCTTACTTTTCTATGTAGTTCTACTTTTCTATGTCAATTAAAAGTATTTAGTAGTTATAAGTTAAAAAATTCCAATTTAAAAGAATATTCAATTCACTTTCATAATTACTCCTGGCATATATATATATATATATATATATATATATATATATATATATATATATACATATATACATATAATACATATATATATATATATACATATAATACATATATATATATACACATATATACGTATATATGTATATATATATGTGTATGTATGTTACTATTAATATTATAACTACACTGAAAACTGAAATTAATACTGTTTTTTGTTCCAAAGCACTTTATATACATTATCTTATTTAATCTTTATAAGAATCTCATTGAATCTTATCACATTTTGTAGGTGAGAAACCAACAAGGAGAGGTTATAAGTGATGCATCCAAAAGTTTCAGGGTTAAGACCTGCTGCCAGGCTTTCTGACTCCATAGCCAATGTTCTTTGTATCATACCACAGAAGCCTATCTAAGTAGATGGATTAAGTAAATTTCTATAATACTAATGATCTCTACTGCAATGTTATTTTTTTTTTCCATGATAGCTGGTATATACTGCAATGTTTATTGTCACGCACAGAGCATGTAAGAACTATGTAAGATCAGTGGCGAACCATCCAAAACAAAAATCCACTTTATGTAAATACAGTGTAAAAGAACTCTAATCTGGGACATTGGCTGGGAACTGCTTATCTTTGGACTCCATAGGAATCTTGGACCAACCAGAAAGAACTTTATTCAGTAGAGCTTTGCAGCATCTTAATCTGGATGTTTCTTAGAGTCTTAAAAATAAATGCCCAGGTTTACTGCCCCCAGGAAAAGTGGAAAGAAGTGAGAAGGGAGAGTCTGTATCATCCTCTTGAGCCCATGATTACATGAAAAACAAGAGAGCAGCTTGTTGGTTGGGTTCAATAGAAAAGAAGAAATGCTCCTATACACTTGGGAGATTAGGAGGATTAAATGTAACCAAGCCTTTCCAGGAACAAAGGGATAAACGATATGGTTTAGAATAGTTAGTAGTTGAGTCCTTTTAATTATGAAGGAGTCACAGAATCCCAATGAGAGACAAGCATGTTTGTTTTCCTTCTGGGTATACCATAACTATGTATTTTGAAGGTCAGAAAAAAAAAAAAAAGTTGTTTTTTTTTTTTAATCTTACTGCTGAATACTTTTCGTGGAACAATATAGTTAAGGCATTAGCAAATAAGTGAAATTTAGCAATAATTTTGTTTTTGTTTTGTAAGAAAATACTAATCAAATCTTTTGAATAGTTTTAAAGATGACAAGTTTTCCAAAGGAAATTTATTAGTATATGATATATGCTTGTGCTACTGGAACAAAGTACTAAGCTCAACTTTTAAAAAGATTCAGGAAAAACTAACTTTCCCTTATTTTCCCCACACCAATCATTGGACTTCAATGTAATTTAAAAACTTGACACTGAGTTATTTAAAAAAAATACTTATTAAAAATATATGAAACCAAGCTATAATTCTATTTGGACTTTGTAGCATTTAGCAAAGTGCATTTTGGATAGTAGATACTTGATAAATGATGATTAAAATGGATTACAAATAGATGATACAGAAGCACTGCCTCATGTGACTCTATTTTAAGAATGAAGGTTATTTCCATAAGTATACATACTTGTGCAACTATGGATAACTCTACTGGCATTTTGCTTTCTTAAAGGATTTATTCTATGTGGGCATCCACATTAGTGAAGATTGTAAACCCTCCTTGTAGCCTTTGATGTAGCACATTAATGTGGAAAGAGCCAATAAAATTAGAGGCTCAGAAGTTGTCTCTGTCTCTTAAAACTTGTATGATCATGGATAAAGTCACTTAATTTCTTTGTGTCCAATGAGGCCTGTTTCAGCCGTAGCTAGACTTTGGAGTTCCTTATACAAGTTCAACAATTGAAAAGGAAGAGGCAAATGAAGGGGAAAAGTAAGAAGAAAAAAGAAAGTCCATAGAGAAAGAAAAACCAAAAGAATAGAAATAAAGAGAAAAAGTAAGAGAGGAAAAAAGGAAGAAAAAGGAGAGAGAAAGAAAAGTAGAAATAAAAAAGTATAAAGATAGTAAGGAGGTAAATAAAGAGAGAAAAAAGGAAAGAGAAGGAAACTTCTGTCATGACAAATTTCTACTCTAAGAAGTGTTTTTTTTTTTCCTACAAAAAGTTGTTTTTTAAAATTTGTTCTTGTTTTTTCTGTCATAGCCTTCATCAACTCAAGGTCATTTTCAAGAAATAATGAATTTGAACTTTAGTGGAAGATCTTGGTCTCAAAGTAAAAATATCTGATTGATATTTAGATTGTCATTTATATGCTATTGTCATAGGCAACTTATCTAATTTTGACAAGCTAGTTTTTTATTATTTTTTTAAATTCTTACCCATTCTCTCCCCATCCCCAGCCCCAACCCAAAAGGAAACAGAAAATTTACCTAAGAATGAATACTTCTAATCTTTACTGTTAAGGAAAAAAAAAAAAAGTCAAGGCTGGTGTTTTTTGCATATGGAGGAAAGCTTGTTATTTTAACCAGTGGGTAAAAGTGTTCCAGGGAAAATGATAAATGCTACTTGGGAACCATAATGTCAGAAGCAAACAAACAAACAAAAATAATCTTTAAAAAAGTTTTCACTTTTTTCCCTAAAGTAACACATATAAAACAAAATTCTTGTTATCATCATTAGCTTGGCTTAATCAAGAATTCTGTGTACTATTTTTAACCTAATGTCAAATTCATTGAGTGAGCTTAAATAAGTCATTTTACTACTTTTTAATCTCAATTTTCTATTTTTAATTTTAAGATGGCAATAATATCAAGGCATAAGCTTCATAAGGGTTTTGTGAAAGTGATTGATGAGATACTTTCTAAAAATTAAATCAAGAAGTATGAGGATTAATGATGTAATAAAGTCTGTGAAATTCATTGTGATCCTCTGATACATGTAGAACTATAATGTATTTTCTTCACCTCTTTGACTGTGAGGAATCAACTAACATTGCTGCTTTCTTCATGCACCAACACGTCTTCCATTTCTAAAGGATATAAGGAAGGATTGGTCAACCAGAACTTTTCACCAGAGAACAAGAATTTTAAAAGGTGCTGGTAGCAATTTCATTTCTTTAGTTAGATCTTAACATTTAATGAGAGAGTATAACTATTTTTAAAGGAAAAATCTATTCTCCCGTTCCCTAGAATCTATACACATGGTATCTTTTCTCCAAGTCAGAACCACTTCAATCCACCAAAACCTCAGTGGCCAGGATGTTGTCATAGATCCCAAAGTTGGTAGTTAAAATGCTGCCCATTTCTCTATATCTGGTATTGCATATTCTATAAATCTGTGTCTAAATTACTTGTCTTTTTCATTTCCTCCTCCCTTTCCATCAGCAAACAAAAAAAAGAAAGAAAGAAAGAAAAACTAGCAGATAGATAAATAAAAGAGAAAAATGTAAGTTTTTTATGGATGGGGCTAAGCAAAAGGTAGGAAATAACACCATTCACTTATCTTAATATTAAATTCTTGTGGAGAAATTGATCAAAATTTAAAAAAAGAACCTGAGGTATTTCATATTGTATGAAACAAAGTGCATGTCATTTGCTATGAAAAGGCAAATGATATCTACTTTGCTGATGTTGTTCTGCCACACTGTGGTCAAAATTTATTGTCTGAAAAGCATCAAGTGGCATGTATTCTATCTTAGTTGGAGCAAAGAGTGCACCAGGGAAGGTAGTACCTCATTCCTATTAAAACCAATTGATATTTTCTTACTGAGATGTTCTCCTGGGTCATCGCCAGCTATATTGAGTTTTATCTTGCCACTAAACTTCACTGATTTGAGAAGATAGTGAGGATGATAAATTTGCCCAGCTCTTCCTCACTGATATCCAGTTCACATGCTAGTTAAGACATCACTTCCATGATGTCATTGGTCCCCAGTCAGTGTCAGATCAGATGGCTGAAATGATCAGTACTTAAATTAGCTGGGGCTCTGATTGTCTTTGTAATTTTAAAACTCCAAGCAGGTTTGTACTTGCTACCTTTTTTGTACTATTTAGGCTCATTGCCAAATTTTCCTTGTACACTTAATTTCAGTCTCAGTGACAGCACTTTTTGCTTTGTAATTTCAAATGAAAGTGTAATTTTATTGAAAGAATATGTGTTAAGGACATTTTCACCCTTTCTATTGCAGTTGTCAGACCTATATCAGATATGCTATCATAGCTTGTTCCTAGGACAAAATTCCATTCACATTGAATGTTTAATGTTACATTATTCTTTCTACAATGCACTATAACAACATTTTCGATCTGATTATTACTGGTGACCTTCACATAATATTCAGGGCACAAATACTCTCTAGCTAGAGTTTTTTTTTTTTTTTTTTTTTTTTTTTTTTTTAATGGGGCTTTTGGTGACTATTTATTTAAACATTTAGCCAGATTGGACAAGCGTAAATATAAGTAAGCATGTGCTCAAATAAAGAGATGTATATATGAAAATGGTCATTCCTTTTCTTGTCCTCTGCATTATATCTCCCATGGGGTCTTTTTCAGCAACGCCTTTCACACATCTCTTCAATTCTTGGATGGGTAGATTGACATACTGGATAGAATGAAAAAATGGACGTTAGGAAGACATGAATTAAAATCCTGCCTGAAACACTTACTGATTATATTGTTGTTGTCCAGTTGTGTCCACCTTTTTGTGACCTCATTTTAGATTTTCTCGGCAAAGAATGATTTACCTTTGTCTTTTCCAGGGGATTAAGGCAAGTAAGTGAATTATTTGGCCAGGATCGTTGACTATCTGAGGTTGAATTTGAAATCAGTTGTTTTAAACTCCAGGCCCAGCACTCAATCCACTAAGTCACCTAGCTGCCTAATACTGGTCATATGACGCTGAACAAATTTACAAAATAGTAAATAGTAACAATTTAGCCTAAGATTAAATGAAATGATATAGCTAAAACTTTTTACAAGTCTTAATGCTAGCTATTTTTTGGTTTCTACAACCATGACTCTAGTGTAGAACTTTATTTCTTGTCTGGGTGACTTTAATTGTATGCCACACTTTTTTTATTGGTTGCTCTATTCAATAATACTTCCTAGTCAAAAATGTAAATGACTTCCCATTGTGTACAGAGTAACATTCAAATATCATATTTTGACATTCAAGACCCTCTAATAAATCAATTCAATTTAATCCAGTTTAATGCAATAGACATTGAATAGTAAAACAAAAATAAAAGGACTTCATATTCAGGTTGTTTACAGTGATCCTTCAATCTAACTTAAGAAAGATTTTTTTTTTTTTTAATGTAGATCTAGGAGTTACTATAGCCAATTCACACTGACTCAGAACTGATTGTCATATTTCCAAAGTGAGCATTTACAATTCAGAATTTGGCAAATGCAAAATTAGGGTTGGATGAATTGTTTTGTCAGTGTTCTAGATATAAGAAAGTTATGGGACAGCTGCATGACATAATAGATAGAGTACTGGCCTTGAAGTCAGAAGAATCTGGTTCAAATTCAGCCTCAGATATTTAGCACTAGCTATGTGACTCTGGGCAATTGACTTAACCTCAATTGCCTTTCAAAAAAATAAAATAGAGGCAAGTTATACAGAAATTGTTAATTATGAATATTAAACTTAAATTTGGGTCCTGCATAAATTTTTCCAGAAAGTTATTAGACTTTTTGTTTTCTGATTATTAAACATAAACAAACATACTACTGTCTGAAACTAAAACTTCATTAGTCTAGATATCTCTAGGATATGAAACACTATCTACCAATGCTGATAGACAAAAGTTTGGAAAGTTATATAAAAATATATGAGAACTAAGAGATTAAATGACTTTGTAAGGTCTCAGTCAGGACTTGAAACTAGTTCTACTTTACTCTGAAGCTAGCATTGCTGCCAGCATCAATCATGTCATGTTCCCTACATTCCTCCTCTTCAAATACTCTCTACTCTAATTACAATTGCCTACTCACTATTTTCTGAATAAACCTTGAGCTTTGCCACCTCTATATCTTTGTCTATCTCAAATACATGGAAAGTATCTTCCTTCCCGGAATTCCACTTTTACTAGTTGAAATCCTACCCATCTTCCAATAATTAGCCTAAACTCAGTTTTTTTCCATGAAAGTTTTCCTGATCTATACAATAAGAAAAGGTCTGCCCCTTCCCTTAACACATATTGTTCCTTGTAATTGCTAATGAATTTATCATACCTTACATTGTAGTATATATATTGTTTATCTTACATATTAGATTTTAGCTCCTTCTATCTTAATCATCTTTTTGTCCTATGTCATCATATTTATAATAGTGGTGATGGTGATGATGATAACTTATTCAAGGTCAACTAACCATCTATCAATAACATCTAAAAACAACATCCATAAATGACATCTAAAGTTAATCCATTATGAGAAGGGAATTATTATTATTATTTTTATTATAGCTTTTTATATACAAAACATATGCATGGGTAATTTTTCAACATTGACCCTTGCAAAAACTTGTGTTTCAACTTTTCCCCTCCTTCCCTTCACCTTTTCCCCTAGAATGCAGGTAGTCCCATACATGTTAAATATGTTAAAGTATATGTTAAATACAATATATGTATACATATTTATACAGTTATCTTGTTGCACAAGAAAGATCAAATTTAGAAAGTAAAAATAACCTGAGAAGAAAAAACAAAAAAGCAAGCAAACAATAACAGAAAGAGTAGAAATATTATGTTGTGGTCCATACTAATTTCCCAGTGTTCTTTCTCTGAGTGTATCTGGTTCTGTTCATTACAGATAAATTGGAACTAATTTGGATCCTCTCATTGTTGAAGAGAGACACGTCCATCAGAATTGATCATCATATAGTATTGTTGTTGAAGAATATAATGATCTCCTGGTTCTGCTCGTTTCACTCAGCATCAGTTCATGTAAGTCTTACCAATCCTCTCTGTATTCATCCTGCTGGTCATTTACAGAATAATAATATTCCATAACATTCATATACCACAATTTATTCAGCCATTCTCCAATTGATGGGCATCCATTCAATTTCCAGTTTCTAGCCACTATGTAAAGGGCTGCCACAAACATTTTTGCACATAAGGTCCTTTTCCATGAGAAGGGAATTATTATTAAGAGGGAATTCTAGTCAACATAATTTTTTAGTAGAATTTCATTTGAGGTGAGATCTTTAATATAGTTATAAAGGCCTGATAAGGATCATCAAATGCTGGCAAATTGGGTTATCATAATAGCATTGATTTTACTGACAATCTAATCAGTGTAATATTTTACTGATAACTAGTGAAAATGCAAGATGAAAGGTTATATACCTCTATTCCTTCTACACTGCAGCTTTTCCCTTGTGGTTTTGATATGTTGCCAGGTAGCATGAGAAATTAAATGAAAACTTTGGGGACATTTTGTGAAAACCATAGACAAAATGTGAAGGTCAAGGGATGACAAAGAAAAAGTTTAGAAAATCAGAAATGCATAAAATATATGCACAGTAATGTATAATATCAACATATTTTATCTTTTAACACCATAATAATTTAGATTTCTTCTTCATTATGAAGGATGGGCCAAAAAGATTTAATGTAGATTTTCCAAATTTTAGGTGTTTTAACTTGAACCTCCATGATGTGGAAGGGATAACAATATTTTCTGTAATCCCCATGAACTCTCAGACCTTTTCAAAACATTTAATGCAAGCTTTCTCAATACTCTTTCCCCCACCACTGACTGCACAATTGGTAGCAAGACTGTATTAACTGATCCAACCCATTAGCCTGAAATAAAATTCAACCACAATTCCTGTTCTCCTACCTCCTCTCTTTCCAATACCAAAGAGATCTGATCTCCAGGCTGCTTGAGTTTTGTAGAGTCCAATGATATCACAACACTTTGTGTTGCAAAAAAAAAGGAAAAAAAAAAAATATATATATATATATATATATATGAAAGCAGAGAAACAAAAGCAGAAGGAAGAACTCATTTTTGGTCTTGAAATACTGCTTAATCCCACACTCCAAGCCATTCTCTCTTTTCAAGAAGCTCAGAGATCAGATTCTGACAAATGACAGAAATTAAGACCTGGATATAATAGCAGCAAAAAAAGTCGCTCTCAAAAGCACCAGGGTAGGGAACTGAAGAAGAAAAGCAACAATTCAGGATGCTGGGCAGGAGCTATCCGGGCTATCCTGTATTCCTCGTCTATGGGAAAGAAGTCAGAATCCATCTATGACCGTTTTCTCCCCCTAGTTGGTACAGAGATATAAGTTGGCAAATCATGAATTGCCCAGCCAGGTAGAGGACTAACTTTCTCTGAGATTTATTTCCTAGGGAAGCCACAACAAAAGAGGAGGGATTCAGGAAGGGCAAGAAGGTAAAATAAGTGTGTGTGAGTAGAATGAGAAAGAAGATTGAAATTACTAAATATCTCAGGAGGAATAAAGTTAAAAGACACCAACCACAAGCAAATGAATCTCTAGGGAAAATATTAATAGCAGAAGGAAATATGGCCTTCAGATCTATGGAATGAGTTTAGGCATCTTTGAAAAAATGCTGTAAAACAAAGGAAAATGACTTAATACTTTAAGAGATGGAGCAACCTATTGAATTTGAGAAGAAAATGGGACTTACAATACAATGAGCTGATTTAAAAAAGAAAAATTTGACAGCATAATGTATAATCTCTAAATTATAAGTAATTGGTAAAATATTTTTAAAATGTTACCTGAAATGATGAGCCTCAGAGAAAAAGAGAATAAGAATTGATTAGAAATGCAAATGCATAGAAATAAATGACATTCTAAAGGAACAAAATTAACATTAAGAGAAAATTTTCTCTACCCAAAGTATACTGATTACAAAGACAGGATACAAAATAAAAAACAAAACAAAACAAAACAATGATTATAAGACTCTCAGAAGAACACAAGTTAAGGGGAAGAAAATACTAACAGCCAACATGCAAGAAATAACATAATAAAAATATATAGAACTTAGCACAAAAAAGAGAAATATCAATTGCAACTATGCATACAAAAATTCATTCCATAAAAGTGAGCAAACAAATCAGAAACAGAAACACAAGGCCACAGATTGTAAATTTAGAGATTCAATTTAGAAAAAAAAAAAAAAATTCAAGTAACCAGGAGAAAGACCTTAAATACAAAGAAAAGGAGATAAAAGTAGCACAAAAGTATTATGTGACCACCAAAATGCATGAGAAAATGAATTTGTTCTGAAGAGCAATGAAGCTATGATGGTAGTTCAGAATCACCTACTCTGAAATCTGACCTTAACCGTAAATGGAAAAAATATATATATATGTTCAATAATAAAGAGGAATTTGAAACATTAGGGTAGCTACCTTGTATAGTGGATAGAATGCTGGTGCTGAAGTCAGGAAGACAGATCTTCCTGAGAAAAAAATCTGGCCTCAGATGCTATAGCAGCTATGATTATAGAATAGAATAACAGCAGCAATAGCAAGAGAAGCTTCAGGAGTTCTCAAGCCAGAGATGATAAAATATTAGCAACTGATTAGAAAGAAATCACAAGGACTGTGTGAGGACTGGGTGCATGACAGGGTCCTTTTTAGTGAATAAATGACTTAAACCCACTTCCATGTCACAATTACAGGGCAGAGAGGAATGCTTATGATCATAAAGGATTAGGGTCTCCCTAGAAGCAGTACCTCATTCACAATCAAAGAATTGAAGTCCTTTAGGAGCAAGATAACTTGCAGCCACAGGGGTCAAGAACACTTAATGGGTATGGACCAGAAGGCAAAACAGGAGAGCAATGACCATATCTCTACCTAGATTGTTATTATCTTGGAAACCTCCTAAACTCCCAAAACTAGCTCAGAAAAGAGTAGTACAAAAAAGCCTAATGATTGCGATAGTATACCCTCACCTCCACTTAGAAATAGAGCCCAACTTTAACATAGAGTTTAAAGTCATGAATTAGTTTGGGAAAAATGAGTAAGTAACAACAATTTTAAAAAAATAATCTAATCATAAAAGTTGCTTTGGTGACAAGTAGATAAAGATATAAAGTCAGACAAAAAACAATGATATCAAAACATCTACAAACCCAAATCCAACAATGTGTTGCTTATAAGAAACAAAGCTGAAATAGAAAGATATACACAGAATTAAAATAAGGGGTGGAGCAGAATCTATTATGTTCAACTGAAGTTAAAAAGAAAAGAGGAAAAAAGCAGGGGTGACAATCATAAAGCTGATGAGATTAGATTCAGGGAACCAAAATGATGAGATTAGGGTTCCTGATGGTCAGGGAGTTAAATGATGAGGTTAGTGGCAGGTTTGGGGTTCAGGGAACCAAATGAAGAGGTTTGGCTTCCCTAAATTCCCTTTAGGATTGGCACAAGGTAGGGAGTTGTGGGAACCCCTTTCCGCAGTGTAGAGGTCCTTCATAAAGGAATTTACAAATCTAAAAAGCTAGACTGATCAAAAGAAGTTTATTATTGGCATTGGGAAATCAGCCTTTGCTATGCATGAATAGAAAGGCTGAATTCTTTACTGGCAAGGTCCCAACAGGGGAGTAAAGTAGTAGAGGAGTCCTGGCAGAGAAATAGAGAATTTCTAGCAGAGAAATCCCGACAGAGAGGTATAAAATCTCTTTAGGAAAATAGGTGAGGATAAAGAGAGGAGGGTAACACTGAAAGAAAATATAATTTCAGTGGACAGAGGTTTCCTTGGCATAGCATGACATCCTCTGCAAGGACTGAATCCCAAATTGGTGTTTTTATAAGGAAATCTGAGACAGACGTTTCAAAGGAATGAGATTCCCTTAATGCTGTCACTGCCCCCAGGCCTAGATGAGACCATTTACTGGGAGTGGTTTTAAGCCAACAATAAGGGTAAATAGAAATCTAGATGTCCAGCTAAATGAGATTACTTCACTAGTCCCACCAAGATAAAGCACTTGAGCACTTTATCTTGGTTCCTTGGGGTGGGTCTCACAGAGACAAGATTCAAGGAGACCTTCTCCTTAAAGGAATTTTAAAGGTTGGGGGGCTCCCTCGTCAAAGGCAAAGCAAATATTAACTTATTAAAGATAAGTAGAGGAACTAGATTTTAGAAATAAAAGGCACCACAGACAAAGAAATACTATGAGTATTAAATATAGATGCAATAAATGGGATATCATCCAAATTTTTCAAGGAAAAGTTAAATGAGTTGCAGGAACAAATAAAATTAAAGAATTCTAACTATAAAATAAAAAAGAAAGAAGTTAGGAAGATGAATAAAACTTTAGAAAAGTTAAATATGATAAAACTCTGGAAATAACAGAATGGGAATTGAAAAGGAGTGTATTTTTTTTTTTTTGTCCTCAACTGTACATAACAAAAACTGATACCCCAACAACGTTAGGGTCCCCAGGTCAGTGTCTGGTTATGGCAAAAGAATTTGCAAATTCAGTTTGTCTCCAAATTTTAACAATCTGATTTAATACTTTGCTGACATCAGGTTAAGTTTCAACAGAATTTAGCAAAGAATCAGGATCAAGAAGATACATTTATAGGAAAAAGAAAGAAAGATCAGGTTTTTAAAGATATTGATATGCTAATTTTATGGCTTATAAGTAAAATTGAGGAGTGGTTGCACCTATTATTGAATTTTATGGCTCAGAGGTAGAATTGAGGAGTGATCTGTCTTAGAGGTGGAGTTATGGAGTATTGAATTCTAGAGCTTACAAACTTTGTTATTACTGACTACCAAATCCTTATTTGACGTCATTGTTTGTGGCACTTCCAAGGCTGGGCAGCTACATCACATTATTAGAGCATAAAGTCTTCACAAATCAGTGCACAAAAACAAAAATATTAAACATATTGTTTCAAACCATAATGCTAAAAATTACATTTAATGACGAGTTATAGAAACATAGATTAAAAATTCATTGGAAATTAATCTAAATAATTGTATTAATCTAAATAATCTTAATCCTAAGAAATTAGAGGTTCAAAGAACAAATCAAAAGGGGAAAGATCCCAAATACTTTCAACAAAGATAATGACAATAATGAAACAACATTTGTGGAATGTAGCCAAAACAGAACTTAGGAGAAATTTTATATCCCTAAATGCATACATCAATAAAAAAAGAGAAATAACAGATGAATGAATTGGGCATGCAACTTAAAAAAAAAAAAACTGGAAAAAAGAACAAATGAAAAATTTCCAATTAAATGTTAAAATTAAAAACCTAAAAATCAAAGGAGAGATTAATAAAAATTGAACTCCCAACTCATTTAAATTAGTCCTCATTTCTCCACATTTTCTACAAAGGCATCATGAGAAATTGTTAAATGTCTTGCTGAAATACAAATGCATTAACCATATAGCATTCTAATAGCCATTAGGTTAATAATCTCATCAAAACAGAAAAGTATTACTTTGGCTTAATCTATTGTAAGAAAAAAAGAACAATACTGGCTTCTTATAATCACAATTTCCTTCTTAAGTAGTCACAATCTAATATTATATTCTAGTTATTTTTTTCCCAACCACGTTCAAGTATAAAATCTATTGTTATTGACATCTGTTTTTCTTCATTTTAAAATATTGAAATAATATTTTGTTATTTGCCCCATCCTCCACTATTAAAATTTATTACAAATATAACTCATTCTTGGGCAAATTTTTATTCAGCATCTTCTCTGGGCTAAGCGGCAGTCAAGTATAATCTAAACAGAGATAATCCAGAAGATACAAATTCAGGTCTTGCTCCTAACATACAGTTCAGGTTTTGTGATCTAATGCCAGGTCCTCACTTCTCAGTACACTCAACAGCTCTCCAGTACTATAGCAAAGAAGGTACTATCCTACCATTGTGGAGAGAAATTTTCACCTAGATATAGCCTATACTAAGATAATCTCAGATCTAATTCTTTTTTCTTTCTACTTTCAAGATACTTCACTAAGCACATAAAGTAAGACAATGCCATATTAAAACTAATTTTTAAAGAAGGCCTAAAATTAGATTCTACCCTGGATAGAATGGCATACATAAGTTCTAGCCAACATTGAGAACTCTAGCTAATGAATGATGTATACTTTATCTGTTGAATTCTTAAATTTAATAGAAATTAGAATCGAATGGGACCTTAAAGATCATGTAGTCCAAGTACTTTATTTCACAAATATTGAAACAGACCCAGAAAAGATAAATTATTGGATGGTCACTTAAATACTAGGTACCAGAGCCAAGATCTAAATAATCTGAGATCTCTGAATCCAAATTGTTTTCTTTAATGACACTAACTTAAAAAGAAACAAAACAAAACAAAACAAAAACTTCCCCCATCTCTCCTGTTAATATCATCTTCACAGAGTACTTTAAATTTTACCTGACTGATGTACTTCATACATAATATACTATGTATTATAATTTTGTTTTTTAATGGCTTTGCTTGGTAAAAGGGGAGTTATGGGTTTATAGGTCTTTGGGAATAATTCCAAATTGTTCTATAGAATGATTGAATTAGTTTACACCTTCACCAATAGTACATTGGTATCTCAGTTTTCTCACATCCTCTCCAACATTTGCCGTTTTCATTTTCTATCATGTTAGCTGATTTAATAGTATGAGGCATATCTCAGAGTTGTTTATTCAATAGCAATTTTTCATATGACAATAGATAACTTTGACTATTTCATCTGAAAACTATCTGTTCATATCATTTGACCATTTATCATTTGAGGAATGGCTTTTACATATATAATATATTTTATTATATTAATTATAATAATTATAAAATATATGTTATATATATAATACAATATATAAAATATATCAAGATATTAAAAATAACAATTAATATAAATATAATAATAATTTATATATTATATTATATAAAATTGACTTAGTTCTTCATAAATTTGAGAGAAAAGGTTTTTATCAGAGAAACTTGTTTCCTCACAGTTGTGATCATTAATTTTTTTCTTACTTAGAATTATTCTGTATTTCCTTTTATATTTCTCCCTTGTTAATCCTAATTTTTTTTGTTTTCACATCTCCTCTCACCAATTGTCTCTTTTATCTATACTCCTTCTTTATTCTCTTCCCCTCCTACTTTCCTGCATGGTAAGATAGTTTCTATACTACTCTGAGTGTGTATTATTCCTTTTTCAAGCCATTTTTGATGAGAAAAAGGTTCACAAACTCCCCCAAACTCCTCCATCTTCCCCTTCACTGTAAAATCTTTTTTCTTGGCTTCTAATATGTGAGATCATTAACCTCTTTCTCTCTCCTTTTACCTTTTCCCAGTTAATTCTTTTCTTACCTCATATTTTACTTTTTAGGTAATTGTCCCATCAAATTCAACTGACTTGGATATCTTCTCTCTATTGTATAATACTCCTTTGAAATGCCAAATTAGAAAGAAAGTTTTTTAACAATTACAAGTATTGTTTTCCTATGTAGGAATGTAAACAATTCAATCTTATTAAATTCCTTATGATTTCTCTTTCCTGTTTATGTTTTTATACTTCTCGTGAGTGTTGTATTTAAAAGTCAAACCTATTCAAAATGCTTGAAAGTCCTCTGTTTCATTGAAAGTCTATTTTTTCCTGAACGATAATAGTTTTGATGGGTATGTGAAACTTGGTTGTAAATCTAGCTCTTTTAGCCTCTGGAATATGTTTTTCTAAGCTCTCTAATCATTTAATGGAGAAATTTGTAAATCTTGTGTTATCCTGACTATAGTTCCATAAAATTTAAATTGTTTCTTTTTGCCTACATGCAATATTTTCTTTGTGATTTGGTAATTCAGAAATTTGACTATAACATTCCTGGAAGATTTCATTTGGGAATATCTTTCAGTAGCTGATCAGTGGATTATTTCAATTTCTATTTTACCCCCCTGTTCTAAAATATCAAAACCTTTTTCCTTGACAATATCTTGAAAGATAATGTGTCGACTCTTTTTTTTTTTTTTTTTTTATTGTTTTTAGGGAGTCCAATAATTCTTAAATTATCTCTCCTGAACCTATTTTTCTGGATCATTTATTTTTCTAATGAAATAATTCACATTTTCTATTTTTTTCGGCCTTTTGTTATTGTGTGATGATTTATGTATTATTTAAACATTAGCTTTCACTTGTCCTTTAATTTTTAAGGAATTATTTTCTTTAGTGAGCTTTTTTTGTACTTCCTTTTCCTTTTGAGCAATTCTACTTTTTAAGGAGTTCTTTTCTTCAGGGAATTATTGTTATTTTTTTTTTCCATTTGTTCAATTATTTCTTTCCAGACTTTCTTTTATTTTTTTCAATTTTGTACCTCTTTTATCATTGGATCTATTGCTTTTTTTAAGCTGTTGTTTTTGTCAGTATTTTTTGTGTCTTCTTTACCAAGTCATTGACTTGTTTTTCATGATTTTATTTCATCCTCATTTATCTTTCCAATTTTTCCTCTAACTCTCTTTCTTGATTTTTAAAAATCCTTTTTGAGTTCTATGGCCTTGTGATCAATTCACATATTTTTTTTTTTTTTTTTTTTTTTTTATTTTATAATAACTTTTTATTGACAGAACCTCTGCCAGTGAAATTTTTTTACAGCATTATTCCTTGCACTCACTCCTGTTCCAATTTTTCCCCTCCCTCCCTCCACCCCCTCCCCTAGATAGCAAGCAGTCCTATATATGTTAAATATGTTGCGGTATATCCTAGATACAATATATGTGTGCAGAACCGAACAGTTCTCTTGTTGCACAGGGAGAATTGGATTCAGAAGGTAAAAATAACCCTGGAAGAAAAACAAAAATGCAAATAGCTTACATTCATTTCCCAGTGTTCTTTCTTTGGGTGTAGCTGCTTCTGTCCATCATTTATCAATTGAAACGGAGTTAGGTCTCTGTCAAAGAAATCCACTTCCATCAGAATACAACCTCATACAGTATCATTGTTGAAGTGTATAATGATCTCCTGGTTCTGCTCATTTCACTTAGCGTCAATTCACATATTTCTTTGAGACTTTGTTGTCTTCTTCTGAGTTTGTGTTTTGATCTTTCCCACTGTAGTAACTTTCTGTAATCCAGATTTTTTTTCCCTGCTGTTTGCTCATTTCCCCAGCTTATTTCTTGTCTTTTAACTCTAAGTTAAAGTTGGACTCTGCTTCCATTGAATGGGGGAACTGTCCCAATTTCTTGTGCAGTTGTTTTCAGAGATAATTTTGGCAACCTGTCCATTTCTGGTTCTTCCAAGTTGATATGATTTAGGAACAGTACAGTTTACCACTCTTTGTTTATGTGCTTTGGTCTGTTAGTGACTACAGCCACTTTTCCACAATGAACAATGAGCAGGCTCCTCATTTCCCTTAGCTACAGGCTGTGGTGTGGTAGTGTTATTTCTTACTCTGAGATTGAGACCCAGGACTGTGACCCAGATCCAAGGACAATACAACATAATTCTTCCCTTTATGCTAGCAAAGGAACCCCCATAATCTCTTTCTGACTAGTTGTCTATCATCTGTGGGCTGAGAGGTCCAGCAATTGCTACTGATTCAGTTGCCACCAAGACCAATTGCTGGTGTGTTGGACTTGTGTGCTAAACTTTGCTTCATTCTCATTCAAGTGCAATAGACTTTTCCTGCAATCTTCTAGGTTGCCTTAGGCTAGAAAATTATTTTACTGTGCTTTTCTGGCTTTTGCCAGAATTTATTTAATGAGGCATTATTTAAAGTTTTTCAGAGACATTTTGAGGACAGATAAGTCTCCATTTATCACTTTCCTTCTAGGAAGCCTTTTAGACACCTCCCATGAACTATAGGATAAATGCAAAGTCTGTAGTTTGGTATTTAAGTTAAAGAGAAGGGAATTAGCACTTAATAATCACTTTTTTATGTACTATGAACTTTAGTAAGTACTTCAAAAAAAGTGGAAATCATCTACCTTTTGAGCCTTCTCTTCATGAACTTGATATTTTAGAGTAAACTTATTATTTTCCAAAATTGACAATCCATCTGTCCACTTTATATACTCATATTGGCAATCCACTATTCTTGCAATATATATTTTCTTCATGTCTGCCTCTCAGAATCTTTGTCTTCATTTATATCTTATATTTGAAACCTTCCTAGTTTTTAATGTTCTTTTCATCTTAATTTTTACTTTTGTTAAATTTATTTGTTTGCATATCATATCCACCCTCAATAAAATGATAGTTATTTTATGCCAGTCTGTGATTTATCTTTGTATATTGAGCTTAGTGTTTTGAATTGCATACAGAAGATGCTTAGTAAATATGAAATAAATTTAAAGGAATATTGTTAAACAAAGAAGTAACATTATTTAGTTTTTGAAAGAGTAATATTATTCTAAAAGTACTCTGAAAGAAACACTGGTAGATAAAGAGATTAAAGTGAGAAGAAATGTTAGAACTCTATTAGTCCATTCAGGTCCAACAAATGGCTTAACTAGATTAGTGGCCATGACAATAATAGTGTACAATAAAGCTATAAGGGATGTTTCACAGATAGACTATTCAGGGCTAATAACTGGTCAACTATAAAAAATATGAGAGGAAAAAATGCAAATATAATCCTGAGGTTTTAACGTTTAAAACTTAGAGAATTATAGCACTCAGTCAATCATGAAGTGCCAATAGGATACACAGGTGGAAATATCCTGTAGGTAATTGGATATAGCGACTTCAAGCTCAGAAAATGTTTATCAAGGTTAGAGGTCTATATTTGAAGATAATCTCCTTAGGAGAAAAAGCTGAAACCATGTTCCTGATAGCTATTGTGAATAGAAAAATGTAAGTGATAGAGGGGAAAAAAAAAACAACAATCAAGCTGTAGACCCCTGAGGAATCATATTAATGTATCAACACAAGTATAAAAAGATAGTTAAAGAGTCAGAAAAGGCATGGCAACAAATAAGAGAAGATTGTGTATCCAATAGGAGATTGTCAAGAATGCCAAATGCTTCAGAGAACTTAAGGATAATGATTGGGGGAAAAAAGAATTTAAAAGGCCTTCCACTGAAATTTGCCATTTGAGACTGCTGAAAAGTGTGTGTGTGTGTGTGTATCAGTTATTAGTCAAAATACTTGACTTTATGTTTTACAAGCTACATTGATTATCTTCCTTTAATAAAAAAACTGAGGCTAGCAGAAGTTAAATGATTTTCTGTGATTACATAGTTTAATAAGCATCAAAACCAGGGCTCAGATTATACTTTCCAAGGGTATCTCTAATTCTTCTGGAGGATGCTAATTTTATACTGCAAGATTTTTCCTTTAGGTGGATATGAAATTTTTAAGGAGCTTGGATTTAAAATAGATGTTACTAATATGATATTGACTCTAATCATGGGCTTCCATTTCTGCTTAGCTACCTCTTTTTTTAACTATACTTCACTGTGAAGAAAATATATTTCATTCAAAGAACAATGTAGAAGTGCATGGTGAGACTGAGAAGGTTACAACATATAATCAATGAATAACTTTAAAACATTAAGGAATAAATTGAATGATTTATTTGATAGGAATTAAGTTGATCTATTCATATGGTGACAATGATGGATGATGAGTGGATGTCTAAGGTAATCTATCCTACCCCAGGTAAATTGAATATTCTCTGGCATGTTGGAAGAACTCTGGCATAAACTTGTGGTAAGACATGGACAAAAGGGCAAGCATGGAAGACTTGGGATCTGCATCATTGATGGAACTTCTAAATTGATGAAATGAATAGGTTCACTTCAGGCTTTTCTAGTTTAAAAATATATTTTCCCTACTAGAAGAAACAAAAACAATATATATCTATATATCTATAGATATAGATACACATATACATTGAGTAGATCTGCTCTCATCTATTAATATAATACTGTCTGAACAAACAATAAGCCTATCCTTTACTTTAAGCTCTCTTTTCCCCACAGGATGATAAGATGATGTGATTTAGATCTGGAAGAAACTTCAAAGAACTTTTAACTGACTTCCTTTATTTTAAATATAGCTTATGGAGCTTTGTAAGTAATATAATCATCTCACTGACCTTCTATATTATGAATCCTTGAGAAGCTCAAAAACTCTTGATAGCAAAGGGAAGTCACTAGGTCAAGGTAAACTAGTAGTAAAGACCCAAAGACCCTTTTCCTAGCAAGGGAGTTTAAACATTAACTAGCTTTCAATTACCCAAGGAGCTTTATTCTTCCCACTGGAATGAAAGAGTACTTATACTTAGGCTCAAGTTCCTTGATAACTACCCCAGCTTCCAGTTCTGTTCAAATGAGATAAGAATCCAGTATAAACCAATCATTTGGAGAAGACATTCCACCTGAGGGTCTAAAGAATCTTTTTCTAACATTCTCACTAATGAGCCCTCCATTTTGTGAGTATCACTTCTCAATAAATGTTTTTTTTTTAATTAATTAATTCATTTATATATTTACTATCTTGTTTTGCTTGTTTAGTCTTTATTAAAACATTGATATATTTATTTTCTTTGAAAGTCTTGTCTTGTGGTGATGTTTACTGATATTTTTACTATTCGGTGCCAGTCTTTTTTGCTTGCCTTTGAAAATATGCCAGATTGTGTTCTTTATACTTGTCTTTTTGACATCTGAATTCATCAGAGAATTCTCTGTGTAGCCACATTAAATTGTATTAATTTTCAAACTTTCTCTCTCTCCTTCATTTAGATGGTTTGTTTCTATACTTCTTAAGCCATTACATCCTTGTGCATATTGCATATTTGAGTAAAGAAAAATGAATAAGATCAGATCTACAATCAACCTGTAAGATGAAGAGACAAAAATCAGTAGTGGATTGAAGCTCCTTTGGTTACATTTTTCAACACCCACAAACCAAACAGAGTTTTTACAGTCATGAGCAATGGAAAAGAGGGTTTCTCTTCTTTTCAAATGCTTTTCAACACAACAAAAACTCGATAAACATTTATTATAAGCTGGGTACTATGCTAAGGATACTAAGCGAAAAAATACATAGTTCTTGCCCTCATTCTTGCCCTTAGAATTTTTATTCTAAGTGTAACTAGGTAGAAATAACTTATACAAGCTAAGCAAATATACAGTAATTTCAAAGTAATAACCATGGATAGATCAAGAAAGGTTAGGTAAAGAAGATGGTATTTGAACTGATTCTTAACTGACTTCTAGGGATACCCTCGAAGTAGTAGAGCTGCGGATGGAAAAGCATCCCAACTATAGGAAGGAATAGAAGCCAGCTGTGTATTTGTAAAAACATTTCCTTTTGATGGCTCCTTAAATATTCCCCCTTTCAGAGAGAAACTTCTACTTCACTTAAGAGAAAAAACAAAACAGCTTGGAAAAACGAACAGGAGGAGAAGAGTAACAGACCTTACAGTAACAAGTATTTTTTATTTTCTTATAAACAAAAAATAAAATAAAATAAAAAAGAAAGGAAAAAAAAAACTTTTTAGAATATTTATTCAACTCAGCCACCCTGCCCTAGTCCTCACTGGTGAAAAGTGTTGTATTTCTTTTTTTGATTTACTTTTTTAACCTTTTAGTGAAATGTAATACAACAGATCCTAATCTAGATAGCTCCTGAATACCACAGCTCATATGATCTCTCCATGGTTGCATTAATCTTTTAACCCCTTGAGGCACACTAAACATCAATTACACTGCCCTGTTGCCCAGAGGTGAGATATGTGAGCTGCAGCTGAAGACAGGCTACAACAGTGGCATCTTATGCAGCGATCACCAACAATCAATCTTCTTCAGGGTCTGGGGGCAGAATCACTTCAGAAGGCCATCAGCGGGTAATATGGTATTTGAGTGGATTTGCAGCTGACACTAACTTGTCTCTCAAGTGAGAGCTCACAAATCATATTCGACCTTGCTGACCCTTTGCAATATGCTGCAGGAGAACCTAAGCTATTAAACATGGGGCAAAGGGATACACAAGGCTCAGGGAAAAGGTGGCTTGTGACCCTGCCCTGTTTCTCTACTGCAGCTAACAGAGGAAGTGGAGGGGAGGTAAATAGTATCAGTAAGATTAAACACAAATATTGGCTTTTCTTCAGCAAATGTCCTTTTCAATAATAAGATATCTCCATTAACTTTTCACCTTAAGCGTCCCCTTGAACTTGAGCTTCCCAAAAGGTACTAAATAATTATAAGCAGGCTTTGTGTCCAAATAATATTTCTGCTCTATCCTAAAGAGAAACTGGATAAGCTTTGTAACACTCAGGCTAACCGCACAGACTGGGGGCTTTGGAAAGCTTTGATAAGCAACACATGAGCTTAACTTCATCCTTAGAAAAGATATTTTTATCCTCTTTCCTAGGGATGGAGAACCTCAAAAGATTCTGAAGAGTTCTGATAAGGTCCAGAGGGTTTAATTTCTTCTATAAACCCTGACAAAAGTATTTTGTTTCATTTTGATTTTTAGGATAAAAACAGTTTTAAAATTCATTTTAAGCTCATAACTTAACTGGGATGAGAATTCAGAAAGTCCCTTTGTAACACAAAGTACGATTTTCACTTCAAATAAAAGAACAGGAAGTTACCCACATTATTAGACTGTTTCTGCCAGTACTCTGCTCTGTGAATGACACCACCTTTTACTTTAATGAGGCCCAATGCAGCACCCATTCCCAAATGTCATTACTGAAAATATGTCCCCACTTCAACCCATATCAACAGGCATCAATGTCAAGCTGAGACATATGCAGACATTTTTAATTCTGTTGAAACATATTCACTTCCTTCAGTACTCACTTAATGTCACATGCCTTGATCGAAGGCTTACTAAGCAAACTCTGCATGGTTAAGCATGTAAAAAGTATGGAAGCAAACAGATTCTTCCTCCTTCCCCTAGGAATGTCTTAAGGCCCTCCTTTACTGAAAAGGTAGCCTTCCACTGTTTGTATAAAACCAGGCTTTGTAAGCTTAAGTAGTAAGTCACATGCTTAACCCTTCAATTAAAGAGTATATTGACTTTGTGGATTGCCTCTGGGTTAGAGTTACTTTAGCTTTGAGAAGCTCCTGATCCTATCTCATGTTAGAAGAATGGAAATCAAAGAAGAAAACATTAAAAAAAAAAAAAAAATGAAAAAGAAGAAGTTGGCCAGAGATTCATACCTAAATCATGTTAAAGTGAAACTGATTTTGCTGCACAAATGATATATGAATGATGAAGAAAAATGATAGGATAATAATAAATCACTGGACTAAAGCAGAAAAGAGATTATTCAGCCCAAACTTCTACTTTTTGTAAATAATAGGTTTTTTTATTGAAGCTTTTTGTTTTCAAAACATAGGCATAAATAATTTTCAATATTCACTCTTGCTAAAATTTGTGTTCCAAATTTTTTTCCTTCCCTTCCCCCCATCCCCTCTCCTAGACAGTAAGCAATCCAATATATGTTCAACATGGGCAATTCTTCTAGACATAGTTCCACAAATATCTTGCTGCACAAGAAAAATCAGATCAAAAAGATGTGAGAAAAAAAACAAAAAGCAAGTAAACAACAACAGAGTGAAAAATACCATGTTATCATCCACACTCAGTCCCCACAGCGCTCTCTCTGGGTGTAGATGGCTCTCTCCATCAAAAGACCAGAGCAAATGGCCTGAATCACCTCACTGTTGAAAAGAGACACTTCCATCAGAACTGATTTTCACTTAATCTTACTATTGCTGTGTACACTGTTCTCTTGATTCCACTCACTTCACTCAGCATCAGTTCATGTAAGTCTTTCCAGGCCCCTCTGGAATCATCCTGCTGCCATTTCTTATAGAGTAATAATATTCCATAAAATTCATATACCATTACTTATTCAGCCATTCTCCAATCGATGGGCATCTACTCCAGACTCCTCCTTTTGTAGATGAAGAAACACATACTGAAGAAGTTGAAATGACTTATCCAAAGTCATAGAAATAATAAAAATCGTAGGCAGGTTTCAGAAAATCTTATATTAATGAACTCAGAGAGCCTATTTATGAGCTGAAGTTTTTGAGACTAAACAGCAGTTAGCAGGGTGGCAGCGGAGGCAACTGTGAAGCTGTCTACACCCAAGTTACATTTCACCTTCTACTGTGGAAGCTTTTCCCCCTCTCAGTTAGGGCCAGTGAGGAGGATAAGGTGCCAAGCTTAGAGTCAGGAATATCTGAGTTAAAATTTGGTCTCAGATACATAATTACTCTGTGACTCTGGTCAAGTCACCCTGTTTGCCTCACTTTCCTCATGTATAACATGACCACAACAGCATCTTTGTTAAGAAAACTCCAAACTGGGGTCAAAGAATCAGACACAACTCAAAAGCAACAATTTGAATTAGTTGGTGAGTCAGTGGAGAAAACACAGGGTCTGGAGTCAGGAAAACCTGAGTTCAAATCCAGCCTTGGATATTTCCTACCTGTAGGAAGCCACTTATCCTGAAAAAGAATCTATTGTATCCACTGGAAAAGGTACTGGCAAACCACTCCATTGTCTTTGCCAAGAAAACCCCATGGACAGGTGAAATCACAAAGTCATAACTAAATGACTGAACAACAAATAAATTTTCTGATTATTTTCAATTTATCCAGTATATAGTTTCTTTGAACATAGTATTTGTCATGTTGTCTCCTCCATTATGAGCTCAGAGCTATTTTTGTCTTTTTTTTTTTTTTTTTTGCTGAAGCAATTGGGGTTAAGTGACTTGCCCAGGATCACACAGTTAGGAAGTGTTAAAGTGTTTGAGACCAGATTTGAACTCAGGTCCTCCTGACTTCAGAGCTGGTACTCTATCCACTGCACTATCTAGCTGCCCACTTTTTTTTTTTTTTTTTTTTTTTTTAATATCTCCAGCACTTAGCACAGTCTGGCACATAAGATTTACTTAATGAATTTTTTTGACTTACTCATATAAAGGACCATATTAGCCTTATTTTAAGAGATTGTTAATCAGAGGAAATGACCATGAAGTGATTATTATTTTTTAGTCATAGAAATTCATAAAGTTAAATAACATGTGTAAAGAATCTACAACTTCCAAGGATATAGCAACATCGGTATGATCATTTCTGTTTCAACTATTGAATTCTACATATCTAGAATTAATGATGATGGCGGTAGTAGTAATATCAGCTACAAAAGGAAAAATATCTGATTAAATCTTAGCATCACTGATCTGGAGTCGTTTTGATGTAGGATTTTGAAGAATATTAAAATATGGATTGCCAAAAAAGAGAGGGCAAGTACATTCTTCTCAATCTGAAGACAATCAGAAGAATGGATCATATTTCTATCATGTTTTAAAGTTTGCAAAGTGCTTGCTTCACAAAAACCAAGTTAAGTAGGCATGGCAGGTAATAGGGCAATTTTTGGATGAATAAATTAAGACTCAAAAACATTCAGTGAATTATCTAGAATCAGTGGTGCTTCATTCAAGGTTTGTTATTATATAAATGGAGGAACTTTTTTCATCAATGAAGGCCTCAAATGCTTGATGAGTTGGTAAAATATGAACTTTTTGGGCATTAACTTAATCAAACTTCAATCAGTTCCTGTTATATTCTCAAAAATCATTTCATTCCAACTCATATCCAAACTTCACAGCTTGCTGAGACCTGCCAGAGTATGCTCACCATGGAAATTACCTTGGAGAACTCAAGGGGATTGCTAATCTATGATGATACAGCTGAGTCAGACTTTTGTATTAACTTATAAAAGACAAAAATAAGAAATGAATGCAGGTCTTCTGATTTATTATTAGCTCAGTGTTCAGTTTTTACTATATTGAAATAATATGGCTTGATGAAAAGAACACTAGGTTTGCAATTAGGATAAAAAGTTGTCAGATCTTATATCTGATACAGCAATGTAGTTCTCTAAACATTCATTGACTATGAAATGAAGAAATAAATGGAGAAATTTAATAAAATGGCGAAAGTATCAACTAGTGGCTCATGTCTTGAAGATTTGAGTTCAAATCTTACATCAAACACTTCTTATATTACCTTGTACAAGTCAATTACCCTTTACTTGAGTTAATTTCTTAAAGTATAAAATGAGAATAATAATAGTACCTACCTTCCAGGGTTGTTTGATGATCAAATGAAAAAATCTTTGTTAAAAAAATATCTAGCAGTGTCTGGCACCTATTAGGTATGAGATAAATGTATATTCCCTTTACTTACTATAGAGTCACTGTGAAGCTCACAAAAGGAATATATAATAGCATCATATGTATGTAAAATATGCTCACATTTACATTTCCTCAACTGAGGCTATATGTATATGTATGTATGTGTATGTATCAGCTAGGTGGTGCCATAGTGCACAAAGTGTTGGAACTGAAGTTATAAAGACTCCTCTTCCTTTATTCAAATTTGACCTCAGACACTTGTAAGCTTTGTGACCCTAGGCAAATCACTTAACCCCTTTGCCTCAGTTTCTTTATCTGTAAATGGCTGGAGAGGGAAATGGCAAAACAATCCTTTATCTTTGCCAAGAAAACCACAAATGGGGACATAAGGAGTAGAAAATAATTGAAATGATTGAACAACAGCAATAATAAATGTATAATTCATATATATGTATATACACACATGTATGTATTTGTGGTATTTTGTATATAAAATATAGAGATATCTATTGAAAGAGAATAATGTGAGAGTATGTATTTTTAAGTCTTTAAAGGGCTATGCATATGCCACATGCCATGGCATATTGATTGAAAAAATAAAAAGAAGGTGTGAGTGCTCCTGAAATCTGAATATCTTGGCTAGAATGGAGATCAACTAGAATTAATAATAGTGGAACTGAAAAAGAAAATAAATAATAGATAATAGATAATAGCTACAGGTTTTGAGCAATGCATTGAAATAAGGAAAATATTTCTTAGGGAAGTATATTTTAGCTGTTCTAAATAGAATGAAATAGAGAATAGATAATTAAAGCAAGCAATATATTAAAGGAAGTCAAGTGGAAGAGGATTAAGTAATTAACTAGAATAGTAACTATAAAAGAACCTGGAAGGAACAAGTGTGACACAAATTGCAGAAGAATTAGCAGAAATCAGCAACTGGCTACATGTGACAGACAAAAGAGAAAGAGTTGGAAACTATTCTAAGATGGAGAGAATAGGAATTCAGCAGAAGTATGTTGCCAGTAATGGAGAAATTGAGAATATTTGCAATGTAATACTAACTTATAATACCTAATTTACACTTCTCTTGTCATTTTAGATACAAAGTTTGTCCTTAAAAGACTTTTAATTTAGGGTCTCCTTTCCTGCCAAATAAATAATATCTTAGTAAAAAAATTTACCAGTGAACATAAATTTCAAACTAAAGGGCCATTTTTAAATGATTTGATAATTTTACATGAATTTCACCACTCAATAAGATAAAATATGACATTTCTTTTCTCTCATTGTGCTTACAAATAATGGTTGGGTTGGTGACAGCTGTGATAAGTCTTGTAACATTCTAGCCAATTCTTTTCAAGAACCAATGATAGTCTACATCCCATTAATAGAATGACCATGAATGATTTCCCACTTGGGCTTAAACATGTGAACTAAACTAATAGTTCAGTAAATTATGCATAAACTGATCATTATACATAATGCATGATCAAATACATAATTAAAATTCCAACTGCTAATTTTGATCAACTCAACTTTATGATTTATATAAGACATACTTTTTCATAAAATGACTTAAACTATCAATGGTCTGTTAATGACCAAATTAGCCTCACTCTGGGCAATTATGGTTTACTCTTAACCAAACTAAGACAAAGAATAATTCTGAAACAGGCATTAAGATTTTTAACTCCCTCATCTCAATTAACACTAAGAGCCTGTTGGCCACAGGGCAATTCTTAGAGTGGCTTACCTGCCTTAGCTTTGCTTTTAGTACTCAGTGCCAGAAATACCTGCAAAATTATCTACTAATTATCTCGAAACTCTGTTGGTTCTTGTCTAAAGGGACAGCTTATCTAATTACAAGTGCCTTTTCTATTTTTCTCTAAGGAGCAGACTTACTTGAGAATTTCTCCAAAAGGGTTTGCTCTTAATGTCCATAATTATGTGCTTTGCTTACTGTAGGGAGGTGTTAACTCAGATGCCAACAACAAAGTATCTCAAAAGAGAAATTCCCATTAGGAAAGCAATAATTATTTTTGACATTTTTCAATGTTTTCTCCTATTTGACAATTAGCTTACAGTACCTTATCACATCCTTAACATGCCTAAGAACAATGATAAATTATTAATATCCTATTCCTTATGCTTAGTGAGATACTCCCCAGACTACATTTCATATGGAGTCTTCCATAAATAACATTGGATGAAAATCTTACTTCCTTATAGTCACGAATGTGTTGAACATGTTGCTGACAAGAACATATTAAATTAGTATATGAAATTTGCCACTCATTTGTGATTTAGAAGCATTTTCTTTTTTTCTTTTCTTTTCTTTTCTTTTTTTCTTTTTTTTTTTTTTTTTTTTTTGCTTTCCTGTGAAGAAAGGGTAAAAAGGGAAGAAAGAAATTCATTTAGATAATCTCTGTTAAAAGTGTTTGACTTAAAATGATAGTACTAAACTACCACTACATTTGCAGGCCTCAGTGAGAGGCTATGAGACAATATGTGCTTAAGAAATTCATGGTGTTACCTCTTTTCAGATTCAATCACAAAGTTCTCTCCCCCTCAATGTCTGCTCTTGCACTTATCTGGTTCATGTAGAAATCTGACAAAAACCCATCAGAATTATTGGTTTGGATGGATAAGTTATTGATTCTGTGGCACCCAATTCCACTAGAAGCTCCAGGGGAACTGGCTCCACCTAATGTCTCATTGGAACCAACCTTTCCTCTATTTTGCTGAACAGCATATTATATTATAAGTAGATTTCCCTTAAAATTATTTTAAATTATAAGTATATTCCCTCAAAAAGGGCAGCCAGTTGGCACAGTGGACAAAATGCTGACCTTCAACTTGGGAAGACTCCTCTTTGTGAGTTCAAATCTAGCCTTATAAACTCAGTAGCATATGATCCTGGGTAGGTCACATAACCATGTTTGTTTGCATTTCCTCATAAGCTGCAGAAAGAAATAGCCTACCATTCTAGTATCCATGCCAAAAAAATCCCAACATCACAAAAATTGAGACATACAAAACAAAACAAAGAAACAATAAAATGACTTTTCTCAAAAAAAAAAAAAAAAAAAAAAAAGATTCCTTGTACTGGATTACTGATGTCCCAAACCTTTTTATATCTGCTTTAATGTAATTTTGTCTTTTCATTAAAAAGGATTGATAGAAATCAAATCCTGTTTCTTAATGAATGTTAAGTGGTATATATAACTCTGTCAAGTTATATTTGTTTGGGGGGTATTTGCATATAAATTTGAGGATTTTTATAGGACTACAAAATATTTACTAACAATATAGCACAGAATAATAAAAAAATCAAATCCATTTATGTAGATAAAAATAAAATTCATCACATTTTTCATGACGAAGTATTAAAATTTATTATCAGTGAAGGTTCTATTTATTAAATATTATAAATGTAGAATTATTTTAAATTAATTTATTGCCACATAAGCTATAGTTTAGTTGATCATAAATTGACAACTGGAATTTTGATTATGGATTTCATCAAATCTAAAATGTCATAATTGTCTGAAAAAATATCACCTATTTTTACAGATAAAAAATATTTTCTTTTTAATTTAGTCTTGAGACAATATAAACTCTTTGCCTAAGAGATCACTTACGGAATATCTAAAAAAAAAAAGTTACTGTTTTTTCTAGTAATTATCACAAAATCATTTAGTCTCTTATGAAATTATAGTTGTATTCTTCTCAACACATCCATCCTATAACATAGCTTTTTTCTCTCTTAAGAGTCACTATTTATTTTTATTTTACTATGACCAACTAAAAATACAATTAAATTTAAAATGCATGCAGTATTAAAACTACCAATTGTGTAAAAGGGAAGTTGGAATTTGTTGCTTTACTAGGATAATAATTCATAATCTTTTTCAGACTAGAAATATATATGGCTGCCTGAAAATAACTGTTCATTAATCTATATTCTAGTATAAAGCAAAACAAAAGAATTTTCTTATCTTGAACTATATTTAATATTGGTGGTAGTGAAAAGCATTGACAAATTATATTAATTGTGCAAGGCATATATTGGTCATGGAACTCATCACACTAAATCTCAATGATATTTGGTGATGTTTTTTCCCATTATTTAAAAAATTTCTTCACTTAGTTTGCTACCCATTCTTTATGTATTTATGATTAAGAACCAAAGAAACAAAGAATTATTTATTTCTGCTTATGTAATGTATCAGGCAATGTTGGTGCTATATAAATTTTATAACATTTAATTATCAGAAGCTTAGAAAATAGATGCAATTATTGTTCCCATTTCATACCTGAGGATATTGAGGTAGATTACAGAACTTGACTGGCTTCACACTGCTAATAGGTGTCTAAATTGGAATTTGAATTCATATCTTCTTGACTCCAGGTTCAGTGAGCTATAGCTCTCTGACTCTTAGGTACCTTAAAACGTCTAAAATCATTATTTGCATTGTAGGTTCTTTCTTAGATTTTTCTTTAATATAAATTTCTGAGTCCCATAGTAATTCTTCAATTTTATATGAAGTTAACTATAGGTCCTTAAAATTAATTCCAGTGGGAATCGATAATTATCAGTTTTTACTGTATTAAAAAGGTACTTGTTAACAGCAGAATAATACATTATGACCAAGTGGGATTTATATCAGTAATTCAGCCCTGGTTCAATATCAGGAAAACTGTTGCCATGATCAACCATATCAATAACAAAACCAACAAAAATCACAAGATTATTTTTAAAAATGCAGAAAAAACATTGACAAAATATAGCACCCATTCCTATTAAAAACATTAGAGAGTATAGGGAAAAGGGGAGTTTTCCTTAAAGTAATGTTACATTTATCCAAAACCAATAGCAAGTATTATTTGTAATAGAGAGAAACTGGATGCATTCTCAATAAGATGAGGGGTGAAACAGGATTCCCATTATCACCACTACTATTCAATATTTTATTGGAAACATTCCCTTTAGCAATAAGAAAAGAAAAAGGAATTAAAGTAATTAGAATAGGAAATAAGGAAATAAAATCATCACCCTTTGCAGATTATATGATTATACACTTAGAGAATCCTAGAAAATAATCCAAAAACCTACTGGAAACAATTAGAGTTTTAGCAAAGTTGGAGGATATAAAATAAACCCACACAAATCGTCATTTGCATATATTACTGACAAAACCCAGAAGCAAGAGATAGAAAGAGAAATTTCATTTAAAATAACTATAGACAAAATAAAATATTTCAGTGTTTACCTGCCAATACAAATCCAAGAACTATATGAACAAAACACTTTCCACACAAATAAACTCAGATCTAAACAATTGTAAAAATATCAATTCCTAATATGATAAAAATGAGAATTATATCTAAATTGGTTTACTTGTTCAGTGCCATAAATTCAGTGCCATATAAAAATTATTTTATAGAGCTATAAAAATAATAATTCATCTGGAAAACAAAAAATCAAGAATAACAAAGGAATTAATGAAAAAATAAACAAAAAGGATGGTGGCTTAGCAGTACCAGACTTAAAACTATATTATAAAGCAAAGTCATCAAAACGATTTGGTACTGGCTAAGAAATAGAGTGGTTTGATCAGGTATTATTGGTGGAGTTGTGAAATGGTCCAAACCATTCTGGAGAGCAATTTAAAATTATTCCCAAAGAGGTAAAAAACTGTGCATATCTTTTGATCCAGCAGTGTTACTACTGGCTTTGTATCCCAAGGAAATCATAAGAAAAGGAAAAGGACCCAGATGTTTAAAAATGTTTATAGCAATTCTTTTTGTGGTAGCAAAGAATTGGAAAATGAGTAGATGCCATCAATTGGGTAATGGCTGAAAAAGTTGTGGTATATGAAGGTAATGGAATATAAATTGTTCTATAAAAATGATGAACAAGCTGATTTTAGAAAGACCTGGAAAGATTTACATGAACTGATGCTGAAGGAAACAAACAGAACTAGGAATATATTATACACAGTAATAGCAAAATTATACAATGGTCAACTATGAAATATTTAGCTATTTTCAGTAATTCAGTGATCCAAGGCAATCCCAATAAATGAGAGAAAACACTATCTGCATCCAAAAAGGGAACTATGAAGATTGAATGTAAATCAACGCATGTTATGTTCTCTTCTTTTTTCTGTTTTTTTTTTTTGTTTGTTTGTTTGTTTGTTTGTTTTGTTTTGTTTTGTTTTCCCTGTTGCTCATGGTTTATTACTTTGGTTTGGATTTTTCTCTCCCAACATGATTCATAAAGAAATGTGTATTTGAAAAGTTAGTATACATGTATAACCAGAAAAAAAATAAACAATTAAATAAAAGGCGTCTAGTATTATCCTGGAAACTCAATAGGATTTTTGAGAGCCTTCTTAATGTAATAAAGAAGGTGTCAACAGTAATCTTGTAAGGTTAGTATAGTGATCGTGTATCGTTAAGCACTTGATGGGAAAAAATAGAAATAGAACAAAATTAGTTATTTCCTGGCTTTCATTGTTTTAGAAAAAATAAATCAACAAAATAAGAAAAATGAAAAAAAATATATTTTTATCCAGTAATTGGAGATAGAGGTGACTATATGAACCATGTCTTTAAGGCAAAGGAGAAGCTTATGAGGTTAATAATAGCTCAAATAAAAAAGACCAACTAATATGAAAGGGACCAAGAGGTTTTTGGTGGAAAGTATTTTTGACTCAGAAATTTCAGATAGTGTTAATCCCTACTAGTATTAAGAAATGCGTAGAGAGGGAAGAAGAGCAGCAGTGAGAATGAAAATTCACAATTGGTACTGGTGGAAAGAGATGTTGGCTTTAACCCATTATTACCCTATCTACCTCCAGAATTGAGATTTATTCCATAAGGTAATTTAGGAGGTTGACTACAACTATTACTAAATAGTTCAGACAGAAGGCTAATAAATCATTACAACAATGACTAATGAAAGTGTGGTCTAATATTGTAATGTCTGGACTAGGTCTCTGGAGGACCTCAGGATCAGCTCGAGTTCTTGGTCTTAGTGGAGGAGTGAAGGAGGCAAGAGGGCCAGATTGCTAGTCAAAGATGGAGTCTGGAATCTGGCTCTTGTGTCTGTGACTGAGAGAGTGTTCCCAATTATCCCAGCCTTTAAATACTTCAGTATGATTACATCACTAAACTACCCTGAGTAATCACCAGCAGTAGAGCATTATATCATTAGATCACATTAAGTACCACACTAAGTATATGCTTAGATAGAGAATCATTTTATCAATCATACTGAGGCTTAAGTATACCTCTTCAGAGTTCCTGCTCTCTATATGACCAAGTCACAGTTTTTGTCACAGCATGTAAGTTTGGAAAACTCACAAAAATTTTGCTCTTGCAAAATTATCTGAATAATTTAGAGAGTCCAGATGTAATTGGCTTTTTTTTTTTAAGAATACTGAAATGGAAAGTTATATTTGACCCCACAAAGATACACTCCTGCAACTTATCAAAATGGGCCAACATAAGTATAGCAATGTTTTTTAAAAAATGATATAAATTTGGTAGACTGTCTTTTAATGAGCCCAGGCTCCACCTCTAGTCCTTGTGACTAACTTCAGGCACAACTGGATTTTGCCATTTGGGTAAAGAATAGTATCAGGCTTCACCTACAAGTTATCAGAACTCCAAATTCTATGATCTTCTATGTCATATTTTATATATGTATGGTAATGATTCAAGGATAAATTACAACTTTGTGGCAGAAAAGTGAATAGGAAAATTAGAGAAAATGAAGGAAACCATAGGATTTTCACCAGAGAGGAGTTAATTTTTTTGAACCCTTGATGGAAACAAAAACCTACTTTCTAATTTTATCTCACACTTGGGGTTCATATGTCTGATAAATATATTACTTATTATATCACCTTACATTTATTTACCTAAATTTTGTCCCAATAATCACAAACTACTAATATATCATCAATATATCATTAGGCCATAGATTGCCTAAAATATATGAAAAGTAGTTCTAATCCTCAATTTAAAAAAAAAAAAGTTTTTTCTCAAATTTTCTCAAAATCCTCAATCCATTTTGTCATAGATATTTTGGTTCCTCAGAAAGAGTCAAACTTGCTAACATATTTAAAACATATATTAAAGAAAAAAAACAAACTTATTTCATCACATTCTTTTCTACTCAGTTTGAAGAAGAAATACCTTTAAACTATTCAATTTGACTTGGGGACTATGTATATTTGAGCCATTCACATACAAATAATAGCTGAGAAATTTTTGTTTTAACAAAAATTTTCTTGCTTTTAGTTTTGCTAAAAATTCTAACATCAAATAGAAAATATAACTTATTGTATTAGATTCATGATCCAGTATAAGAGGGTTTTTATTTTAAAATACAATTACATATTTTCAGTGTCAAGTAATTATTTTAGTGCATATATAAAAATGAATATGTTTTAGACTGTGAGCTTCTTAAGACCAGGGGTTGACTGTGGTTGGTCTGTTTTTGTATTCCCAGAGCTTAGTACAATGCCTGCCAAATAATAGGTATTTAATAGATTCTTGTTGACTGGCTATTTTGATCATGAATTTGGCTTCATTCCTCAGAAAAAAATGATTTGGCTTATGAAACATGCACATTTGGATTTTGATAGTTTAGTCTTATTTAAATTCATAAAAATATAATATAAATTCAACTAAATATTTTCAAAGGTTTAATGGTGATTTAATTTTCTTCAGTCAAAGTATCTCTAGGGAGCCACTGCATTTAAAATATAGATATAATTTTAAATAAACAAGACCATATGTAAAAATTCTCCTAGAGATAACCACTAACATGTCCAAATCAATATCAATTGCATCAGAACCTTTTCTCCTTAAAGTGACATCATAAGTGGAAAACCTTCAGAGAAATTTGCTAATCATTGATCTCAGGGACTTATTTCTGGCATCCTATTTTCTGGGTTGTGATTAAGCACCGGCATACACTTGGAAGAATATTTGCAATCCTTTGCTATTAATGGAAGGATTAGAAACTGTTTTACTAGGGTGATTGTAGTAGCTAATATACATACCAATTCTTTTGACCAATTCACCATGCCTCTGTCTGTGACCCATTTTCTGATTTCAAGTGTCTTTCCTTATAACTATCATAAACTGAAGGAGAGAGTTGGTGAAATAATGAAAGTGGCATTAGAAGCATTAAATGCTAGAAGTTTTGACAGCATAATGCAAATGAGAATCTTACTAAGCAAAAAACAAACAAAATTCATCATAAATACCAAGTTTCCTTTAAAACATATCATGGTAGAAATAACAATTGGGCCAAAATGGAAGCCAGGAATTAAATTTGTGTGACATTCAGGCACCTTCTTCTAGGCACAAATTAGCAAATTTTTTCCATATGTAATTGTCATGATGTTTCATGATTAACTTTATGTGATGTTTGTGAGCCCTTTTTTTCCCCGAGAAAGATTCTGTTATTTTTATCTCTCAGCTTAATTTTTTTTTTTTCAAGGCTAAAAAGATTGACAGACAGCAGGAGAACAGGCCATACAGTTCCAGGCCTCCGCCCTCTCTTCCTTTCTGTCAAAAATATAACAAAGGTGCTTTCAGACCTAAATGAAGCAAGTCCTAGCATTCCTTCCCTGTTGTCACAACAGATTTAGCAGACCCTTCTGATGTGGTTTCCAGTTTTCTCATCTCCCTTGCCTTGTCAGAGGGTTGCCATCATTTAGAAAGGTACACAGTATTTTGAAAGGATTAGGGGATAAAACACAACTCAATTCTTTATAAAAGGTAGACAGAGAAAGAGGAGGGGGTTAAAGAAGGGTGGGGAGTGTCAGATGTTATAAAGCAATTGGACAAGAATGACGTACACAAAACCCCCTAGCAAACTGATAGAACTCCTATTCCTGTGAAGCAGTAGCAGGAAAGGATGACATTTGACAAATATTTGCTGCCAAGGAGGAGACCACTGCAGTGAAAGACCTGTAAGGAGGTTATGACAATGTTTAAAGCCAGAGGAACAGGACAAAGTGAGACAGTTGGTGGCCAAAGTCATCTTGTTTATTATCCAGCTTTAGGGACAGGGGTAGGAGGAAAAAATATGAAATGAGGATCTTTATAATGGAATGAATTAATAAATAAAGATGTGTGACCATATTATGATATGGATATATTTAAGATACTGGGTATATTTAAGAATAGAAAAAAGCTTTTAGCATATTTGTCATTTAGATTAATAAAAATTTGGAGAAACAGATATTCTTCTAGTCCATCAAGAAACTTTTGTTAAGTGCCTACTATGTACAGACAGATATCACCTCCTCTATGCCTCTTTATTTTGTAGATAAGAAAACTGAAGCTGAAAGTTAAAGTAACTAGTTCAGTCACAGAGCTAATTAGTGGCAGGACCATAACCAGAACTAGGATTAAAATTACCGTTTCAGGATTCAAATATCTTGATAAAGGTACAAAAATATGTTAGGAGTCTTAAAAATAATTTTCCTTTAAAAATGTTAGTAATGCTTTTTTATGATCTTTACTTACAAATACTTACTTCTACCCACTAAAATATCCCTTGTAAGAAACAATAAAAAGGAAAGATGGAGGGGGCATTTTGACAAAATAAACCAACATATTATCTGAACTTGTACCCAATATATTTCTAAAGTCACACAGTTATAATTCTGCATAGTACTTTTCTTTACGTGCAATATCTATTATAAATAAAATGTACATTATTTATCAGTTTTTAAAGGAACCAAAAGAAAAGAAAGCTATTAGTAAAATTACTGGAATTATCATCAGCCAACACACAGTTGTAGGTAATAACAACACAGAACTTACATAAACCAAAATCCAAGAACTTTTTGGCAAACTAAGGCAGGCATCACAGTAACTTCAATTTGGTCTTTACTTTCTATTTTTACAACTCACTTTGACATTTGGCTACTCTCAGAGGAGCTCTAATATAAAGGAAGGGGATGTGTGACACATTATTATTCTTTTGCTTGTTAGACATCCATTGGTCACCTGTGTCTGCATGCTAGTTAGGCTATCTTTTAAATGTGACACCTGCTTAGAGAAATAAAGAAAAAAAACTCAAACTATTTTATAACTCTTTTGATTATTGTCTTAGTTTCCCTCATCTCATTGGTCTGCTTTTTCCTTCTGGAAACTCTTCTCAGTCAACAATTTATCAAATCCTCCATACTAGATAACCCCAACAAATAAAGGCTACAGCTCTCCTTTGAAAGTGTTCTTTTCTCTTACACAATGAAGCATACTTCTGTAGACCTCTTAATCCCAATCACCTGTTCTCTTCCTGCAACACAATATGATAAATAAAATTAATTCTGACAGTTAGTTGGAAATAAATTTTTTTTCCTCTAAATACCATGGGACTAGAAAAGAGGTGATCTTTCCAAGATATCTTTAGTATGTTCATATTCTGTTTTATAGTACAAAGTAGGCTGAAAAATATAGGCCCGTTAAGGATGAAAAGAATTTGTTATTTTAGATGGTTATCTAAATCTTTATCTGGAGCTATCTGGGAAATGTCTAACATCTTTGAATATGGAATTTTTCCCCATATACTTCCAGGCTACATGTAAACTATAAAACAACATAGACTATCATTATTTATAACAGAATACATTTTTAAATACTTCTAAATTTAAAAAAGGAATTTAAATCCTTGTATAAATGTGAAGATTATTATGAAAAAATATATCAGCTAATCTCAAGAGCTCTCTTTCCTAGAGTAGATACTTTATTTTACTTTTCTATTGAAAGTAAAATCTGAACCTGGCATAAAAAACTCCTAATGGTAAAATAAATTGTATTTGCTAGCACAGACAGCACATACTCTGTATCTTAAAGTCTTAGGGTATTTCCTGGAATACAAAGAGTTTATGTGACCTTTCCAGGGTCATAAAGCTTATATGTATCACAAAGAAAAATTTAACTCAGGTCATCCTGACTTACAGGCTAACTTCCTCTCTTCACTACACCAAACTTCCTCTTTTGGTATTTAGACAAATGACACATAAATATATGAAGGAAAATAGAGACAAATAAATTGAAAAACAATAGAAAGAAAAGGAGAATTAACCTCTGATTTTATTAGTATAGGTAATAAGTAGATGTAAGTAAGCATCTTCTCTGAAATTTATGGACCTCAATAGTTATGTAATGTTTTCTAGACAGAATTAGCCTGTAAGCTGTAGGTGGTTAATGCTGAACAGAAAATATTATAGACAAGAGAATCAGGAATCAAACAGTTAAACAAAGTAATTAAACAAGTTTAATTAGTTCTTTCTCTCTTCCTCTCCTTCCTTCCTCCCTCCGTCCTTCCTTCCCTCCTTCCCTCCCTCCGTCCTTCCTTCCCTCCTTCCCTCCCTCCCTCCTTCCTTCCCTCCTTCCTTTCTTCCCTCCCTCTTTCCTTCCTTCCCTCCTTCCCTCCTTCCCTCCTTCCCTCCCTCCTTCCTTCCTGCCCTCCTTCCTTCCTTCCCTCCCTCCTTCCTTCCTTCCCTCCCTCCTTCCTTCCCTCCCTCTTTCCTTCCTTCTCTCCTTCCTTCCTTCCCTCCCTCCTTCCTTCCTTCCTTCTCTCTTTCCTTCCTTCCTTCTTCCTTCCTTCCTTCCCTCCTTCCTTCCTTCCTTCCCTCCTTCCTTCTTCCTTCCTTCCCTCCTTCTTCCTTCCTTCCTTCCTTCCCTCCCTCCTTCCTTCCTTCCTTCCTTTCTTCCTTCCCTCCCTCCTTCCTTCCTTCCTTCCCTCCCTCCTTCCTTCCTTCCTTCCTCCTTCTTCCTTCCTTCCTTCCTTCCTTCCCTCCTCCTTCCTTCCTTCTTCCTTCCTTCCTTCCTTCCTTCCTTCCTTCCCTCCCTCCTTCTTCCTTCCTTCCTTCCATCCCTCCTTCTTTCCTTCCCTTCCATCCCTCCTTCCTTCTTTCCTTCCTTCCCTCCCTCCTTCCTTCTCTTCCATCCCTCCTTCCTTCCTTCCCTCCTTCCTTCCCTCCTTCCTTCCTTCCCTCCTTCCTTCCCTTCCTTCCCTTCCATCCCTTCTTCCTTCCTTCCCTCCTTCCTTCCTTCCTGCTTTCTTCCTTCCCTCCTTCCTTCCTTTCTTCCTGCTTCCTTCTTCCTTCCTTCCTTCCTTTCTTCTTTCCTTTCTTGCCACTGGACCCAAATGATACCAGAGAAGAAAATGAGGTTATACTTGTACAATCATGTTAAACATATTTCCACCTAAGTCATGTTATGAAAAAAGAATCAGAACAAAAGGAAAAAAATCATAAGAAAAAACAAAAATAAATTAAAAGTTACAAATAATATTCTTTGATCTGTGTTCAGACTCCATAGTTCTTTCTCTGGATGTGGATAGCATTTTCCATGACAAGTCTTAAGGGATTTTCTTAGATTATTGTATTGCTGAGAAGAACTAAGCATTTCATAGTTGATCATCATACAATTTTCTATCATATCTAATCCTTCCAAAATTCTATTCACCTCTTTAACTTCTTTCTTATTTATTTTGTGATTAGATTTATTCAATTCTAAGAGAGTAAGGTTGAGGTACCTCAGCAGTATAGTTTTGTGTCTATTTTTTTTTTTTAACAAGTCTCTTTTAATTAGGTCTATTTTTGCTTTAGCTTTGTCTGAGATGAGAATAGCCAGGATAGCTACCCCTGCCTTTTTTTTTTTTTAACTTCTACTGAAGCATAATATATTATTAATATATTATGCACCAGTCTATTACCTTTTACCTTTATACCTCTCTGTTTCAAATGTGTTTCTTATAAAAAACATATGTCAAGATTCTGGCTTTTAATTTACTCTGCTATATACTTCCATTTTATAAGATAGTTCATCCCATTCATATTCACAATTATAATTATTATGTATTCCTACATCTATAGTTTTCTTCCATTTATACTTTTCTCTCTCCTTTTATCCTCTCCCTCCTTATCAATGTTTTACCCCTGACCACACTTCTCCCTTGATATCTGCCCTTCCTATCAACATCCTGCTTTTCTTTCTCCTTTTCCTTCCTATTACCCAATAAATTAAAAAAAAATTAAAAAAACATGTTTATGCCTAATTGAGTGTATATATTATTCCCACTTTGAGACAAATCAGATGAGATTAATTTTCAAACCATGCTAATCTCTCCCTTCTTTCCCTCTACTGTCTTTTGTATCTCTTTATGCCATCTAATTTACTGTATTCTGTGTCCTCCTTTTGTCTTCTCCCAGTAAAATCCTTTTTTAATCACCCTTTTTATACCATGGCATCCCAGACCCACCTCTTCTGTCTATGTATATGGTTCTAATTTTCCTAGTAGAGATACAGTTCTCAAGAGTTACAAGTATGTATATATGTATGAACAGGATGCTAACAATTTAATCATAATTGAAAAAATGAAATTGAAAGAGAATTCCCCTCTTTCATTGATGTCCATTCTTTCCCCTGAAAGATTATTCTTGATTTTTCTGGTAGTGCCTTCTGGAATATCATATTCCAAGCCTTCTGATTCCTTACAAGAGAAGCTGCTAAATCCTATATAATCCTTCCTGTGGCTCCTTGATATTAAAATTGGTTCTTTCTAGATTTTTGCAATATTTTATTCTTATTTTAATAATTTTGGAATTTCGTTATAATATTTATTGGAGTTTTCCTTTTGGAGATCTCTTTCAGTATGTGATTAGTGATTCTTTCAAATCATCTGGATCTGGAGATTTTTTCTTAGAGAATTCATTGATGGCTTCTTCAATTTCTTTTTTTCTAAAATGGGACAATTTAAGTAATTTATTTCCTCTTCTGTTAATCTAGGCAATTCATATTTTGTAAATATTCATCCTTTTCAGTTAGATTGTCAGATTTGCTGGCATACAGTTGGGCAAAATAGCTCCTAATTATCGCTTTCTTTTTCATTGATGGTAAATTTACTCTTTTCATTTTTGATGCTGATAATTTGAGACTTTTCCCCCCTTTTCTAACCAAATTAGCCAAAGATTTGTGTATGTGTTGCTTTTTCATAAAACCAACTATTAGATTTATTAATTAGTTCAATAGTTTTCTTAATTTCAGTTTTATTAATCTCTCCTTTGAGTTTCAGAAATTTTAATTTGGTTTTTAATTGAGGATTTTTAATTTGTTCTTTTTCTAGCTTTTTAAACTGCATGACTTATTTTCTGCTCTTTCCTTTTTCTGTTTTATCCATGTAACTATTTAGAAACATAAACATTTCCCCCAAGAATTGATTTGGTTGTATCTCATAGATTTTGGTATGTTGTCTCATCATTGTCATTCTCTTGGATGAAATTATGTATCATTTTTGTGATTTGTTGTTTGACCAACTTATTCTTTAGATTTAAGTTATTTAATTTCCAATTGGTTTTCAGTCTGTCTTTCCCTATACCTTTATTGAATATAATTTTTATCGCATCATGGCCTGAAGCATTTTTTATTTTTGACTTTCTGCATTTGAATGTGAGGTTTTTATATCCTAAGAAAAAAATCATTTTTTTTTTTTATGGGTGCCATGTACTGCTGAGAAAAAAGATATATTCCTTTCTGTCCCTATTCAATTTTCTTTAGATATCTATCATATCTAGATTTTCTAGGATTCTATTAATTTTCCTAGTTTCTTGTTTATTTCTTGGTTAGATTTGTCTTAGATTAGATTTTCTCACTAATATAGTTTTGCTGTGTATTTCTTCCTGTAATTGGCTTAATATATTCTCTCTCTCTCTCTCTCTCTCTCTCTCTCTCTCTTTTTTTTTTTTTTTTTTTTTTTGGGCTGAGGCAATTGGGGTTAAGTGACTTGCCCATGGTCACACAGCTAGGAATTGTTAAATGTCTGAGACCAGATTTGAACTCAGGTCCTGACTTCAGGGTTGGTGCTCTATCCACTACAGCAACTAGCTTCCCCATGGCTTAATATATTCTATAGGAATTTGTATGGTCTACCACTTAGTGCATGTATATTTAGTGTCATTACTACTTCATTGTTTACAATACCCTTTAACAAGATGTACTGTCCCTCCTTATCTTTTTAAATTAGATCAATAATTACTTTTGCTTTATCTGAGATCAGAATGCTACTCTGCTTTTTTTTATTTTGGCTGAAGCATAATAAATTTTGCTCCACATTTTTACCTTTACTTTCTATGTATCTATTTCAAATGTGTTTCTTGTATTGTAGGAGACTCTGCATTTTAATCCATTCTGCTATTCACTGTTATTATATGGGGCAATTTATCCCATTCACATTCACAGTTAATGATTACCAGCTCTGAATTTCCTCCTAGTTTTTCCTATATATATATTCTCAATGTGGGGAATAGATAAGGTGAAGAACTTACAGGAATGTATGAATTCTTTTTCTGTATTTTATTATTTCTGTGTCTCCCCTATGACCTGTATATGTGCAGGCTCATATCTACTTGAGCTTTGGCCAGCTAGAAACATATTTACTTAACCTGAACTGATGACATTTATTGGTATTTGACATTTATCAATATTTAGTCTATTAGCTGGACCACTGTCTGCTTGATTAAGCTTGAAGGCCTGACTTTGTTTCCCAGAAATCAGGAGATTTCAGGGAAACAGAAACCTTCCATTCCAATCTCCCCAAGTAGCAACAACCAATTAGATGCCTCCCCCTCCCCTTCTCAATGCTCTCTTACTTGTGATGTAATTTCGTGTATAAAAGCTATGTATCTTTACTACTTCCCTCCTACCGTGAGCTTATCTTGCGATGGGACGGCTCATCCTCCGGAGGTTTTTCAATAAACAACTTTTCTGCCTTCTACTGAGTGATCTCTGAGTAGTCATTTTGGGTAAGGGTCTTCTACATCCCTCACATCAATGACCATTGCTCCCTCTGTTTCCAGTATCTCAGAGCAATTTTCCTTGATTATCTTGTAGAATGCTACCCAGACTCTATTTTGTTCATGGTCTTCAGGTAAACGAATAATTTTTAAGTTGTTCCTACTGGATCTATATTCTACATCAATTGTTTTTCCAATGGGATATTTTAGATTTTCTTCCATTTTTTTCATTCTTTTTAATTTGTTTGACTGATTCTTGATGTCTTGTAGAGCTATTAGCTTCCATTTGTTCTGTTTGTGATTTTCTTCAGTTAGCATTTGTATCTCTTTTTTCCATTTTATTAATTCTACTTTTCAAGGTGTTTTCTTCAGTTTATTTATTTATTTATTTTGTATTTGGCCAATTATATTTTTTTAAGGAATTGCCTTCTTTTCCCAAGCTGTTGAGATTCTCTTTTACATACCTTTCATTTCTTTCCTTCTTGTTTCTTCTACTTCTAATCTTCCTTTTAAAATCTTTTATGAGCATTATCAAGAAGCTTCTTTGGCTTACCAATTCATATCATTCTGAGATTTCCACTGTGGATATCTTGTACTCATCTGAATTGATATTTTTATTTTCCCTGCCACTATAGTAGCTTTCTACAGTCAAGGTTCTTTTCTGTTTCTTGCTCATTTTCTTTCCTTTTCTTTTGGTATTTCCTCTTTTTTTTTAATCTTTTTTTTATTTTTTATTTTTATGATTGAGCTCTGCTCCTGGGATAAAGGTGCTCTGCCCAAAGCTTCCTGTATAGCTCTAAGCCTTGGCTTTGTTCTCAGGGGCCCGTAGTGTCTACAGGGGGTAGCTTGACTGCTCTTTCCAGGAAAAGCTTGGTTACCCAGAATTTGCCTTCTGAGCTGGAATTGGAGGCCACCTCACTAGTCTGCTTCACTACTGAGCCAAGAATAAGCTCTCAATTACTGATTTGCTGTGATTAAAAGACCCTGTTACTACTTTTCTATACTTAATCTGAGCTGGGCTGAGTACCCTTTTCACCCTAGTGAGACCTTGTATTTTTTCCAATCTATCTTAATCTGGAGAATGGTTTCATTCCATTAAACAGTTCAAAGGCTTGGTTTCACATAGTTTTAGAGGTAAACTGGGAGAACAGCTTGAACAGCTTCCTGGCTTCTCTCAGCCATCTTGGCTTGACCTCCGGAAGTTGATCAATTCTACTTTTAAAGGAGATGTTTTCTTCAGTGGACTTTTTCCCAATCTGTTCCTTTTTTAAGGAGTTGTTTTCTTCAGTCATTTTGTTGTGCTTTCTTTTCCAACATATTACCTATTTTTTTTCATAATTTTCTTATATAGCCCTCATTCCCCTCCCCAATTTTTCTTCTACCCCACATATTTGATTTTAAAACCCCTTTTTGCCCTCTTCAAAGAAGACTTTTTAAGTTTGAGATTAATTTCAAATTCCCCTTTGAAGCTTTGCACATAGGCATTTTAACATTGTTGCACTCTTCTTAGTTTGTATTTTAATTTTCCCTGTCATGCTGTAGTAGCTTTCTATGGTCAGGGCATTTTTTCACTTTTTGCTCATTTTTCAAAGTTAAGCTTTGCTCATGAGGCACAGTGTCACTGTCTCACAGGAGCCTTGACAGTGACTTTCCACATCAAGGCCTTAGGTATTTGCAAATACCCTGTTGTGGTGGGGTGACCTGGACTAGTCTTGCCTGCTGTGTCAGGATTCCAGGAATAACAATTTGTTTTTGCTCTGATACTGGAGGAAGGGCTCCACTATGCATGTTCTTGCATGTAAGGTGTTTCCTTCAGTTTGAAGTTAAATTTCTGTTTGATTCCTGACTGGTTTCTAACCCATTCTGTTCTGCTCTGGCTATTAGAGGCTGGTTCCATCTGGTTGACACTAGAATACAGAGTGTTAATTGAATTGCCCAGGTTCACAGAATCAATGTATTGGATTTATCTAGGAGTAACACTCTAAAATGTTCTGGGCTTGGAAAGAGGGAGATTTGAGTTCAAATCCTGTCTTTGTGTGACATGGGTAAGTGAATTAACCTATCCTAGCTTCAGCTTTGACATTTGTGGAATGAGGCAGCGGATGGGATTTTATGATTTCTGAATTTCCTTTCATTTCTAAATCTTTGTATCTGAGCCTCCCTGGCTTTGAGGATATCTATGTGCAGATATTTCTAGCGACTATGTTTTTCTTCCTTCCTTCCTTCCTTCCTTCCTTCCTTCCTTCCTTCCTTCCTTCCTTCCTTCCTTCCTTCCTTCCTTCCTTCCTTCCTTCCTTCCTGTCTTTATTTCTTTTGCTTTCTTACTTTCTTTCTTTTCTTTTCTTTTTTTTTTTTTTTTTTTTTTTTTTCCTGAGGGAATTGGGATTAAGTGTCTTGCCTAGGATCACACAGCTAGGAAGTGTTACATGTCTGAGGCCACATTTGAACTCAGGTTCTCCTGAATTTAGGGCTAGTACTCTATCCACTATGCCATCTAGCTGTCCCAAAAATGTTATTTATTCTTTCTCTACAACTTTTTATATATTTGTCTCCTTCTTGCCTTTTACATAGTCACCATTTCAAGGCTTTGTCACCTTCACTACAATTGGTAGAACTTCCTAAGTCGTCTTCTGCTTGCTTCAATGTTTCATTTTTCCAGTAAAGCTGCAAAATATTATTCTTACATCAAAAATCTGAAATAATATCTCATTAAGAAGCTGTTAAGGACCATGCCTAAGTAAAGCTCTAGAATCACAACAAGAAACTACATTGGATTTCAATTGTACTTAGGATCAAATACAAACTATTTTATGTTCAAAATTCTTTTTAACCTTTCTTTAGCTTCTCTATTTAGACTTTTTTTTTTTTTAACACATTATCTCCTACCTGCACTCTGCAATCCAACTATACTAGTCTTTTGGATGTTCCTTACATTTGATATTTTATCCTTTTCCTCCTCATTTTCTGTACATCATATGTACAATAGTCTCAGCACCAATTTTTTGTAACTCAGACTAACATCCTTCAAAGCTCACTCTAGTTCTGCCTCCAAAGTAAGACTTATTCCTAATTCTGTCATCTGCCACGGGTCCCTCTCAAAACAATTAGTCTTGAATTTATTTTGTATCTACTTTAAATTTATTTGCATATGTACATCTCTTTTTTCCACAATAGAATGAAAGGTACCTGATAATAGAAAATGATGTTTTTTGGTTTTTTGAGGTTTTTTTTTTTTTTTTTTTTTTTTAGCCCTCAGCACAGTACTTAGAATACAGTATTGCATCTAATTAGTTAATGACTATTTATTAAGCATCTAATATGTCAAGCAGTGATTTAAGTAGAATACAAAAAAAAATGCAAAAGGACAATCTCTTCCCTCAAAGATTTCACAATCTAGTTGGGGAGACAATTAAACAAATCAGTATAAAAAAGCTATATAGTATAAATAGGAAATAATTTAAAAAGGGAAGACACTAGAAGAGAATTTGGGGAAAGGTTCCTTTAGCAGATAGTATTTCAGGTAAGACTTAAAGGAAGCCATGGAATTCAGTTAGGCATGATAAGATGCAAGAACCTTAATGGCATAGGGTATAGTCATAAGAAATAGCCAGAGTTGAGAGATGGATTGCCTTATTCATGGAACAGTCACAGATTGGGAGTATGTAGAGGGGAACAAAGTATAAGAAGACTGAAAATAAAAGGGAGGGGTAAATTATTAGTAGATTTGAATGCCAAACATGACAAGTTATTGTATTAGATCCTGAATGTGAAATGTAGCCACTGATGTTTTTTGAAGGTGGTGAGAGCAGGAGTGTGTGTGTGTGTGTGTGTGTGTGTGTGTGTGTGATACTGTCAGACCTGTACTTTAGCAAAATCACTTCAGTGGCTGAATGAAACATAGATTGAAATAGAGATTTAAGGCAGTCAGATGTACCATCAATTTATTACAATAGTCCAAGAATAAAATGATGAAGGCTTACACTCGAGTGGGAACAGTGTCAAAGGCAAGATGGAGCATTTTGGAGAGATGTTACAAAGGTGAAATCTATAGGCCTTGAAATCTAAATATTGGATATAGAAAGAAAGACATAGTAACAACTTTGATAATTTGATTGATTCAGGTTTATAGAACAAAATTAATTGGAAAAAAAGGAAGTCTTACGAAGCGACCACTGAAATTTGGCTTCCTTAGCAATCAAATGAGTGAATAATATTAATAAAATAAAATTAAATTAATTCTCAAAAGAATCAGGAAAATTCAGTCTCAGATATTTGCTATACCTAAGGCAAAATACTGGGGATAAAAACCACACACATTTTTGACCGTGATTTCAGAAATGTTTTTAAACATATTGACATAGAATCATATTATATTGTACTTTCTCTATGAACTTGGAATTCTATAACATTTTCCATGTTTCTGTTATTACAGTCCTAGTGATATGTTTTAAATTCAATTATAGTTTAGTTCATAATGTTTTCATACACAGTCATTTGGTTTCTTTGGCCAGAATGAATTTGGTCAATGGAGCAGTTTAACAATCTAGTAAAAGAAAGTCTTCTGTAGATTTACTTTGTGATAAAAGGCAAAATAATCATTTACCCTACCAAAGTCTGAGCAGAACGAGATTCTTCCATGGCTTATAGTCCCAGAGAAGAGCAGTATTAGCTGATTTAAATCAAACATAATCAATTCAATGTAGTTGACAAAGCTCACTTTCTTATTGTCACATTAATGACATAGCACTTTCTCCTGTACCTCAATAATTATTTGTCATTGACTTGCAGGTACAGAACTGTAAGGTACAGAATAAGAAAGAAACTTTGAGTATGGTTCCAAATAAATTATATGATTACTTTTCAAGTCAGCTGAAACAAGAATTACTCCTTGTATCACAGAAGATAATGTTGGTAGAAATAAAAATGTTACCTATGCAACTGGGTTTTTAAAAGATGGAGGATTTAGTGCCAAGATAGGTAGCCTGGGGACATGACGAGGGAGACATTAAAATCAGCCAAGAGGTTAGACAGAAAGAATCTGAAATGGGGGCATTGTCCAAAAGGAGGACTGAAGGCTAGTGGGTTTGCAATGGTGCCTGGTGGCAGCAATTACTGGATGGCAGCCTAGAGCAAGCCAGAGGCATCCATCAAAGCAACAGAAACTCAGGTCTAGAAACAAGTTGTAATGTCTGTTTATCATAGAATTTAATTCCCCAATGTAAGGAACAAAGGGAAGTATCAAAATAGAGCAAATTTTTTTGACATCAGGAAGTGAAGCAAGGGACTAACCTCTTCTCAATACCATCTCTGTTAAAATAAACTCTTGCCTTGGCAGCTCATTTCACATGTCAGTCAAACCCAAAACATTCACACCAAGTAATGCTGGAGACTGAAGCAAAATGAGAAATGTGGTGAAAAACTAAAGGAAGAAATAATTCAATGAGGCTTTTTCAACAGGATGTTGAACCTGTTTTTCTTGGAGTCAAGTATATTAGACTTATTTAGTAAAGTATAATTTCCTTGCATGGTAAAACAATGTTAGTTTATTGGTCTATATTGTCTGTGACTATAAGAATACCGCAGTCTTCTATATCAATTAACAGTTTGCAATTAAACCAGAATGTGCTAGTAGTATTCATCTTTATCTCCCCTCCAATTTGGTCAATCTTCACCTCAATCATTGACAGAATCATGTTTCTTGGGGACCTTACATCAAAAATTTAAAAGCAATGTTTTTTATACCAGAAAAAAGAAGACTTTTTATTCCAAAGGCTGCTTTGATGCATATAACATTCATCATCTTCATCATCATCATTTACATAGTAAAATAAAAACAAAAAGATTTATTCAATATGTTGACTACATTATACAAGCAGATTCTTACATACGTATTATTCGAATGTTGATGATCATTTTTTGCAGTAAAATTTTTTGATGGTACCCCTATACTAAAATGAAGTAATACCTAGAATCTCTTCACAGAAAAAAAAATGAAATATGAGAAATCCAGTTTATTTTCTTATGATTAAAACAATGAGAGGATAAATTCTGTTTTCTTTGGGAGGATAACATAGGAGAATTTAATAGGTAAGGATTAAGTGTCTGTTATTCATGACTTTTATTTTTATCTAAAAAGTTGAGTTTACTGCTTTAAAATGATCCTGTTTCCCACCCATCTACCCTCTGCCAAAAAAAAAAAAAAAAGAAAAAAGAAAAAAGAAAATATAACACTTGTAAAGATCTTGACAGAGTCTATGCCAAATGATACTTTGGGAACATTTAGAACTTCTAAACAAGAGAATAGAAAGACAGTTTGTTAGTTTTTGTCAGAACTAGTGATTTCAGTTCCCAGTTGGGAAAACTTCTTCTACTAAAATAAATTGTCAATTGATGCAGCAGAATTCTACAAAAATACCTGGATTATTGAGTTGTTATATGTCTTGAACAGGCTCAAATATCCCTGTAAAAGAGGCAGACGTTATCACTTAAAGTTCCTCTTCCTGGCCTTAGAGTTTATTGAAATTCTAAGTGTTAGAGATAGTTTTTAATGACTCTTTAGAAAACTTATTAATTAATTAAACTTGTTAAAAACTTATATTAGGATTAAGAAGATCCAATAAAAAGTAAGATCACTGCTTAGAAAAGATGGGAAGGTGACAAGGGATAATTGAAAGCATGTGGTGCCACTCATATCCAATTTTAAATCTATATTCTGAACCAAAGATAATGATCTTCATAAGGAGAAAAAGGGAGGAAGAAGTAGACAGAGATTTGAAACCTAAGAAAAATGAAAGCATGTTATCATCTTTTAAATAATATTCATTTGCTTTTAGCAAGATGAAAACAACTGATCCAGATTAATATTCAATAAATTGAAGGAATTTTTTGTATGTTATTGTCACTGTTCTTAATTTTTAAAAATAATTGGGAATAATACTACAGGCCTGAAGGCCAAAAAAAGTCATCCTGATTTGTATGAAAGGGGATAAATTAATATATCAAATTAATAAACTTGAGATTATAGGGTTGTAGGATTATGGCTTTAAAGCTATAGGGGCTATTTAGTCTAAAACTTCCATTTTGCAAATGAGAAACCTTAGCACATTCTTTATTATACACAATATATTATACACAATATATACACAAAATAATTTATGATATAATTAACACTATAAATATAATAAAATAAAACATAATATTCATTATCAATAATGGTAACATCAATAATAGTTTTATATAATGAAATCAGTATATTGATTTTTAAAAGTGACACAATGATGCAGTATGTTTTCAACTTTTCTCTTTGGCAGTATTGTTCAGTCCCTGAGATTTTAAGTAAGAGAAATACTACTATAAAACAATGAAGTATAGGAATAAATCAGGAAGATTGTCATCAATACAATGTGTTGTTCTATTTTTCATTGTTGATTCTTTTTTTAAAAAAATCTAGAATAAATCACATTGTTATTGTTTAGTTGTTCAGTAGTATCTGACTCTTCTTGACCCTATGGACAACATTGTGGACCTCCATGATCTGTCTGTTCAAAGTCATGTTTACTGTTTCTATGACACATCTATGCACATCAGTTTTTGCAATCCCCTCATTCTTTTGTCTCCAATCTTTCTCAACATGAGTGTCTTTTCCCTATGCATCCTGTTTCCTTATCATGTGGTCAAAGTATGTAAACTTCATCTTCATATTTGACCTTCCAATGAATAGTGTGAATTAATTTCTCTTAAGTATTGAATGATTTGATCTTCTTGCTGTCCAAAAGCCTCTCAAAAGTCTTCTTCAGCATCATAATTTGAAAGTGTCTATTCTTCAGTATTTAATTTTCCTTATAGTTTAGCTCTCACAATCATATAGTACTTCTGGAAAAACCATGGCTTTGACTATGTGGACCTTTATCAGCAAAGTATTGTCTGTTTTTTAGTATGGTATCCATAAATTTGCCACAGCTTTTCTTTCAAGGAACAAACATCTTTTAACTCTGTGTTTGCAGGCACCATCCACAGTGATCTCTGAGTCCAAGAATATAAAATCTAACACTGTTTTGACTTCTTTTCCCTCTATTTGCAGGAAGTGATGGCACCAGCTGCTGTGGACTTATTATTATTATTATTATTATTTATATATTAAACTTCAAGGAACTTTTTAACACTTTTCTTTTTTTTACATTTATTGACAATCTATTTAATTCTTCTTCATTTTGTGCCATTAAAGTATTATTGTCTGCATGTCTGAGATTGTTTATATTTCTCCCAGCAGCATTAATTCTGGCTTTCAATTTTATCTAGCCTGGCATTTTATATAATGTACTCTGCATATAAGTTAAATAAAGTGGTAATATGCAGCATTGTCATATTCTTTTTCAATTTTTAATAAGTTCCCCCATGTCTGGTTCCAATTGTTGCTTCTTGACCCAGGTTCTCCCAAATGATCTGGTAATCTTATCTATTTGAAAACTAAAGGCTGTAGGGTAGTCAAGGAAACAAAAATAAGTGAAGTTTTTTTTTTTTTCTATAACTCTTACAATACAACAACTTGGCTTCTAGTTAATCTGCCTGTTTGAAAATCCATCTGATCTTCTGTTAATTCTCAGTTCAAAAGTCACTGAGGCCTAGCTCGTAGTTTTAAATTATGCATGTACAACATAATTGCGCAATAATTTTAACTTTTTTTCTGGCATTGTCTTTTTTTAAGATTGATATGTAAACTGATCTTCATCAATATATCAATCAGTATTGAGTTTTCCAAAATTGCTGGCACATTGCCTGCAAAAGTTTAATAGCATCATCTTTTAGGTTTTTAAATAGTTCAACTTGAATTCCATCACCTTCACTAGCCTTTTCTTAGCATTGCTTCCTAATACTTGATTTTATTTTTCAGCTATCTGGCTCTAGGGAAAAAAATGACACACTATGGTTATTGGTAATGATAAGCTCTTTCCTATAGAAGGCTATATATTCTTGCCACTTCTTAATATCTTCTACTTTTTTTTTATCTATACCATTTTTTGTTTTTTATAATGCCCATTTTTGCATGTAACATTTCCTTGATATCTAACTTTCTTGAAGTTTGTCTTTTGTCTTTCCAATTCTGTTATTTTCTTCTATTTATTTTCCTTGTTCATTTCTTTTTTTCTTATAAATTCTCGCAACTCATTGAAATTTTTCATTTATTTGGTATATCTTCACTTTCTCCTTTCCCTTTCATTATTTCTTTCTCTTTACCTTTTCCTTTCTTCTGGACTATTTATAAAGGTTCATTAGGCAGCCATTTTGCTTTCTTGCTCTTTTTCTTTGGAATTTGTATTGTTTTTGTTACATTGTTTATGATATTGCAAACCACTGCCAATAATTTTTCAAGAATTTGATCTACCACATCGAATCCTTTAAATTTATTAATCACTTTCACTTCATATTTAAAAGATTTTTTAAGTCATAGTGATACAATTTAATGATTGTTTCTGGCTTTAAGTCTCAATTTTGCAATTAGAAGATCATAATCTGAGCCACAGATTTTTTTCCTCACTATTGACCTTATCAGCCTCTTTTTTTACTCTATTCCTTCTCACTTGTCTATTTATTTCTAATCACTATGTCCCTCATCCACACTTTAAAAAAAGTTCCTTCCTTATCCTCTTCTATTTATAGTTCTATTCTTTATTCTATCCAACCCTCTAAGAGGCCCTCCATTATCCTTTCTCCCACCCTCTTATATCTCAATCTACATATCCTTCTAAAAGTCCCTCCCTTTTCCTGTCCTCTCTTTCTGTTATTTCTTTATACATTTAGGATTTTATACCCTTTTAGATTCCCCCTTTTAACCTAGAACTGATGAGTGTAACAATCCAGAGCTACCAGCCCTCTACCCCCACATGCTTCCTTTGCATCAATTATTTCTTCTAGTCTATATTTGTACCTTTTTTATATTGTTTCTAGAAAATACTGTAGGTCTGAGCAACTTTGGCTTTTTCAGCATCAGTGGCTGGAGGATAGACTTATGTTATTGAATTATTTGCCTTAGATCCAAACAGATATCATTCTGTCATTTTAGAGATTTTATCCTGAACTGCCTTTATTACTTTATTAACTGTGAGGGCTACTTCATTTCTTCTAAGGAATTCTTGCCATCAGTAATACATATATTAATCATCTGAATTAAATTCACCAATTCCCATCAATTTAAAGTCCACAAGGCCATTAGAGATCATTTTAAAGAAAAAGAAATTAAGAACCAGATATTTTGAGTATTTGTACAGGCAATAAATGAATGGATATATAGGTCATTGAAAGAATGACTAGACTCCAAAAAAAAACAAAGGAAAGGAGCAAGTGAAAGTTTGAGTATGCCAAATAAATCCCAAGAAGGGAAAGATTTCCCCAGGGTGGGATAACGGTTCTATTGGAAAATTTTGCCCCTTTCCACTTCAACTATCCTTGCTTGCCGCTAGGCACTGAATGGTATAAGTATACAGAGACTGTCCAGGACTTTATTCCTTATGTAGTAGGGCAAAGGGAGTTTTTCCTTGGCAGAAAGTGGCTTTGTTTGACCAGATTAAGGAAAGCAAGAGGTAGAAATTTCCTAACCATACAACAATGGAATAACAATTTTTTGAAAGATCTTCTCCTAGGCCTTTTAAGATGAAAGCTTAACATGGGCAGGAATTTTTATGGTTTATTATTAGAATCTCTTAATCACTGTTGTTGTTGTTTCTGCCCACTATATTCCATTGCTTCCTCTCATCTTTAAACTTTGATAAGTTGACCTTCCTTTAACCAGGATGTTATTTGGATGTAATACCTGTTGTGTTCTCTCACAACAAGGGATGCTCATCTTTCAGATCTATTGGATTTTGTGTTATCTATTAATGTGCATACATTTCATGTCCCGATAGTAAGTGGAGTCAACAAGTGGAGAAGTTTTTGTACAGTTTTTTTGTTTTGACTATGGGGTATATTTGACTATACTCTCCTGCCACGGTAATCAGACTGGAAGGGGTAAACAAACAATTTTTAGGAAGCCTTTTCTAGGAACCTTCCTTATATCTGGAGGTAAGCTCAGGGGACACCCAAAGAACAGCCAAATTCTACTGCAGTTTCCAGTGAGAAAACATCTCTATGGCCTGCGTGGTCTGTGGGTAGAGTTATGACTACAGCTCTTAATGTATTCTTATTTGCTGCTTCATCACCCACCCATTGCCACAGGATTTTGAAAGATAGGTAGAAATGGTAAATGATGTCTTTTGATTTGTGTGTACAGTGGATCAAAGTATGTTGAATTGCACAAAGTCATAAACCTCACTCTCTCTTCTAGAGTAATCAATGTGTACTTGCTCCTATACTTTTTAAGATGATGTTTCAGTCATGTTGTCAAATACTTTCAGTGAAGTTGAACATGACATCAAGGTCAATTATTACACTGATGATAAATTCAATTTGAAAAGTCTATAATAAGCTAGAACTAAAGTAGATGGAATGTTTAGTGCATGATTGTTTTGTTTGTAGATGATTGTGCACTCAATCCAACTTTTGAAGCTGAGGTATAATAAAGTATGGATAGATTCTCTGCTGTTTGCCCTAGTTTTGACCCTAATGATCAACACCAAAAAGCTACTCCATCTGTCAACACCATATCATCCATATGTGGAACTATCAATTACAGAAAAAGGAGTTTTTAATGTCTTAAATAAATTCACTTACCTTGGCAATAGACTTTCCAGGGATGTCCACATTGATAGTGAGGTTAAAACATGTATGGCCAAAGTTAGCTCAGTGTATGGGAAGCTTCAAAGAAAAGAGTGGGAGAGGAGAGGTATTATGGGAAGCTTCAAAGAAAAGAGTGGGAGAGGAAAGGTATTATGGGAAGCTTCAAAGAAAAGAGTGGGAGAGGAGAGGTATTAGAAATCGAAAGTTAATAGAACTGAAGCTTTTGTTGACTTCATTGTTATATGCCTGGGAACTGGACAGTATATCAGCATTCCAGGAAACTGAATCACCATTTGAATTACCTTAGAAAGATTCTGAAGATCACCTGACAGGGTAAGATATCAGACAATGACTTTGTTTCTTTAACTAAAATGCCAAGTTTTCCAACTCTACTGCAGAAAATGCAATTTAGTTGGGTTAGCCACTTTGAATGTTAAATATATGTGTGTCAAAAAAATTATTTTATGGAGAACTCACACAGGGCAAGCACTCACATGGTATTGAGAAAAAAGTGATACAAGAACACTCTTAAGGTCTCTCTTAAGAACCTTAGAATTGATTGCGTGACATGGGAAGTTCTGGCACAAGATCACCCCGGAGGGCATGCCTTTTTCAGAGAAGGTGCTGTGCTCTATGAGTAAAAAAGTACTGAATTAGCTCAGAAGAATTGTGAGATGCACAAAGTTAGAAAATCTGCCAAACGTTCACATGAATTATTTATGTCTGTCCTGTGGCAGAGCATTCTGAACTCATATTGGTCTAACATACTGTTGGACATAGGACTCTATGTAACCTGATGCTAGCATGGTGATATCCTTTTGTTCCTCTTTAAGAACAAAGGAAAACCAACCATATTTTGGTACAAATAATCCTCCATATTTGGAATGCACTATCTCTTCACTACTTCTTATAATTATCGTTTCTTCTAAATTGAATTTGAAAGTCACTTATTTGTTAAGTTTTCAATTGTTGAGACCCTTTCCTTCCTCAATTTTTCTCTTGTAAAAAGCATGACCTTAATAGTTCACCTGTCAGGAACATAACTCAATTTCATTTTTCCACCATTTTTAGTTGCGTAATTTAGAGAATATATTTTGTTTTCTATTGACAAATACTATTGAGAAAAAAAATAAGGGAGCAGAGCCAAGATGGTGGAGATGTGACATCTTTTTCTGACCTCTCCCTGATGTCTCTCTCATTAACAGCATATCAAGCATCTGAAGTAGTTTTGGAGTGACAGAATGCACAAATATTTGGAGTATAACAAATTTCCAGCAGAAGATTGTAACATTCTCTCTAAAATGTAATGTTCTCTGTTGAGGTTTTCTTGGGATTTCTGGGAGCAGCCTCATTTCAGTTCACTAATCACCACAAGTGCATCCAGATGCTTTAACATCTTTATGATCTCCTTCAAAGTCCTATCTCCTTCACTTGGAGCTTGGCTGGTTTTCTGGAAGATTCTGGAATCTTGGTTTCAGTGTGAAGGAAGAGAGCCTCCCACCAAGGCGGTGTGAGATGGGAAAAATCTTCCTGAGTTCAAGAGCTTGTGCTCCAGCCTTCAGCTTCCAGCCTTCTGTCTGCTTGTCTCTGAATCTATGAATCTCCTTGGCTGAGGATTCTAGCTTATATGCTACATACTGAGTACAAACCAATAATTATATCACTAGGAAACCCTTATTTATTGTAGGATTAAATCAATGCTAAACTAGATTTAACCATTGTCTCCTCAATTCCACGTAATACCTTGTTTAAAGTTCTGGCCCATAACATCTCCTTGTAAGATTAAATCAATCATACTGAACCATACTAAATTAGATAACTATTGTCTCTGTCAATTCAACTGACTTAGTACCTTGTAAGAATCCTTTGTTTCAAGTTCAGAGTTCTGGCCTATAACAAAAGATAATTTGGAAGATCTTCAGAAAAGGTCTGTTTCATTCAGGCATGGAGGGAGGCAAGCTGAGTCCAGGCAGAAATGAAGGCTCCCAAGCACAGGCAGTGCAGACCCAGGGAGGTGAGATGTCCCACACACCAGGGAATCTACAGCAATGTTGGCTACTCTGTTTTGGTTACAAGTCAGTAGATCAGCAGATTAGTTGTAAGACATCCAATGCAAATACAAAAGGCAAATAGTGAGCCCCTAAATCACAAAATATCAGGACCTGACTATGCCTACCCGGCACCAGAAATTAGTTGATTCTGACCCAGGACAGCCACTATTGCCTGTAGAGGAAGCTTGGATAATTTCCCCTATACCCTAAAAGCAGACTTCAGCCTTTTAAAAAATGAGCAAAAAAGCAAAAAGGACTGTGACCAGCGATCGTTTTTATGGAAAAAGAAAAGAATAGATTTCAAATGCTAAGGACGCTAAAAGCAGATTGTCTCCAAATAAAGCCCCAAAGGCTAATATAAATTGGTCCTCATTTAACAAAGTATTCTTGGAAAAATTCAAACAGGATATTAAGAGATTCAGAAGAAAAATGCAGAAAGGAAATGAATACTTTGCAAGAGGGTTTAGAAAAAAAAACACAAAGATTATCTGAAGAAAACTCCTCACGAAATAGATTTAGTGAAATGGAAAAAGCAGAAAACTCCTTACAAAATAGATTTGAGAAAATGGAAAAAAAAAAAAAAACAACTCTTTGAAAAACAGAATTTGTGAAATGGAAAAAAAAAATTCACAGAACAAGACAAATCATTTAAAAATTCAATGGATCAAATATAAAAGGAACTAAAAAAGGTAAATGAAGAAAATAATTCACTATAAATTAGAACTGAATAAATGGAAATTAATGACTCAATGAGACATCAAGAATCAGTCAAACAAAATCAAAAAATAAAAATAAAAAATAGAATAAAATGTAAAAATACCTCATTGGAAAAACAACTGGCCTGCAAAATACATCTAGGACAAACAATCTAAGGACTATTGGACTTTCTGAAAACTATAATGGAAAAAAAAATGAGCTTAGCATTTTCTTTAAGGAAATACTCGAGGAAAACTACCTTGATGTCCTAGGATCAGAAGGTAAAATAGCCATTGAAAGAATTCATCAATTAATTCCTGAAAGAGACCCCAAAATGAATACTTCAAGGAATATTTTATCTCAATTTCAGAATTATAAGACAAGGAAAAAATTTGCAAGCAGCCAGAAAGAAACAATTCAAAGAAACAATTCAAATAGCTAGGAGCCACAATTAGAATTAACCAGAACTTAGTAGCTTATATCTTAAAGGATCAAAAGGCCTGGAATCTGATATACAGAAAGACAAAGAAACTTGGATTGCAGCCAAGAACCAACTTAGCAAAAATGAGCATTATCTTTCAAGGCAAAAGATGGAAATTTAATGATACAATTGAATTTCATTTATTTTTGATGAAAAGACCAGAGCTAAACAGAAACTTTGATACAAATACAGAACTCAAGAGAAGCATAAAAAGATAAAAAGGAAAGAACTCTTGAGAATTATATCACTGTAAAGGTATACTTAGAGACTGCAGGTATAATTTGATTTTATTGTGATATGAAAAACAAGCTAGAGGTGAAAAGGGAATTGTACCAGAAAAAGAAGACAATGGAAGTAAAATGAGGGAAGAGGCAAGACCGATTAAAAATAAGGGAAAGAAGTGTGTGACTCTTACTCTCATTAGATTTGGCTCAAAGAGAGATATTAGACATATAAAATTTCACAGATAAACTTGTTTAACCTGGTAGCGAAGTGGGAAGGGAAAGGGGGAAAGAAAGTGGGATGCTAATAGAAAATAAAACAGAAGTAGTAGAGGAAAGGTACAAGGAAGGGGGAGTCCCTGTTAAGGGTGAGGCTTTTTGAGTGTGGTGGTGGTTGGAAGCAAAATATTGGAGAGGAGGGAAACAGGGAAAGGAAAAAGAAAAGCATAGGTTGAGGTAAATAAGATGCTGGCAAATACATAAGTAATAATTTTAACTGTGAATGTGAATGGGATGAACTCTCCCATAAAATGGAATCAGATAACAGAGTGGATTAAAAGCCAGAGTGCTACAATATGTTGTTTATAAGAAACACATGTAAAGCAGAGTAATACATTTATAATAAAGATAATAGGCAGGAGCAGAATCTATTATGCTTCAGGTGAAGCTAAAAAAAAAAAGCAATGATAGAGATCCTGGTCTCAAATCAATTAAAAGCAAAAATAGAGCTAATTAAAGATATTAGAAAGGAAACTATATCTTGCTAATGGATGCCATAATAATAAAGCAATATCAACACCACACATGTATGCACAAAGGGGTAAGGCATGGAAATTCCTAAAGGGGAAGTTAAGAGAGCTGCAAGAAGAAATAGACAGCAAAACTATAATTATATCAACTTTGCTCTCTCAGAACTAGATAAATCAAATTCTTTAGATAGATCTTTAGATTTAGGTAAATCAAACCACAAAATAAATAAAAAAGAAGGTAAGGAAATAAATAGAATACTAGAAAAGTTAGATATGATGGATTTTTGGAGAAAATTGAATGGAGACATGTACAGGGCTGAAATTCTTGAGTCATTGCACTGAGGTCAATTCAAGCACTTAGGGCTAATTACTGATTGGACAATACTCTATGGGCATATGCTTGGAAAATGGTTCTTCCCACTAACCTGTGCTGCTCAATGATTGGTGTATACACAGGATTGTAGGAGGGACTAAAGGGTGGAGTAAGACAAACCAGAATCACACTCTGGCGGTAGACAAGGGAGAAGGTGGTTGCAGAGATTCTGCTTCCATCCTGTTCAATCCTGCATCTAAAGACTAAGAATAAAGACTAAGGACTTTTGCTTATCCTGACTCTGGCTGATTCTGGGGTGTCCTGGGTGCTAGGCATGGTCATCACAGAGACAGAAAGGAGGGGACTTCCGGCCAAGATGGCGGAGAGGAGGCACATAGCTGTGTAGCTTCGCATTTTTCTCTCACTATCCATTTCATTACAAGCCTCTGAATTGATGCTTGACTGAAAAAAAACCCACAAATAGTTACCAAAAGAAGCCAACCTTAAGATTCGCCAAGAAAGGTCTGTTTTTGCGGAGGGCTGGGACAGTTTTGGATCAGGCGCAGGGTGCGGGCAGGCAGCTGAGAGCATGGCAGACAGCTCACAACTGAGCAGACTGGAGAGGGGGTGGGGTGTGATCGCAGCTGTCTCTGCGGAGAGAGCTTTGTTACAGGATTGAATACTTTGCCCTAGCAGCAAGCCAGCAGCCCAGCAGAGAAGCTAAAAACACCAGGTTTAAGAATACAACCCCAAACAGCTGGAGTCTCTCGGGACCTGGCCACCTCCCCCTGCCCCCCACAGTGACTCAGCACGGTCTGGGATCTCAGAGCGCAGGCGCAGCACAGTAGGGCTAGTGCCTCGCTGCTGCGCCCACAGTCTGTAGAGGAAGCTCGGTAACACCACCCAGCCCCTCCCCCCAAAAAGCAGACTCCAATTAGGGGTGATTTCTTTTTTTTTTTTTGCTAGTTTGTCTTTGATTCTTTGACATAATGAGCAAAAAATTGAAGAGGACTTTAACCCTTGACAGCTTCTATACAGATAGAGAGCAGACTCTAAATCCTAAGGAGACTAAAAACAGACAGTCTCCAGGTGAATCCCAAAGGAGGAGATCATCTGTTCCTCAGCACAGATGAACCTCATAGAAGTAATTAAAAAGGCTCTCACAAGGGAGCTAGAAGAAAAATGGGAAAAGGAGAGGGAGGCTTGGCAAGAGAGTCTGGAGAAGTCATCCCAATCATTTAAAGAAAGAATGGATAAAGAAATAAAATCCTTGAAAAATAGGATTAGTGAACTGGAAACAGAAAACAGCTCTCTAAAAAACAAAAATGGTGAAATGGAAAAAAAATCCATAGAACAAAAGAACTCAATTGGACAATTAGAAAAAGATTTTAAAAGAGTGAGTGAAGAAAATACTTCATTGAAAATCAGAATTGAACAATTGGAATTGAATGACTTGAGGAGACAAGAAGAATCAGTCAAGCAAATCCAAAAAAAATCAAACAATGGAAAAGAATGTGAAATACCTTCTGGGAAAGACAACAGACCTGGAAAACAGATCCAGGAGAGACAATCTGAGAATCATTAGACTCCCAGAAAAGTATGATGAAAAAAAGAGCCTGGACACTATTTTCCAGGAAATTATCAAAGAGAACTGCCCAGAAGTCATAGGAACAGAGGATAAAATAGACATTGAAAGAATTCATCGATCACCCACTGAAAGGGATCCTAAAATCAAAACACCAAGGAATATAGTGGCCAAATGCCAGAACCCTCAGATGAAGGAAAAAATATTGCAAGCAGCTAGACAGAAAGGAGTACATTTTCTTCTTGGCAGTTCAAGAAAGTTATACAAAAATTGACCATGTATTAAGAAATAGAGACATCCAAATCAAATGCAGAAAGACAGAAATAGTAAATGCAATTTTTTTCAGACCACATTGCAATAAAAATAAAAGGCCAGGAGAAAATAGACCAAAAAGTAATCGGAAACTAAATAATCTCATCCTTAAATAATAAATGGGTACAATAGCAAATCATGGACACAATAAATAATTTCATCCAAGAGAATGACAATAATGAGACAACATATCAAAATTTGTGGGATGTAGCCAAAGTGGTAATAAGAGAAAATTTTATATCTCTAGATGCTTACTTGTATAAAATTGATAAACAGAAGATCAGTGAATTGGGCTTGTAACTAAAAAAGCTAGAAAAAAAAATTAACCCCACTCTCCAATCAAATACTAAACTTGAAATCCTAAAAATAAAAGGAGAGATTAATAAAACTGAAAGTAAAAAAATATTTGGATTTAATAAATAAAATGAAGAATTGATTTTATGAAAAAAAAAAAGATAAACCTTTAGTTAATCTATTACACAAGAGGGAAGAAGATAATAGAATTGTTCATCTCAAAAATAAAAAGGGAGAATTTTCCACCAATAAAGAGGAAATTAGAGGAAAATAATTAAATTTTGCTTAAGAGGAAAATCAAATTGTTAGTCTCACAAATGAAAAGAGAGAACTTTCCACTAATGAAGAGAAAATTAGAGTAATAATTGGGAGTTACTTTGCCCAACTTCATGCCAATAAATTTGATAAGCTAAAGTGAAATTTCCCAAATGATAGAATATCAAGGGACCTGACCAGGACCACCCAGCACTAGGAAAGAATCAGCATTGAGCCAGCACAACTGCAACCCCTTTAAAAACCTCCCCTGCCCTAAAGACAGACCTTAACTTAAAAAAAAAAAAGAATTAAAAAGAGGACTCTGATGATATCTTTTATGGTGAAAGAGAAGAATAGATTTCAAACCCTGAGGAGACTAAAGCCACATTGTCTCCAGATGAAGCCCCCAAAGGTGATATAATCTGATCCCCATGGCATAAGGCTTTCCTAAAAGAAATTTTAAAAGGATCTTTAAAAAGAGCTGGAAGAAAAATGGGGAAAGGAAATGAAAAATTTGCAAGAGGGTTTGGAAAAAGCAACACAGAAATTATCTGAAGAAAATTCACTAGAAAATAGAAATGGAAATGGAAAAAGCATATAACTCATTTAGAAAAAAAGTGAAATGGAAAAAGCATATAACTCATTTGGAAAAAAAAAAAAGCAACTCCCAGAAAAAGAGAATTTGTGAAATAGAAAAAAGAAAATAACTCCTTAAAAAGCAGAATTTGTGGACTGGGAAAAAAATCCCATAGAACAAAACAAGTCATTTAAAAATTCAATTGATCAAATAAAAAAGAAGCTAAAAAAGTAAATGAAGAAAATTATTCATTAACAATCAGAATTGAACAAATGGAAATGAATGACTTCATGAGACAACAAAAATCAGTCAAGCAAAATGAAAAAACAAAACAAAAAAAATAGAAAAAAATGTAAAATACCTAATTGGGAAAACAACCGACCTGAAAAATAGATCTAGGCGAAACAATCTAGGGATTATTGGACTCCCTAAAATACATGATGAAAAAAAGAGCATAGACACTATTTTTCAGGAAATCCTCAAAGAGAACTGCCCAGATATCATAGAAACCAGAAGGTAAAATGACCATTGAAAGAAATTCACTGGACACCTCTAAAAGAAACCCCCAAATTAAAATCCCAGTGAATATTGCGGCTAAATTTGAGAACTATCGGACCAAGGAAGAAAATATTACAAGCAGACAAAAAGAAACAATTCAAATATTGAGGAGCCAAAAAAACTATTGCCTTGGACCTAGCAGCTTCCAATTTAAGGACTGAAGGGTCTGGAATCTGATATTCCAAAAGGTGAAGGAACTTGAACTGCAGCCAAGAATAAATTACTCTGCTAAACTGAACTGCTAAAATCTGAATTTTTAAATGACTTGTTTTCTTTCAGGGAAGAAGATGGACATTCAATGAAACTGGTGAAATCCATTTATTTTTGATGAAAAGACCAGAGCTAAACAAAAAAAAATTGACCTCCAAATATAGAACTCAAGAGAAGCATAAAAAGATAAAAATAAAAATATCTCTTGAGAACTGTATTTCTGTTATGGGTATACATTGAAAGTACATGTATAATCTGATTTTAATGTTACAATATAAAAAAGATGTATATAAATAGAGAAAGAAAGGGGATTGTAACAGAAAAAAGTGGGAAAGTGAAGGTGAAATGAGGGAAATTACATCTCAGGAAGAGACAAAGAAAACATTATAATTGAGGGAAAGAAGGGAAGGTGACAAATACAGTATGAATCTTACTCTCATCAGATTTGGCCCAAAGAAGGAACATTAGATATATTTGATTTCACTGAGAAACATCTCTCATCTTAAAGAAAAGTGGGAGAGGAAGGGGAAAAGGGAAGTGTTATGCTAAATAGAAGAGAAAAGAGAAATAGTAGGGGAAAAGTATAGAAAAGGGCAGGGTCTCAAAGGGGGAGGACTGCTTGAGGCAAGTGGTATTCATAAGTAAAATACTGGAGAGGAAGGAAAAGGGAAAAGGGAAGAGAAAATTATAATTTGGGGTTAATAAGATGGCAGGAAATAGAGAATTAGCAGTTTTAACTGTAAATATGAATGGGGTGAACTCTCCCATAAAACATATATGGATAGCAGACTAGATTAAAAGCCATACAATATGATATTTACAAGAAATACCTTTAAATCAGAACTACACATACAGAGTAAAAGTAAAAGGCTGGAACAGAATCTATTATGCTTCAGGTGAAGTGAAAAAAGCAGGGATAGCCATCCTTATCTCAAATCAAGTAAAAGCAAAAATTGATCTAATTAAAAGAGATAAGGAAGGAAACTATATCTTGCTAATGGATAGCATAGATAATGAAGCAATATCAATACTAAACATATATGCACCAAGTGGTATAGCATCTAAATTTCTAAAGGAGAAGTTGAGAGTTGCAAGAAGAAATAGACAGCAAAACTATAGTAGTGGAAGATTTCAACCTTATCCACACAGAACTAGATAAGTCAAACCACAAAATAAATAAGAAAGAAGTTAAAGAAGTAAATAGAACACTAGAAAAGCTGGATATGATAGATCTTTGGAGAAATTTGAATGGAGACAGAAAAGAATACACATTCTTCTCTGTAGGTCATGGAACCTATACAAAAACTGACCATATATTAGGACATAAAGACCTCAAAATCAAATGCAGAAAGGCAGGAATACTAAATACATCTTTTTCAGATCACAATGCAATAAAAACTACATTCAATAAAGGGGCGGGGGAAAATAGAGCAAAAAGTAATTGGAAACTAAATAATTTCATCATAAAGAATGAATGGGTAAAACAGCAAATCATAGACACCATTAATAAATCTCACCCAAGAGAATGACAATAATGAGATGTCATACCAAAATATGTGGGATGCAGCCAAAGCTGTAATAAGGGGAAATTTTATGTCTCTAGATGCTTACTTGCATAAAATAGAGAAAGAGAAGATCAGTAAATTGGGCTTGCAAATAAAAAATGCTAGAAAAAAGAACAAATTAAATTCCTCCAGTCAAATACCAAACTTTAAATCCTAAAATAAAAGGAAAGATCAATAAAATTTAAAATAAAAAAAAAGCATTGAATGAATAAATAAAACAAAGAGTTGATTTTATGAAAAAGCCAACAAAATAGATAAATCTTTGGCAAATTTGATTAGAAAAAGGAAAGAGGAAAATAATTGTTAATCTCAAAAATAAAAAAGGGAGACCTATCCACCAATTTTATTAGGAGTTACTTTGCCCAAAATTTATGCCAATAAATTTGACAACCTAAGTGAAATGGAGAAATACCTACAAAAATGTAAATTGCCCAGATTAAAAGAAAAGGAAATAAATTACTTAAATAGTCCCATTTTAGAAAAAAGAAATAGAACAAGTTATTAATCCACTCCCTAAGGACCATATGGATTTACATGTGAATTCTACCAAACATTTAAAGAGCAATTAACTTCAATCCTATATAAACTATTTGAAAAAAATAGGGAAAGAAGGATTCCTACCAAATCCCATTTATGACACAGACATGGTACTGATACCTAAACCAGGTAAGACAAAAACAGAGAAAGTTATAGACCAATGTCCCTGATGAATATGGATGCAAAAATCTTAAATAAAACATTAGCAAAGAGATTATAGATAATCATCCTGAGGATAATACACCATGACCAAGTAGAATTTACATCAGGAATGCAGGGTTGGTTCAATATTAGAAAAAAATATTAGCATAATTGGTTATGTCAATAACCAAAGTAACAAAAACCATATGATTATCTCAATAGATGCAGAAAAAGCATTTGATAAAGTCCAACACCCATTCCTATTAAAAACATTAGCGAGTTTAGGAATAAATGGACTTTTCCTTAAAATATTAGTAGCATCTATTTAAAAGCATCAACAAGCATCATATGTAATGGGGATAAACTAGAACATTCCCAATAAGATCAGGGGTGAAACACGGTTGCCCACTATCACCACTGCTATTCAATATTGTATTAGAAATGCTTGCCTTGGCAATAAGAGAAGAAAAACTGATTAAAGGAATTACAGTAGGTAATGAGGGAACCAGATGATCATTCTTTGTAGATGATATGATGGTACACTTAGTGAATCCCAAAGAATCAACTAAAAAGCTTTTTGAAATAATCCACAACCTTAGCAAAATTGCAGGATACAAAATAAATCTACATAAATCATCAGTATTCTAACTAACTACCAAAATCCAAAAGCGAGAGATACAAAGAGAAATTTCATTTAAAATAACTGTAGATAATATAAAATATTTGGGAATTTATCTGCCAAGGGAAAGTCAGGAACTATATAAGCAAAACTACAAAACACTTTCCAAACAAATAAAGTTCAATCTAAGCAATCGGAAAAATATCAAATGTTCATGGATAGGTTCATGGAAAGGTTCATGGATAGAATATAATAAAGATGACAAGAGTCCCTAAATTAATCCATTTATTTAGTGCTATACCAATCAAACTTCCATGAAACTATTTTATTGAACTAGAAAAAATAACAAAATCATCTGGAAGAACAAAATATCAAGAATTCCAAAGGAATTAATGAAGAGAAAAGCAAATGAAAGTGGACTAGTTGTACCAGATGTTAAAAAAATATTATAAAGCAGTGGTCATCAAAACCATTTGTTGCTGGCTAAGAAATAGAGAAGTTGATCAGCAGAATTAGTTTGGTTCACAGAACAAAATAGCCAATGACTATAATAATCTAGTATTTGATAAATCCAAAGGCCGTTTTGGGATAAGATTCACAATTTGATAAAAACTGCTGGGAAAATTGTAAACTAGTATGACAGAAAGTAGGCATAGACCCACACCTTATACTGTATACCAAGATAAAGTTGAAATGAGTTCATGATATAGACATAAAGAATGATACTATAAACAAATTAGGAAAACATAGGATAGTTTACTTCTCATATTTGTGGAGAAAGAAGGAATTGTGACCAAAGAAGAACTAGAGATCATTATTGATTACAAAATAGATATTTTTGACTATATTAAGTTAAAAGATTTTTGTACAAACAAAACTACTGCAGACAAGATTAGAAGGGAAGCAATAAATTGGGGAAACATTTTTACATCCAAAGGATCTGATAAAGGCCTCATTTATAAAATATATAGAGAATTGACTCAAATTTATAATAGTTCAAGCCATTCTCCAATTGATAAATGATCAAAGGTTATGAACAGACAATTTTCAGATGAAGAAATTGAAACAATTTGTAGCCTCATGGAGAGGTGCTCCAAATCACTATTGATCAGAGAAATGCAAATTAAGACAACTCTGAGATACCACTATACACCTATCAGATTGGCTAAAATGACAGTAAAAAGATAATGACGGTGTTGGAGGGGATGTGGGAAAACTGGGACACTGATATATTGTTGATGGAACTGTGAACAAATCCAACCATTCTGGAGAGTAATATGGAACTATGCTCAAAAAGTTATCAAACTGTGCATACCCTTTGATCTGGCTGTGTTTCTACTGGGATTATATCCCAAAGAGATCTTAAAGAAGAAAAAGGGACCCACATGTGCAAAAATATTTATGAGAACCCTTTTTGTAGTGGCTAGAAACTGGAAACTGAGTGGATGCCCATCAACTGGAGAAGAGCTGAGTAAATTGTGGTATATGAATGTATGGAATACTATTATTTTGTAGGAAATGCCCAGCAGGATGATTTCAGAGAGATTGGAGAGACTTACGTGAACTGATGCTGAGTGAAAAGAGCAGGACCAGGAGATCATTGTACATGGGAACAAGACTATATGACAATCAATTCTGATGCATGTGGCTCTCTTCAACATTGAGATGATTTAAACCAGTTCCACTTGTGTAGTGATGAAGAGAGCCAATGTACATTCAGAGAGAGAACCATGGGAACAGAGTGTGAAGCACAACATAGCATTCTCACTGTTGTTATTTGCTTGCATTGTGTTTTCTTTCTCAGTTTTTCCTTCTTGATCTGATTTTTCTTGTGCAACAAGATAACTGTATAAATATGTATACCTATATTAGATCTAACATGTATTTCAACATGTTTAACATGTATTGGATTACCTGCCAGCTAGGGGAAGGAAGCTGGAGGGAAGATGGGGAAAATTTGGTCAAAAGGTTATGCAAGGATCAATGTTGGAAAACTTATCCATGCATATGCTTTGTAAATAAAAAGTTTAAAAAAAAAAGAAATAGAATATTCTTCTAGTGTGATGAGGGAATATTTCCAACTGGGTCAAGCTGAGACCATACCAAAGACATAAAAGTAAAAAGAAGAAATACAAATAATTTATTGAAACTTAAAAAGAAACATAACAGAACAACAAGTTTAAAACATATCAAGAAACTGTCATAATTTCGAAGAGTGGGAGAAAAGGAAGAAAGAAAATAAGAAAAAAAAAGACAGGAAGGAAGAAAGGAAGGAAGGAAGGACAGAAGGAAAAAAGAACCATTAATATTGTGTCCCAAATATTTTCCAAAATCTTTGTTTGTCATAGGGATGCAAATACAAATGTTTGTTGATAGATTAATTAAAGAAAAAATTAATTTTAGGAAAAAATATTAATAATTGTTATGAAATGAATCTTTAGGGAGTATTTACATCTAATAATTTATGTCTTTTTATTTTTACAGATTTTACAGATTTCTTGGGAGGTAGAGTTATTCTTGTTATATGCCTTTTGGAAAGGAAGATATGCAAACTGTGCATACCCTTTGATCCAGCAGTGTTTCTACTGGGCTTATACCTCAAAGAGATACTAAAGAAAGGAAAGGGACTTGTATGTGCCAAAATGTTTGTGGCAGCCCTGTTTGTAGTGGCTAGAAGCTGGAAAATGAAAGGATGCCCATCAATTGGAGAATGGTTGAGTAAATTGTGGTATATGAATGTTATGGAATATTATTGTTCTGTAAGGAATGATCAGCAGGATGAATACAGAGAGGACTGGCGAGACTTACATGAACTGATGCTAAGTGAAACGAGCAGAACCAGATCATTATATACCTCAATAACAATACTGTTTGAGGATGTATTCTGATGGAAGTGGATCTCTTCGATAAAGAGAGCTTTAATTGATCAAAGATGGAAAGAAGCAGCTACACCCAAAGAAAGAACACTGGGAAACGAATGTGAACTATCTGCATTTTTGTTTTTCTTCCCGGGTTATTTATACCTTCTGAATTCAATTCTCCCTGTGCAACAAGAAAACTGTTCGGTTCTGCACACATATATTGTATCTAGGATATACTGTAACTTATTCAACATGTATAGGACTGCTTGCCATCTGGGGGGGGGGGAGGGAGTGGAGAGAGGGAGGAGAAAAATCGGAACAGAAGTGAATGCAAAGGATAATGCTGTAAAAAATTACCCTGGCATGGGTTCTATCAATAAAAAGTTATATTAAAAAAAAAAAAAGGAAAGGAAGATATGCAGAAAGATTGGATTATGGGTTCAGAAATCAAATACCTGTTGACTAAAAGAAATAAAGAAGGCAAAATTACATTTTATCAATTTCTATGAACTTTTTCTTGGTTACTGTAACTCATGTAAGACTAGGACCAAGAGAAACATTATTTCTGGGTGACTACACATTGAAGGAAAAGGCCTTTCTGTTGTATCCTAAATCTGTTGTTTAGGATGATTCTGTTGCATCCTAAATATATGCAGAAAGTCAATCTTTCAGTATTATAACTTTTTAAATATTTGATCCCACCATAAGAGCCCAATTAGAGCTTCAATGAATGAAGTAAAAACTCACTCACTTTGTAACAAATTTGTATTTACAATAAGAATAAAATTAAATATATCGGTTAAAATATAATGTATTCTATCACTATAGTACAGAAGGTATCTATTTGAAATTAATCACCAATTTTGAATGAGTTCAAATAGATTGCCTAGTTTGATAAAATGTTGTAAACATCAAATATTATACTTTTTCGATACTTTTCCACCCCTGAGTCCTTTCTGTCAATATTCTTTAGATCTAACTTGCTCTTCTAGTCCTTTTAGCAAGTTATTATCTTCCAGTTGGTATGAGACAGTAGTTTCCCTCCTTTTACCTTGCCACAGCTTTCTCCCCACTTTCAGCTTCCACATAACTCCCTTGATCCAATTTTTCTTTGTAGTTTCCCTAATGAAGCTTTCTTCCCTCATGAAACTGATTGGCTTTAGCCTCTCTCATATATCTTCCTGGCCTTGAGCAAATAAAAAAGTTCAAACTTTTGTGGACTCTAAATCTCTCATGTTTGATGGATGCTCGCTACACTATGCCTAATGACTGCCTGAACAAAGAATTCCACTGGGAACGATCATTCCACATCCATAGAAGCAATGAGTCTGCTTCCTTGTTGCATATACTTACTATGTTAAGGCAAAGCAAACTTTCACCTATGTGAAAAGTAGAAACTATTTTTTTTTTTTAATTTATATGTCAAGTGGTTAGAACAGTACCTGGCACATAGTGCTTATTACATGTTATTTGAGATAATTGTTCAGCAATTCATAAGTATGCTATAGTGGCCCAGTATTAAAAATGAACTAAGAGGGGACTCTGCTTAAATAGCAATTCTTTTATGAAGTTTTTTCTGATACTATTAAGTAGACATGCTTCCCCTCCTCTGAGCTATCTTTTCTCATTAAACTAGGAAGTCCTTGAAGCCAGGAATTATGGATTTTTAAATGTGTTTTGGTGTGTATGTGTGTGTGTGTGTGTGTGTGTGTGTGTGTGTGTGTGTGTGAGTGTGTATTTCTCTTGCCTTTAACACAAGGCCTTTTATGTTTTTGTTACTTGATAAAAATTTGATTCATGAATGAGTGAATGTCAAGGCAATTCTTAAATTCAATTTATAATAGGAGTTTACATTTTTTATGCCACTTTAGATTTAAAAATGCTTTTTTCATAATAATACTGTAAATTAGTAGTAATTTACTAATTAGTAGTAATACTCTCACTTTACAGTGGAAAAAAACTAATATTCTTGGGACATTGTGAAGATGGTGGAGCTTTGCTCAGCTTTTCCTGGCTTTCCTCAGATAAGACCAGACCAAGCCTCTGAACTGGCTTTGGAGTGATAGAACACACACATATTTGGAATATAATAAATTTCCAGGAGATATTTTGGAAGATCTTCAGGAAAGGCTTGTCTCAATCAGACAGGATCAGGGGAAATCGCCCAATACAAGCACAGCACAGGGACCCAAGGTGGACTGCTTTTACATGCCAAGGTAATCTACCAGAAGGCTCATGGCCAAAATACAGCAGCATTGGTGACTCTGTCCTGGTTCAGAAGCCAGTGGATCAACAGACCAGATGTGAGATCTCCAATACAACTACAGAAGGGAAATAGTGAGCCTCTGAACTCCATCCAGAATGATGTGGGAATTGGCAATGCTCACCCAGCAGGGAAGGAAGTCAGCAGAACTGGCACAGGGCAGCATGAAGCCAATGTTACCTGTACAGAAAACTTAGGACAATCTTCACTTTGGCCTAAGAGCAGACCTCAACCTTTTAAAATGAGCAAAAAAAGCAAAAAGAACTCTGACTACAGATACCTTTTATGGAGACAGAGAAGAACAGACCTCAAATCCTCAGGACACTAAAGGCAAACCATCTTTAGATTCAGTCTCAAAGCATGATATGAGTACGTCTCCATCTCACAAGGCTCTCGTGGAAGAATTCAAACAGGATATTAAAAGAGAGTTGGAAGAAAAATGGAGGAAGGAAATGGGAAATTTATGGGAGAGTTTGGAAAACAAAAATCAGAAATTATCTGAAGAAAATTCATTAATAATTGATTTAGCAAAATGAAAAACTTATAATTCCTTAGATTTGACAAAATGGAAAAAGGAAACAATGCTTTGAAAAAACAGAATATGTGAAATGAAAAAAAAAAAAAAACAATGAACAAAACAACTCATTTAAAAGTTCAATTGGCCAGATGCAAAAGGAGATAAAAAAGCTAATTAAAGAAAATAATTCAGAAAAAAATTAGAATTGAACAAATGAAAGTGAATGACTCAATGAGACATCAAGAATTAATCAAACAAAACCAAAAAAAAAATTGAAAAATAAAAGACAATGCAAAATATCTCATTAGAAAAACAATTGATCTGGAAAATAGATTCAGGAGAGACAATCTAAGAGGTATTGGGACTATCTATCAAAAACATTGCTAAAATCTAGGCAAATCACATCAAAAGAACTTACCTAACATATAAATTAAAT